>NC_072386.2:46537752-47162752 GCF_028885625.2 Pongo pygmaeus | reverse complement strand
TCTTCTGACCTAGCTTCTTCATCTCTGTATTCAGCAGCATTTGATTCACACCAAAGCATTCCTGAATACGGCCTGAAATTCCTTTCTCTTAAAATAGCTCTCTATATCTGTATCTATAATACCATCAGAATATCTTTCAGAATGCACTGATGTAATACTTCAAAAAGCCAGTATTAATGTGTCTTAGTGAATGTCTAATTTGTTTTATTAAATCCTGGCATGTTTTCCAAGTGGGAGAGGTGTACGAGAAAATAGGAAGACTTCAAGCCCCTAAAAAAAAATAAAAATAAAAAGGAAGGAATATCCTCCTGAGGGGCAGGAAAATGGGAGAATAAAGCACTAGACTTAATCCCTGAGACAATTATACTGCAAGAAAGCCTTGTTGCTTGCAACCACACAGGTATAAATGATGAGGTTAAGCTATTCTTTCAGAGCTAACCACATATGTTTCCTAGGAGAAAACAAATGGCTAGCACATATGACACAGAATAAATACATCTATTCAGAGGAGTTGCCACTGGAATCTTTACACACTAAAATTATAAGCATGGTCCATTGAAACAGGTACCATAGATAAGTGTTAATTGAGAACTAATTGAATGTATTATATAATAAAATGGGAAATTACAAATGGGAAATATTTTTTCTATACTTGTGATGCACATAATTTAGCTTTAAAATTTACAAGTATAAAAGTTTTTTGAAGGTGAAACAATATATCATCTTGGCACTGTTTTTCAAAAGTTCCTGTTGAGTAGTACTTTGATAAAGGTTTTCAGGGGGAATAAAAAGGAAACTCTTCAAACTTAAGTCATAGATGTTTCCATGATTTTTTTTAAGAGAAATCAAGACGTGAACTTAGGGTAAGTTATTAACTTCAGCAATATCTAACAATTCCACTACATTTCTAAACATTTAAATTGCACTTTTGCCTTCCTCTTTGGTTATTTGATCCAAAGTACACATTATAAGACCTCTTATAAAAATATCTCACCTCAAAAGGTACAGGAAGAATTTCCTCATTTTTCTCTGTCTATTCTCTTTCCTGAGAAAACCAAAGCACTTCTGCTATTATGCTTTGGTTATAGCTGAAAATAACATGAGTCTTGACTGCAACTGCTATTGTATTCTATGAATTTGGAAATATAAGGGACTGGTGCATAGATTGTAAACTGCTACAGTGTCTGGAGATTTATTTGTGTTTTTATATTGTGTCAATATTAGGATAGTATGGCGTATTTTTATCATGCTTTACTGCCTTTCTAGAACTTTGGAGAATTGAACACACATAAGGAATTAGCACTGGAGTGAGAAGATGATGAAGGGTGCCAAGAAATTCCAGTGGAAAACAGCATAGACTACAACTGCCTAATAAGCAACACAGCTTCCACCCAGGTTCTAAAAGCAACGACTGTGACTCAGGATGACAGCAAAGGAGAAGGACAATAAGGTAAATGTAGATATGTATCTGGAAATTTTTCTGTGACATAAAAGGAGAAATGCCTTAGGGAAGAGAATCCTTTTTCTCTATGGAATCAAAAATTGTATGATAACGTGGATACATTTTATAAGACCATAAGATGGTCACAATTGGGTAGTTTTAAATTGCTAGCACATGGCTGTTTTACTCAGCACTCCTTGACACATAGAAGACTCAATACATATTTGGGACTAGATTATATTATATGATTTATGCTGCCATATTATGCATATTGCATAATCCTGACTAGTGATTCTGACTTGACAACATTTACAAGTTTGAAAATAGAAGAGGGTGCAACCTCTACAAGTAGTTAGAAAATAGAAGAGGGTGCAACTTCTAAGAGTAGTGCATAATGTGAATATTGTACCTGAATTATTGTCCTATCCTTGATTTCTGTAGCAAAATCAAACAGGAATTACTATGGTTCATGAATAAACTGTCCTTCTCCATGGTTCCAGATGGTTACATTGTTATCAACAGCAAAAAACGGAAAAGTGGCAAGATAAAAGTGTGAGCCAGACTTCCCTAGAAATCTGATGACCACTTAACCCCAAGGCGAAAGATTTATCTTTCATCCTGATAACCATTTGGGTGAAGAATAAGAAATGAAAGAATTCTGTCTCTAGCGTGAGATTAATGAGTCACTCCTTCCACCATTCTCTACCCCCTCCATCCTTTTCCTGTGAGTAGAATTTCTAACTTTGATTATAAAGATTTGAGGCCAATTATTGGGGAAAAAATCCCAAGGATGCTAGCTTATGTGAGTATTTTTCCTAAATTCTAAATAAAGGTCTTTGGTAAGTGGCCTACACTGGTTCCACTTTAGAAACAGGAAACGCTCCATTACTTTTTCTTTTTTTTTTTTTTCTGTTTCTGTGCTCTAAATTAACCTTTCCTGGAACTTGAGATAAAATATGAGGTTTGGGTTATTTTCTATGTGGTGTAAAGAAGCTATATGTAGGCCTTTGTCTTAACTGACCAAGGACTATTTAACCAGACAAGGGAATGGAAGTATTCCTGGCATACGTATGTCATGTTACATGTGGGTAGCAGTAAAAAATGCATGTGAACACAACGCTTGCCTGGCTTTGTTCTCTGTTCGTGTAGCTGCTGAAGGAGTCCCCTTTTTAACACAAACTACATTTGAGAACTATAACTTTGGACAGTTTGTAAAATCTATAATTCATAGAAGTTCTAATATGATGAATGCATTGAGACTTCTGTAGCTGATTACTTAAATATTTGCAAACTTAAAAATGAATTATTTCAAAAGTTCTTGAATTCTGTATTTAATCATAATACTTTAATTGTTCCCTTACAGAGTAAATCAGATAGCGTTATATATGCAATGACCCACACAAGGCATCCCAGTTGAAAAGACATACATTTAATTTAAGCCATCTCTGATCTCATGTGAAACGTATATAATCGAATATGAAATTATTCTCTTCCTTTTTAGCATCTAATGTAAGTAAATGTATTTGAGAATATAGAGGTAAAATATTTTTGCTTCATCGTTATTTCAAATTTAAAATATTTACTTATGATAATATAGTATTTAGAAAATACATGGACTCATTATAAAAGGCAAGGCTTTGGTAATATGGTGTATTGTTGAACTTTGATTTAAGAACTAATTAGAAAGCAATTTGTTATGTTACATACTAGTCTAAGTCATTCCTTTTTGACTGTTTGATTATTGTACATACACTTTTAAACTTTTGAGTACACCATTTTCACTAAGTCCTATTTTGAAGAGAACAGATATATTTAAACACACACACATACATAAATGCTCACATGCAAACACAAAATAAAATGCAAATGAAGTCTCTACAATTAATCAGCTATATTGGCTATATTTTACAATTAAAAAAATAAGTATAGCATGATCTCCCAGACTTCAATGATTTAAAATGTACATTTCATAGAGATACATATCTACTTGCTGCAACTCAAATATTCATATCACATATAGAAAACAATTGGTCATACTGATTTTCCTAGAAGAAAAAAAAAGTTTCCAATTTCATCAATTATATCACATGAATTATAATGAGAAATAAATTATTGGTTTTCTTTAAGAAAAGCAAGCATTTAAAATTAACATTGCATATAGTCCTTCTCTGTATTCATTTTCCGTGATTGGAAGTTTTGTTATTACATTTTTTTAAAGTTAATGTATTGTAACCTATAAGATCAATGAAACTATTTTATTGATAATGTAGTTAGAGGTGTATAAATTATTGTCTATGTATTTACTTGGCAATATAGCATGTTAGATGGTACTGAACAGGGATGGAAAACCTCTCTGTGAAACTGGGATATTCAACCCACTTTGATATCTTTTATATTTGAAGTTCTCAACTTCCTCTTTAAAATGCAAGGGTTCAAATAATTGTTTCTATGGTTCTTTCTAGCTCTTACAGTCTACATGTATGTAAGGCATAATATATATTTATTTAAATTGTGCATATTTATCCAAATGTGATCTTGAAAAACAACATATATAGAGATTTCAGAGTGGGAAAAAGGAAGACCAAAGACACTAAGCATCCCCTTTTACTTATTTTCTTCTCATATCCTTCTGATATTGGATACAGTAATAAAATCCAAAAATAATTATACATGTAATATGCTCTCAGTGGCAGCAGTATAGGGTCATTTAGAGAAACTTGAGTCCACCTCCTCCCTTCCATAATCTCCATCCTGCTCCTTCAAAAACACTCCAAATAAACATTCAATCACAATCTACGTAACAAGAGTGTCCAGGCACTGCTGATCTGACTTCAGGACAATTTCCTTAGCCCTCTTTCAAACAAGTTGGCTGCCCCTAACTCCTACAGGATTCTCAAACTGCCACAGTATAATCTGAGGATTTGCAAAATGCAACTTCAGTTATATTCAGTATATTAGTCATACAGCTTGAAAGACTTTCAAATTGCTAAGCCAGTTTATTTACCTGACAGAGGTACAGAAAGTCCAAATTACCTCCTTAGGGTCACACTTCCAATTGTAGTGATGAAAGATAAACTCAAAACTTTTGTTACCACAATCACATCGGTGTTCTCCTAATGGGTAATGTTCATTTTTTGATTCTTCATTAATTCTTCTTCATTCAGTGAATTTTAAGAGTTTTGAAAAGCTTGTTACAAGTACAGTTAATGTCTACATTGTTTGATTATATCAGGGGACATTTATTTATTCTTTACTGATGCCAAATGCTTTTGAAAATCCTAAAAAAATAAAACAGTGAACCGGCAGTAGTGGTAAAGAAATTGCACTTTAATACATAAGAAGATAAGTTCAAATGTATCTTCTTAATACATAAGAAGATAAGTTCAAATTATTTGTTATTAATAACAAATAATTTTGAACTGGGTACAAAATTCTACTCATTTAATTTTCATTATAACTTTTAAATTAGCATTCTTGAATATTTGTCATATCATTTGCATTGTTAAAGTTTATTAAATTCAGGATAGGTGTAAGCCCAAAAATATGTAACTGAAATTAAAGTGTTTCCTCCAAACAACAGAGAGAACTTGAAATAATGTTATTTGCTGCATTAAATGTGAGACATACATAGATAGTAGCTAGATCAATACAGACATATTGATATATCTAATTATGTAATTTTGAAAATCACATTTTTTTCAGAAATTTCTAAAAAGACATTAAGTAGGTAAGTTTCAAACATGTACCATGCATTTCAGGTTACCTATTCTCAAATTATCATATAAAATCTGTTCATTCACCACCCTCTACCATAATCCAGTTTTAGAATTGTAAAGTTACATTAATGATACTTCTCTAACTGCAAAACAGTTTACACCAGTGGTAACCACAATAATTGTCATGTGCACTATTAGTCATTCCTAAAATTTTAACATAGTATTCTGCTAATTCTTGGATATAACTAGCAATATTTTAGCTTTTCACTTACTCTCCAGCATTATTAAAGAAAAATGTGCATTTGCAGAACTCTGCACCTGCATATATTTGGATGCCCGCATCCTACTAGTAATACACAGGAAAGATATCATGGCATTCCATAAAGAATAAAACAAAAAAAGTTATGAATAGCTCAACCTTCCAATATCACATCTAATTAGCATTGTTTTCTTTCTAAATTCAGTGTATTTAGTAAATAGTAATCATGCATTGAGTTCCATAAAATATAAGACCATGTGGTCAACAAAATCATCTTTATGTTGCTATAGTTACAAGAGTAGGCTTGTAAATTTTATGTTAATATTAAAAGAAAAGAAAAATATGTTTGCCTTCACCAACTGCAACTGTAAGCAAATGCAGGTATACAGCACTTTATTAGAAAGAACCCCTTTAGTAAGCACATGTTAGAGGAATTAATCATTCATTCCCTGCAGACTGCTTATGTATTTCATCGGGCCATTATCTGATCTGAATAACAAGAACAATTGCATAATAAAACACATTACTGCTGACACTAGCAACTTTCTTCTCAACTTTAAAGTTGCAACTACCTCTGTACAGGACAGAGAGCTGGTGGCCAAAAAGGTGACAATTTAATCACACATCCTGCTTTGACATTTTTATCCGTTATTATATAGAGACAGGGATCAAATGCATGTGCAAGCTTTACTAGAAACAGCTTTCATTCAGGCTATTTTCCTTAGCACTATGACATAATTACAACAGAGGCAGAATGTATGTCAGGTTAGTTTTAATGTTACTTACAAATATTTGCTTTCAGAAATTCAGAAAGAATGCACAAATCTGTCATGTCTTCTCTACTGTGTAAAATATGTCCTATACTAATATATGTAATAACATGTTTGAACCACTGTTAAATTTGTCCTACTTAGGTACAGTCTTCCCCTTTATTTTTCAATAATTATTTTTTTTTCAAATATCAGATACCCTCTCAGACATGTGAGGTCAGAAATGAGTAGAGGTTATGTGCTATAATCCAAATCTGATCAGCCAAGGGCTTCATTTTAAATCATTTAAATTCATTTTTAAACCAATAATAGAAATGTCAGCTAAGAGCAGTAATATCTCTAAGAAAACTCATTTGGACAAGAAATTAAATAATAATCAAGAAACAATGACACATCTTTCTCAAATGATTCCATATATGATAACTTCATGTCAACCAATTCATTAACTGTCCTATTGTCCTGTCTCATTACCCTAAAAACTTATGGCCTAAGATATTTAGAGCTTTCAACATTGAGTAATCATAACAACTCTAAAAGATCTCTTTTTGTAATAATTGTACCTTAGCTTACTCTTATAATTTCTAAAACCAATCCCCCATGAATACAGACGCTTTTATATACTCACTTAAGTAAATAGGGAGGTAAAAATATACTCATTCTATTATCAACAATTAAATACAAGGAAGCCCTTAGGTATCATTAATAATAAGCTGTTTTATTGCAAGAAATTCTCTGAGATAAGTACTTCTACTTTTCAATCTAGTTTTTTAACTTATAAGGGGTTTTTATTAAAAAGTATGTCTTATACTGAGAAAGAAATTAACAGTTAAAGATAAAAGGGATAAACTTTCTAATCACTATTAGACTCTAGTCAGTATAAGTGCTACCATGTCAAAAAACTTAGGATTTGTTAAAAATCAGGTCTGTTTTGTCTAAGTTGCAACATCTACTGTATCTACTGTATATGTAACAATGCAAGAAGAATTAGATTCAGAATCCATTTGGCAGTGATAAAGAAAAAAATGCTGAAATGTTATTGATTCTCTCCCTCTTGTGCAAAAGAAACTGAGTCAACTATATTTTTCCTCACGTAACACAAAGGTTTTATTTAGATATTACAAAATATTGGCAAATGTTAGAATATATTTTTTATATATATGTATAATGAACTTATTAACCCTTTTGTAGAAAGAAGAGTGTCCTACTTGCTTTTACAGAACTGCTACAGCTACTGACATGGTGATGTTAGCCCCAAGAGGAATACTGCCTGCAAAAGTTTTTGATGCAGAGATATTCAGCCTTAGGAGACACCTTAAACCTGTCACTGGCTGCTGAGCCCTGTCAGAGTTTGTAACCTGCTGTGTCAAAGTCACAGTCTCAGCCCTGCCCTCTCCAAAGCATTTTTCACATTCTCTCTCCAAATTAAGTTCATTCAAATTCTCCAACTATTCTAGTTCCAGGATTTTCCTCCACGTATTATCTCTTTACAGGCATGAAGAAATCGCAACAGAATTTTCATCTAGTCTTTCAAACCATCCTTATTAACTTTCCCTTCCCCCCCCCCTTTTTTTTTCTAGCGCTTTTCAGAACTAAAGATAAAACAACCAACCAACTGAAGTCAGAGTAGGGTGGGAGTTAGCATGGATTAAGGTTGAGGTTGAAGGTGGCAGGAGAAGTGAGCCAGTAGGGTTAGATTTTTCAAGCTTTTTCTAGATAACCATCCTTAAATCTTAGAACCAACCGACGTTTAACAAAGCAGGCTTCCAATAGCCCTTGAACAATAAACGTTTAAAAATCAGATTTCCAGTAAGGCTGCCCATACTGAACCCATATCGAAGTCTTCTAAGGGCTCTTCCAAAAAAAAAAAAGAAAAGAAAAGAAAAATAAATGCTTAGCGAACCACTTCTCAAATAGGAGCTACTGAAGTTATATAAGTCAAGTTATTCCCAGGTAAAATGAATAAACTGTCCACAGCATTGGACATTGGACATTGAAAAGCATCAGCATATGCTTCACTTTGGAGAAAAGAAAGACAGAAGCACAGTTTACTTACTAAAGCAGCCGCTCCAGTCCTCCTTGGAAACCCTGAGGAGTCTTCTCTTTTCTTTCCTACCAGTCAAATAAAGAATTGTCTTTCTATTCCACACAGGCCCAGAATAAACTGCAAAAAGGGATGGCACATGCACAGCAGCCCATCAGGGTTTGGCTTTGGTGGGGTGCTTCGGTTTCTGATTGTTTCAAAAGTGGGATCTTCTTTTCCGGAGGGAGGGGGCAAAGGAAGAAAAAGAAAGGACGCTCCGAAAGCCGGCTTAGGTCCTGCAAATTATTCTGAAGGCAAAGTACCTGCGCTCTCCCCGCCGAGGCTGGCTGTCAGCGCCGCGCGCGAGGGGAGGAGGCTCGGGAGGAGGAGGAGAAAGAGGAGCGGGAGGGCTCGGGCTGGGAGGGGAGCGCAGGGTGGGGGAGGCCGGTGAGCGGCTCCCAGCTCCCCGGAGAAGCAGCAGAGACGGCGAGGAGGAGACGAGGCTCTGTCAGGGCGAGGCGCTGCCCCACGCGCTCCGGCCGCCGGCTGCGGGCGCGGCTGGGCGGGGAGCCGAGGCGGCCGCTCCCGCACTCGCTCGCTCGCTCGCTGGCGCTCCCTCCTCGTCTCGTTCGCGCTCACAGGCACACACCCCACGTCTCCAGCAGCTGCCGCTCGGCCTCACGCACTCACCTGCATTTCCTTGACGAGCCACTTGATGGCTGCCAGCGGCGTGGGCCCCGCTCCGGCGGGCGGGAGCCGGGGCGGGGAGGACGCGGCGCGGGATGCTCCGTGCGCCCGCCGGGGAGACAAGCGGCGGCGGCGGCGGCGCTGCGGGAGCGCCAGCTGGGGCGGGAGGAGGGGAGACCCGGCACCCACCGGCCCGGAGCTGCCCGACGCGGCTTGGGCGGACCCCGCCGCCCGGGTGCCTTGGCACGATTCCAGGGCTCCGGGGTAAAGCGGTTCGCGCGGGAACAGGAGGACATGTCAGACACAGGCTATTCCCCATCACTATAGCCACAGAGGACTGGTCCAGATGCGGATCCCGATCTGTGCTTCTTCAGGTGTTCGCGTGCTTTCGATTGTTATTATTATTTTCCGAGGGAGACCGTCGGTAACACCTAACGGGTGGTGGGTGTTAATAGGTGGGGGACGTAGATTTGATTTGCAATGGAATCGATGTTTATGAAGAGCAGACTTAGGGAGGTAAAGGGCAGGGGCACAGGGGTTGCTTGGCGGAGGGGGTGTACTTCAACTGAGCTGGATGGAGTTTTCAGTCGGGGCGCTTCGCAGTCTGGCTGGGCTTGAGGGAGTGATAGAGCTCTGCCAAGGTGGTAGGGGAGAAGGGAAAACCTGTACAAGAGTTGCTGAGAATCCGCCTCGCTGCAGAGGAGAGGACGCGGACATGGACGCAGGGAGCGGATTCTTCCCCACCTCCTCCTTACCCCAAGGTAGAGTGGGGTATCAGAGTGCATCAGATGTGGTGTACCACAGACTCGGGAGACAGGGGAAGAGGAACTTAGACCCCCAGCGAAACTAGAAACAGTGTTTGGAGCTGGGGGGAGAAGGAGAAGGGGCAGGATTAGAGAAAAACAGCAGGAAGCTTTTTGTAACTTTACCATCTTTCATGTCTCATCAGAGCATGCAGCTATAGGCAACAAACGCTCTGTCTCTTGATAGACAGAGAGCAATGTCGCCATGTCGGTGTGTTTTTTAAAAAGCCAAAGTAATTATCCTGTTTGTAATATGCAACACAGAGCATTCCAGGTACCATCTGGTCAAAGGTGCTGTAAGCACTGTAGAAGAAAACAAACAAAAAAAGAACAACGAAAAAACAGTTATCCATCTACTTTCCTTATATGTCAATGATCTAATCGCAGAAATGTCACTTTCTCCCGAACAGAAATAAAGCTTAGTCAATATAGGTGACATTTTCCCCAGGGTCCCTTCACCTTTTTCTTTTCATGCCTTCTCCATTGCTTGCTATGTCCCTTTGCTCTTTAAAAGGGACCCTTCTCCTGAACCCATGCCCTGCCAGGTTCCCTGCTCAGCCTCCCTAAAGCCATGGACGGAGCTTACGCATCCAAGAAGGTTCCCATGCACAAACAGTCATCATCACTTAAAAGGGTTCTTGGAAATGACAAGATAAGAACGAAAAAAATTTACACCATATGTGCAAGTGTGTGTGCGCATGTGTACATCTTTTTGTAATTATACAAAGCACTTGCCCCTCTTATGGTGCTGTCTGCCCAAGATGATGATGACTGACTCATATTCTCTCTCTCCCTCCCTCCTTCTCCCTTTCTGCACAAATACACACCACTCACTCCTGTCTCAGTTCCTTCCTGTCAGTGTTCAATAATGGTTTTACATGAACTTTCTGTTAGGCAGCCTCTGACTACCAAGGGCGAGTTGGAGCGGATTGGTAGGAGGGAGGCTGGTCTCGATGATGCCGCTCTGTTTCCTGCCATCCCTCAGTCATTACATACACTACTGTACTTAATGCCAAGTGGCAGCAGAAATGATTTCCGCTCTTGCTAGTCATAATAATATATTTGTCCTCCCTCGGAAACACATGTAATTAATAATAAAAGAAATAATGCATCTTGAAACCATGGGAAAAGCAGATGGAGGCTGAAGTGGTTGTGTTAGTCACCTTTTCTGTTGTTGTTGTTGCAAAGACAACGTGACCACCTCTCCCTTTCTACTGTTTCTGGTGGGTTAAGCAAAGCATTTAGCCCTTTTACTGTATTCTCTTTTCCATCTTTCCCTTGACAATAGTTTGTGTGTTTTAAATAAAGATTTCATTCTGCCAACCCGCAGGAAGCTTTTAACAAGATGCAGCTGAGCGTGTCGTATCTTATATCTTTTTACTGCTGCATGGAGGTGTTCAGCAACTTGAAACTCATCTCTACTTCAGCTCAAGGCTGGCATCTCACAGAGACAGTGCTCCCTGGGGCTGATGTACTCTTGCTCCTGTACAACTATCCTTTGGTGCCCTCTGGAAGAACATAGGATATTTTAAACAGTGGAAGAATCAGGGTTATACTCAATCCCCTTCCTCCTACCCCCTCCCCACATAATAATATCACAAATGTTCAATGGATTAGCTTATTGTAGAGATCTTATTATTAATTACCATCTGAGAATTGAATTGAGATATCTTACTTGAAGGTGATTGCACCAAGCTTAAGGAGTTAAGAAAATTTTATTATCTAACTACCTATCTACACTTCCTGTAACATTATAATTTATTTCTCCTTCTTCAATAAAAATGCAGATGCAAATGTCCACTTTAAGTTATTGCCGTATATTTACTCTTAAAAATCAATAACGTATCTGAATTGGTTGTTGTCAGTAAAACACATGGTTGTTTTAATCTTACAACACATTTATCTTACAAATGTAAGATAAAAATAACCAAAAAGGGACAGTGAAATTGGGCCAACAAAGCATGGTCCTGAATATCAGTTGTTTTTGAGGTTCCCTTTATTTCAACGCATTTCTTTCTTTATCAAATCTACATTTAGCTTTGTTATATATAGGCTTATAATTAATTTTAACATCCTGCTGTAAGTAGAAGAAATCTCAAAATTTACATTTGTATTTCGGATTTTCGAGGGAAATAAGTAATTTCCTTCTTGACTCAGTTTTTAAATTAGAATTTACAATACATAAATAGCAACTACATAGCAATAATTTCCTGTTCTAGTATGTTATTTAAATATTTTGAGAGCATCATGAGGAAATTTCCTAGTTATACAGCAGTCCATATTGTGGAATTGAAGAAAGAGATAATTCCATAGTGTGGAATGGAATAAAGAGATAACAGGGTAATAAGGAAGCCAGGGAGAGCAAGTAACCTGTTGGAAAGGAGACAAGGATCCAGGAGGTGTTCCAAGCCCAATCTGTAGGTAGGTTGGATTTGTCAGTAGTAGACTCTCACACTTTGACTATTGTTTGTTTGTTTGTTTGCTTTGCCTCAGTCTGCAGTAATGGTATTCACTTAATTTATTCTCCCTTTTCTGCACTTTTCCTTCTAAAGTTATGCCACTTGGCAGAAACTACAAGTAGAAACAATTTTATGTTGATAACATAAAATCATGCAGAAAACCATGTACTTAATGAATCAAACTGCTCATACTTATTTCATGTGGGAAAAGATAATCTCCTACTCTTTAACTTTTATTTAGTCAATGGAAGTACAATTTTAATTGACTAAATGGGTATAATTTACCCAATTTCTTATAGATGGTTGGATACCAAGGAAGCTGCTCAAGAAAGCTTACAACACAATGGAAAAAGTGAGTTGACTATATAATTATTCAATGAGTTGTCTATATAATTATCCAATTTAAGGAGTCTTAATGAAGTCATATTTGTGATGGTTGTAGGTACAAGGTATAGATGTTATTCCATTGAAATCATGATGTAGCTAACGCTAAATTGCACAAAATCTAAAGGCTTCAGGTTTTGACATAATGTATACATTTATTTTCTCACTTATTGTACTGGTTGTTTTCTTTCGCTGCCCGTCTATTTAATCCCAACCTCAGATCCCTCATGTGCTCTTTTCTGTGCTCTATGGGTTAATCTTTAGGTATTGTACTAACCTGGTTTCCCTTGTCCCCTGGTTTCTGTTTGGGTTTTGTCAATGAGAGGCACCAGAAAGGGGCAGGAGGAGAGAAAAAGCAGGGCCATGTTTCCCCCATTTGCAGTATAACTTGGCACTGTGGTTCTTTCTGGCAGTGGCTACATAGTCTTTTCTTGTCACCACCTTTCCATAGCTCTACCTCATATTTTCCCCCAATATCCCCATTGTATCTGTTGCTCCTTCAGCTTTCCACTATGGCTAGCAATTAAAATAGCCAGTATCCCTCATGGGATCCCATAACACAGCTACCCTTCTAGAAAGTATCCCTTATCGAAATTCTCTTTAAAATGATTCCTGATTGTGCCTTCCATTTCCTCCTGATACTCTGAATCATCCATTTCTGTTTTTTAAATTCAAAGTATTCAAAGATATAATTTTTATTCAATTGTCCTAGGTTTAACAAACATATTGTCTAATGTATAGAGAAGTGCCAAAACATTATTATTACTCAAAATGAAAATAACTGTTAACATACCACAAGAAAATGTTTGATGGTACAGCTGTGATGGTAAAGTTCATGTGTCAACTTCAGTGGACTAAGAGATGCCCAGATAAATAGTGAAGCATTATTTCTGGGTAAGTCTGCAAAGGTGTATTTGGAAGACAGTAGTATTTGAATCAGTAGACTGAGTTAAGAAGATCATACTCCCCAGTGTGGACAGGCATCATCTAATCTAGTGGGGGCCAGAATAGAACAGAAAGGCAGAGGAAAGGTGAATTCTCTCTCTTGCTCTCTCTATCTATCTCACTCTATCTATTTCTGTCTTTCTCTCTCCCTCCCTCTGTTACTCTCTACCTCTCCCCATCTTTCCTTAATCTGGGAAGCTGACACCCATTTTCTCTTGTGCTCAGACATTGGAGCTCCTGGTTCTTAAGCCTTCAGACTCCAGGAGGTACACTATTGGGCTCCTCAAGTTTTCACCCCTTTGGTCTCAGACTGAATTATACCACCAACTTCCCTGGTTCTCCACCTTGCAGATGGCAGATTGTGGAACTTCTTGGCTTCCATAGTTGCATGAAGCAATTCTCATATTAAATCACCACTTACATATCTATACATATTCTCTTGGTTCTGTTTCTCTGGAGAACCCTGACTTATACATGACCTACATATATAGCTAAATAACAATCTATTAATATTTTCCACAGAGGTGTCGTGTCTCTGTATATTAAATGATCCAAGGCCAGGGGCGGTGGCTCACGCCTGTAATCCCAGCACTTTGGGAGGCCAAGGTGGGCAGAGGAGGTCAGGAGTTTGAGACCAGCCTGGCCAATATAGTGAAACATCTTCTGTACTAAAAAAATGTTAGCTGGGCATGGTGGCACACACCTGTAATCACAGCTACTTGGGAGGCTGAGGAGGGAGAATTGCTAGAACCTGGGAGATGGAAGTTGCAGTGAGTCAAGATTACGCCACTGCACTCCAGCCTGGGTGACAGAGCATGACACGTCTCAATAAAAATAAAAATAAATGATACAGATTCATCAAAATTATAAAACTATCTCAAGTTTTTAAAAAACATGTATGTCACTATTTTATGGTATCTGATTGCAAAATTACAATAATGATGGCTAGTATTTATTAGTTGATGAAACACAACCATAATTTGTAAGGTATAGTAATTCCCGTCAACTTTAGAAACTGAATTAGCAATCGAAACTATATATATCCATTCTTTTAATTATTTTTAAAAGCCTATAATAAGGATGTTAAAGGTAAAGCTAAGTTATCGATAATAACCCTAAAATAACCGCATTATGCATATCCTTTGGAAAGAAAGAGAGCAATGAGGGATAGATTTAAAAAATTCAATCTACCAAGTTATTTTATGCAAATAGTTTTTAAAATAACATCATATAAATTAACAAAGATCAGGGCAAGTTCCTTAATCAAAGTAAAATATTAAATATAATTTTAAAGAGAAAATTTAATAGTTCCTATGAGTTTTTTGCCTATTTTGACCTTAAAAATTAATAAACAGTTCTCACATGCAAGATCTTACCTATACATACCTACTTAAGACACTGTAAATTTTGCTTCTTCTGATACTGAGTAATGTTGCATTTTCTTTTATAAATGAGACATAAGAATGATAGCAACCACATGTACACACTCCAGAGATTGTTCTAACTTCCCTCCACCCCTTTTTTTGAAACAGGGTCTTGCTGTGTTACCCAGTCTGTATCACAATCTCAGCTCACTGCAACTGCCTCTCGAAGTCAAGCAATTCTCCCACCTCAGCCTCCTAAGAAGCTGGGACCACAGGCGAGAGCCACCACACCTGGCTTATTGTTTTTTGCATGTTTAGTAGAGATAAGGTTTCGCCATGTTGCCCAGGCTGGTCTCGAACTCCTGAGCTCGAGCGATCTGCCAGCCTCTGCATCCCAAAGTGTTAGGATTACAGGTGTGAGCTGCATGCCCAGTCTAACTTTTTCAGGCGTGTTAACACTATGCCATCTAAATTTTCCATCTAACAAAACTCATTTTCAGAAAACAGGTTGATTGGAGGTCATGGAATGGTTAAATATTAGAACTGTGATTTGTATCCAGGCAGTCTGGCTCCTGAGTCTCTGTGCTTAACCAATATTCAATGTTATACAAATCGTTTTCTTAACTCTGTATGCCTTTTCTTTCCTAAGTTCAGAGGCTTCCGAAAAATTTAGCTGAAAGTGAGAAATTCCTATTCAGTGAATGCAAACTATAGGGTAGGGCTGGTGCCAAAGGATAATTGTGGGACCGTCTCGGAGAACTAAGTTTCAATTTTTAAAGTGGGTCTTTTAATTTATATTTCTATTTGAGTCATTTTGTATTTTATTTATTTTCATATGACCAATCGTCTTGTGTTCCACATATCTAATGATATAATCAAAAATTATATAGAAAAGAGCTAAATAAATTTATTTCTTTCTAACTAAATTATTTACAAGTCTGTTCTATTACCATAATTTACTATATTTGCTAATTTTCCCTTTTGTAAAATTATTTTTATCTATTCACACTTTCTTATTTCCTACCTTCGTCTATAAACAGGAGAACAAAAATTATGTAAAGCCAATGCCTCTCTTTTATAATAAGGGGTCAACTTTTCTGGAACCTCCATAAGATTTCCCCCTTTTTTAGTGAAGGACAATATGTTTTCCAGGTACTTACTCCTGACCTTTTGTTTATATGTAATGATATTGTGGCAGGAAAAAAATATAGTAGCATTTATATATACCACAGGCTTTATGTACATTTTAAATATTTAAAATTGCAAAGTGTTAAAAATGTAAGTAAAAGGAAAAAAAGATGACAACCATATCATTATGGGACAATTACTTTTATCATTCTATACTTACAGATGATAAGCCAATTATACTATTTCTTTTTATGGAACGATATGTAAAGTAAATAAGAATAACAAGTCTATACACGTCTTGTTTTTCATGTATCAATATTATAGCACAAAAGATGATTTGACCCAGCACCGCAAGTTTTAACCTCATTTTTACAGATGAAGCAACTAAATGCAGTGTGTGTGAAGTGTTCATTTTTATATGGCTAATGAGTGATTGAGGTCCTTCTATTTCCTGGAATCCTTTTATCTTATCATAACTTAAAGAATAGTACTAATTTTAAAACATATTACATGTAATGTATTTTTAAAGATATCTGTATGAATATATGTGTCTTATTTAAATTTAGGAAATTTTTGTTCTTTAAATTACAATGTGTGTGTTTTCCTAAGCCCCCTCTCTCATATTTTAAGAAAAAAAAATTACCACATTAATGTTTTAAACAATTTAAAATAAGAAATTTAAAAAAATACTGCTATGTTCAGAAAAGGAAAGCATCAAGACTTCTCACAGGAAGTCTTCTAGAGAGGGTAGAAAAATGGTGTGCCTAGTGAGGAGTCATCTTTTTTTGATTTTTGTTTTACAGAGTCTCACTCTGTCACCCAGGTAGGAGTGCAGTGGCACGATCTTGGCTCACTGCAACCTCTGCCGCCCGGGTCCAAGCGATTCTCCTGCCTCAGCCTCCCGAGTAGCTGGGATTACACATGCCTGCCACCGCGCCCAGCTAATTTTTGTATTTTTAGTAGAGATGAGGTTTCACCATCTTGGTCAGGCTGGTCTTGAACTCCTGACCTCATGATCCACCCTCCTCGGCCTCCCAAAGTACTGGGATTACAGGCGTGAACCACCGCGCCCAGCCGAGGAGACATCTTTACGAGTACTTTTCACTATCCCTAGGATTAATCACACTACTTACCAGAGTTTCATCTAAGCTATTAAAACATTAATATAATGTGGATATACAATATGAATATGAATGTGATAATGGGGAAAGGATATATTAATGCTAGTGTATTCTCCCCAAAAAATCTCCTACTGCATCAGGCCTCACTTTCTCAGACACACACATGCATGCACACCCAGGCATCCATACTCAGAGCAAATGAGGTTGCACTTTTCCTTGCTTAGCCTTTATGCTCCTATCCTGAGCTCCAAGGCTTTTGCTTCTGTTTCTCAGACTTCTGTTCCTTATACAGAAATAGACAAACATACACCACACTTGAGAAGTGGGAAGAAATCTGAATGGGTATGAAGAGACTCAGACCAGATATTTCTGGAAATACAGATTGGAAATATAAGACTTGAGGCAGTTATAGTCTCTTGAGCAACTACAAGATGTGGAAAATTTGGAAAGAAAAGAAAAACACGGTGTGTTATAGAAGTGTCACTGAACCAGGAACCCAATATTTTTTTTGAAGGGTTCATTACTGAAGACTGGATTACATTTCTATTACTTTTTTGTTTTTAAATCTTTTGTCTATTTGGGTAATCAAAAGCTTTTACACCACACCTTAAAGAGCCTGGAATGTGGGGGGATTTTACACACACACATATACACCATTACACACTGGGACATACATAGTTTTCAAGCAAGCAAATATAGGTTACAAAGTTACATAGCTTATAAATTAATTTGAAAATATGATTATCCTGAAAAGATATCAGCATAATTTTAACACAGATTGGATGTATGTTTCATTTATATTAAATGCCATTATTTTCTAATTATCATATTTTCTAAATAATATTTTACTTAAATGTCTTTTTTCTTAATGATAACACAAATACATTACTTAAATTGAAGTTTTAGTTAAATGATATTTTTAAAAATCCTTAGTGACAATTATGATACTGCTTCTGAAAATAAAATGTCTATATATTAATATTAATAAATGTAACCAAATAAAATATTTTAAATTTAATTTCTTTCATATAAATATAAACACTTTTTTCATTTTTACTCTAGTAGAAATGCAAAAATTATTATTGAAAGCAAAATTCTTTTAGAGGAGTTAAATCAGTGCTTCTTAGATATTTTTATTTCCAAAGGCTCCACCCTCAATCTCTGCTTAGTAAGTCCTATGCACACTCATGATACAAAAAATTTAGATTATACTCATCCAGACAAAAGAGATACCAGTTGCATTTTCCATTCTTTCTTGTATTTCCATGTTACTAATAACAGGTGTCAGATAGATAAGATCAAAAGCAATACAGGCCTGTCATATGTTTGTTTAAAATACAACCTATGTGTCTTTTAATGTAGTGGGAGGAGGTACAAATTTTAGTGGATTTAACCAAACATATGTTGTGAGAGTGTATTAGTCAGTTCTCACAATGCTATAAAGAAATACCTGAGACTGGGTAATTTATAAAAAAGGAGATTTAATTGGCTCACAGTTATGAATGCTGTATAGGAAGTGTGATGCTGGCATCTGCTCAGCTTCTAGGGAGGCCTCAGAAAAATTACAATCACGGTGGAAAGTAAAGGGGAAACAGGCACATCTTACATGGCTGGAGCGGGAGCAAGAATGAGTGAGGGAGGTGCTACATACTTTTAAACAACCAGATCTCATGATAACTCACTCACATACTATCATGAGAACCACATAGAAGAAATGATGCCAACCCATTTATGAGAACTCTGTCCCCATGATTCAATGACCTCCCACTAGACCCAACTTCCAACACTGGGGATTACAATTCTACAAGAGATTTAGTGGGAATACAGATCCAGACAATATCATTCTGCCTCTGGCCCCTCCAAATTCATGTCTTTTCACATTGGAAAATACAATCATGCCTTCTCAACAATTCCCCAAAGTCTTAATTCATTGCAGCATTAAGTCAAAACTCCAAAGTTGAAAGTATCATCTGAGAAAAGGCAAGTCCCTTCCACCTATGAGCCTGTAAAATCAAAAACAAGTTAGTTACTTCCAAGATAAAATGGGGTTACAATAAGGCATTGGGTAAATACTCCTGTTTCAAAAGGGAAAATTGGCCAAAAGAAAGAGACTACAGACCCCTCACAAGTCTGAAACCCAGCAGGGCAGTCATTAAATCTCAAAGCTCCAAAATAATCTCACTTGAATCCATGTCTCACATCCAGGGCACATGGGTGCAAGCGATTGGCTCCAGCAGCTCCGCCCCTGTGGCTTTGCAAAGTTCAACCCCTGTAACTGCTCTTGTGGACTTGTGTTGAGTGCTTGCAGCTTTTGCAGGTTCAGGGTGCAAGCTGCTGGTAGCTCTACCATTCTGGGGTCTGGAGAATGGTGGCCCTGTTCTCAGGACTCCACTAGGCAATACCCCAGTGGGGACCCTGCGTGGGGCCTCCAACCCTAGATTTTCCTTCTGCACTGCCTTAGTAGAGGTTTTCTGAGAGGGCTTCACCCCTACAGCAGGCTTCTGCCTGGGCATCCACACCTTTCCATACATCTGAAATCTAGGCAGAGGCTCCCAAGCCACAACTCTTGCACTCTATGCACCCACAGGCTTAACACCATATGGAAGCTGCCAAGGCTTATGGCTTGCAGCCTCTGAAGCAGTGATCTGACTGCACCTGGGCACATTTTAGGAATGGCTAGAGCTGGAGTGGCTGGGACACAGGGAACAGTGTCTGGAGGCTGAGCAGAGTGGTGGGAAAACCATTCTTTCCTTCTAGACTTCTGGGTCTGTGATGGGTGGGCTGTCATGAATATCTCTGAAATGCCTTTGAGGCATTTTCCCCATTGTCTTAGATATTAGCACTAGGCTCCTTTTTATTTATGCAGCTAGCTTGAATTCCTTTGCTAAAAATAGGCGTTTCTTTCCTACCACATGCCCAGGCTACAAAGTTTCCAAACTTGAACACTCTACTTCCCTTTTATTTAGATTTAGATGATTTATTTGCTCACACATTTGAGCATAAGTTGTTAGAAGCAGTCAGGTAACAGTTTGAATGCTTTGCTGCTTACACATTTATTCTGCCAGATACTCTAAATTGTCACTCTCAAGTTCAAATTTCCACAAATCCCTAGAGAGGAAGCACAATGCAGTACCAGAAATAAGCAGCATTGGTGCATGTTAAAACAAAGGAAACAGGGTTTCTCCTTTTTGTAGAAAGTGCTAGTTAATAAGTAAGAAAAGCAATGAAAATTTGTGGGTCCAGATATCAAAGTGCTTCTGAATAGCTGAATTCATAATGCAGAAAATTGCAGTTGGTTGAATGCATTTCTCAAAATTATTTAAAGACTGAAACATGTTCCCTTATAATGTTCATTAAAATGCAACAGGTGTGTGTGTGTGTATCCATTCATCATTATGTTATATACGCAAAGAAAAAACAGTATGTACTACAATATCTAGAGCTATATTAAACTTTTTGTGTCTGTATTTTCTAAAAGAAAATGATTTAATTATCAGAATTATGTTTTAAATAGATGCAAGTTTAAATTTTATTTGTAATACATTCTGAGAGTTGGTAAGTGTTTTTATTCTAAAATATTCACATTGTTTCCAGTAGAATCTATATAGAATTTCTGAGAGGTTAAATTAATTACTATTTGCAAATGTTTGCAATAAGCCTACTTGTGTAATACTTTCTCTATTTTTCACCATGCCTTCAGCCCTACTGTATATATTACATAGCAAAAGATAGAAAAATGAGTGTTTCACCTTGTTTGAAAAGTTTCACAAAATTAAATTTGGAAGAAAGTCTTTGTATATTTTTTAAGTATCTTCAGATCTTCCTTCTATAATAAAAATTGTAAAGATTAGTTTAACTTTGTACATTATGTCTCTTTTCACAAAAAGTGTTTTCAGTCTTAAAAGGAACAAAATGATAACTAAGTAGTTCCAGAAAAAAAATAGTTCAAGAAAGTTCAAATATGTGGATTTTGAATGTTTTTCACATGCATATTATTTTTCTAAATTTACCTAAATTAATCAAAATTGTGCTACTTTAATAACCTTCAAAATTTATAAGGTAATTTGTTTCAAATTGAGTGGCCCACTAAAATTTCAGGTTATAACAATCCAAATTGAGAAGAGAAATTTAAAGTATAAGAGGAATCACTTAACACTGAGTACATAAATGATGGAACACATTTAAATGTGTTTTTTTTTTAAAAATCATGTTATTGCTTAGTGCTCTTGAAACTTGTTATGGAGGTTGCAACCTATTGATTGTGTCTTATGAGATTTTATTAGGATATGTGAAGAACCATCATATAACTTCTATGAATCATTCTATATTTCTTGAACTAAAGCTAATGATTTTCAAGCACAGAATGAGAACCAATCAACTCATAGCAAAATACTGATTACATAATGGATACATTATTTTCTTATATCAATGTGTTGACAGCTTGATTGCTAGCTTGTTTTTGATAAACTACAGTCAGTAGAATTCTAACTATAAAAATATGTTCCTATGACACATTTTCTAAACAAAAACAAGGTAAATGACAATAACAAATTTCATTTAATTTTAAGTATTATAAGTCATTAAAAGGTAAGATGTTATAGATTAGTATTTTAAGAATGCAGTAGTTAACTTGAATAGTTATAACTTTCTGAAACACAAAAAGAGATAAAAATGGGTTAGGGGCTTGTTTGTCCTTGTAGTTAATCTGCATTGTATTACTTTATTTCATTTTTCCAGTTGAAATGGAAATCTCTTAAGGAAGATGATGCTTTAGCAAAGGAATTTGTGGGTTATTTTTTCCCCTTTTGGAGTTTTCAGTGGACGTAGCTTTTTGAGATAATTCTTTTCCCTGGTAGAGGATTCCCAAGATACGGAACTGACTTTTCCTATTACAAGTACCAATTTCCTAAGTGGTTTTAGTGGTTTGAACATTTGTCCAGGACTAACAAGAAAGAAACCACCAGCATGTATCATATAGACCACCAAAGAGCCATCAGACTCAAGTGGCTTTCAGTCACCATCAACCTCAGGTCTCTGAAAAATACAATTTCACAATTTTTGCTTGTAAGTCTTTCTATCTTTCTACCTGATATTACGTCCCCATATTTTAAGGTCTACATATAAAGATCTTACAATAAAATGTCAAAATAGTGAACCAAATATTTTGAGATTGAATGATATCAACAGAGCTCTGTTCCACGACCTGCCTATTATCTGGCAAGTCTGAGTTTCTTGTTCCCATTTTGCAGGTGAATCAGCAGAAGGTAATTCACTTTTCTGCATTGAATTGTAAGTAGCAACTTAGTAAGAATTACTTTCCTTAAAAACAATTATGGAAGGCAATGAAATATAATGTTTATATGTGTGAACTAAGGAGCCAAACTGCCTAGGTTCAAATCCTTGTTCCGCTTGCCAGATGTTTAACTCTTGGTAAATAATTTGGTCTTTATGAGAGTACATTTACTTAACTTTCCTTCCAAGTAACTTTTCTTCTCCATATAATGGGCATAATAAATTTTCCTGTTTCCTTCTCTATAAAAATGAGAATAATAATAATATCTAATTCACAGGATTGTTGCTAGGAATACGACATATAACGAAATGATGACTGATAGGCAGCATATGAGAACTAATTCTTGCTGTGGTAAAGAATATGGATGAACTATATTGCTCAGTTTCCCTTGCCAGACATTTCCTCTTTCATTGCTCCCCTTCTTTAAGTGTTCAAAGTAGGTAACATTTGGAGGGTCTGTCAAAACCACACTTCTGCCTTAAAACTACTCCTCACCAGCATTTCCCAATATAGGGACTCTATTGAAGAAAATACTCCTCACCAGCATTTCCTGCTAATGAACTCTATTGGCACCACCTACAACGTGATCACAGCTGATTAGGAGGGGAAAGCTGATCTACGGGAAGATAGAACATCTTCTTATTTGCTACATTTTGTGTTCTGAGGATTTGATTAAAGAGATCCAAAAAACATAGTCTAAAGGGCATGTGTTGTGGAACTTGGAAGTTTTGTGGATTTGGAGCAGGCAAACCTATTCAACCATGTATTCACAGAAAAAAATTAACTGAAACAGGGAAGAGGAAGAAAGCACCTGGAAGACGGGGAGAGAAGAGAGTCCATGCAGTTATTGAGAGTGATGTCCCAGCCCCTGAGTCTCTTTCTTTACCTCATTTAACCTTGTAAAAAGGCTGGCAAAAATCTGTCTTCTCAACGTGAATTTAAAGAAAGCTGTGCTCACCTAATAAATTTGAACTTGGATGAGTGATTTCTGTATCTTCCAACTAAATGATCTCTGCCTCAAACAGGTGTTTTTATATTGCAGAACCGTAAGCATATCATTCTGTGAAAAATACATTATGGGACAAGTACAAGCAAACTGTGGAGGATGAGAGGAGTGAGTTGATTCCAGGCCATGCCACACATTTCTGTGCTGAAAAGGAACTTTTGAAGAACTTGTTTCTCTCATATTCACAATAGATATTTGGAAAGAAGCCAATAAAGAAGAGCGACTGTGAAGCAGAAAGAGAAAAAGTTTGCAGAAAATCTATACAAGTGTTTAGAAGGGACAATTTAAAACAGGTAGGCTTCTACAACAGCATGTTTAAGTAGTTGACAAGGTCATTTCAGTTTACTCAGAGACTTGGAAGAGAAGGAGCCAAGGAAGAAGACAAAATGATAAGGATGACGATGATACCTGTATTTTAGTGAAAGCAGTAACATCATAGGAAGACTGCAAAGCAAAATATAAAAAACTCAAAGGATTATTTTTAATAGATTTGAGGCAGAATACTAATTCTGCCTTAGACAAATGAATTTATCTCCCAACTTACAGCCTTTTCACCCTAATAACAATGTTTATCATGTAGGATTGTTATGAAGATTCAAAGTAAGGACTTTGTCCTCAGGAAGACCTGGGTTCCCATCCTGATTCATAATAAAGACTCAACATTATTTTTTTCTTATAATGATTTTTATAATTGCTTCCAAATCACTGGGGTTTTTAATGAAAAGAGAAATGGATATCTAGCTTCAATCAACAAGCTTCAAAAAACAAACACAGGGATCTTAGCCCAGAGTTTTATTGCAATTATTCCTTATTTATTACTAAATTGTTTGAATAATTCATTATTAAACTGTTTATAGTTTATCCACATAGTGGCTTGCATTTCTTAATAACACATCAGATATCGAGAGACATCAGACCTCTGTAATGGTTATTTGCTCACTTTTGTGATGGCCTATCTCTCAATCCTACATTGCACTTAAAACATAACTCCTTTTTTGCTCATAATATGAACACTTGCGGTATTTATTCCTTCAATTATAATAGGGACTCATAATTTCTCAAATGAAATCTTAAATCCTTAGTGAATTCTTAAGTTAATTTATAAGGAATTTTATAACTTTCATGCTCTATAATGACTAGCATCTTGTGTGAGTCACTTAACCTCTCTAATATCAGTTTCCTCACCTGTAAGGTATGGTTAATAAAAACTAACCCTTATTATGTCACCAAGTTTTTGTGACAACTATATCTCACTGGTAGAATCCTGGGAAATGTTTACAAACTCTACAAGGCCAGCTACCATCACAAAATAAACAACCACAGCTCAAAGTGGTAAGTTTTATCAAAAAGTCTATATATAATCAATCCTGTTTTTATATTTTATATATTTTTCACCATTTCTCTAA
Source organism: Pongo pygmaeus (assembly GCF_028885625.2). Classification (NCBI taxonomy): domain Eukaryota; kingdom Metazoa; phylum Chordata; class Mammalia; order Primates; family Hominidae; genus Pongo; species Pongo pygmaeus. Next base: position 47,137,950 of record NC_072386.2, on the reverse strand, counting down.
ATCAGCCCTCTCTATTCACCATAAACCCACGTCCCAAAAGAGGAAGTAGAGAAGAGCATCACTGTGCACATTAAGGAAAGTTAAATCACAAATGAAAACTTAACCACCACCAATGTGAGAGAATTTGCCTTTTCAGTGACTCATGACCAGTCAATTGTATTTGGAGTCCTTCTTTGAGAGTAAGATACTACAGTTTCCTTGGCACTGAGAGTAGGGTTGCAGTATATGCTTCTAATTGCCTACCCAATATTCATTCTCATATTCTTTCATATTAATCTGAGGGTATTGGGGGTGGGGAAATAAGCCTAGATAAAATTGGTCATCTTCCAAACACCCTTATCGATTGTTGCCCACGGCAAACAACTCTGGCCAATTAAATGCAAGAGTCACCTAGTGGGGCTTTCTGGAAATTTTTGATGAAAGAACATATTCAGTTTTTATGCTCTCTTTGGCCTTTTCAACTTCTAGCTTCTAGTCAGGAACCTTGACACTATACCTATGAGATTGAAAGTCACAGAAAAGGATGATAGGTAAAAGATAAATGACATCCAGGTGCATGCTATCATCACTGAGGCAAGCCTGGACTGCCAGACTCCTAACTTCTTGTTCCATGTAGAAACTAAGTCTTTATCATTGTAGGGCACAGTAGGTTGAACTTTCTTTCTTATGCCTATAGCCAAAAGTTTTCATCACTTAAACTGAAATCATTTTCAAAATTCTAATATCAAGATATAAGTGATTGTTATTACATTTATTTTATAATATGAATATGAAAAAGATGAAGAAAATGCAAAATATTTTAAGATGAATGGAATTTAAAATGTTAACTTGCAGATATATTAAACATGCATGCAAAGGAACAAGAGAAAATAGAGAACAGAGTATAGAATCAGTGAGTCAGATTTAAAATGAATATAGTTGATCAGGCTTCAGTTTGAACCCTCCTTTAAAGCCTCCTCAATAGAAGGCACCAGTAAAAGTAGAAACCCTTCCTTTGTTAAGGCAATGTGCACATTTTCATTATTCATTTTATTACTTTATACACACACACACATATATATACACATACACGTATATATTTCTTATAAATCTATGAATTACATTAAAAATCTAAGAAAGCAAAGGGAAAAATAAAAATTGCATAAGATTGTGAGGAAGAAGTATTTCGGTTACCAATTTGATTTCACAAATGATCTGCTTACTCCATTAATTTAAGGTCACTTGTTAGATTTATGTCAGAGCAACTTCATGAATCTACATTAAGAAAATAATAGGAAGACAAAGGCACTTAAAGCAATTACACTTTCGAAAGAAGATCAACTGATTTGTGTTCATTCTAAATAATATGGAAGCAATTATTATTCAGTTGCTAAATTGTATATCTTGAATCATCACTTTATAATATTTTGAAGTTAAAAAGGAACTTTAAGAATATGCAGTTCAATTCCTTTTTCTCCATTATGCAAAAACTGAGTACTGCAACAGTATTGGAATTACCCAAAGACCTTCTTTCAATTCAATTATTTCAGGAAAAAAATGTCAACTTCAGGTCAACTTTTATTTCCTGTTGCTAATAGTACTTGAATTGTCTTCTCCCAACTTACAATTAAAAGTAACTATAGGCCTGGCGCAGTGGCTCACGCCTGTAATCCCAGCACTTTGGGAGGCCGAGGTGGGTGGATCACCTGAGGTCAGGAGTTCAAGAACAGCCTGGCCAACATGGTGAAACCCCATCTCTACTAATAATACAAGAATTAGCTGGGCATGGCGGCATATGTCTGTAATCCCAGCTACTTGGGAGGCTGAGGCAGGAGAATCTCTTGAGCCCGGAAGGTGGAGGTTGCAGTGAGCCAAGGTGGTGCCACAGCACTCCAGCCTGGGCGACAGAGTGAGACTCTGTCTCCAAACAAAAAACAAACAAACACAAAACTATAAAAATGGTAACTGTGAATAACACTAGTAGAGTTTTAATATTGAAATCTGAGAATATAAAGGCATGTAGGCACATAAGTAACTAGAATCCTTCATTCACTTGGGCACACAAAGGAGCAAATTATCTTGAACTGAAGCATAGTTAATAAAAATTCATTCTTGTTTCCTTTCAGAAGCTAATTTTTCAAATAACAATGAGCATTAAAGACACTTTCTTTTTGCACATTAAAGGAGATTATTTAAATGCTTTATATTCATCTGTCAAATTATGATAAAAGAGATATTTTACATTGCATGTTCCCTCGGCATCCTTTGGTTCCATGAGATCAATGGAACTTATATATATCTTACTAGTAAGAATTTACCTTTTTTTTTTTCTTGGATTTTCTGAAACTCAAAGGACACTGCAACTCCTGGACAAAGTTTCTTTTCATTAACATTGAAAACTAAAGATAAACAGAAACAACAGGCAGTTTGGTTGACAATTTAACTAATAACTTATGGTAACAGCATGCAAAAGGTTTTTAACTCACCTGAATGGTTTTTGTTTGCTTCTTTGTTTTGGTCTGTAGATTGAACGTTGATAAAAGAGCAAGCAACCCTACAGCTCCCAATCTATTTTCTGAAGGGTTAAGAGTTGTGCTATTCTCAACACTTTCTCCTCCTTTCCCCCTCTGTATATGCCTAACTGTTTCTTTCCTTTCCTTCTGAGAGACTAATTTCTAATACAAAGCACAGCTAAAGAAATGTGATTATATGGCTGAAAAAAACAATCAGTTCAAGACAAGCATCATAGTCAAGGGTAACCATAAGAATAGCAGTGCAATATTGGAGAGAGATGAGAGATGTCAAGAATGTTAGTTTCTTTCTTATATTGGGCAATAATATTATTTAGCAGAGAAAAAAAAACAGACAATCAGAGTAATCCCTATGACTGTGACTCATATTCTGAATTCCATAATAAGTTCCAAGGATCTGAAGAACTCCTTGTAATTATATGTAAGTTTCTCTATTTACACATATCTATGCAGTATATGACCATTTGATTGCAAACAACAGAAATACAACTCAAAATTGTTTAGAGAAAAGAGGTAGATTTGTTGACTCATAAACAAAGCAGATGAAAGAACATAAGAGAAATTTCAGCTGAAACAAATCAGGAACTTCGGTATCATTAAAATCTCTGTCCCTTGTCCTTTTCTCACACACACACACAAAAAAATACTGGTTTCATTATATCCCACTCTAACCAGGGTATCTATGACACATTGGAACATGGCTGGATTCAGGTTTGATTCATACAGTGAAGGCTTGGCAACTAGAAAAGAGATTCTGTCACAATTTCAAATTACAAAATTCCTGTGAAAGTATGCTTGTTGGTTAAGTTTGGGTCATAAATGGTTCATGTTTTAATTATGGTGTCCAAATAAATGTAATATTATTATTTTCCCAGTTCAAATTATATACACAACAAAATTGATCATAATGGAAGGAGCTATGATTAGCTTAATACATTTAAAACAAATGACTTTAAGAAGAACTTCTCAAATTAAGAGAGGGACTATTTGGTTTCTACATTAATCATTTTTTTTTGTAAAACTGGTCAGCCTAGCACAAGCACACAGACAAAACATATGCCAAAGATAGTGTGGTGATATTGCTAAAACTTTTGATTACGGAATTTATATTCATCTTTTAACTTTGAACTACCTCACTAATTTCTTGTTTAGACTGCGGTTTTTATACTTATATTGATTTAGATATATAGAATGCCTAAAAATTTTAAGCCCGAGGATAAAATATAAAACAAGAACCAAATATAGATTCCCTTCAAAAGAATGAATAAAATGCTGGATAAATTATATTTGGGCTATTGTTAACCTATTTTTAAATGAAATTTTCAGTTTCAGAACCCATTTTTAGTTTTGGCATGTTCCTTATGTGAACATGCATTATATTTAATGTAGTCCTATGTTATCTGTAATTTTTCTAATTTTATCCTTTTTCTTAGTTTCATCAAATTATAAAAATGTGTTATTTTAATGAAAACAAACAACTCCAAATACGGAAATTTACTGAGTAAAATAATTAAAGTGTTAGCCTCTAGTACCTGCTCATCCCCCAGAATGAGTCACTGTTAAAAGTTTATAGAATAGCTGTTTAGATATTTTTCTTTACAAATGCACATATAATCAAACACTCTTAAATTTTTGATTATACTAAAATATCATATTAGTATTTCTCTGGTATTAGCTTTATTCAGGCAATAAAAATCAAGGATTTCCTCTTTTTAAGTACTATATGCTAATTAGCTCAGATTTTTAAAATTGTACAATATTCCATCATGTTAATGAATGCTACCAAATATTGGGCATATAATATATGCTGGTTAATATTCTGAACACTTTAAATATAATACATAAATCCTAACAAAAAATCTATGATGTGAGAATTAATATTGCAGCTCTTTTATTGATGGGGAAAATGTGGCAAACTGAGTTTATTTTCCCAATACTTTACCTAGCCATTCTTTTAGTGCTGGATTTTCAGGAAATCTTAAATATTCTTACTATTATAAATGCTACACTGGAAAACTTTGCAGTAAAAAGAATTGTAAGATTAATTTTTAGAATTGCCCTTCAAAATTGCTTACTGTCCACAAATGACACTGACTAATTTAAATCTTTTAATGTTTTTGTTAGTCTGAGAGGTAAACATTTGTACTTAACTGACACTTGAATTTATCGTTCTTGGATGAAAAAAGTTAAGTACATTTTCATGGATTTTTAAATGACATAAACATGTGTTTTACGTATAGATTTGCTTATATTCTTACCCATTGCAACTGGGTTATCTTTTTCTTAATGATCTATAGTTCTCTCTCTCTCTTTTTTTATTTTTTATTTATTTTTTGAGGGGGCATGAAAATGAAAACATGCCACTCAGATATTCTCTGTGGGGCGCCATAGTGACTACTCTTGGTCAGCCCGCATTGCTTCTGTGGGTCTACTGCCACATGTGCTCCCATAGGATGCTTTTCAAGATCTACTCCTAGCCAATGGCTGAGCAGCAGGAAATATGAAGGCAGGCTCATTCCAGTGAGAATTGCCAGTCCTTTAGGTATGACTTTGGCTGGAAGGCTTCCCAGCAGGCTGGCAGAAGTTATCGTGTAACTATTTACTTGAAAGTATTAGACTCTTCCTACCTAAGCCTCTTATATTCTCTCTTCACATTGTCCAGCATGGGGTCTAAATACCCCACCATCAACTGTGACTCAGTGGGCGCTTTTAGATTAATATAAACTAATGCACTATCCAGTTTTATTTATGAGAGTCTTTTACTATATAGAAGATTCTTACTTTTGTGTCGGTTTTGATTTTTGTCAAAATTATCTTTGCCACTATGGTTTCTACCTTTCATTGATGCCTTAGAAAGATTTTCTGGGCCGGGCGCGGTGGCTCACGCCTGTAATCCCAGCGCTTTGGGAGGCGGAGGTGGGTGGATCACGAGGTCAGGAGATCGAGACCATCCTGGCTAACACGGTGAAACCCCGTCTCTACTAAAAATACAAAAAAATTAGCCAGGCATGGTGGCGGGCACCTGTAGTCCCAGCTACTTAGGAGGCTGAGGCAGAAGAATGATGAACCCAGGAGGAAGAGCTTGCAGTGAGCCAAGATGACGTCACTGCACTCCAGCCTGGGTGACAGAGCGAGACTCCGTCTCAAAAAAAAAAAAGAAAGAAAGATTTTCTAACACATATTTGGGAAAAAAAAATTGCTTTATTTTTTGTTCCAGTACTTCTATGGTTTTAAAATTTTCTTTAGTCCACATACCCAGTTTAAGTTGTTTAATGGTGTAAGATAAAATTCTAATTTTAAACTATTTTCCAGATACATAGTTTCCCCAATATCATTTGTGGAAATAACCAATCTGTTCCCTACCACAGTTAATCACTAAATTCCTATAGAAATATGTATTTATTTCTTGGTGCTTTCATAAGTTCTGATTTATTTGTAAATATTTACTGTAATTTTGAAATAATGTGTGGATATTTGGTGTAGTGTATTTCCACCATTTTGCTTTTTCAAATTCTACTTTGCTCTTTTTTTTTTTTTTTGGCTATTCTTCTATTCTTGTATGTTTATTTCTTTCAACTGAATATCAGAATCAATTTACATTAACAAACAATTTGGACACATTCTTGAAATTATACTTCCTATCAATTAACTGAAGGTACAGAAGACTTAAATATTTAAAATATTAATTCTTCCCTTTCAGAGACATGGTAGATTTCACAATATATTCAGGTATTCTTCTTTCCCTTCTGTAAAGTTTCATAGTTTTTGGCATATAGTGCTTGTTGTTGCTTGTTAAATTGATTCCTAGGTGTTTTATAGATTTTGCTCTATTGCTTAATTTACTTTTAAAAGTCTTTTATTGATGCTGTTGTTACAAGCCATTGAATTGTAAGGAGTTTTATATATTTTCTGAACATAATATTTCTATTCATAACCATAAAACCACTATTTTTTCAAGATATGAAAAAGAAAATTAACTAGAATTATTTGAAGTTAACCTTGGCTGCTTGGCAACTTGGATATTTTTTCTATCTCATTGATAACTGAGCCATCAAAATCAACAGTTCCTATTTATTTGCTCCATATTTGGATTATGCTTGAAGAATCATGAAAACTAAAATTTTTCAAGGACTAAGACTAATTTTACATCTTTTCATATCTTAGCTTTACCTTTCATTTAATTTGCATATTTCTAAAACATAGGAATAGTTATTTGGTACCTTGTTGAAGATGTAATTATTGGAGGCAAGCCTGAGCAAGGCAAAATGCATAATTTACATCTTCTTATCAGCTCTTAAGTAGGACACATGTGATAGGACCCCAGATTACGTTCCATGCAACTGAACATATTGTTTTGCAACATTTTAAGCAAGCTCTCCAAATTCTAATCCTAGTGCATTAGTTGTTTCATTATTAAGTGAAATATATCAGTAACATCTTTAACACTTTGATTTGGGGATTTGAACTTAGAAGTGTGAAGCATCGTGATTGCTCTGACACGCAATTCCTGTCATTTAATAAAGACACTCATTATCTTTTGTTGAAAGCAAAAGAAAAGAAAAGATTGCCTGGCTACCCAGAAGTGGAGAATATTTATGAATGAATGGTTCATAGAAGTTTAATGAGTATTGTCATGTTACATTTAAAATTTTTATTCAGTACATGTCAAAAACGAATTCTGGGAAATAAGGCAGAATAGCTGGTGAACATCTTAAAACATTTTACTTATCAGAGGGCACACTATATAAAGGTGCTGAAATAAAGTGGTTACAGGTATGTGCTTAAAGAACAAAAACTAGAATTTGTCTAATACTTTACAGTTTTTGAAGCATATGTATTGAGTTTCATATTCAGCAGCTCAGTATTTGGATGTGGCTCAGCCTAGGTCCCTTGGAAGCTCTGTGGCACTAATTTGTTCAATGAACATTGTGTTTGCCCTTGCCTACACCCAAGTAGATCTTAGGGTAGATTTTATAGTTATAAAGAAATGAATGCTTTAACAAGGGCCTGAGAGGTTTCCTACTTTTCCTTGTTTTTCATTGACCTTATTCCATTTTTTCATTGATTTCCTGTTTCCTGTTCATGGTTATAAGAAAGAGCATATTTCTTCGAACTTCCTCCTCTTGGAATGGAAGAAAATAATGCAATTAAAAACATTGGAAGATTTACTTAATTACATATACTCTTCCAAGTGACATATATATGTATGTATGTATGTGTGTGTGTGCATACACACATAAGATATATATCCTTCCATTAAATCCTTGCTATGTTATGCTTGTGACTATTTTTATTATCATCATTATTCTAATGAGAAAACTGTGGCTTAGTGAGTTTAAATAACTTAACCCAAATTCATATAATAGTAAATCCTGGAGCCAGAGCTCTGACTACAGCATTTATTCTTTGGAGAAAAGTCAGGTGAAAATGGTACCAAATATTTGCCAGGGAGTGCTCTAAACCTTTAAAAACTGTGAACTACTTCTGAGCCACTTATAAGGATCAGATATTTGGGAACTCTTGTATTACTTCATTCATTCATTAACGTTTATTTTGTGCATATAATATGTGCTAGGCATTGTTCTAAGCACTGGGGACATGGCAGTGCTGATAGTGCTTACCTTAAGGGTAAAGAAAAAGACTATTTAAATAATGCATTTATATAAATAAGAAATATCAGTGCTTGGAAGAAAAACAATTTTTAGAAACCCAAGGTCATTTGATAAAAAGCGACTGGTCTGGGTTGCGGTGGGGAAGCTTTAGACTCAACGATCCAAAAAGAACAATCTCAGTGTGTTTCAGTAACAATAGGAAGGTTTCTGTGAGTGAAGTTAAGCAAACAAGTGGAAAGAGGAGAAGAAAGGGGTAGGCAGGAGAGAGAACTTCTAGGGCCAGAGACAAGAATAAGGTGTTTGGATTTTACTCTAAGTGTGATAGTAAGAAAATTTATTACATCATGTAAATATGCTTTCCTATGAAAAATATTTTTTTCTCCTCAAGTATTCTGATACTTTTTCCAAAGTCAACTGCAGGACAAAATAAAATATACCATTTTAAAATAATGTATTTAAAGTATTAAGTTTATGAAGTTTTCCCTAGAACACAGGGGGAAAGGCTACCGTTTAAAGCAAGATAACTCTGATCCTAACTCAGATTTAAAAGAAAAAAATATGTAGCACTGCCTTCTGGTTGACTACAGTCTGGCTAGTAGACATAAAAATATGAGTTTCATAGTAACTAGTCTTTTGGCTTACAGATTTGCTCTTATGACCTATTTTAACAGATAAATCAGCATATTTTATTTACCCTATGAATTACACTTATTTCCTCCCTGCGATAGCCAGAATAATGCCACCCCAAAGATGGCACACACTAATCTACAAAAACTTGCAGATACATGAGGTTATATAAAAAGGCAAATTAAGGTTTCAGATAGCATTAAGGTTGTTAATCATCTGACCTAATAATATTCATATTATTTTTGATGATCCAGTGGGCCAAATGGAATTGCAAATGTCCTTATGTGTGGAAGAAGAAATTAGAAAAAGAATGATAGGGATGCTGTGTAAGAAAAATGAGGCCCGACATGGCTGGCTTTGTTGATGGAGTAAGGAGACCATTACCCAGGAAAGAGGGTGGAAAAGTGGCCTCTAGAAAGTGGAAGAGGAAAAGAAACAGATTTTACCCTAGAGATTCCAGAAAAGAGCATAGGCTTGCAAACACCTTGGTTTTAGTCCAATGATGCACTTCTATCTTACACAAAGTATAAGATAATAAATTTGTCTTGTTTAAGCCAGTAAAGTTGTAGTAACTTGTCACAGCAGAAAAATGCATAAAAATATTATACCCTCTCATCTAGAATGTAATCACTAATATGGCTTGAATTTTTGTTTCTTGAATTACTGAACCATGATTAATACCTAGAACAGTGTTAGGTATTTCCTATAAAGATTTGCCAAATGGATGAGTGAATGAATTATACCAACATTCTGCTCAAGACCACTCAATGGCATTTTATTTCATTGATTGTAAAAGTAAAAATCCTACAGTTCTACCAAATCTTCACTGTACTCTCTAGTATATTACTTTATTAGTTTTATCTTCTTGTAGATTTCTTTCTGAACACTATACCTCAGCAGTAATGAACCCCTTTTAATTTCTCTGGATATTGAGTATACTCCCATCTCTGAGATGTTGTTCTTTCTATTTCCTCTGCCTGGGCTACTTATTCACACATATCCCCCCGTCTTTCTGTATCACTTCCTTCAGGCCTTGCACAGCATCCATTTAGCAGTGAAGTCTTCTCTGACCAAACTATTTAGATTGTGGCCCCTTGGCACATCCTTTTCCTCTGCTTTATTATTCTCCATTGCCTTATTGCTGTCTGCATATATTCTTATTAATTATTTGCCTATGTCTATTCCTCATTAGAACACGAACTCCAATAAAGCATTTTTTTTCTGTTTCCTTCTCTGATATGCTTGGCATATAGCAGATTTTCAACAGGTATTAATTGAACAGATGATACTGTGCCAACAAGGGTCTGCCTTTAAATGCCACATATATGGCTATAGCACCTCAAAATATCACTCCTGGAGAGACTGTAATTTATTCAAGAAAACAAAGATTGACAGGGTGTAGGTTAGAGTCTGAAATCTGCAGCACTGCTCAGCAACAGTCAATTGAAAGGCAGCCAAAATGTCTGCAGAAATACATTAATAAAGACTTCAAATGTTAATATTGTTTTCTGAGTAAGAGCATAAACAAAAATTAAGACTTTAAAGTAATTTTAGTGAAACAAGAACCAAGCAATTCAGTAAAGATTACATGAGGCAAGAGAATCAAGAGGAACAATAGTGAACCAGAAAAAGCAAGGCCATGTGCTTAGCCACCTAAGTTACATGTTACATGGGTTCTCTGATAGGAAAGGAATAGATAGTGATAGAAGAAGCCATTGCACATCTATTTTGGTTTATATAGCACAAGGCTGAAATGTAAATTGTTGTTCCCATTTCTGAGGACATAATAAGCAGCTTTCATCAAATTGTATTGGTATCGTCACAAAATCCGAAGCCCCTTTAAATGAGACATTGAGATTATGTGGAAAAATGCACTATATTACTGATGAGGCAAGAGCCTACTGCTTAAATTTCACTAACTTAAATAGGACATCATCTTGTCAGAATTCAGCCCATGTGAGTCCAGGTAAGCCCTACAACACACTAACCATACTCTCTGTCAGTACTATTGTCTGTAACATTATTACAATGTACAGCAACCAGTCTTCCACTTGTTCTATAGGGGAGGCAAAACTTTACTTCTACTCTTGAAGCATCCTGACTGGGACTGAGAATTAAATTGACATAAGCTAGAGTAACATGAGAAAAGCATACAATTTAATATAAGCATTATGTAATATAATGTATTAGTCTGTTCTTGCATTGTTATAAAGAACCACCTGACACTACGTAATTTATAAAAAGAAGAAAAAAAAGAGGTTTAATTGGCTCACAGTTCTGCATGCTGTACAGGAAGCATGCCTGAGGAAGCCTCAGAAAACTTACAGTCATGGTGGAAGGTACAGAGGAAGGAGGCACATTTTACATGGCTGGAGCAGGAGGAAGAGAGAGAGAAGGGCGAAGTGCTACACACTTTTATAGACAACCAGATCTTGTGAGAACTCACTCAATATTACAAGAATAGCAAGGGGGAAATCTATGATCCAATCACCTCTCACCAGGCCCCTCTTCCAAAACTGGGGGTTACAATTTGATATGAGATTTAGGTAGGGACACAGACCCAAGCCATATCACATGGAAAGACTCATAAGGAAATAAAGATTCAAAGAACTGGCAAAACCTAAAAGTTTTATATTAGTTTGGACAAAGAGAGACAATTGTTTAAAAGTAATTGTATTATCTGGGGACACTAAATGAAGAAAAAGATTACTCTAACACTATCTTTACAGATTCTCTCATAGATGACTCCCCAGGAAAGAATGTTTCTTTTCTTCTGGTACAGGGAGAGCATCTTTCACATGAGAGTTTTTATCTCCAGTTTCCAGGAAGAAAGGAGAGATTAGAATGCCCTTCTTGCATTTGATCTTTTTCAGGTGTCTTTAGGTCAAAGTAATCCTTATATCGAAGTTGTGTATTTTGAAGAACATATTCTGCCACCCTTAGTTCCAAATGCAGAGCATGCCTGTGCCAACAAGGGAATCCCTGAAGTTTCTTTTGCCACCTAAAAAGAAAGAGAACATACTCGAACTGCTTTCCATGTTTCCTGCCACAAACAGAACTTTGGATACTGAGATTTAATGGGCTGCGAGGAGGGGGCTGTGTGTGCTTTCTTGAAGAGGCTGAAGTTTAGATTAACCATTAACATAGTAAGCAGATGTTCATTGACAGGAGAGACGAGTGGGAGCTGTTTATTATTATTATTATTATTATTATACTTTAAGTTCTAGGGTACATGTGCACAACGTGCAGATTTGTTGCATATGTATACATGTGCCATGTTGGTGTGCTGCACCCATTAACTCATCATTTACATTAGGTATATCTCCTAATGCTATCCCTCCCCCCTCCCCGCAACCCACGCTGATCGTTCTCAGATGGTGTTCTCAGCTCACTAGTACTTTTTTATCAAATACCAATAAATTAAGATTCTTGTTTCAGTTGTTCTAAAGTATGTCCACACAGTTCTCCCTATTTATGCCTTTATTTTCATCTTTTGCTGGAGTTGGGCTGACATAATCCCGTTAAATCAAGGTATCAGAACAGATGGATTCTATCTATGTTAGACTGGTTTTTCTTCTTCTTCTTTGCATTTGTCATGTGCAATTATTTATGTACCCACCTAACAGCAATATTATGATAACAACTAGCATTTATATCACTATATACAATGGGCACAATAGCATTTCATAAGCTGCTTTTGGTTTAAAATTTGCAATATCTTTGTGAGCTAGGTCACTAGCCGCATTTTGCAGATAATTAACATAAGAGGTAGGTAATTTTCTTAAATTATAAACTTCAAATGTCAAGAAAAATATTTAAACTTGTATTTTAGGACTCCAAATAAATGATTTTATATTAATTGAAAATATACCTTTTTGATTTGTTAAATGTCTGTAGAACAGAAGAAAAAAATGTATATTTTTTATGTTGCATTTACTTCTTCTCTAGTCAAAAGTAACAGATATAAACCTAAATAAAGATGATTATTGGTATTATGCACATTAAACTCATTTTTTAAGCCCATTAAAAGGAAGGCAAAAGGACCAGTTGTTTAGGATATTATGGTTTGCGTTTACTCTGTCAATATAATCATGAAACACAAATAAATATTTATTGAGCATGAGAAAGGAAGCATCAGTTTGCTAATCCCCTCCCCCTACAATGAAACTATTTTGAACAAAGATACTTGAAAATAAGTCACATCTTGAAAGGACACGTAAAGTACACATTTCTAATCAAACAAAACTTTACACTGATTTTCTTTTTCCTTCAAAGGGACTGAAGTTGTAAGGATGTGAAAGTAGAATTCATTTTGTTCCGTAGAGTTATTGACTCCTAGGTCGATAGCGTTTTAATATCCATCATATTCAGACTATCTAAACTGGATACCTAAATTTCCTCTGGGAATTTCTTCTTTTCTTTTGTTTTCTTTTTTTAGAATTTAGTAAAGGAAATCTTTTAGATTCATTTACCCGAAACAAACCCACTGTTAGACTTTAAATAACTGAAGAAGAAGCATATTTCAAATAAATCTTTCAGCAATATGATTTCCAAATCTAAAATTTGCTCTGGTTTATAGCTTTAGACTTACAGTCAGCTAAGATACTCAGGTTTTTTAGCCTTAATCTAAATTTAAATAAAGGTTACATTAATTTCCATCTTGCAATTCTTCCTTTTCTTCATAATATTGGTCTTTTCGAAACGTCACTCAATTTTGAACCTCATTATTTTTCCACTATTTTTCCTAATAACCACAGTTTCTCATCAATAGAGGGTTTCCAGATTTTCTAAAATTGCGTCATAATACTAATGTCGAATAAACTCAGTACAAAATATTGTTATAGTAATAGCCTTTAAAATATGGGCCTTACATGAAGAAAAATACATCTAGTGTGAATAAACTTTTGAAATTATTTTTATCCACAAAATCTGTAAGAATACCAGGTACCTATTTTGGCAAATATAAGTTTGATTCACACTTAACTCCTCCACTCTGGTTTAAATGTCACTTTTAACTTGTTCAACATTGCTCAACTAACATGAATAAAACATCTTATATTATATAATAATGCCTGTTTTGTCAGGTAACCTTAAATGTTCTCTTAAGCTTTTCACTTGCCCAATAATATCAATTCAGAATTGATGTCAACATTGTAAATGATTATTTTAGCTATTCTTATACATAACTTTTCTATCATCTATAGTAACATAATTTAAGTGGCTACCTAAACTACATCTTTTTATTAAAGGCTTATAAAAAACACAAAGAGAACTGTAATAATAACAATCACAATATAGCTTTAATTTTAAGAGTGATTTAATATCCATTATGTCATTTGACATTCTCAATAATCTAGTAGTTCAAGGGCCAGTTATTATCCTTCTCTTATACAGAAGAAAACCAGGACTCGTAAAGTTTAAGTGACAAGTCCAAGATCATTTTGCTAATATGTGGAAATGCAGTCATGAAGGTCAGTGCTTTTTCTATTCCACAAAAAAGCAACACTGCTTTGATACAACTTTGAACGTTGATGAAGGAAAAAATATTTTCTTATTGCTATATATAAGAAGCAAAATGCAGCATTTTTACTGTAGCTCCGAAATAGAGTTAATTGGCTTTGTGCATTTCGATGGTGCTTATAGCGTATATCTTATTTATGTAGGAAAAAAACACATTTATTCCTAACAGTTCTGAAAATAAATACAAATTGTATTGAAAGCAAATACATAAAAGAAGTAATGGCATGTTAGGGGTTTTTGTTGTTGTTTTTAAATGAAATTTTAGAAGATAAAAATTATCCAGATGGTTTTGTTCCATGAAAAGTATCTTGAAATGCTGTCCATTGTAAATCCTTAATCCTTATTGCAGCTTTTTTTTAAGATACACACATATCAAAGAAGACCGCATAGACAAAGACTCATTTCTTAAAATTAAACTGATTAACAATTCCTTTGTTAGGTTAATATAATGTGTTGCAATTTATTCATTAAGTGGCTTATAAAGCTCAAGCGTTCAATTTTTGGCACTCCACTTTAATGTTAGCTATGCCACCTTAGTAATCATTTACCCGAAGACCATTTCCAACACACATCTGAAGAAGGTCATGACAATTCTAGTAAAACACCCACCAGCATTGCCAGGCTAACCATCTATCTGATTCTTTAGAGCCAAGTAAAAAATATTAAATCCAAAAGTTCTGTATCAAAACGTATTATTAGTCTGCCAGAATTTTGGTAACTTGAAATAAAATAGGGTAAAGAACACACATTCATACCAAACTTAAACCATTTACAACTCTTGAAATAAAAGATTTTTATTTTTCCCTAAACTTTCTGACAATTTAAATATTTATGCTCTCCTAACTTTCTATAAAAGTCTAAGAATATTTCCTTGATTTATATATTTCCTTTATGTAATTCTGGAAATATGAAATAATCTCTTTATACACCATTACTTACATTTTAAGCAGTCTTATTTTTTAAAATATCCTATCAATATTCAATGTGTTGAATGATGACCATTTATACATGAGAAATTTGTAAGTTTCCAAAATTTCAATTATTTAGTTAATACAGATCATATATTCTCATAAACTGGAAAGGTGGCATATGACCTTCTTATATATTAATCTTCTTAACTATAATGGAAGGCTCTGACATTTTAGGATATAAAAGCGTGGCTCACTACCTCTACAGTATGGACGATCATCTTGCCTCTCTGAAAATGTTCCCTCTGATTGTGTTTAAAATAAGGTCATTTTAAGAAGCAAATGCTTTCTACTCCCTCTATTCACTTTATGGATACCCATTTATAGTAGCTATTTTAGCTATTCTTATATATAACTTTTCTGTCATCTATAGTAACATAATTTGAGTGGCTACCTAAGTACAGATTGTAGTAATATTGTATAAAAGGAATTTCCAGATATTGAAAAAGATAAAACATTATAATTCTGAGAAAAAAAATTACAAAGACAAAAAGAGGGGTAGGAAGGTTTCCATCTAGGAAAAGATGGTAAGTAATTACAAACAGTGTTATGTATTTTCAAATCTGAATTATCTTATATGTAAAAAAAATGCAGTCAAAAGCAAATTTGCAGAGAATATATTTGAGTTGCAGTACTTCAAACGCAAGCATATTTCCTATTATACGTACAATTTACCTGTAAACTTTATGTGGTAAAATTTAGTTAGCATGTATGATATCTTACTATATTACACACAATAAACCAGAAAAGCAGTTGTTATAATTATCTCCATTTTGTTGGTAAGATAACTAAAACTCAGGATCAATTAATTTTCCCAAGTCAGAATTCAAAGTGAGGGGTGTTTAACTCCTAGATGAGTATTCCTCCCACTATATTATTTGAAATGACATTCTATAACTTGTTTGCCTGTTCATCAACAACTAACCAGAATATAGCCTACAAGATTCATTTTTATTCATATGTGCAAAATGCATTTCATGTATGTGTCATAAACTCAAATGACCTTATTTTATACCATTTCATTCTCTATTGATTGGTTTTACAGAAAATGTAAACACATCACAGAGATGTACGGTTATCTCTTTTCTGTAATATTGTACTTTATGAACATAGAAGACATAAAGGCAACTCACAAAAAAAGTTATTTAAAATGTTAAAGTCAATGAATAATCAAGACCTTTGTCCAAAAAGTTATGTGGAATACTGTGGAATACATATCTAGGAATGATCCAGTAACAACATGAAGTAAGTTAGGATAGTAACATATGGACGAGTTATACATACAAAGCCAGGTGTCCACCACAGACTCCCATGCGAATAAGGGTGACTGACACTACATAGCCTGGAAACCCCAGGGACTAAAGATGGGAAGGGATGGCCGCAACTGGGTACCAGTTTCCTCTTTCTGTGCCAATAATTCAGAGCAGAGAGACTGATAAACCTTGTGTGTATATGTATATATGCACACACACATCATATGTGTACACACATATATATTATATCTGTGTATGGGTGTGTGTATTTATAAAGACAAACATGCATTCAAATGTTGAAAAGATAGGTTATATAAATAACCAATTATTTAAAAATTGGGAGTCTTTTGGCTATTTATTGATTTTGGTAAATATCCAGATCCCACTCTGTAGTAAAAAGTAACAAAAATAAAAATGTCATCAGGCTCTTTAGTATTGGAAAGAACATGGTATATAAGAACAATGGAGTTGTTTGCTTAATGTATGTGCACTTTGGTTCTTTTGTACATAGAGGAGGATTTCATTATATACACTAGATCACATAATTACAAATGGAATATAGAATCAGATTATGTGGATCTAGATCTAGCAGTGAAACTACTTGACTTTATATCCAATTTCAATTTCCTTGTTTCTAAAATAAAAGTAATTAATATTCATTTTTCAAAGAATGATTAGAAGATTGAATTAGACAATGTACATTATATGCTCAGCAAATGTAAACCTATAGTTTGCGTTCATACATAATAACAAATGTTCTCAAAATTTTTTTACTACCACTCAAAAAAATATCATTCTTAGGTACATTTGGGAAAACTTAAACATAAAAAATAAAAAAGAAGTTTAAAACTTTTGCTTGCACTTATTATTTTTGACTATTTCTATCACTTTTAGCAAGATTATTACAACTCACACATTTTCTAGAATGCAAATCTCAAAATCCAAACATATTTATAAATGTTATGTTTGTTTAATAAATATATATGTTTAATATTGCTGATGGGCCTTTCTGAGAGCTTATTGAACAGTATAGTTAATTTTCAAGTATAACAAGGCAAAAAGATCAAGGGTTTTCATAAGAAATTAGCTCATTTTGTCTGCAAAAAATACAAAAAAGTAGCTCCTTCAAAAATTAGAATATGATTCTAAAGAGCATTTAAATTTAGAAAGGCTTATCTTACCTGAACTTTCAAACCTGTTGAAAATTCCTCATGAGGATCTTTCATTCTCTCATTATTTCTCTATCTTTGAAATATTGATACTTGCTCTCTCAGTTCTCTTTCATTTTATTTCATCAAGGGTTGCATACTTCATTTTCCTCTTTATATGAACTTCAAATATATCTTCTATTTATCCTTCAGTAGCATGGCTCATCTTCTTAACTACAGTGACAAAAAACCTGAAAAATTACTGAGGAAATATGCCTTATTTCAAAACAAAATGAGCTTTTCACCCATAAGCCCCTGATTATATCTCTCCTTTCGATATTTTAAAAATGTGTTCTTATGTACTTCAATGTAGCATATTTGCCCTTGGAATACCTTTTTACCTTTTTTATTACATTTAGTCCATATAAAATATGGTAGTCAGAGTTGAAATTAACTAAGAAAATTTAAAATACAAGCAAGCAGAGAAAAAATATGTTATTGCATCACTGTATCAATTTATTTTACAAAAGTTCTGTCTCTCCAACTTTCGTTAAAATTATCCAGTGTTGATTTGGAGGGTGGAGAACAGTGGTTGATGGAGAAAATAACAGCCTTTTAAACACAGGCTGAAAACTGGCCTGCTGAATATCTGAATCAATTAAAAAACCTGGCTAACTGCAGAGGCTTATGCTACTGTCTGGTTGGCTGGGCAGGTGAGACCTTATACCTCCTGCTTTTAGATTTGCCTGCTCAGTTGAAAATGCCTATCTTCTTCTACAGAAAAAAAAAAAAAAAAAGATTTTTTAAAAAAATCATTGTTATTTATATGCCGCAAGATGAGCCCAATTAAATTAGTCATATTCTGGTTTAAAATAGCATAATAAATTCAGGGGTCTCAACCTATGTTGCTAACATTTTATGTATTTCCAGTGAGAGAGCTGAGCTAGACAATGACACTAAGTGTCTGTGTAATTTTAAATAAATCACTTAACTTTTCTGAACCTTGTTACTTCAGTATTACATAGGTTCCTCTCTACCCTCAATTTAAGATTATAAAGTAGATGAAAGATTATAGAATTTACTTTTTCATCTTTTAATAAAAAGCATAAAATTTTACCTATTAAAAAGTATTAAAGGCCAGGCACAGTAGCTTATGCCTGTAATCTCAGCACTTTGGGAGGCTGAGGCAGGAGGCTCATTTGAGGTCAGGAACTCACAACCAGCCTGAGTAACATAAGTGAGATCCCATTTTGAAAAAATTAAAAAAATAAAACATTAGCCAGGTGGTGTGGTGCACACTTGCGGTCCCAGCTACTTGAGAGGCTGAGGTGGATCACTTGAGCCCGGAGTCAGACATTGCAGTATGCTGTGATCACACCACTGCACTTCAGTCTGGCAACAAAACAAGACTCAATCTCAATTAAAATATTTTAATAACTTGTATTTCACCAATTCAACTGTAAGTCCTGATACTACTAAACCACTCCCCCTATAGCTGCATTATGAAATGTTTGATAGGTGCTTAGGAAATGAGAATCCTAATGACAACATCTGCCATTGTTACTTACCAAAGGATGAGCATTATACTAATAGTTACAGTAAATTAAAACCAAACATTGAAAAAAAAAAGATTGAGTATGTAATTCATCATCCAAATCTTGATGTTTTTGAGAATAAAAGGAGCTGCATTAATGATTATACTAGTAGAACAGGCTTAAACTGAGAATGTCTTGGGCAAACCAGGGCATAAATTCATATATATATATATATATATATATATATATATATAGGTCTCTCTCTCTATATATATATAGGTCTATATATATATATAGGTCTATATATATATATAGGTCTATATATATATAGGTCTCTCTCTCTATATATATATATATCTATATATATATACACACACCTATATATAGGTCTATATATATATATATGAATTCATATATGTATATAAAATAAATGTCTGCATGAGCAAGGAGAAAAATGTGTAATGATATGTACCAGGGAATAAAAATCACTTTCCAGTGTTGGATGGAATTGAAAGTAGTGGTGGAAATAAAATTATAAGCTTTTTGCTATGTTGTTTCATTGGTTATAATACATGAATTTGCTGATTTTGAAATTTGAAGTAACATTAACAATTAAAAATAAGTGATACCAAAAAAATCTCCCAACAGTCAGAATATGTTTCACTTAGATGATGGCATTCAATTGAAAATGTTGAAATAACTATTTCCCAAGGGCACACAGTGAGTAACATATAAACCTGGGACCAAACTATGTGTACCACACTGCCTTCTCATTATGTTTCCCATGAGATTTCTTGGTTGACCGTTATGGGAATTCACACTTCTTCATTATAGATAAGGCTCTCTCAATAATTGCAATTATCAGCATTTGCCCTCAGGGACTTGAGATATTAAATAAGAAGAGCATTTTTTACATCCGTTACTAGAGCCATCCCTTGTGACATCCATTTCGCAAATATCTAGCAACTATTGTTCTCAGTTGGAATAACCAACAATATTCAGTATATAAAAATGAATAATAGTTTACTAGCTTTAAAGTCAAAGATTACTGAAGTTCATGAAAATATGACATTAAAGTCTATTCAAATATGTATCAAATGAGAAAATTATGCAAACTGTAATCTATTCCTAAGCTATGATTCTTATCACCCTTATTGTCAAGAGATGATTGGGACTGTATACAAATGAGAATGTGTTGTAAATTAGGTGGTGAATCAGTGAGTTGTCGCCTTCCTTTATTAAGTGTTTGGACAATACATATAAATTTGGAGAAAAAATTTAAAACAGCATTTTTCACAATACCTTCTATTGAGTCATTCAGGTATTCATCAAATATTTGTTTAGTTCCCAACATGTGCCAGGCATTTTGCTAAGCTCTAGGCTGAAGTAGTGAATAAAATATATACTTACTTTTCTTATAGGGGTTACAAATTATTAAAACTTTAAATATTGAACAATTATTGTGCCTTATGTAAAAATGTGCAATCTGCTAAAAGAGATGTGTAACCATGAGTTATGACTTAGTGTGAGGAGTAAGGAAAAGTGTTTAAGTCTTCAAAATTTCCTGGAAGTTAACCAGTTAGGATTGCGAGTGTACTAGAAGAATAAAGAAGAGTGAAATTAAAGAGTATGCAAATGATCTGAGGTGATAATAGGCCTTTCATAAGAACTGAATAATTGTCAATGTAGGTGGCACTATTTTTTCTAGGAATTTTTGTATTGTAAATGCTTGGAGATAACAATTTGGTGACATGTCTCTTACATCTATGGATGATTCTTCATACTTTATTTGCATAAGAAGCACATTATTTTTAACTATAGTGTATGCTTTGGGTATCACTGGAGGATAAAGTTCCCCCAAATCGCCTCTTTGCATTGTTGCTCTGAATTAGTAGAAAAATGAGAAGAGAGTAGTGAGCAAATTTTGTGAACAAAATTTTAAAAGCTTATTAGTTGATGTAACATCTTTGGAGGATAACTAGTTAGGCACTAAACTACTTTCTTTTAATGTTAATTATGTTTCTGCACTGTTACACAATTTGTGCTGTTTTTACAGTTAGTTGTCGCAGGAAAGCATCTTTCTGATTAACAATATGAGTATGAAATTAGTACTCTGTAAAGAGGAGAAGCAACATGAAGCGAAGAAAGACATGTGATGTCTGGCTGTCTCCCTGTTGGTGATAGTAACATTGCTTGTTGGGTTAAAGGTTAATTGTCTTATCTTTTCCATTGGAAAATTACACTTTTCCTCTAGTATCCAGCAAGCAATCTAAGCAGTGAAACTTTGTAATTATGCAAATGTACATTTCACCCAATGGTTAATCCAGAATTAAAGAAAAAAAAATGTGCCTTTAGATAAAAACTACAAAGGGGCCAAGCAAGATTCACAAAAATATAGTAATTTCTTTGCATATATTAATAAAATTCCAGATAATCAAATATAAAGAAAATATTTTTAAAAAGAAAAAGGAGGGAGCCATCAAGGTGCCTGGCTTGAGTTACCTAGCACTCGCCTCCTTTACAAAGAAGGACCATAATAGTGAGTAGATACTTAGATATTGAATAGAGCATCTAAAAGCCAGCACTGGAATTAAGCCTTTAAGGCACAGAAAGAGATGGAAGTGAAATGGTTGTCTCAGCCAGCATTGGCTCAGAGCCAGGAGAAACTTCCCACTGTGGGTAAAAGGTAGGTGAAAGATCTTCATCAGTCCACATTCCCATTGGAGATTTCCGCTATACCCACTATGGCAGAGCCCTTTGACCTTTGTGGGCCCTAAGACTTGTGTAAGGACATGCATAGAGTCCATGCAGTGGCCCCATTCCAGAGAGTAAATTCATGCTGGGTTCCACATTTCCCCCGAGACCCAAGCAATCATGGGATGGTGTAATTCTGAGATCTCAGACCCCACAAGACTACATCCTGCCCCGGGCCCAAGAACCCCTGCATCTCCATGTCCCTGAAACCCTGCTGACATCACCCCATGTCCACACAGAAGGCTGCAGCATCATCATGCTGGGCAGACTCAGTAATGTGGCCAAGTCCCTAGCATTCTAGCCCACCCTGGAAAAAGGGTGGTGCAGCACACTGGAAAAGTTGCCCCCAGGACAAAAAGAGCCAAAGAATGTGTTCCCCAGAGCCTGAGAGCCACCTGCCTTGGGCCAGTGCCAGTTATAGCACCCCACACCCCTAGCCACAGGGCCACTGCACAACTGCATGGGCATTTAAGGAGACTGAAAACCAGCCTTTCCCACCTACACTGCCACTGCCTCTATGCCACCTGGGAGCCTAGGGATTGATCTACCCTGTCTGCCACCAGCTGGTGGTCACTGACCCTATAAGGGGATGTTAAGGACAGGATATCCCCACCCAGAACCACCCTTGCAAGTGCCCATGTGCATCATCTGGGGGCCTGGGCATGGGCTTTCCTAGCCTGCTGGCAGCAACAGATGTGATCAGAGCCTGGTGACTGATCAACACCATCCGCTGCAGCCTGTACCTGCACACACCATCAGGGGCCCTGGGGATGGGTCTGCTCTACTTGGTGCCACCCCTGCCAGTGCTTGTGCACATTGTCTGAGGGCTTGGGGATCAATGTTTTCCTACCTCACTGACAGCATTTGCATACTCCTCCTGTCCCCAGGCCCCTTCAGCCTGATGCCATCACCGCTGCTGGCACCAACATGCACATATCACCTGAGGGCCTGGGGACTAAATCATCCAGTCTGCTGTGGCCACTGCTGGTGCCAGTATGTGCTGCCTGCGGGCCTGAGGATTGACCTAACACCACAACTGCCATCACCAATGCTGTGCACACCACCCAGAGGCACATAAACCCACCTGACAGCCTGACTCACTGCTGCCACTGCTGGCACCCAAGAAAGATGTCTGGAGGTTCCAAGATCAACCTGTTCAGACCAGTACCACTACTTTCTGTGTATGCCACAAGGGAGCCCAAGAATCCTCATACTTACCCTGCCACCACCACCACTGGGGCCCAAGGACTGATGCAACTGATGTCCCCATTCCCAGCAAAACTTCATCACAGAATCTACAGACAACCACAGCTTAAGCCAATGGGGAACTCACAGACACCACTGAGACTGATTACAGCCAAATAAATCATACACAGACTACACTATTGCACCCACCCAGAATCAAACCCAAAGTAACCTACCCAACCAATACCATACATACATCTTGAGGAAAAAGTTCTCCCTAACAAAAGCAAATTCAAAAAATTAGAAGTGACTATCACACCAAATGCACAGATATCAATGTAAGAACACTAGAAACATGAAAAAGCAAGGAAGCATGACACTTACAATGAAACACAGCAATCCTCCATCAACAGATTCTAACACCAACAAAAATCTATGAAATGCCTTAAAAATAACTGGAACATGGGATATTAAATAAGTGCATTAAGATACAAGAGAACACAGATAAACAGCACAAATAAATTAGAAAAAAAAAACAATTCAGGATATGAATGAGAAATTCAGTAAAGAGGTAGAAGAGATACACATCATTAAAAGAACCAAACTGAAATCCTGGAAATGAATAATTCAATGAGTAAAATAAAAAATACAGTAGAGATTTTCAATGATAGAGTAGCTCAAGCAGAAGACAGAAGAAGTCAAATCTTCTGAAATATCCCAATCAGACCAGAAAAGGAAACTGAGAAACAAAAAATAATTAAAAAGAATGAACAAAGCTTACATTACATATTAAACACAATAAAATGACCCAATATTCAAATTTTGGTGTGTTCCAGCATAGATAACCTGTTCAATAGAATAATAGCTGAGGAATTCACATGTCTTGCAAGAGATATAGATATCCAGTTATAGAAAGCTCAAAGATCTCCAAATATATTCAATCCAAAAAGGACTTCTCAAAGGCACAGGATAGTTGAAATGTTAAAAGTAAAAGACAAAAAGAGAATTTTAAAAACAGCAGGGGAAAAGCATCATGTCACATATAAGGGAACCCTCATCAAAGTAACAGCATTTTTCTCAGCAGAACATTTATATGCCAGGATAAAAAGAAATGATGTATCCAAAATACTGAAAGAAAAACAAACTGCTAGCCAAGAATACTATAACTGGAAATTCTATCCTTCAAAACTAATGGAGAAATAACATCTTTCTCAGACCAGCAAAAACTGAAGGAATTCATCAACACTATACCAGTCTTACAAGAAATGCTGAAGGAAGTCCTAAATCTAGAAGTGAAAAGATCGTATCTCTTATCATTGTAAAAACATAAAAATTCACAAATCACTAGTAATGCAAACACCCAAAAGAGAAAGGACACAAACATTACCATTACAAAAAAAAAAAAAAAAAAAAAAAAAAAAAAACTGCAATGGTAAACAATAAGAGAGAAGGAAAGGAACAAAAGGATATACAGAACAATTAACAGAATAACAAGAATAAGTCATGTGAATGAAAATGCGTTAATATTAACCCTGAATGAAAATGCATTAAATTAAGCACTTAAAATATAAAAACTAGTTGAATGAATTATAAAAAGCAAAATGAATCAAACATGGCCCAGCTATGTGCTGTCTTTAAGGAGCTTACTTCACCTGTAAAGAAACACAGAGGCTGAAAGTAAAGGGATAGAATAAGGTATGCCACGCAACTGGAAACCAAAAGAGAACAGAAATAGCTATACTTACAGAAAAATAGACTTTAAATTAAGAGCAGTAAAAAGAGACAAAGAAGGTGACTATATAATGATAAAAAACTTAATTCAGCAAGAGGGTATAACAACTCTAGATATATAAGCACCCAAAACCAGAACACACAGCAAATATTACTAGATATAAGGAAAGAATAAACTCCAATACAACAACACTTGGGGACTTACTTCAACATTCCATAGTTAGTATTGGATGACTCTTCCAGACAGAAAATGAACGACAAAAGATCAGATTTAAACTATACCATAAACCAAATGGACCTAACACATATTTATATAACATTTCACCAAAAGCTGTAGAATACACATTCTTTTCATTAGCATATAAAACATTCCTCAGGATTAACCATATGTTAATACACACAAAAAGTCTCAACAAACTTATAAAAATTGAAATTAAATAACATGCTTCCTACTGAACTTTTAAGTTCATAATGAAATTAAAAAGGAAATCAAAAAAGTGAAGCAGATGAGGCTGGGTGCGGTGGCTCTCACCTGTAATCCCAGCACTTTGGGAGGCCGAGGCGGGTAGATCACGAAGTCAGGAGATCGAGACCATCCTGGCTAACAGGTGAAACCCCGTCTCTACTAAAAATACAAAAAATTAGCCAGGCATGGTGGCGGGCGCCTGTAGTCCCAGCTACTCGGGAGGCTGAAACAGGAGAATGGCGGAACCCGGGAGGCAGAGCTCACAGTGAGCTGAGATTGTGCCACTGTACTCCAGCCTGGGTGACAGAGCAAGACTCCATCTCAAAAAAATAAAAAATAAAAAAAATTGAAACAGATGAAAATGAAAGCACAACATATCAAAACTATTGGGATACAGCAAAAGCAGTGGTAAGAAGAAACTTTGTAGCAATAAATGCCTACATTGCAAAGAAGAAATATTTCAAGTTAACAACCTCAAGGAACTAGAAATGCAAGAGCAACCCAAACCCAAAACTAGTAGAAGGAAAGAAATAAAGGTCAGAGAAGAATTTAACAAAATTGGGGCTACAATAATACAAAGGATTAAGAAAAGTTTTTTTTAAGATAAAAACCTATAAAATGCTAGCTAACCAGGAAAAAAAAAAAGAAAAGAGGACTCAAATAAATAAAATAAGAAGTGAAAATGGAAACAATAACTGCTACTACTCTTTTTTTTTTTTTTTTTTTTTTTGAGACGGAGTTTCGCTCTGTCGCCCAGGCTTGAGTGCCGTGGCGGGATCTCGGCTCACTGCAAACTCCGCCTCCCAGGTTCATGCCATTCTCCTGCCTCAGCCTCCCGAGTAGCTGGGACTACAGGTGCCCGCCACCACGCCCGGCTAATATTTTTTTGGATTTTTAGTAGAGACGGGGTTTCACCCTGTTAGCCAGGATGGTCTCGATCTCCTGACCTCGTGATCCTCCTGCCTCGTCCTCCCAAAGTGCTGGGATTAAGGGCGTGAGCCACTGTGCCAGGCACTGCTACTACTCTTATTCAACAAAATACTGGAAGTTCTAGTCAAAGCAATCAGCCAAGAGAGATTGAAAAGGCATCCAAATTGGAAAAGAGGAAGTCAAATTGTCACTTTTTGCAGATGACATAATTTTATCTGTAGAACTACCTAATGCTTTCTCAAAAATTTAGGGAACTGATAAATTCAGTAAAGTCAATATACAAAAGTCATTACTGTTTACATATCCCAATAAGTAACTAGCTGAAAAAGAAATCTCATTTACAGTAGCTACACAAAATACCTTGGAACAAATTTAACCGCAGAGGTATAAAATGCCTATGAGGAAAACTACAAAACACTTGTTGAAGAAATTGAAGAGAACACAAACAAATGGAAAGACATCCCATGCTTATGGGTCAGAAAAAATAGTTGTTAAAATGACCACACCACCAAAACTAGTCTACAAATTCAATGTAATTCCTGTAACAATACCATTAACATTCTCATGTATGGAATCACAAAAGTCTCCAATTAGCCAAAACAATACTGAGCAAAAAGAACAAAGCTGGAGGCATCACACTACCTGACTTTAAATGTTAATACAAACCTATAGCAATCAAAACATCATAGTATTGGTATAAAAATAGAAACTTTTCTAACGGAACAAAATAGAAAACTCAGAAATCACATATTTATAGGCAACCAATTTTCTAAAAAGATGCCAAGAACGTATTGAGGACAGGACACTGTCCTTAATTACTGGTGCTGGGAAACTGGATATCCATAGGCAGAGTAATAAAACTAGGCCATTATCTCTCACCAAATATAAAAATCAACTCACAATGAATTAAAGATTTAAATGGAGGGCCCAAAACTATAAAATTACTGAGAGAAAACACTCAGGACATTGGTTTAGGCAAAGATTTTATGGCTAAGACATCAAAAGCCCAGGTAACAAAAACAAAATGTCAAATATATCTATATTAAATGAAAATGCCTCTGCACAGCAAAGGAAACAAACAACCGAGTGAAGAGACAACCTTTTGAATGCAAGAAAAGATTTGCACATTATTTCTTGGCAAAAGACTAATTCCCAGTATATACGAGAAACTCAAACAACTCACCAACAAAAAGACAAATAATCATTAAAAAGTAGGCAAAGGACCTAACTAGAAACATGTTTCAAAAAAAGACATACAAATGGCCAAAAGGTATATAAAACGTGCCCAACATCCCCAATCTTCAGGGAAATGAAAATAAAAACCACAGTCAAATATAATCTTACCCCAGTTGGAATGGCTATCATCAAAATTACAAAAAATAAATGCTGGTGAGGATGCAGAGAAAAGGGACCTCTTGTACACTGTTGGTGTGAATCCAAATTAGCATAGCAACTATGGAAAACTATATGGAGGTTTATCAAAAAAGTAAAAATAGAACTGCCATATCATTTAGCAACATTTAGCAATTCCACTACTTGATACTTACTCAAATGAAAGGAAATCAGTATATCAAAAGGATATCTACACTCCAATATTTACTGAAATACTATTTACAATAGCCAATATATGAAATCAACCTAAGTGTCCATCAGTGGATGAATGGATAAAGAAAATGTGGTATATATTCACAGTGGAATACTCTTCAGCCATAAAAAGAGTGAAGTCCTGTCATTTGCAACTGCATACATGGAACCTGAAGTCATTAAATTAAGCAAAATAAACCAGGCACAGAAAGACAAATATTATATGTTCTCATATGTGGGGGCTAAAAACATTGATCCCATGTAGGCAGAGGAAGGGTGGGGATGAGGGATAAAGAGAGCTTGGTTAATGGGTACACACACAGTTAGATAGAAGAAACAAATTTGTGTTTTGCAGCACAGTGGGATGACTACAGTTAACAATAATTTATTGTATAGTCCAAAACAGCTAGCTGATTTGAAATATTCCCAACACAAGAAATTATGAAGATCTGAAGTGATGGATATCCTCAATATCATGATTTGATTATTATATATTGAATGACTGTATCTAAATTTCACAGGTACCCCATATATATGTATAATTACTATGTATCTACAAACAAAATCAAAAAAGCAAAAGAAAACCAAAGCAGGAGAAAAATAAAGAGAAGGAAAAGAAAATTCATGATTGGATAGCAATGATTTTAACTATAGAATTCTCATCAGATTTAATAGATATCAGAATGAAAATGATCGAATATCTTCTACATTTTGATAAATAATTATTAATCAAAATTTGCATAACTAGTAAGCTCTCTTTCAAGAGTGCAAAATAAATTTTAGCATCCCTATTTTTCATTGATAGAAAAACATATATTCAGTTTATTAGTAATGTTATTGAAATAACAATAGAAATTACGTAAAACCAGAAAACACAAAATTGAATTCCATTTCCAGCTCAACAAACAGCTTTAGTGTAAACTTGTTTGTGTGACTCGGCTAGACCTAGGCAACTCTGCAAGGAGGAAACTGGAAAATAAATGCCCTGACCTCAATTTCCTTACTCCAAGCTGGAAGGTAAAAGACCCCATGATGGAGTCCACATACTTCAGCCTCCAGTAACAAAGAAGGTATGAAAATGGTGGTGAAGGGTAGATCCAAAATGGCAAACAAAAATAGCGTTAACTTCCAAGACCACAGCCTTGTTTTTGATATCCAGTTCTAGTATTTATGTATCCAACAACACTGTTTACTCAAACTCATGGTGAACATGTGTTCACACTATTTCATATAGTCAATAGATTACAAAATCCAAATAGTTGGAGAACCCAAAGAGAAAATTGAAAAAGCAGGAAATACAAATGCATATAAAACAATTTTGAACTTCTTCCACTGAGACTTATACTTGTAATTTTTTAAGAAAATATTTAAATGGATATATAATTTTAAAAATACAAAAATAAAAAATTCAAATACATGTGAAACAACTGTGAAATTAATTATTGTCAAATCATTTTAAAAATTATTATACAATATTTTTTATCATTTCAATTTGCCAGATTCTTAAATGCTATCATTGAATGCTGCTCAGTTCGTAATTATAATACCAATATCACAGACTTCTCTTAAGCGTATATATGAAAAAACTAATATGGAAATGTATATAGGCATCCAAAAATAATTGGTAACTTTTGTCTCAGTCATTTTTCTTCAAAGAATCTCTTTTTAAAAATCTATAAAAGATGTTAATTTATGTATAAACATATCTACTGTTCATTGCACTGATACTAAATTGAGCAATAGTAAATTATAACATCACCATATAAAGAGTATGTTTTGTTAACAAAAGTTTTAAGGTGAAATGTAAACAATCTTTATGTGAAGTGGAAAAAGCAAAATTAAGGAATCGCCATTATTCAGAGAATAAGGGAAATATAACAAAGCATAATCATGGTTATTTTGATATGGAAGATGCTATGGTTTGAATGTATGTGCCTCTCCAACATTCATATGTTGGAACTTAAACCCCACGGTAATGTTATTAAGAGGTAGGACCTTTTGGAACATGATTAAGTCATGAGAGCTTCACCCTTGTAAATAGATTAATATCCTTGTAAAACAGGCTTCGGAATGCTTCCTGGCCATTCCATCTATTCTGTCATATGAAGACACAGTATCCATCCCTTTTTGCTTCCTAATCTGTTAGTGCCTTGATCTTGGGCTTCCCAGCATCCAGAACTGTGATAAATACATTTCTGTTCTTTCTAAATTACCCACTCTACAGTGTTTTGCTCTAGCAGCAAAAATAAACTAAGACAGTGGAAATATAATGACAGTTATTACCTGTATTATAATATCTGAATTTTCCAAATGTCTTACAATTATCCTTGTTAATTTCCTGATCATCAAAATAATTAGATAAAAGAAAATCAGTCAAATCTCTACAGTCAAAAAGTTGACTTAGAAGTCTGCGTTAAAATCTTTTCAAATATACACACACATAAGCATATGTGTATGTATGCAATATGTATGTAACTATACAGTATAGAGAAGCTCTGTGAAAGAAAATTAAGACTGTCAGTTTATAATTACACCTTATATGTGTAAGGTTTGTATATGTTTACAGGGGTTTGTAGTTGCATATGCACCTTTATGTGTTTTCTTTGTAAAAGACTTCATAATGCTTTTATGGGTGGCAATTTTTCTTTATTTCATTCAGAAAGTGCTTAAGGTTTTGTTGGCTTGTTTATTCTTAATGATCAAACTAAACTTCATGAACAAAGAAACACACATTTTCCCCAGCAAGGTGAAGGAAAAGAATAGCTGTCCTTCACAAGTTGAAATCACACTTTAAAAAAATCTATTACAAGTTAAATGCCATTAGGGTAAGAGATTCATTGCATCAAGCATCTGATTCTTGTGGTGGACATGGTATAATGATGACGAGGAAACCATCCATCTTCTTTTTGACAGGTGACCTATTTTAGAATCAGAAAGGCCATCAAAGGAAAGTTACTTTACTCATGTTTGTTCCTTTAATCCTCACTCAAAATTACTTAGATGATTTGCAGGACAAGAGCTCTTTAATTTTTAATTTTTTTTTTTGAGGTGGAGTCTTGCTCTGTCGCCCAGGTAGTGCAGTGGCGCTCACTGCAACCTCTGCCTTCAGGGTTCAAGCAATTCTTCTGCATCAGCCTCCTGAGTAGCTGGCACTACAGGCACGTGCCACCAAGTCCACCTAATTTTTGTATTTTTAGTAGAGACGGGGTTTCACCATTTTGGCCAGGATGGTCTTGATCTCTTGATCTCGTGATCCACTCACCTCGGCATCTCAAAGTGCTAGGATTACAGGCATGAGCCACCTTGCCCGGCTGCCTTTTAATTTTTTTAATCTAATTATACTCACATGTATGAGGATATACCAAATTATTATTTTTGACAGAATTGATAAGTTTTTAAACAATAAACAATTTTGGGACTGTAACAAGCAGATGCTAAAATTATTGAATGTACCAGTAAATACTATTTTCTGTAATTTCATTTTTATTTAGAATTTGTCAGTCAATATTTTGTAGTTTTTCTTTGAGGTTCCCATATGCAGAACACTAGAAATGGTGATGTAGAAATGCAAAATGCATAATCAATTGTTAAAATGCTGCTTTATTTTCTAAATATTATACACAATGTGTTTTTTTAATTTCATGAATCTGTTTTACTATAAATGATTAGTCAGCCAATAATTATCTTTTGAGATCTGTATTTAAATTAATATCCACAAAATAAATGTAATTGACCATCAGAAGGGCCATTGGTGTTCTGTTATTGATGTGTTAGCTCTAACATGCAGGTAGCAATTTATCATCATGCTATAAATAGAAAAAACAGAGTGGGCGGCATTGGCTCGTCTTGTTTTTTTAAATATTCCTTCAGGGTAAATGATGACATAACCTAATTACAGTGATGGAGCTTTCATTGTAGGGAAAATTGTTATCTTATTTAACAATCAGGTAATTAGCTTCTTTATTGGATGCTTTGCTGTATGTTACTAATAAAGCTATCCACTGGAATTTATTAAAAGTCAGTGAAAAAACTGCTGCTATAACATTAAAGCAGTCAGCTCAATAGAAATGCAATTGATATTATGTAATTTCGTCAATTAAACATGTTTACAGTTCCTTCTCTACAAAAAGTTACAACATATTCACATGGGATTTTAGGGTAGAGCCTATATCTTCCCGAGACTTATATGTTGTAGCTTGAGTGTTTTAGGTTATAAAAGAAAAAATAATTAACAATACTAAATGGAGACAAATTAGTTTTTTAATCTTCAGTGTTTACAAAATTAAGGTGCATTTACAATATTTGTTTAAATGCCTAAGTGTGTGTATTAATACCATAAAGTTTCTTGTTGATAATTGCAGTTCATGACCAATTCCAATATTCATTTTACTTCTAAAATTCCACGGGTAGTTTAATAAATACAATGCAATATGATTTAGTGGTATTCAATTTACTGCTTTGAGGATTAAAACTCTACTAAGAAAGGATGCTTCCCCATGCTAAGAAAGATTTTGTGTCAAATACATATACTGAACACCTGAACACCTTGTATATGTAATTTACTGTGTCATGAGCCATGGAACCCAAAGGCCATGATTTCTGGTGTGGAGCTCTGGTATGGTCTAGCAGCAAAGACAGGCAACAAACCAATTATTAGGATTCATTACAGAGCTACAAGTGTGAAAGTGATGTGAAGGAGGTTGTGAGGGAAGAGAAACAATGAAGATCTGACAAAGCCATGGAGCATCAAGAAAGGCTTCCCTCTTGTAGGGTCTTTGAGAAGAGAAGGATGGGTATGAGTCAGTAAATAGGGTTGGAGGGGGATACTTCCATGCAGAATTAACAGTAAGTGCTGAAGTCTAGAGAGAGGAGAGATCATGGGCTACGTAAAACATTTTTTCAAAGTTCTAGTATGACTAGAAAGAAGATGATGAATAATCATTGCACCACTTATTGGCATGTGACCATAAGCTAGTCATTGAAGATTTCTTTTTTTTTTTTTTTGTTTAATGTATTTTATTTTTTTTTATTTTATTATTATTATTATTATTATTATTATTATACTTTAGGTTTTATGGTACATGTGCGCAATGTGCAGGTAAGTTACATATGTATACATGTGCCATGCTGGTGCGCTGCACCCACCAACTCGTCATCTAGCATTAGGTATATCTCCCAATGCTATCCCTCCCCACTCCCCCCACCCCACAACAGTCCCCAGAGTGTGATGTTCCCCTTCCTGTGTCCATGAAGATTTCTGAATGAAGTTTTCTCTCGGAGAAACCTGGGGATTGCCCTAAAGTTTGTTGAACCACATAAATAGCCCTTTTATGTAGATAATGAAGGTCGAATACCAGTAAACTTACATGGCTTATCCCAATGTAAATTTAAGAGAGGTGCTGTCAGTTTTATATTCATGTAAAGGTATTAAATTCCTGTAATTAAACCATGTCAAAAGATGTCCAAAAAGTGTTTAATAGAAAAGTGTTTAATACAGCCTTCTTTTGAACTGAATGTTTTAAAAATCACACTTTTAAGCTTTGGCAGAGCTTAGCTTTAACATCATTGCAAAACAGACCTTGCCCCTCAAAGACACTTGTCTGATGATGTGTGTATTTAAAGCTGCTGGTAACTGACTATTGCTGTTTTTAGCACTGCTTTGGCTGTCTAAATCTAGTCAAGACAAATTATACCTGGGCTGTGTTGGCAATAGTTGGAGCACTTGAGTGAAACATCCCTTTGATAGTTAGATTACACTTGTCTTCCGAGTTCAGTGTAAATGTAATTTGAGAGGCTTGTTGCTTGTTTCTGGTAAGTGTTGTGACTTGAAGACGAAAATATGTCACACTGGCTTGTTGGCTTTACTTGGAAAAGACATGGAACTGTCACAGGCAAGAAGAAACAAAATGTTTTATTGTCTACATTAAACTCTAAGGACTTAAAAGATCTGCTGTGTAAACAAAGTTGATGTACTTTTTGTTCACTAACTTCTTGCAACTCCAAAATAAGAGTTGCTCTGGGCACCATTTTTTCATAGTTATTGAAGGATTATTGTTTAAGAGAAAAGTTTTCCCTCCCAGAAAATATTGGCTATTCAGATTTGTGATATATCAGAAGAAAGGGAAAGCAAATATCCCATCTGGAAAAGAGATGGTGGAAAATGTTCACTGTGGGATACAATTCTATCATTTGAAAATACATTACTCTTGAAATAACTCCCATATTTTTAGAAGGGGACAAATTTTCACCTAGAATATAGAAGAGAAATAATAACACAGCAAACAAGAATCACTTCCAAAGATCTCTTATTAGTTACCAAGGAATACACGTATCAACTAAGTTGTGACCCTAGGAAAGGAAAGCAAAATTTATTTGATTTTTGGCTCCATGGCTATATAAAATATGTGTTTGGAGGATACAGTTATACTTTATATTTATTCTAGAATATTATTAAGGTTGTTTTGCATACTATTATTATTATTCTACCTCAGGGTAATAATAAACCATGTGTACCTACTATGGGATAGACATTTTGATTTCTTCATTTTATACTTAATAACAACAAAAATTCTGGTGGGCATAGGTATTTGGACTGATGTAAATTACCATGACCTTAGCCATAAGTTAGAATCTTTTCTTAGGTAGTTTCTGTTTAATGAAATGAGGTCAGAGTATACTGCAAGCTTGTATCTGGTAGGATTTATTTTTATTTTGGTGGTGGTTTCTTTTTATTGTTTTTTCTATTGCCAATTTCTTCCCATTTCCCTTCCATCTGTCTTTCAGAGTTTGATACTAGATTAGGTGCCAGACATAGTGTTTGTCGATGATATGAATTTCCATTTCCTTCTGAGTCTTTATGAGTATTTTAGTAAGAAGTTGGGGGAGGTTGTATTGATAGATATATGAGAATGAAAATTTGAATCAAGTTTTAAATATAATCTTTAAGTTCTAGTTAAATTTTAAAAAATGCTATAGCTCTAAGAACATATAGATTCAAAGACTAAAAATAGTGGAGTAACTGACAGGCAATGGAAGACAATGCTGTCACGTTTATACATAGAAAAGTTAGTGCCTTTAATACCTTAGTAAAGATTTATAGAATAATGTAAAGAGAAAGGAGAAGAGATATGACATATAATTACATGGAAGGAAAAAAGTGAATTCATGATAAAACATTAATTTTTTCTAAGATTGTATAGATTAGATGTGCTCATGAGCTCTAAACCAGATTGGCAGGTCAGCATATTTGAAGGAGGCCATATCTGGATTTTTCTTGGTGATTTTCTCCAAAAGTACTCTTTTGTTCAGTTTTCAAGTAGAAAACTGATACATGAGGTTGACTCCAGATTGAATACTGAATGACAGTTTCAGGAATACATTTTGGATATAATAGAATTTAAATGAAAAGGAAACCCTAAAATGATAGTAGAGTAAGCATGAGAATAAGTGGACCCAGAAATTGTGGGAAGAGTTCAAAAGAAAAAGACAAAAGTTAACAAGGAATTGTATCAATGATTATGCAAGTGTATGGCGCAGTGAGGTTTTGGTGGGAGTGGGTATGGCATCATGCTGATATTCTGGGATTGAGTGTTACTGTTGTATAACCTAGACTGTCCTGTCTAGTACACATATGTAAGTGACCATCTTCTTATAACCTGAAAATTGGGTATCCAAGCCCTCATTGTTATAGATGAGAAGACAGAGGCTCAAGGGGTTAAGGAAGAGTGAAGAAGATGTGAAGGTGCTAATTTATCACTTACAGCTTGAAATGTTGACCAGTGTGATGATGGATTTGTACAACTATAGTTGTGGAGTTCAGAAACATATATTCCAATATTTCCTGTGACCTAGTTAGAACTCAAAGCCATGAGCACTGCATTAGTATTCCTGCAATGGAAGAAGTTCAGCTTCACAAATGGAAGGAAATGTTCAGAAAACAAAGTGGCTAACATTGGTTGTCTTATCTTACTGTCTTTGCGTAGTATTCAGAAAAAGAATCCACATCATAACTTTTTATTACATTAAACTAAACAATTATAATCTTGAAAATGTGTGATTTCGAGTTCTACGCACCAGTGCCTACCTTGTCTCCTACTTTTTTATGTTCAATAATTTACGTTTTAAAAAATCAAATTATTTCATTTTAAATGGTTAATAGTACATCCCCAAAAAATTTATAACATTTAAATAATCCTTGCTCTTCACTCACAGTTGATTTTCATGTCAGATAATCCTAAATGAATTTTTGTACATTAAAAACAGGTAGGTATAGTACAATTAATTGTGAGATTAATTTCCACTTATCAGGATAGAAAGAATGGATATTAAAAATTGAATTCATAGCTAGGTGTCAAAAGCAAAACTACAACAACATAAAATACATGCTTAATATTTTCATAAAGTCATCCCATTCTCTGGCAAGAAATTTCAATTAGTGACTATTAACCAAATTTAAGTAACTCGGATATTATAGTTTCTTAACTTAAAATTGATACTGGTAATGAGATTTCAATCTCTAAATGATTAATTTGAGATCATACATTTGTTGTACCTTTAGTCAAGGCCCAATAAATAGATGTGAAATAACATGGGAAAATGAAAATAACTGTAATAATTTGGGGAATTCTCCTTTCACATTTTGCTTTCTAACACTGTAAATTAGGTGAATCTTCAATGGAACCATTGAAAGTAAGCATTAGTTTTGGTAAAAAAGATTTATACTATATCCTTGCTTAATTGTTTTCTATAATTCTTAGGATTCAATGCCCGGAAGGTGTTAAAAGCAAAACTTATCAATTGTGATTCTTTTTGCAAACTATCTCCCAACCAAGCCAGCATTCCTTACCCCGGAGGTGATTCTGAATGCTGATACTAGTTGATGTCTAAAAAGATTCTCGATGAGAACTAGCAATGCTCTCATAAATTCTAGCTCCTTACTGTGACAGCTCAACATTGCTTCTAGAATTTCTGTTTAATGGTATACTTAGTAAATTTTAATATACAAATATAAGAATAATATAAAGAAACATCATTAACATATTTTAAACTCTTCTGCTTTTAATATTAGTGGTCATATAAAAGATGCCTTTCTACTCTTTAACATTCCTAAAACAACTATATATATATATACACACGCACACACACACTATATATATATTATACTATATAGACTATATATAATACTATATGTACTATATATAATTATATAATGTAATAAAAGGCAAGACCATTATGTTTTACATAACCTGAAAGCAATTGAATCAAACAACCCAGAATTATGTATCAGAGATTTTTCTTATTTTTTCAAATGTATAACAAGTTTAATGAAACTCAAATTGTGATCAAATACACAAATCTGGTAAAATGACAACTACCTTATCTGTTTGACCTACTTTGCCTTTTGTGCTTCTCATACCTTATGATAGCAATGAAATTACAAATATTTTTCCTGTAGACATTACTGACGAGAAATTACAAACTATACTAAAGTGTGAAATATAAAAATATATACATTTCCTATTTAATATGTACATGTACATGCAAATTAGTTAGACTTCCTAAGGTATTATCTTTGTTATATGAGTTCTTTTCTCAGTTATTTCCACTGCATAGCTCACTTTTTTTTCTTTCTAAGGCTGAAGTTGATAATGCAGGTGTGGAGACAGACAGGGCCTGTCGATTAGCACCAGGTGAAATCTATATTGCCAGTAAAAGGAAAAGAACAAAGCAAGAAAGAAATCAGTGGTGCAAAATTGTATATCCTGATTAGTACCAGTACTTTCTTTTCATTAGAACTAGGTCACTTATGGTGAACAATGGAGGAAAATAGAATTGTGACCTAAATAAGGTGCATGATTCTTACCTCATTTATTTATTTATTTATTCATCACCCATTTAGGAACACGTAATAATAATAGATTTAATTCTTGAGAACTTACTTATGTCAGAATCTTTATATCCAAGTATTAAAAAACTACTCAACATGGCAGCTACTACCAGTCTTATTTGAGTGATAAAGACCTTCAGGATTACAGAAGCTAAGAAACATATCCAAGCTCTTAGAGTTGTTGCATGCTGGAACATTTGGGCACAGGTTTGTTTTATTTCAATCTGTACTCCTTTCAACGACTGTACTAGGCATTCTTTTATACTGATAAATTTTGTACAAATTTGAATAGGAAGGAAAGTAGAAAAGGTATCAAAAAGAAAAAATATGTGTATAGCATGTATTAATAACAAAGCAAAGACTTTTAAAATTTGGCCTATAAATATTTTTCTTTTTTTTTTTTTGAGATGGAGTCTCACTCTGCCGCCCAGGCTGGAGTGCAGTGATGCAATCTCCCGTCACTGCAAGCTCCGCCTCCCGGGTTCCCACCATTCTCCTGCCTCAGCCTCCCGTGTAGTTGGGACTACAGGCGCCCGCCACCACGCCTGGCTAATTTTTTGTACTTTTAGTAGAGACGGGGTTTCACTGTGTTAGCCAGGATGGTCTACATCACCTGACCTCGTGATCAGCCCGCCTCAGCCTCCCAAAGTGCTGGGATTACAGGCATGAGCCACTGCGCCCAGCCATGGTCTATAAATATTTCAATTCAGATTTACACATATATGTATTTTAAAAAGGTTACAATTAACAGATCACTCTTTGTATTAATGAAAGTCTAGCAATAAAACAAAGCAAGAGTAATCTAGAATAACAATTCCTGGTCATTTCTGCCACTACTGAAACAATGAAAATCCTAAAAAGAAAAACTAGCAGCATTTATAAAACTGTACTCACTATCGGCTGGGCGCAGTGGCTCACGCCTGTAATCCCAACACTTTGGGAGTCCGAGGTGGGTGGATCACCTGAGGTCAGGAGATCAAGACCAGCCTGGCCAACATGGTGAAACCCCGTCTCTACTTAAAATACAAAAAATTGACTGGGCATGGTGGTGGCACCTGTAATCCCAGCTACATGGAAGGCTGAGGCAGGAGAATCGCTTGAACCTGGGAGGCCGAGGTTGCAGTGAGCTGAGATCCCGCCACCGCACTCCAGCCTGGGCAACAAGAGTGTGACTTTGTCTCAAAAAAAAAAAAAAAAAAAAAAAAAATCTGTACTCACTATCTATCTCGAAAAATAATATATTTCTTGTTTAGTGAATTTCCCTGTCTTTCTCTTTCTTTCTTTCTTCTTTTTTTCTTTCTTTCTTTATGTTTTTTTTTTTTTTTTTGATACAGGGTCTCCCTCTGTCATGATCTGGGTTGGAGTGCAGTGGTGCAATCATGGCTCACTGCAACTTTGACTTCCCATGTTCAGGTAATTCTCCCACCTCAGCCTTTTGTGTAGCTAGGACTACAGGCACACCACCATACCCCGCTATTTTTTGTATTTTTTGCGGAGACAGGGTTTCGCTATATTGCCCAGGTTGTTCTCAGACTCCTGGGCTCAAGCAATCTGCCCAACTCGGCCACCCAAAGTGCTGGGATTATAGGCACGAGTCACCTGTCCGGCCTTTAGTAAATTTCTTGTATTCCCTTTTTTAAAAAGATTATTTTTATCTATCTATCTAACTAACATCTATTTATTAGCTTTTATTTTAGGTTCAGGGGTACATGGTTAGGTTTGTTATATAGTTCAATTGTGTGACACCGGGTTTGGTGTACAGATTATTTAGTCACCCAGGTAATGAGCTTAGCACTTGATAAGTAGTTTTTATTTGTTTGTTTGTTTGTTTGCTTGTTTTTTTATCTTGACTCTCCCTCTCTTCCACCCTCAAGTAGGCTCTGCTGTCTCTAGTTCCCTTCTTTGTGTCTATACGTACTGAATAGTTACCTCTCATTTACAAAAGAGAACATATGGCATTTGTTTTTCTCTTCCTGTGTTAACTCACTTAGGATAAATGGCTTCCAGGTCCACCCATGTTGCTGTAAAGGACATGATCTAGTTCTTTTTTATGGCTGCATAGTATTCCATGGCTTATATGTATCACAATTCCTATATGCAGTCTGTTGTTGATGGGCACCTAGGTTGATTCAATGTCTGCTATTGTGAATAGTGCTGTGATAAACATAATGCACGTATATCTTTATGGTAGAACAATTTATATTTCTTCGGGTAGTTACCCAAAAATGGGATTGCTGGGTTGAATGGTAATTCTACTTGAGCTCTTTGAGAAATTGACAAATTGCTTTCCATAATGTCTGAACTAACTTACATTCACAACAGCAGTATGTAAACATTTCCTTTTCTTTGCAACCTTCACTAGCATCTGCTATTTTTTGACTTTTTATTGATAGCCATTCTGACCAGTGTGAGATGGTATCTCACTGTGGTTTTGAGTTGCACTTCTTTAAAGATAAATAATGTTAAGCATTTTTTTGTATGCTTATTGGCTGCATTTACGCCTTCTTTTGAAAAATGTCTGTTAGTGTCTGTTGCCCACTTTCTAATGGGGTTATTTTTTGCTTGTTACTTTAAGTTTCTTAAAGATTCTGGACAATAAACCTTTGTCAAATGCATAGTTTGCAAATATTTTCTGCTATTCTGTAGATTGTCTGTTTATTCTGTTCATAGTTTCTTTTGCTGTGTAGAAACTCTTTAAATAGATCCCATTTGTCAATTTTTGTTTTTATTGCAATTGCTTTTGGCCTCTTCATCATGAAATTTTTGCCAGGGCTTATGTCCAGAATGGTATTTCCTAGTTTATCTTCCAGTGTTTTTATAATTTGAGATTTTACATTTAAGTCTGTAATGTATCCTGAGTTGATTTTTGCATATGGTGTAAGGAAAGGGTCCAGTTTCTATCTTCTGCATTTCTGCATATGACTAGCCAGTTATCCAAGCACCATTTATTTAATAGAGTCCTTTCCCTATTGCTTATTATTGTTGACTTTGTTGAAGATCAGCTGATTGTAGGTGTGTGGCTTTATTTCTGTGCTCTCTATTCTATTCCATTGGTCTTATGTGTCTGTTTTGTACCAGTATCATGCTGTTTTTCTTATTGTAGCTTTGTAGTATAGTCTGAAGTCAGGTAATGTGATGTCTCCAGGTTTGTTCCTTTCACTTAGGATTGCCTTGGTTATATGTGCTCTTTTTTGGTTCCATGTGAATTTTAAAATAGTTTTTTTCAAATTCTATGAAGAATGCCATTGGTAGTTTCATAGGTATAGCATTGAATCTGTAAATTGCTTTGGGCAGTATGGCCATTTTAATGATATTGATTCTTCCTATCTATGAACATGGGGTGTTTTTCCATCTCTAATTTATTTGAGCAGTGTTTTATAATTCTTGTTGTAGAGACCTTTCACCTCCCTGGTTAACTGTATTTCTTGGTATTCTATTCTTCTTGTGGCTATTGTCAATGGGACTGTGTTCTTGATTTGGTTCTCAGTTTGGGTGTTATTTATATGCTAGTGATTTTTTTTATTTATATGCTAGTGTTTTTTATATTGTGTTTTGTTATTTATATGCTAGTGTTATTTATGCTATTTATATTTATATGCTAGTGTTATTTATAACACTATTTATATATAATATATATTAATTATATATAATATATATTATATATATTATTTATATATAATATATAATAATTATATATAATATATATTATATATATTATTTATATATAATATATAATATATATTACTTATATATATTATATATTATACAATATAATATATAATATATAACACTATATGTAATATAAATAGTATATGCTATTTATATTTATATGCTAGTGTTATTTATATGCTAGTGTTATTTGTATGCTAGTGATTTTTGTACATCGATTTTTGTATCCTGAAACTGCTAAAGTTGTTTATGAGATCAAAGAGCTTTTGGGCAGAAGCTGTGAGGTTTTCTAGTTAAAGAATCATATTGTCTGCAAACAGTAATAGTTTGACTCCTCTCTTACTATTTGGATGCCATTTATTTCTTTCTCTTGCCTAATTACTCTGACCAGGATTTCTAGTACTATGTTGAATAGGAATGGTGAGAGACGTCATAGTTGTCTTGGGCTGATTTTCAAGGGGAATCCTTCCCATTCAGTATGATGTTGGCTGTGGGTTTGTCATAGATGGCTCATTATTTTGCAGCATGCCATGTTTCTTTTCTCTTATTTGGAGACAGAGTCTCACTCTGTCACTCATGCTGGAGTGCAGTGGTGTG
Source organism: Pongo pygmaeus (assembly GCF_028885625.2). Lineage (NCBI taxonomy): Eukaryota > Metazoa > Chordata > Mammalia > Primates > Hominidae > Pongo > Pongo pygmaeus. The sequence goes on along the minus strand of NC_072386.2, from coordinate 47,095,975 downwards.
ATCTCAGCTCACTGCAATCTCTGCCTCCTGGTCTCAAGCGATTCTCATGCCTCAGCCTCCCGAGTAGTTGGGACTACAGGCATGTGCCACCACACCCAGCTAATTTTTTTTTTATGTATTTTTTGTAGAGATGGGGTTTCACCATGTTGCCCAGGCTAGTCTTGAAATCCTGAGTTCAGGCAATCTGCCTGTCTCAGCCTCCCAAAATGCTGGGATTACAGGAGTGAGCCACTGCACCCGCCTGCAGTATGTTTCTTTAATGCCTAGTTTGTTGAGGATTTTTAACATGAAGGGATGTTGAATTATATTGAAAGCCTTTTCTGAATTTATTGAGATAATCATGTGTTTTTGTCTTTAGTTCTGTTCATGGGATGAATTATATTTGTTGATTTGCCTATGTTGAACAAACTTTGCATCACAGAAATAAAGCTTACTTTATCATGGTGGATTAGCTTTGTGAGGTGCTTCTGGATTTGGTTTGCTAGTATTTTGTTGATAATTTTTGCATCTATGTTGCTCAAGGATATTGGCCTGAAGTTTTCTTTTTTTTGTTGTATCACTGCCAGGTTTTGGTATCACAATGATGGTGGTCTCATAAAATGAGTTAAGAATGAATCCCTCCTCCTCAATTTTTTTGACTAGTTTCAGTAGGAATAATATCAGTTCTTTTTTATACATTTGGTAGAATTTAGCTATGAATTCATCTGGTCCTGGGCTTTCTCTTGTTGATAGGCTTTTTATTATGGATTCAGTTTTTGAACTCATTATTGGTCTGTTCAGGGATTTAACTTATTTCTGGTTCAATCTTTGGAGATTGTATGTTTCCTGGAATTAATCCATTTCTTCCAGGATTTTTAGCGTGTGAGCATAGAGTATTTGTAGTAGTCTACAAGGGATTTTTTTTCCCCCTGTGAGGTCGATGATCAAATCTTCTTGTCATTTCTGATTGTGTTTGTTTAGCTATTCTCTCTTTTTTTATCTTTATTCATCTTGCTAATGGTGTATCAATCTTGCTTATTCTTCCAAAGAACAAATTTATTGATTAATTGATCTTTTGTATGGTTTTTCACATATCAATTTTTTTTCAGTTCAGCTCTGATTTTGGTTATTTCTCATCTTCTGCAGGTTTTTGGGTTGGTTTGCTCTTGTTTCTCTGGTTCCTTTAGGTAGCATATTTAGTTGTTAATTTGAGATCTTTCTGACTTTTTGATGTGGATGTAGCACTATAAACCTTTATCTTAACACTATTTTAGCTGTGTCCCAGAGATTCTGCTATATTGTATCTTTGTTTTCATTAGTTTAAAATAATTTCTTAATTTATGCTTAATTTGTTTTCTCAAATGTCATTTATGAGCAGTTTGTTTAACTTCTATGAAATTTTATGGTTTGAGTGATTTTCTTAGTATTAATTTCTATTTTTATTGTGCTGTAGTCCAAGAGTATGGTCGGTATGATTTCAGAGTTTTTTTAATATGCTGAAGATTGTTTTGTCTGATTGTGTGATAGATTTTAGAGTATGTGCCACATGCAGATGAGAAAAATGTATATTCTGTTTTTTGGAATGTAGACTTCTGTATATGTTTATTGGGTGCATTTGGTTAAGTGTCAAGTTCAGGTTATATATATCTTTGTTAGTTTTCTGCCTCAATTATCTATGTAATACTGTCAGTGGAGTGTTGAAGTCTCCCACTATTATTGTGTAGAAATCTAAGTCTCTTCATAGGTCTCAAAGAACTTGCATTATGAACCTGGGTGCTCCTGAATTGGGTGCATATATATTTAGGATAGTTAAGTATTCTTGTTGAATTGAACTCTTTACCATTATGTAAGCCTATCTTTATCTTTTTTAATCTTTGTTGGTTTAAAGTCTGTTTTGTCTGATATTAGAATAGCAACTCCTGATTTTTTTTTTTTTTTCTGTTTTCCACTAGTTTGGTAGATTCTTCTCCATCTCCTTACTTGAGGTCTGTGGGTGTCACTGCATGTGAGATGGATCTCTTGAAGACAGCATATCATTGTGTCTTGATTCTTTATTCAGTTTGCCACTCTGTGCTTTTTAATTGGGGCACTTAGCCGATTTTCATTAAAGATTAATATTGAAATGTGCAGATTTGATCCTGCCATCATATTGTTAGCTGGTTCTTAGGTAGATTTGTTTGTGTGGCTTCATTATAGTTTCAATGGTCTGTGTACTTAAGTTTTTGTGGTGGCTGGTAACAGTCTTTCTATAGTAGAACTCCTTTCAGAATCTCTTTTAAGGGAGGTCTGGTGGTAACAAATTCCCTTAATATTTTCCTGTCTGAGAAGGATTTTCTTTCTCCTTTGCTTATGAAGCTTTCTTTGGTGGATATGAAATTCTGGGTTGGAAATTCTTTTCTTTCAGAATGCTGAATATAGACCCACAATCTCTTCTAGCTGATAGGGTTTCTGCTGAAACCTGCCCCTTCTCTCTAGCCACCTTTAACAGCTTTCCTTTCATTTTGACATTGGAGAATCTGATGACTATATGTCTGAGGGATGGTTTTATTGTGTAGTATCTTGCAGGGCTTCTCTGCTTTTCCTGAATTTAAATTTTGGCCTCTCTAGCAAGACTGGAGAAATGTTCACGGAAGATATCCTGAAATATGTTTTCCAAGTTGCTTGCTTTCTCCTTCTCTCTTTCAGGGATGCCAATGAGTCATACATTTGGCCTCTTTCCATAATTCCATATTTCTTGGAGGTTTTATTCATTCTTTTTTTTAAAAAATTGTCTGACTCAGTTAGTTTGGAGAGCCAGTATTCGAGCTCTGAAATTCTTTCTTCTGCTTAGTCTAGCCTGCTGTTAATACTTATAATTGCATTATAAAATCCTTTCAGTGTGTTTTTGGCTTCATCATATCAGTTTGGTTCTTTCTTATGATGGCTATTTCATCTACTAGCTTCTGTATCATTTTATTGAAATCCTTAGAAACCTTGGATTGAGTTTTTACTTACTCCTGAATATTGACGATCTTCATTCCTAACTATATTCTGAATTCTATTTCTGTCATTTCAACCATTTCAGCCTGGTTAAGAGCCCTTGCTGGGGAATTAGTGTTCTCATTTGGAAGAAAGAAAACACTCTTTTTTTGAGTTGCTAGATTTCTTGCACTGGTTCTTTCTCATCTGTGTAGACTGATGTTCTTTTCACTGTGGTGTAATTTGAGTATAGTCATTGACTTCCAGATATTTTCAGAGGGTTGAAGCTGAGTGCAGGGAGTGCAGGGTCTTTATTTATAGTTGCATTATTGCCCTTGGTTTTACAGGGGAATATATCAGCCAGGTATTTTTGGTATTGAAATTTGTGCTGTAATCCCGCATATGGTGCTTAATTGTAATGGCTCTGTGATAGGCTCTTCCTCAGCCACATGGCTTCTCTGTATTTCCACATTATTGCAGCTGTGCTCCATCTCAATGCTCTGAAAGTGTGGGCTCATCTCCCTTTGAATGCTGGTTGCAGATCTTGTCTTGGAACTCCCAAAATGCACACTGCAGCTTTGGGGTGAGCTCAGGCTTTATGTTCCTTCCCGAGAGTGGAGGCAGTAAGAGAAGTGATCATAGCAGTGGCTATGGTAGAGAGCTTTTCACTTGTCTCTTGGAGATCCACTACCAAGGCAGAGCTCCTCCCAATCAGTGTGATTGGCCCAGGGTGTGGCAGCTGCGTGGTAGACTTAAGCCAGGGGCCCTGCCTGGTGATGAGCAAGGTGGGCAGGGGATTCGTGTGGGAGACAAATTGGCCTCTCCTCCTTAGGGTGGCTGCAGCTTTCTGGAGTTGTAGTTAAAGCATTCAGGATCTTTGCTTCCTCCCAGGTCTGAGGGCAGTAAAGGTGATACCACTGCAGCAACAATGACAGAGGGGTTTCAATTGCCTCTGGGAGCTGCACCTCAGAGAAATATAGAGCTGCTGCTTTTGGGAATGTTCAGGCATAGAGTGGGGAAGCTGTGCTGCTGGCCAATGCTGGGAGCCCAACTTGGTGAAAAATTAGGGATTGAGGGCTCACAGAGAGATGAGACTGGGGTCCCTTCTCTACTGTGGCTGTGTCTTCTCCAGATTGAAGGTACTAGTGGCAGAACTACTACTGTGGCAGTGACAGAGGGATTGTTGTTTGCCTCTGTGAGCCCCTCCCCAGGGAAACACATAGCCACTAACATTGGGAATGCCCAGCTGGGGATGGGTTGGCTTATCTTCAGTCCTGAGCTAGCGGTCCTGCCTGGTGATGAGTCGGGCATTGGGGTTCTCAGGGAAGAGAGCCTGGGCTTCTTTCCTTCTGGTGGCTGCAGTGTGTTGGAAGTTGCAGCATAGTAACAGGGCCTTTTGTTCCTTCCCCAGAGGAAGAGACAGCCAGCCATTTTTGTGGCTCCACAGCTCTCACTTCAGTTGCCCTCAGGCTGAGGAGGGAATGTAGTTGTTGGAGACTGATGCAGAACCCCCTGCACAGCACAACAGCCTTACTGAAAAGCAGCCAGACTGTTTTCCACATGGGTCCCTACCTCTGCTACTCTTCCCTGGACAGTGCCTCCCTACTTAGGCCCCCAGCACAATCACTCTGCCACCATCTGAACACTTTAGTCAGTGGCAGTTCTGCATTTCTCTGAGGAGGAAATCCCAGAGACAACCCAAAGCCCTTCTGCCATTGCAGCAGCAGTGGTCCCACCCTTACTGCCCTCAGGCTGGAGAAGGAACAAAGGGCCTGGTTACTATGCTGGAACCTCCAACACACTGCAGCCACCAGAAGGAGAGAAGCCCAGGCTCTCTTCCCTGTGAGCCCCCACGCCCCCTTCATCACAAGGCAGGGCCCCCAGCTCAGGACTGAAGATCAGCAACCCCATCCCCAGCTCAACATTCGCACTGGTAGTGTCTCTGTGTTTCCCGGGAAAGGGGCTCTCAGAGGCAACCAACAAGCCCTCTGCCACTGCCGCAGCAGCAGTTTTGGCCCTGCTGATCTCAGACCGGAGAAGAAACAATGAACCTGAGGGCTTTACTCGTACTTCCAGCAAGACACACTCACCATACAGAGAGAATCCCAGTCTCTTCCATCTGTGAGCCCTTGACTCCTGAGGGCTCCCAGCTTGGGCCAGCAGCATAGCCACCCCACCCCATTGCTGAACATTCCCAATAGCAGCAGCTCTATGTTTCTCTGAGGTGGAGCTCCCAGAGGTGATTAAAAGCCCCTGTCATTGTTGCTACAGTCGTATCTCCCTTGCTACACTCAGACTAGGAGCTCTGTCCAAAGAAAGTTCAGAGCTTCTCCCAGCCTGAGAACTCAGGAGGACCTGGGGCAGCGCACTAGTGTCCCAGGTTAGTGGACCTTATCCTGAGAGATGTAGTGGTGGTAAAGCCTGCAGTTCATTGCTGCTCAGTCCCATTATTTTGGTCCCTTTCCTGGGGGCATGTGAGGGAACATGGCTTCCCCTGTTGCTGGAGCTGCAGCCACTGGTGCTGGGGTACCTGAGTGGCAGCTCTGTCCAGACGCCTCATAGTTCTTTCTGTGTTGAAAGAACTATGCAGGCCCTGATTGAAGGGTGGTCATGGGGGATTTCTTGAGTCGAGGGATGCAAAGGTCCACGACAGAGGTATAGGTCCCCCAGGATACTCACTCACTCACTCACTCACTCACTCACTCACTCACTGTTTTCCTGCAGTCGGGGGCCTCCCCTGGCTCCATGCCACTCCTGAGTGGGCAGGTGTCCTGTCTTGCTCTTCTCCATTCTCTGTGGGTCACATTGTTTTCTTGATGAATCTCAATGTCTGTACCTGGATATTCCAGTTGAACCACTATTGTTTATTAGCCACTTTTCTCTCCTTGAGAACAGCACATATTAGATGCTTCTAATCAGCCATCTTGGCTCCATCCTCAATTTTTCTTATATATTCTAATACAGTTTTTAATATTTTAATGGGCATGGAAGCAAACCTAATTTCTGAGCAGGCAACTTTGTATTCACTGCTATAACTCCCGGAATTACAAGAAGAAAGAAGGCAGTATATTTGCTATCTATTTAATGCTTACATTAACACATAGTTGTATTTTATTTTTATATTTGGAGAAATTAAGACATACAGAGAAAGTCAATAGTATGCCTAAGGCTCACCTAACTATTAAATGTGTGAGGCTAGGTTTAAGTCCATATCTAGCTAACCAAAAATGTTATAATGTAGAGTACATTTTTGGTTAGATATGGACTTAAACCTAGCCTCAAACATTGTACAATGTAGAGTCTTTTAAAAAAGATAATATTCTCAACCTTTCAATAAAGGCAAGCAAATAAACAAACAAAAACTAATAGAAAGATTGGGAGGCAAAGAATGTAGAAATGTATGACAGATAATCTCCCTCTTTTGTGCTCCTCTCAGAATCTCTGTATCTTTTCCCTGAAATTCAACATCAAGGGCTACTGACAGCATTAGGAGATACATTTGACTTTTATTTATTTATATATATTTTTAGAGATGGGGTCTCACTCCATTGCTGAGGCTGGAGTGTGCTGGCATGATCATAGCTCACTGTAAGCTTGAACTCCTGGGCTTAAGAGGTCCTCCCTCCTCAGCTTCCTGCAGGTGATACATTTTAAATAATAATGATTTAAGTTAGCTTAAAGAAAATATGTCAGGAAGACCATCTTTTGATATTTTTGACTGCAAACATCAATTTCCTATTGTAATGGAACAATGGATACATTTTGAAGATACCTTTGATTTTTAAAATAGCTATATGATTGTAATAAAATGGTCATCAAAAATTCTCATTTTGCCAGGTGTGGTGGTGCCTGCTGGTAGTCCCAGCTATGGAGGAGGCTGAGGTGGCAGGATAATTGAGCCTAGGATTTCAACACTAGCCTGGGAAACGTTGTGAGACTTTGTTTAAAAACAAAACAAAAATCCTCATTTTTTTTCCTATTTAAAGTCCTTTGCATAAAATCTTACAGTATATATTCTTTATATAAGCATATGGTCTGAGAAATAAAAGGAATATATTTATCCGGTAACTTCCTTCCTTCCCTAGATGACAAGAAATGTACTTTCCATTTTGTCCTGATTGCTAGGAGGCTTCAAACTAACTACTAGGCTTTTGTCTTTTATTATCTTTGTTTGAATGTGTTTATCTGAGTGCATGCAATTTTATTCTAATGTACCACAAATAGTTTCTAGCACTTAGTTTTATACAAACAAACATACAAAATTAATGTGAAAAAAATATTTTGGTGTTATAACAGATGTCCACTTTTAAAATATACTGTGTTAATATATTTTATTAAAATTGTCTTGTGTTAAGTCAACCCCATTTTAATCTCTTAGCGATTGATATGATTAATTCAAGGTCATATTAACTTTTCTTTATACTGTTTTTCTTCCTCCTTCTCCCTTTAATGTTTAGATATGATGTTTGTTAAAAAAATTAGAGATGTTTTACTATATCATGCTAAGGAACATTTAGTACTCTCATTGTATTGTCTGACAAGGAACTAAGTTTGCATGCTTTGCTGAGGCAACATAGTTGCAATTAATCTTAAGCAGACTGTATATGGTGGTTTCAGTTTAATTCTTAATGGGTTATATTGCACATAATAAAATTACCACAGAGAATTGATGAGTAGCATTTAATTAATAGAAGGCAGCCTGATCTTAAAGACTAGAATATCTAAGTCCTCAAAGACATAACAATTCTTGAGAAAAAATATATAAAACATAGTAAAAATATAAAGTGGTATATTTATGTAGACAATGTAAGCACAGGCTACAAGGGCAAGTGGAGGGAAGGTTATTGATATTTCAACTATCCGTGGATAGTAGTGGGGTTGCCCAGAGAGCATAGCCTGAAGAAAAGGTTTGAACACCACCACTTCCTTATAAAACAGGAGTGAGGCAAAAGGGAAATGAATCCAGGAAAGACGAAGAGCAAATAAAACAACACCTTACTAAGCATGACTCAAACTCATGAGATTTTCTCCAAAAGGGTAAAATAAATAAGCGCTTCACAGTACTGTTATTCCTGAGGAGTGAAATAGAATAATTTATCTTGTGGCTCCTATATGTTACTGACCAAATTTTACTTCCTGGATAGTGATTTTTATTTGCATTTCTAGGATCCCTATGTGTGGGTCCAGAACAGACCTGCACCGTCTCATTCTTCAGGAAATAGGGGAGCTCCAAAGTAGGAGAAAATTGGAGTTCAGAGCATCCACGAGATGAGGCAATCTTGGGTTGTACCTAATGGAGCTGGTCGGAGTCTACACAGAGTGAGTTATCATAAAGGAAGCTTAGTCTGAAAAAAAACAGCTGAAGTTTTGAGAGTCATCAAGTTTGACATGATCTGCCATTAGACACGAGAGGAGACCGACCAACCAGTCCTCAGGTTTGCTGATGCTTTCACATCATTTCCAGCTACTTAATATAGTATATTACCTCTGTGGTTGTAAGATGTCCTCACTTCTACCCCAGGAGGTGAGGTAGGGGTCCAATCCATGACAGAATCTCCTTTAAGGATAATAACTATTTTAAGGAATCCATCTGTGGAGCAGACCCAACACTATTTTTTTTCTCCATCAATTATTCACAGGAAATTATCCCAAAAGGCCCAAGGTACAAGCTAGAGGAAGAGATGTCAATGCAATATAGGTTGATTATATGGGAGTCTGGGCCACAAATTCACATAATTTTCTCATGCTTTCTGGATCTGCTGAGGCCAGATCACACATATTATTTCCATTGTACAATGGATGCTTGCTTCACATTCCCACACTTATGACTCAGCAGTTCTAATAATATACAAGTTAAAATAAACAGTTTTGCTCTCATAGACCTTTCATTTCTTATGGTCAGGATCTCACTCTATGATAATTAGTAATACATTAGAAGTTTTTTTTTTAGTGAAGATTTTTTTTTGGCTGTAGAAATCTTGAACTTGACCTATAGCCTAGGTTTCTATATATCACTTTTCTTACTGGGGCTTGCCAGATATTCAATATAGCATCCTAAATATACTACAGATACTTGTAGCAGTTTTACGTCTTCTGTATCACATACTTTGAGTGACATCATCTATGGTCTTGGCCTGCTTTAGAATACATTCCTGCTGCTAGTATCACTAAAAACTGGCAGCTTTTTCAGTCACTCAATAAATGAACCATAAGAGTATTCTGAAGTATGTTATACATGTGGCTTCAAAAACCCCAGGTGGCCCACCAAGAACCGTAATTAGGAAATGTGAGGTGCACTAAATTATTATCCACCATACAAAGAATGTTCTGATATACTTCAGCTGATTTGAACCCCTAAAAATCTCACTGATATAGCAAGTCTCTGCATATTCAACAGAATTTTTTTCCATCATGTGTGGCATTTAGATGTGGTCCTTGTGCCTATAGAACACTTGTTAGTTTCTGATCATTGGGTCCAATTAGCATGATAGAGCATTATTGTAGACTGGCATGATGTTCTGCAGACTAGCAAGAAGATTAATGTTCTTACAGAGTGTATCATGAATGTGAGCATAGGCATGAACATAGCACTGGGGCCATCTTTGAATTTATGCTGCTGTTCATACTATGTGATGGCAAACTACTTTGGATTCCCCCTATTGTCTGTAATCAAGAAGAATGTATTTGCCAAATCAATTTAGTGTGCCAAGTGCCAGAGAACATGGGGAACTGCACCAATAAATACGCCCTAACAAGCATGTAGTTGCAATTGAGGCTATACCTAGTGTAAATATGAGTTACTCAGCCCATAGCCACCTATCCACCATTTCTTTAATTTTTTCCCAGCAGTCCACAAGGTAAATTGAATGGGGATATCGTAGGAATCATTAACCCTGCATTCCTTAAGTATTTGATGGTGGTGTCTATTTTAGTAATTCATCCTGAGATATAATATCCCTTCTTATATATTCTCCAGAACTGAGGAGCATTTTTGCTTGGCCATTTCTACCATAATGGCTCTTAGTACACAGATAATAAGTCAATGTAAAGATTCTGCCAGCTGTTAAATATATTAGACTCAATTATCCCCTTGGGGACCGTATTAGTCCATTTTCACACTGCCGATAAAGACATACCCGAGACGGGGAAGAAAAATTGGTTTAATGAGCTTACAGTTCCACATGGCTGGGGAGGCCTCAAAATCAAGGTGGAAGGCAAGGAGGAGCAAGTCACATCTTACATGGATGGCAGCAGGCAAAGAGAAGAGAACTTGTGCAGGGAAACTCCCATTTTTAAAACCATCAGGTCTTTTGAAACTTATTCACTATCATGAGAACAGCATGGGAAAGACCTGCCCCCATGTTTCAATTACCTCCCACCTGGTCCCTCCCACAACACGTGGGAATTCAAGATGAGATTTGGGTGGGAACACAGTCAAATCATATCAGGGACCAGGGAAATAATTGTAGGGTGGTTGGGTAGACATGTTGGATACATAGCATAGTCAGACAGTCTTGGGGGCCAAACTATATCAATCTCCTGGGGTCTAAGGTCTCCAGTCTAACTGAGGGACAATGATGATATTTTAGTTCCTCCATTATTAGCTTCTACTCAGAATCTTTATGTAATAGTCTTTAAAATGTCTTTCATTCCTCTCTCCCAATACAGCTATCCTAGTATTGGCCACAGTTCCCTTTTGGGAAGGATCAAGGGGATATTTACTGAATTTAATTGAAGTGATATGACAGAATGTGTTGTCAAAGGGACCTTGATTTTCCTTTAATCAGTGGCATCTGGGTCTGTGAATTGACTTAAATCTGGAATTTTTGTGTGACCACATTTTTTCCATTTTGATGGCTGGTGTCAGTTATCAATTTCACAAGTTCTCATTTTATTTATTTTTCATATATGCCAATCAATGTACAATTATGCTTATAATGTATCTTTTTTTCTAGAACACTAGGATCTATTTGCCATTACCACAGATACCTATGTATCAAGACATCCTTATTTCCATTCTCGATACCCACTAGAGTAATTACATCAGTCTTGCCTCTAAACATCAACTGTGTAGTTCTGTCACAGTACAATTAAATCTTGGGTCTAATTTTCTGCTGTGTGCTGTATACTCATAGATGTCAAGGTGCTGCATAAATGAAGCCATAGAGGCCCTGTGGCTTTCATTGAATGCCTCAGATTAGCAATTGGCTGCTGTAAGCCTGTAATTTTCTCTTTCAAAGTTTCCAATATTATTAACAAAAGCCCACCCAATCCACAGTCTCTGTAATTATCATTGTCCCCATACCATATAAACATACAGCCACTACATATCCTAAAGTCTGATCTTCCATATACACCACATCCCATTTAACCACAACGGAATGCCTTAATAATATGTCATGGCATGCCAGAGCTTATCACTAGTCCCTTTTAACACCAGCAAAGAGATCTTTACAGCTGAGGCTCATCAGTAATGCAGCTTTAATAAATTAAACTAAGGTTCACTTTCTTGGGTCATTCCTGGTATCAACTGTCTTAGACTGAATTTCTGAGAAACAGAGCCTGAAGCAAATGCTATGTGTTAAAGCTTTATTCAAGAGCATGATCCTTGGAGCAGGGACAAGGGCAAAGGAAAGTGAGACAGGGAAGAAACAAAAGCTGATATGGGGGTGCACTCTGAGGCTGACCACTACATGGTAGGAAGTATGATTGGTTGCTTGATCACACCAGAATAACTTCCAAGAAGCCTTATTAATAACTGCTTCTCAAGACAGGTCATGAATACAGAGGAAAGGAGAAAAATTTGTCTCCCATTGGTTAAAGATTCACATTCAGAGTTATACTTCCTTCTCACTTGCAGGTGGCTTAGACGTAGGTAGCAAATGCTTAAATGATATCTTACGCCTCAGCATCAACAGAGAAGCCCAGGCAAAGGGCAGAAGTTATTAATTAGATCCATGAATAGAGTAGTGATAATTTTGGTTAGAATCCACACAAAGGGGATGCCTGTGCATTGACTAGGGGTACATCAACTATCACCCCTGGCCAGCTGGAAGAAGTGAAGTAAAGAAGATATGAAGGAAGTTATATAAGTGGCATCTGATAAAAATACTTACTAGCTGTCTGACCTGCTAGAGTTTGCTTTGTTTCTTTAAGTTGCTTCCTCTATATCATAAAAATAATAATTGTAAAATCTTAATTAGTTGCTCTGCAAATTTTATGGCATCTTGTTTGTAAATATTTTTCAAAGCGCTTGGAATCTACAAGAAATATTAACTATTATTGCTATTTTCAGGAAGATAAGTCTTGTAGTCTAAAGTAACACTTGAAATATCCCTAGTTATTTCTTAATCTTCTTTTAAAATACTTTATATGTAAAGTATCAGAAAATATTCCTAGAGGAATTTGGAGTATTTTGTGTCATGGAGCTGTGAAGGAAACATGCATTTAATATTGGCTCAATTAGGTTTCTTATTTTTATTGAAAAATAAAGATAACCAACTTGCAAGATAGTCAACATGAAAGAAGAGAGCATCTTTTTTCTGCATCTTTTTTCTCTTGCCATTTTCACAAAAATAGAAAAATCCAACCATGCATTTTCTAGATACAATTCAAACTAGCAATGTTTGTAAACTACCATGCTTGGAGATTCTTTCAACATTGATACATCAACTCATATGCATATTATAGTAGAGATAGTTTTGTCTTCTTGGTATGCAGTATGTATTCTCTCTTCTTCTATCAGCAACTTAATGTAATGAGAATCATCTTTCCCATAACTGGGCTGTAATTGGGAAATCTAATCCCCCACTTTGATCCAGGACTGGAATGTAATGCTGGTGTGGTCAATCCACATGTTCACTTCCCCATGGCAATTGACTCAGGAAGGGTCACATGTCGTCAATCAGTCCAATGAAGATCAATCTTAAGATTTGTTAGAAATAGTATATGCAATGGTTGTCATGAATATAGATGTGAGACTGAACTTGCTGTGAATATCTTTCTATGTTGGAAATTTCTGTCTGAATGATGCCAAGAAAGGGAATGTAGAGTTAGTTAAATTATGGCAAAAAAAGGAAAAAATAAGTAATCTTGATGACAACTGTTTGAGGCCTGGTTTCAACTACACATAAAGTATCCATTATTCCTAAACCATTCAGATGCCACTACTAATACTATGAATGTAATTACTACTAATATTATCTTGATTTAGTCTTCTCTTACTTTTAATCAAATATATATTGATCCATTAGCTGTATATTTTGGTTCATTAATTATAATAAATGTGCTATAGTAATAAAAGATGGTAACAATAGCAGGCACTGAGTGGGAAATATACAGGAACTCTTTGTATTACCTTTGTTACTTTTTCATAAGTTTAAAACTATTCTAAAATACAAAGTTAATTTAAAACAAGTATCCTGGGTAGTATGAATCTGCTTTGCTATGTTATACTGTCCAAAGATCCTCTTTCTAATAAACCTTAATCTTAGGTCAAGAAGGTAAAGAGGCCAGGTGCAGTGGGTCAAATCTGTAATCCCAGCACTTTGGGAGGCCAAGATGGGCAGATCACTAGGTCAGGAGTTCAAGACCAGCCTGGCCAACATGGTGAAACCCCATCTTTACTAAAAATACAAAAATTAGCTGGGCATGGTGGCACATGCCTGTAATCCCAGCTACTTGGAAGGCTGAGGCAGGAGAATTGCTTGAACCAGGACCCGGGAGGCAGAGGTTGCAGTGAGCCAAGATCACGCCACTGCACTCCAGTCTGGGCTACGGAAGGAGATTCTGTTTCAACAAAAGAAAAGAAGGTGAAATACATCCATTTACCTAATATTCATACTTAGGTAATTTGTGCTCCCTGAACCTATGGACAGATAAATCTCAAAACACAACTACATATGGTCAGTATGCAGCACAAAGTTTTTAATGAAGAGGAGTAAATGAAAAAGGATGAATAAAATGAAATTATAACAATCATTTTGATTTATAGGCTGGCAAACCATGGTCAGCTTTATATCTTTGTTTTTTATGATCTTAACATCTACTCTATTTACTGTATAATAACTAGATGCAGGGTCCTTATTTTTATTTCCTCTGTCAATCTTGTATCAATCAAGGCTCAATAAATCAAGGTTTGTAATATTTTCTTATTTGGTGTTTCTTATATAACTTTTTGTCAGAGTATTTTTTAAAGAATATTGTGTATTTAAATAACAAAACCACCTCATCCCCAACTAACAGAGAGTGAGTTTTGTTTTTTTATTGTTGTTAATTTAGATATGCGCCCTCCAGTGATTACTCTGTGGAGAAATCAGCATTTAATATATAACCTGAAGATGGTCAATAACTTCAATTTCAAAAGAATAACAAAAATGAGTACTAAAAAAGAGTAACTAAACTGAGTACACTTAATTTAAAAATCCTAGCCCCAGTCTTATACCTTGTGTAACATGGCTTTTAGTTAGCCTGCTTTGATCTCTCTTCTAGGATTTTTAAAATAAAAAGGACCTAGTTAATTTCACATAGGGGCAGGGAGGATGTAGTAAAACTTCCAGAGGCTCTTCATGTCTCCAAGGGCAAGTCTCATGGCATTCATGCTCATAAAACTCAGAAGGGATACAAAGAAAAATAAATATAATAGTTATAAATTAATATTCAAAATAAAATGTAGATGCCTATAGACTTTAAAAACAGGGATTATTGTGAAAAATGATTTTCTTTTCATTTTTCTATAAAACATATTATTCTCTGGTCCTGGGAGTTTAGATAATAGAGTTTGATGTAGTAGAATTCCCAGGAAGAGGAGTGGGAGAAATAAATGAAAATCCTTTCACTTCTAATTCTACAGGAATTTGAAAGAAAAAAGTAGACGAGCAAAGACATTGAAGAAGTCTAGATCAGAATGGTCATATGATCTGATTTCCCAGCATTGAAATTGCAAAGCCAGCAATGTTTGGAGAAGCATGAATTAGTTTGAATTTGAAGTCAACTTCGTGTGGGATATTGCCTAGCCACCTCCTTAGGGTGCAGGGAACAGAATCCTGCATAGTGTCCCTGTGGTAACATTGGAATCTTGGGCATGATTGGAAGGTAGAGCTGTGTTGTTAAGGAAAAAGAAGGTCTAGTTTGTGTTTCAATTACCTCTGTGTTCCTGTGTGTCACTGACATGTGTAGGGATCAGAGGGCAACGTGACCTCCTGTGATTGACGGCAAGGTAATCTCATAGGAGATGCCATTAGACTAAATAGGCCATGTGTTAGATGGGAGAAGCAGCAGAAATTTAAAGTCAATTCAAGAGGAAAGAGCCTTAGACAGTATTGAAACCATGAAATAAAAGATATTGCCAGCTTGTTGCCAACAAAATCACCAGCTACCACTAGCTGTTGCCAACAGAATCAGGCAAAACAGCAGCTCAGTTAAACAGTACTTTAGTGTAAAAGCTAGGGCATATTATATAGTAGCTGAACTAGGCTCTTTCCCCATAACTGAAGGTCATGTCATCAGCTATGCCTCTATTCTTATATACCCAAAAGGTATCTTAGAGAATGTAAGAGAATCTTGATGCATTTTGAATCATTCAAGAAGACACATTTGCTAAAGAAAAAAATGATAATAAATTAGATAATGCTGAGATTCACAAATAAATGTAGTCTTTACTTAATTTTACTGCTGCCTAGCTATTGGAGGGTAGGAAGCAAGATGGAACAGTTATAGAAAAATGCAGGATCTTTATTCCCTTTGTACATAGGAACATACTGTGAATCTTTCTGCAATCCTGCAAAACCCGTTTGTGACTTCTCAATTTCAGATGATTTTATCATCAAGTCAGCTAAATTCTCTCAATCTCCAGTTTGCAGTCAATTTCTAGATACAATCTCCAAGTTCAGGTTGAATTTAGCATCAAATCTAATGTTTCTATCTTGTTGCTATGTTCCAGATATCTTGAAACAGCCTTGAGTAGTCATTGTCCTAGATCCTGTCACTCTAGTTGCTATATCATAGTAGTTCTAACATGATTGAGCTATATATTATTTTTTACAGATTTTTCTTTCCAATTTACTTCCGCAAAATTATTCTTGTAAACTTTGCTGCCTTCTCCAGTTATTTTCAACCATATTTCTCATTGCTGGTCTCCAAGCCACATTTAATACTGAGTTGTGTATCATATTGTTTGGTCTCCTTTCAGTCAACTTCTGCTCATTATAAAACTGACATTCCTGAGACTGGTGTGTATATGATCATCCTAAAATAACTTTCCTGCATCTAAAAAGGCACAGATGGAAGATACATAAAACTAACTGGAAAAATGGTTAATTACTAGGAAACACATACAGAGCTGACAACACATATTTACATGCAGGAGTCAATTAGCTAATGATTAGGGACACGCAAAAGCTGTGAAAAGGGCTGCATCTTCTGATCTCTCTTAGGTCGTTCTTACCTCTTTGCTTTCATAGCACATTAATTGCAACTCAACCATAGCACATATTTCATTCTTTTGTCCATTTCTGCAAGGGGTTTATTTGTCTTCTTTCTCAACATTCTTATGTTTTATTTATCATTCTCTAGAATATTTTATAGGGCACTGCTTTACAAGATATAGATACTGAATATTGCTTGCTGAATTCAGTAGCAAACAATTTTATTAATTTTGAGAGAAGATACGTGTTCTACTTCTGTCTTCAATATACACATACATTGTAAGCACAACTTCTACCTATTAAATACACCTAAAATGAGCATATTAGCTGTATCGTACTTATAGAAATTAGGTGAGGGTGTGAGGAGCATGATGCAAAGAAAAAAAGAAAGGAACAAGGAATTATCCAGACAGAAAAAAAGAGATAAACAGCCATTTTCATTTTTCTGAAGTCTTAGATTGAGTCATGTATGTTACTACAGCCTTTTGTGAGAGGCGTGATGTGCCAATAGGACATCCCTGAATGACATAATTCTAATTTTATGGGCTCTAGCACAAGTCTTTAAAATGAAAAGTAAGGCCACCTTGAAACCTTTTCCTTTAAGAAAGGGAGGTGTGCAAACAAACATTTATTGTGAGTCTACAATATTCCAGGGACTAGGAAGGGTGTGCCATTTACCATTTTTTCTCAGAGAGTTCAGATAGTCTCTACAACAACTGAAACAATCATATATTTTACCAAAATAATTACTCAAGTAGCTACTTGAGAATTTATTTGCATCACTGTAGTGGTTTTGCAAAACAGTGTTTGATTTGTAACCCTGAGCTTAGTTGATTCTAAATATTTTTCAACAATTTCTCCCTCTGGTCCATATCTCATTCCAGTTCTCCCCAGTCAGTCTTCAAATTAAGAGTCTCTGATCGTCCTTTCTTTCAAATTTATAGTTTTGTCAGGTCTTCTTCTTTCTCAGTTCTAATTGATGTTGGTAATTTATCGTGCCTCTGAAACTTTTTTTTTTTTTCCATTGTAGAGATCTTTACATACTAAACCTCTTCTCAGCAGGTTCCTTTACCTCCTTGGAAACCAATATAACCAAACAGCAATGTTAATTAACACTTCTGTTTTACCATCACACAACAGTTATACGTATTTTACAAAACAGCACAGAGCATTAGGTATTGTTTTCTGAGGTGTAGTTTATTTTATGCTGTCATTAATCCAACTGCTGTTCGATGGATTCATTTATTTTTCATAAAAGCCTCCAAGGTGCCAGGCACTACTGGGATGGCTGCTAACTGTGTAAAGGCAGCCCCGGGAGAGCTCAGGGCATCATGAGGACATCTAATACGCTTGGAGTACAATGTTGCATGTGTTGGGAGAGAGACTTCTCTAAACACAGGGGACATAGAGAAGGAAGACTTATTCCACTATGGGGGTGCAGATGGTGTTGTGAGGTGCCACCCAGAGCCTCTTTCTGGATTGAGGCTCTTTTTCTCCTTCCTGCTGGGATAAATTCCTCCTTAGTAATTATCCTGAGCTGAAGAGACCCCCTTTGTCCAACGTCATGGTTCTTCCCCAGGGAACGCCCTTATTCAATATTATTCAATGACTTCCCTCCCTTTCTTCAAGTAGAGATATCTTTGAACATCCTTCCTGGCTGGCTCCAGCTAACCCCGTAGGATTGGCTGAGGGCTCTGTTCTAACTGTATCATAGTTCACTTTCTCCTCTGACCAATACCGCTTCTTTCATTTCTCATATGCATTGTTGCTGAAAACATCTCCAATAAACTTCCTATAAATACATCTCAGAGAGTCACAGAGAATTCAGCCTACAATAAAGTTGAATCGGGGAAAGTCTATACATAATTTTGAGGGTAGGCCAAGCAAACGGCACAGACATGACATGGTATTGTGTAGGGAGTAATTAGAGGTTTGACTTTGCAGCCCCAGAGAGTGTGTTTATACGTGATGGATGTATGGAAGATTGGGGTGGGGTGATGGTGTGGGCAGTGGCCAGCATTGAGGCTCAAGGTACAGGAATATGCCTGTTGTTAAGAACCAGGGAAGCCTTGCTAAGGAGTTACTGGAGGCTTTCAAACAGAGAAGTGACATGAACAAATTCCTCTAGGGAGAAAATTGTAACAACCATATAGAGAAAGGGGGAAAGGATTGAAGACAGTGAGAGCTATGGCGGGAGTCAGTTAGAAAGATTTTATGGTAGGTCACACTGAAAAAAAAGAAAAAGGTAAGGACGTGTGAAGTGAAATATAAAGGATTTATTGACTTAGGTAAAGGAGATAAGAGAAGGGGAGTAATCAAAATAACTTCAAGAATTCCAGGGCCGGGCACGGTGGCTCATGCCTGTAATCCCAACACTTTGGGAGGCTGAGGCGGGCAGATCACAAGGTCAGGAGTTTGAGATCAGCCTGGCCAATTTGGTGAAACCCCCTCTCTGCTAAAAATACAAAAATTAGCCTGGCATGGTGGTGCACGCCTGTAGTCTCAGCTACTCGGGAGGCTGAGGCAGAAGAATTGCTCGAGCCTGGGAGGCCTAGGTTGCAATGAGCCGAGATTGTGCCACTACACTCTAGCCTGGATTATATTAAAAAAAATAAAATAAAATAATTCCAGGTTGTGAAATTGCAGAATTCTTTGACAAAGATGAAAAATACAGGAAACAGTGAAAGAATTTAGACTTTATGCTATATAATTACCTTCTATAATCCTCAGAACCCAATACTAAAAATGTGGAAAAAACACAAAGTTCATGGCATTGTCAAAATGAAAAAAAAAGAATTCATGTGAAAGCCTCAGAACAATGCCTGGCATATAGTATGCACTCCCTTTATTAGTTTGATAAAGAGATGGATCTTCACTATATCAATCTAGAGATGGATAAGGAAACCACATACTGTTAAATATACTATTTCTCTTTGAGAAGTATGAAAATGTATTATAAATTTTAGATGATTCTCGATGTATTTTGAAAGCTAGCACCCCAACAAGCAAGAATCTCAAAAGCAATTTTCTATTTTATGTTTAAATCATTGTTACCTACACTGTTCTTTCCAAGGTCTTACGTCATGGTTGAGAAATCAATAGCAAAAAGCAAGTACTTCAGTAAACAGTAAGTCAAGAACAGCGTCTAATTCTGCTCTGCAAAGTTCCCAGCACTCTAGAGGTACTCAAATATGAAATGACATCTTTACTTTTCCTAAGCTGAAAATAATTTAAGTTTTTAAGTATCATCATCAAACTTGGGTTGCCAATATGTAATGTTTCCTCTTAATAATTAGAGCCGGTTTTTACTGACTGTCCCCTGTATGCCAAGCACTAAATGAATCATTTTATATATATTATCTGTAATATTATTAGTATTGCTATGAGACTTTGATTCAGGTTTTTAATTCCACCTGAAGATTTGGGGTGTTGAATAATTGGCTCAAGGTCATTGCAGACTTTGGGTTACAGAGTAGATTTTTACCCAGGGCTGTGTGCCTTTACACCTGACTAGCTAAGTGATTCCTGAAAATTATCCTGTCAATCCAAAGCGCAAGTCAGAAGTGAATGATGCTGATGTTTTTTTGCCTGTTAATTCATTGGATTGCTTTCCAGGTTCATAAAAACACCACTAAAAAGTAAGTTAGTGAGGTAGAGATGTGGCAATTAATAGGTTCGTACAAAAGATATTGCCTATTGAAGGACACCGAGCATGTTTGGTAATATACAACTATTTACATTTCTCTGTGCATACCATAGATAAGGAGCAGGCAATAGTTGGATTAGCAATCAGTGGAACTTAAAAGGAAGAAGGCAGAATAAGACAAGAAAGCAAAATCATCCTCAGTATGTGGATAATTCACTCCATATCTGTTGTATGTTTGTGTGTGTGTATGTGTGTGTGTGTGCATTTAATTCAAAGCATGTGATACTTTTGCTTCATTTTATACCAGATTTTCAGTAGTCTCTTCTTTCATACCCAGAAGAATGTGTGTTAGATTTAGCATGATTGATGTGATGTAGCTGCTACCACTGTACCTGTCATTTAGTTGTTAAGAAAAGTGCAGTCATACAACTTCTCTGTTGGGCCCTATCACCTTTCTTTATACAAAAGCTGTCTTTCAAGTATGGCAGTAGTGGCCAAGATGAGCAGGAGAAGCACTCTAAATGTCAACCTTCTATGGTAGTTTTATTGAGCTGTACACATTTTCATGGCCTTGCTGCTTTTTACATGCATTGGAGAGGTGGATAACTATTAAAAGTAATGAGAAAACAGTATCATAGTTTTAAAAGATTTAATGAAAATTTAAAAGATACAATGAAAATATTCATGAAGGGTAATGAAAAAATTTTCATTTATCTGTGGAATATTGAAAATTTAATTACTTTGCTAGATAGAGGACAATCAATATTGAATAAGTACAGTGATGCATATTTACTTCTATGGTTTTGTTATACGTAGCACTAGTAACAAGAAAATATGTTTTAAATGATGAGCAAAAAATAGTAATTACCGACCAGGCATGGTGGTTCATGCCTGTAATCCCAGCACTTTGGGATGCCAAGGCAGGCAGGTCACCTGAGGTCAGGAGTTCGAGACCAGTCTGGTCAACATGGCAAAACCCCATCTCTACTAAAAATACACACATTAGTCAGGCATGGTGGCGTGTGCCTGTAACTCCAGCTACTCGGGAGGCTAAGGCAGGAGAATCGTTTAAACCCGGGAGGTGGAGGTTGCAGTGAGCCAAGATCATGCCATTTCACACCAGCCTGGGTACAAGAGTGAAACTCTGTCTCAAAAAAAAAAAAAAAATAGTAAATAGAAATTGCTACAACCCTTCCATTAGATATAGCTATGAATATAATTTCCAAGTATATTTTTCAAGACTTATTTTTCACTAAACCTAAACACATTAAAAATAAGATAATTTTTAAAGCTTTAAAAAGAAATTAGGTCAATTTGGGGACTATAGGAAATATTCACTTTTATCAGGTGTTATACATATTTTTATCACTTCCATATACCACTCATGCTGTGTTTATGTTTATATGTAAAATTTCAGCTTCTGGGTAATTTTAAAATTAATCATGCTAACATGAGTAATATCTTACTTGCTTGCAATGATTATTGAATAACTCCAGGTCAATTATGACAGAACTCAAAAAGAACCCATGATAATCATTATTATTGATTTTACAATTAAAAAAATTAAGTTGACCTTAGATTTCTCTTATCAAAACCAATAAGAGTATAGGAAAGACAGAAGGGAAAACATCCATCACATTTCATGAATTTCAATCTAACTTGAGAAGAATGTTAATAACATAATTTTTTTTATTTACAACTTTACAGAATAAAGTAGATTTTGTTGCTAAAGAGCACAAAATGACAGTTGACTTTCTAGTCCATCAGCAAAATGTAAAATGCAACGCTAAATGTCACTATTGCCTTCTTAAACTCTACTAAGTATGGTTTTAATATTGATTCTTGCACATATGATATTCTCTGGCATTCAGTGCTTTTGATGACAGGTTGTATTACAGATCACTCATATCTTTCATCTTGATCTTTAGATATACATTTTTTATACATTTTTGTTATATTGCCTGTCTTCCTATAGTCAGGATTATAAATGCATTTTACATGTTGGAAAGAGACAGTTTTATTGCATTAAATTTAATGCACCAGGAGAAATAGAAATCATGAAAAGAGAAAAGGTTAAGAATACTGTCTGTCTTATGGCCAAAGGTACAACTATGAACAATAATAATAATAATTGAAAAAAAAACAAACCAAGGCCTCATTTGAAACATAATCCATTAAGGTAATTTTAGAAGCAACAATAATACTTTAAATTTGTACAGAAATTTAGTTTCATAGTTCTTTTACGTACATTGTCTTATATGATCTTTGGAACAACCCTGTGATATAGAAAGATTATTATTTTTTCTATTATCCAAAACCAGTTACCAATCAGTAATTATGAACAATTATGTGATTTGTTCAAAGTTGTAGGGCTAATAACTGGTGATATCAAAATATGAAAGATGTCATGTTCCTGAACCTGTAATTTTATTTTATACTCCACTATGGATTAATTCTGTCTAGAGTAAATATAAGTTAAAAACAACATATACAAGCCAAGAAATTTTAACTTGTCCTTCTTTTCTCACTTTTGGTTCTCTGTAATTCAGTAGGAAAATGTTATAACTTTGTGCCTGGAAAAATGTTCAACATTCAAGAGAACTCATCCAGTGATTTAGAATTGATAGAAAAGTGAATTAAGACAGGATTCCATGCTCTTGAATATAGTACCAAAGAATCGCTGATTCTTGATCATTCCCATGAGTGCTCTGAAACTAGTTAATTTGTGCTTTCCATGTCACTGTAATTACAATGTTTTGTTTACATGTATAGTGTTATATAGTGATTGGCTAAATTATCATTTGACCTTGCATATTTATGTTTATGTTAAATAGTGTACAATGAATATCCAAAGAAAATAATATGGATATATCATACTAATGGCCAGGAAATTCTTTTTTCTTCTTGGCTTTAATTCTTTTGACTACCTTACAAATAATAGCAATAACAGATTATATTTACTTAAATTTAGTTGAAAGGAGAATTAGATCTATTATTTTTGCAGGTCTGATCTGGAGACTATGAGTTCCTATTAGATTGACCCATGGGTCATATACATTATATTAGATACACATATTTCTTGCCTCACTGGAATGCAATAAAATTCAAATAGCATAGAACTATATGGGCTATGTAAAGTTTCATCTAATTTCATATAAAAACTAGGTTTACTGGGTATATGCTAATAATTCTCAAATGAATATGCATTACCAATTATTTTTAACAACCATGAATAGCCTAATAGTTTAAACGTGTGCATTGTTTTACTGTATATATTGTATGTAGCCACATAAAACTGTACCCATCTGTACCCATCTAAAAACTATAAATCTCAGCCTTACTTGCAGTTATTTTCGTAATTTGGGCCATGTAACTGGGTTTTAGCTAACCCAATGGAGTAGAAGGGTGTTCTATGCCTAGACATAAGGCTTGCTCTGTCAACCTCCATAATCTCTTTTACTTGAAAGAGCATGGGAGTTATGCTGAAAATAGTGATATTATAAACAGAAATAGCCTAGATTTTTGAGTCATTTTTTGGAAGAATCCAAGAGAACCTATGGTACACATTGGAATTTGAATGGATAACAAACTAATTTTTGTCGAATGAAGTCATTGAGTTTTATAGTTTAGTTAGTACTACACCAGCATCCAGTCTACCTATCTGATATATCATGCTGTTTTGGTTACTGTAGCCCTTTAGTATAGTTTGAATTTGGGTAAGCATGATGCTTCCAGCTTTGCTCTTTTTGCTTAGGATTGCCTTGGCTATTTGGGCTCTTTCTTTGGTTCCATATCAATTTTAAAATAGGTTTTTTCTTGTTCTGTGAAGAATGTCAATAGTAGTTTATGTAGAATAGCATTGAATCTATAAATCGCTTTGAGCAGTATAGCCATTTTAACCACATTCAGTCTTTCTGTCCAAGAGCATGGAATGTTTTTCCATTTGTTTGTATCATCTCTGATTATTTTCAGTAGTAGTTTATAGTTGTCCTTGTAGAGATCATTCACCTCCCTTGTTATCTGTATTACTAGGTATTTTATTCTTTTTGTGGCAATTATGAATGAGAGTTTGCTCCTGATTGGACTCTCAGCCTGACTCTTTTTGGTATATGGGAATGCGAGTGATTTTTGCACATTGATTTGTATCCTGAGATGTTGCTGAAGTGGTTTATTGGCTTAAGAAGCTTTGGAGCTGAGATGATGGGGTTTTCTAGATATAGGATTATGTCATCTGCAAACAGGGATAGTTTGACTTCCTCTCTTCCTATTTGGATGCCCTTTACTTCTTTTCCTTGCCTGATTGTTCTGGCCAGGACTTCCAATACTATGTTGAATAGAAGTGGTGACAGAGGGCATCCTTGTCTTGTACTTGTTTTCAAGGGGAATGCTTCCAACTTTTCCCTATTCAGCATGATGTTGGCTGTAGGTTTGTCATATGTGGCTGTTATTATTTTGAGGTATTTTCCTAAACCCTCATGACACAGGTTTACCTATGTAACAAACCTGTGCGTGTACTCCTGAAGTTAAAAGGTTTTTTTTTGTTTGTTGGTTGGTTTGTTTTAAAAAAAGAAGTTAGGGAGTAGATAAGAGGAAACTGAAATCAGAAGCTAGAAAGTAGGTGAATCGAGTCATACAGTGGCAAAAAACCTTGATTATCTGTGGTATATTTGAAAGCAAACTGTGGGCCTATTAAGCTTGTGGCTCTCAAGGAAAAAAGTTGGAAATCATTATCTTAGCACACTTTCTTGTTTGTTATTAGTATAAATAGATAAGAAATTATAAGCAATAATGGGTTTAAGGTAGAATTTAAAAGATCATGAGCAAATTGCAGTGTTGGAAAAGCTAACTGCTGCTACATCCCAAACAATAAAAAATTAATTTAAGATATATACATTTTTCCATTATCCCAGTAAAAATTTTCAGTTGTTTAAAGTGACCCAGGGATAATGTCAGCATAAGGTAGATAACCACTATTAAATTGAGTGAGACAGATGTGATAGTGAGAAAGTAGAACAATATAAGCAGATTTGAAAACTATGTCTATTATTAAAAGAACTTAAGTTTGGAACAGACAAGAACCAAATATATTTGACACCTACAAAGTTTTGAGGAAAATAGGGACCATAAAAAAGTTAAGATATGTTAATACTTAGAACTCTTAAGAGTTCATCCTTCATAAGCAATAGGCACAGACCATAAAAAAGTTAAGATATGTTAATACTTAGAACTCTTAAGAGTTCATCCTTCATAAGCAATAGGCACATTTCAAAAGCCTCTAGCTCTCCAGGAGTTCAAGCTCTTCCAAAACTACTTTAAATGATAAAGTGAATAATGAACTAGGAGGAGCTTTCCAGGATGTGGAGCCAGGACCAAGAAAAACTATGGACAAGACAGCTTATCTCATACAGTGGATTTAGAGTTTGATAAAAAAAAAATATCAGATAACTCCCTGACACTTCTAGGGTGTAGAGATTTCACAATATCAGCTCACTGGTGTTTCAGAATTACTAGAGACCAATGACTATAAGGTCTCCTCTTAATTCCCTTTCCAAATTGAAGTATTTATTCTGGATATCCAGGCTCTATGCATAGTGTGTGAATTTATCTGTCTGTGGTCAGATGACTAAACTTTCTGTTCAAGGGGTTATGATCATTTAGACTTCTAGGAGAACATACAGGTTTTCAGGATCTAGTGGTCAGGGCTGTGTATGACTTAAAGATCATGGAGTTTAAACTGGATTTAATAACTGGGTGAGTCTCTGTGTTGTGCTCCTTAGGAAAAAATAAATTGTGTTCTATGTGTAGGAAAAAAAGAGAAACAGATATTTGGTGAACATAAAAGGGAATTATAACAGAGACACTACATTACCAACTGCTCTAGCTAGTTTGGGACCATATAACTGGATAGTGGCAATGTGACCACTATCTTTAGTGTGAGAACAAGTGATATGTACTATTTCTAGGCCTAACCATGAACCTCCTTGCACAGTCATTCACACTGCCTTTCACTTTTGGGACAAGCAGAAAGGCCACATAAAAGGTGGTGGCGTAAATTGCCAGTAACCTGGTTCACTCTATTACCGCTTGGAGGATGGTCACCAAGAAAAACTCCCTACCTGAAAAGGATTCTGTATCCAGGAAGATAAGTAAGTTTTATTGCTTAAATTTACTAAGATTTGGGTGTCTATTTGTTATTTGAACACAGCATAGCCTGTCCTATCTAATAAACTATGTCTCACTCAGCTAACAGATGTAGCAGTGTTTCATACAATTTTGTGCATCAAGCACTTAGCACAGTTCATAGTATAAAGTAAGAACAAACAATTTCTATTCAGTGGGTATTTGTTTAGGTAGTGAGTTAGATTAGAAGTTCAGACAGATAATATTTTACAGATGAGGAAACAAAGATCACCCATATGCAATGAATTGAATTATTGTTCCCAATTCTTCACCTCCCAGCAGCAAGGTTATAAATGAACTACCTTTAACTTGCCTTTTTTTTTTTTTTTTTTTTTTTTTTTTTAGTGTGGTGTCTCTGTGGGGTCACAATGTATTTGCCTATCCCATTGATATTGGGCTTGCCAGGTGACTTGCTTTAGCCAATAGGATGAGTGTGTAGGTTACACCATGCTAATTCTCAGTTAAAGAGTTAAGAAGTGTTCCAGTTTCCGCTTGCCTCTCAGGGCTTCTTTCAGGTCATAAAAATAGTGCACCCAGGGAGCTGCTAGTTTCAGAAGGAGATGTGAGAAAACAAGAATCCACCTGAAGACTGGAGCCCAGCTCAGCTGAACCATTGTAATTCAGCTAAGATTGCTAAAACCTCAGGAACTCACAGACCTGAGAGCTATAAAAAAGAACATAAATAAAAATAAGGTTGTAGGAGAGATTTTAAGGTTGTTTGCTACACAACAAAAAGTGACTACTACAATGAATTTAATAGCTGGAAATTGAATTTAGCCTTTCACTATACAATGGGAAAGATTCATTTTAAATTTAAGCAGTAATTCTTCTATTTAGTCCCTACTAAATGTTTAAGTTGGAATGCATCTTTAGTCTTTAAACTGTTTTATTTTTATTTCTTGATATTTATTTCACTCTGTAATTTACCATTAAAAAAGGACTTTTAACTTTTAAAAAGTCATCACTCAAAAGAAATTTGTTTCCCCAATTATAAAAATTGACAAGATAAAGAAACATAAATAAAAAATTTAAAAATGGCCATTTTAAAGATTGCTACTTTTCTCCTCCTATGAAAATATTCAACTCTAATGGATTTTGTTAATATCTCTCAGGTCCTCTATGGCATTTAAGAAATAACATTCACTGGAGTTTATACAATATAACTATGCAATTACTTTTTCCGTCTTCAATGTGTAGTGTGGGGAACTGCTCATTCATGTTTTTTTTTTTTTTTAGGCTTGCCCCATATATTTAACAGCAAACAGTTTACTAGCAAAACCAAGATGCCTCCTAATTACTTGAATTTATTTTTAGCACTTTCTCCATTAACTAGGCATTAGAAAAATGCTTTTATAACTTATCCCATTAAGTATCATTATCAATATTGTGCTGTCATATCTTCGATTGACCCTCCTTTTTGTGTGTGCTTCCCTGTTTATTTTATAGTAAATCTTTTAAAATGCAAATTTGATTCCCTCTTTCCCTGTGAGCTAGATTTAAGAACTCTTCCCTGAAGTGACCGTTCCTTCTTTCACTTTAGTCAAAAACTGATAACAGTCTTGGCAGTAGGAATAAATTTACTACTAAATTAAAGTTACTAGAAAATTCAGGCAAAAGAACTATACTGGTTGGACAGTTAGACACCACCTTTGTGGCATTAAATTTAGTATTTTATGTACTGGAACTAAGACTAGGAGAGATTACATTCTAAATTGCAATATACAGAACATCTTGGTATAATATACATGGTTTATTGGTATAAAACAATGCATTATTACTGGAAGTGTTAGATAAATTTTAAATGTGTGTGAAATTGCCAATCAGCATTTTTCCGGTTCTATTTTCTACTACATATTTACTAATTGCTTTATAATAATTAGGAAAAGAGAAAAATCTTTACGAAGACAAGATAGAATACATTAAATGGTAGAATTTCAATATCTGTGATTTGTTTTTATTATTTGTTCCTGTATTTTTCTATTTAAATCCTTTATCTTAGCAAATACAGGTGCAAAATGATAGTCATAACACATACAACATTTAAAATAAAATATATGTCTTATGAGGAAAAAATAATCTTTCCATTCTCGTCTTTATAAGCCTATATTTAACTTAATGTGAAAGCAGGAGGAGAGTTTCATTGTTTGGGCTTTTGAAAATGAAAGTCAGATAATAGTTTTCAAGTTTATTCTTCAGGAAACATCACATTTTAACAAGTCTTCCATTTAGAAAAATCTTTTTATTTTTATTTTGGACATGCACTGGTGAGTTAGCATGACAGATTTTATTCATTCTAAAATAGTACAGGAAAATCTGATGTTATCACCTAGAATATTAAATACTATATTGTAAGTTTAGGTTAAAATGAATAGTGTCGAAGGCAGTTCAACCTCAAAGGAAGAGACAGAAAATAGGATAACATGATCCTAAATTTTTACCTGACCTGATTTTATCAATATGTGTTACTCTATGCAACAAAGTTTTTGCGGCCAATGACCTTATATTACTTTTGTATATTTAGGGCAGTTGTTCTTAACCTTGGCACTACTGACATTTGGAACTGAATAATTCTTTTTTGGGGAGGTTGTCGTGTTCATTTCAGGATGCTTAAAAGCTTACCCAGCCTCTACCCATATAAATATCCTTGGCTCAATGCATAGAAAGCATTCTAGATGACAGTACCTTATTCTTGCCTGATATTGCCTCCAAGATGATGCTTTAGATTTTCTTTCAGCAGGACTTCCTTACACACTGTCAGATCAGCAGCAGTGGGGTGATGCATTCTGTATTACAGCCAGTGGATCCTGATCAGATGCTTTTTGGGAATTACCTGGCTGTCAATAAGGCATTCTGTAAGCACCTGCATAGTGGTGCTGGCTGAGGCCCAGAAAGAAGAAAAAGCAAACTCCCACTCTGAATAGGTGCCTATTCCTTTGTAAATGAACCACATGAAACTTGTAGTATAAAAGGGCCCAATATAGTCAACTTGGAACTAGGTAGCCATTTGGTCTACCTAATAATGTCATATTATTACTTCTTGTATGTTAACATTGATCTGTATTGTTGTAATTTGGGAAATTCACATGTGGTGGTAACAGTAGTTTAGCTCAGGTAAGTAGAATGCATACTTCTGGGTGCATGCCTGACTTCTGTCCTTGTTATCATAGCCTAGTCTTTAATGTACACATAATGATAGTATTATGGTGGCTGCTGGCATTTCTGTATCAACTAACATGAACTGGTTGAGCATTACTTTCACTTGGAAGTTTGATGCCTCTTCCCTGGTGTGTGTATTCTGGTGGGCATTCTTACTTCGTGTCCAATACCCTATGTCCATACATATACCTTTACCCTAGACTTCCTTGAGTAAATCTTTTAATCATTTTCTTCCCAAGTCCATCATCAACTAATCCAGCCATTTTCACTGCCCATTAGTCTGCATATGTTATAACCTTAGGTCAATTCTCCTTCCACATAGAGTAAATGTCCAAGTGCTCCTGTCTTATGAGAGTCTTTGAAGCCTAACCTTGAGTGAAGCCACCATTCCTTTCTGACTAGCTTCCACATAATAAGCAAAACCACATGTAAAATATGCTTGGGCTTTTTCCTTATCTTGTAGCTGTTTTTAAATGATTCACCCAAAGGGTCTGTTGAGCCCACTGAACTTTCTGACTCAGTGCATCTGACAGTACCAGACTCATCATGGGAAGTTACAGGCAGTCAAGAGTCAAACCTTCTGCTTCTACCAGTGCTCAGTAGCATTACAGGAGCTATTTGAAAAATGACTTCAAATTTTTTATTGCATATTGCATACCCTTGCTTCAGAATCCCAGGACCCACCAGAGCTTGCCATAACTCCACACTGCATCTTTTCCCCACATCCATACTTCAACTTCAAAGATTGTGTTGAATCATACGACACACAGTGCAGCTGCTCACACTGCAGCCTGGAAGTGCTGAAGTATGAAGCCCCTTTCAAAGCTGGAAGCCTTCCCTTTCTCCCTGTATGTGGGCTGGAGCAGTATTTGAGGGTATACAATGTGTTTTCTTCAGAACTTGAGGTCTACTAGGAGTTATACTTCCTTCTTTATAGTAGGAGATGAAAACAAAATATAGCAATTTATCTTTTACATTAGAGGGGATATCCTGTCATGTCCCTTACTACTGTACCATTAAAACTTTACAGTAGTGACTGGTCCTTTAATCATTGAATGGTTTATCTTCCAGCCTCTGAAACACACATGTCTTACCAAAGCCAACTGGAGCCACTTCTTGCTTATCCTTTCTGATGAGCATAATGTCATTGATGTAATAAATCAACATGATGTTCTTCAGGATGTCTAGACAGTCCAGATCTCTTTTTACTATATTATGACAGAGTGTAATAGAGTTAACATAGTCCTTTGGCAAACAGTAAATGGATATTCTTGTTTGGTCCAAGGGAATGAGAGTTGTTTCTTATCCTTTTTGCTAAATGAATATCAAACATACTTACAAAATCAATGGCCACATAGTTTACCCAAGTTTGATTACTCTGCTCTACCAAACATATCACATTTGGCACAGCAGCTGCAATTGCAGTTACTATTTGGTTAAGTCTACAGTGTTGTATAGTTATTCATTGGGATTCAGGATCCATCAGGCTTCTGCACGAGTCCAGACTAGTAGATTAAAGGAAGATATAATGGGAACAATTATTGCTGCATCTTTTTATTCTATCATCTTGCACGGAAAAGTAAGTTGCATATTTTACATCCTTAAACATGGTAATATATCTCTGCCATTCCTCCTGGTAATCTGGCCTTCCCCCATTATGAAGGCACCCTCACAGGCAAAAGACCCAAACTCTAGTGTTACTTTAACTGCTAAGTATATCAATTCCAAATATATATTCAGATTTCAAGAAAATTTCCACCAAGCAGACCTGTGGAATCCATTTTAAGTTGGATTTTAGTCAGGATTCTATTATCTGAACTCACATGACCCCACATTAGGGGAGCCATAAGGCCACTTTAGTTCTGCAGGCATTAATGCTAACGTAAACTCTATTTTCAACTGTCCTCAAAATATCTCTGTGTTTCTCTTTCCGCAGTGTACAGTAAATGACCCATAAGTAATATCCCAAGTAAATGGCCATAGGTCCCTGGAAAAAACCTAGGGAAAATATTACAGTGTGTCCTTGCCAAGGTGTTGTAGGGTACTTAACCAGGAGGACCCAACAACCATGTCAGTTTATAGTTTCTGGGTCTGAATTAGGTATACATAATACTTACTTTCCTAAGCCTTTTAATCCCATCCTCTACCACCTGTCATGGCAATTCAGGCTTATCAACCCCTGGATGGATTATGCTGTGACCTAATCCTGTTTGTAGGTTTAGAGGCCAGAAAAGGAAATGGCTACAGCTTTTGAGGGACAGCAGCTTCTGTGAGTAAATACCTTTGTAGTGTTTTCTGATTTGGAGGGAAGGTATGGGTTTTACTGGGGTGAGGTAGCCCATTTCTGCAAGCTCAGAACATTAAGAAAAGTCTAGAGAGTTAAAAAAAAAAAACTTCCAGAGTTTGTTAGCCTGTTCTCACTTTGCTATAAAGAAATACCTGAGACTGGGTAATTTATAAAGGAAAGAGTTTTAATTGGCTCATGGTTCTGCAGGCTGTACAGGAAACATGATGTTGGCCATCTACTAGGCTTTTGGGGAGGCCTCAGGAAACTTACAATTATGGCAGAAGGCAAAGAGGAAGCCAGCATTTTACATAACAGAAGCAAAAGGAAGAGAGGGGGGGGAGGTGTTACACACTTTTAAACAACTAGATCTCACAAGAATTAACTCACTATTGTGACACAGTATGAAGGGGAAAATCCCACCCACACACGTGATCCAATCACCTCCTACCAGGCTCAACCTCTGATACTGGGGATTACAATTTGACATGAGATTTGGGTGGGGACACAGATCCAAACCATGTTACAGGGCATCTACTTAGATGTCCCAGTCTTGGGTCAGGGTCCCAGGTTTCCCAACTTGGGCCTGGTCTATGGCAAAATAGATCTGCTGTCATTGAACACTGAATGGCCTTTGAATTTTAGCAATCTGTTTTTCAAATTCTTGGCTTGATCTTAGTTTTTCCTGATCACTCAGAACAAGAGAAAAAAGCTTCTTTGGCTTCTTTGTGATATACCAAAGAGATTGTCTGGCTCTCACAGTTGTTTTTTGTTTGTTTGTTTTGTAATTTCAACTTTAATTTTAAATGTAGGGGTTACATGTACAGATCTATTATATGGTTATATTATATGATGCAGAGGTTTGGGATACAATTGAATACATCCCCCAGGAAGTGAGCATTAAACCCAATCGTTTTTGAACCCTTGCCTCACTCCCTTTTTCCCTTCTGTAGTAGGCCCTGGTCTCTATTGTTGCCGTGTTTACGTCCAAAAGTACCCATTGTTTAGCTCCCACTTATAAGTGAGAACATGTGGTATTTGATTTTCTGTTTCTTCATTAGTTGGCTTAGGATAATGGCCTCTAGTTGTATGTATGTTACTGCGAAAGACATGACATCATTCTTTTTTAATGGCTATTTAGTATTCCATGGTGTATATGTACCACAGTTTCTTTATCCAATCCACGGTTGATGGGCACCCAGGTGGATTCCACATCTTTGCTATTGTGAATAGTGCTGCAATTAACATAAAAGTGCATATTTTTTTGGTAGAACAATTTATTTTATTTTGGATATATATTCATTAATAGGATCGCAGGGTCAAATGGTAGTTCTGTTTTAAGTTATTTGAGAAAACTCCAAAATCATTTTCACAGTGGCTGAACTAATTTAAATTCCCACCAACAGTATATAAGTACTCCCTTTTCTCCACAGCCTTGCCAGCATCTGTTTTTGTTTTTTGTTTCTAATAATAGCATTCTGACTGGTGTGAGATGGCATATCATGGTTTTGATTTGCATTTCTCTGATGATTAGTAATGTTGAGCATTTTTTCCATATGTTTGTTGGCTGCTTGTATTTCTTCTTTTGAGAAGTGTCTGTTCATGTCTTTTGCTCACTTCTTAATGGGGTTGTTTTTTGCTTGTTGAATTAAGTTCCTTATAGATTCTGGATATTAGTCCTTTGCTGGATGCATAGTTTGCAAATATTTATTTCTCATTCCATAGGTTGTCTGTTTACTTTGTTTATAGTGTCTTTTGCTGTGCAGAAGCACCTTAGTTTAATTAGGTCCCACTTGTCAATATTTACTTTTGTTGCAATTGCTTTTGAGGACTTAGCCATAAATTATTTTCCAAGGCCGATGTCCAGAATTGTCTTTCTTAGGTTTTCTCCTAGGATTCTATAGTTTTAGGTATTCCATTTAAATCTTTAATCCATCTTGGATTAATTTTTTGTATATGGTAAAAGGTACAGGTCCAGTTTCATTCTTTCACATATAGTTAGCCAGTTACCCCCAGCACCATTCAGTATTTTATCATTAGTCTATTTCAAGCAATTTATCAATAAGCATCCAATTCTTTTATTGTTATACTGACACCTCCCTTATACATTTCAGATGCTTGGGTTATGACATTGTATTTGCCTCTACTCACATTCCATTCCATATCACCATGGGTAAAAACTTTTAGAATTAAATTGCCACCATAGCCCAGGAACTCTTTGCATGTCATTTATCTCCATGACAGGGACTTCATTTCCAGCTGGATGGTGAATGAATAGGCTGTGGCAAAACTTCATCTCAGAATCAGCTTTCTCAGAGCCCTGAAATAACTGCCAAAGTTGATTTTTTGGAGAAGCAGAAGTTAAGATGAAGTTAAGAGTGTAAAAAGATTTTGGGGGTTTAACATCAGTTAATCCCACAAGGTAAGAAGTAGGATTGGGCAGGTGAACTTCTAGATAAAGCCATGGGTCTGACAAATCTCTGCCAATGAAATGATGGGCTCCAGAGCAAAGAATGCCTGCTTTGGATATTCTGCCTTAGTTGAAAATGGGGAGCCCCTTGTAATTACCTTGCTTTGAGAGGATGGGACTCCAGCTTCAATACTGAGGGACCCTAAAAGCACTAAGAACTAGGAGCTCTTAGCAAACCCCAACCCTTATAACTGGGAGGCACTCCCTCCTTGAGGAGGAATCTGTGGTGCTGACTCACCATCAAAACATGAGTCTTCAGACTTTCTAAACTAGTTGTGATGTTGATTTTGTGAAAGTGTTTGGCAAAAGACATGCTGTTCTGTGTAATAAAATTGGAAAATATTTTGACTTAGTTTCTTGGGAATATAAGCAGATAGAGGGAAAGAAAGAAAAGAGAAGGGAATGAGGTAGGGGGGGAAGGGAGAGGGAGGGAGAGGGGATAGAAAGGGAAGGAGAGAGAGACACACACAGAGAGAGGGAAGAGTCCTAAACTTCTAGAGAAAAAGCAAAGAATATCTGAATTTTTTTTGAAATGCTATAACAAACCCTTTTCAGTCTTTTTAAACTTTTAATACAGTTTTGTATAAAATAAAGATCAGCGCTTTATTTTGGTTGAAATCAAGTGAAATATTTTTTGTTCTAGATCCGGAGTGATACAGTGTAGAGCAAAAGAACCACAACTGGATAATAAGATAATTCATAATTTGAAACCCTTCCATAGATGACACTGAAACATTCCTATCTCCTAATTCTAATAACCATATGAAGTATCTATTATTGCCCCTATATGGAAGAGAATGGGAGAAGTCATCATGTATTGAAATCCCACAGCCTGGAAATAGCAGAGCCAAAATTAAAATCTCAAATCTGTGGACTGTGTACCCATTCAGACTTAGAACAAATATTTAAACAAATACATTTTTGGTTCCCAGAAGCAAAACCCTGGAATCATTGTTCACTCCCGTTTACTTTTTCTATTCTACACATCTAATCAGTTGATAATATATGAGCAGCCTTTATTCACAGGACTCTTTAACAATTTTTCTTTTGGTTCCTATTTGCCACCACTGATACCCAGACCCCACAATGCTTCAATCCCAAATTTCTGTGACTAGCCTCCTACATTTCCTCCTCGAACTTTTATCTCTGCATATTTATAAAACGCAATTATCACCTGGCTATTTTATTATTCGAAAATGATCAGGGATTCCTCATGGCTTATTTTTATATGTTCAAACATTTTTGGTGTTTAGTAGATGTCAGCAAGCATGTTAGGTGTTGGGGTACAATGATGCATAAAGGCCTAGTCCTTGCTCTTGGGAATGTCACACAGTTGTAGACATGGCAGAACACAGAGAGGAAAGTATGGATTTGCATGGAGTGGCATAGGCCATATGGAAAGGGAGATTTGTGATGATTACATCACTCTTGGCCTCTTCAACCTGTCCTTCCTGTTGCGCTCCACTATCCCATTTTTTTTCAAGCCACCAGCCAACAAAAATGTCCCATTCCTATTTGAACAGTATTTTAGTTTGACCCTCATACACAAAGCTCTTGTTCACCTTTCATCTTTGTTCATTATTCCTGCCCGAGTTGGCTTTCAACAACTTGTGTCTGTGCATGCACATCTTTTTCCAGCTTTTAAAAAATAAGCACAAAAGCCAAGGTTTTGTTTCTATCATAGAGTTTTGCCAGACAATTGAAGTCCATACCATTTGTTCTCTTCTCTAAATCCCTTTTGCACATAACTGATTACATCCCACTCTTAGAATTTCTCTATACGTTATTGAATTCAGCATGAGAATATCATCTTTAAAATTAGCTCTTTTATTCATCAAGGGGTTATTCTAAACTAGGCAGCACAATTAAATAGGACCCTGTTTCTATTTTACTTACCTTATAGAGAAGTAGAAATAGATGGATGGTTTAACCCATCATTGAACAGCTGTTTTCAGGACTCCTATCAAATACCTCAGCAAATATTTTATGTGTTCTGGGTATGTGGTAAATAAGTCAGAGTCCTTGTTTTAATGAAGTTTATAACCTAGTAATAGAGATGTATTAAAATAAACAAATTAAAACTATATTTATAGACTCGGAGATAATGACATTAAAGAAGGAGGATATAAGCAAGAATGCATGGGATTCTGCAACTTTTTCAGAGTAGTCTGAAAATGTCTTGTCAAAAAAGTCAAAATGATATCCATTCTATTAACTCCTCCCTCATACTACAAGGAGCCAGTCATATGGCAAACATAGGAAGGGGCATTTCAGGCGAAGAAAATGCTGTTGCAGAAGCCTGGAAAGCTAAGGTAACCAGAGCAAGTGAAGCAGGAAGTGGTACAAGAAGCTGGAGAAAAAGGCTCTTACTGTTAGCAAACAGTGACATTCAGAATTATTTCTCATTGATTTTCTTATTAGAAATGCTTTGTACTCTCTGGTGGAGTATGGGATACTGATGGCTCTTGACGTTTTGTTGTTTTATATGTACATCAATTGAAAATTAGGATCATAATTATTTAGTGACAATATCTTATAAAGGTTATGTCTAATCTTCCCAAAATGGCTTTACAATTTAGTCCTCCTTAAAATTTCAAGTATCAAAAGTAAAGAACTAACACTATGCTGGCATCTCTGACAGCAAACCAATTCCTGAATTAAGTTGTTGGTGGGAGTGGGACATGTTTCAAAGCTTAAAAAATTGTAAAAAGCTAACCCACCAATTTAATAGAGAGGAAAATACAACGAACCTGTTTGCTACAGTTCTAGCCCTGGTTCAGGTGACCTATAATTGAAATACTCTGAGTAATCTCATTTTTTTTTTCAGGTTTAATTAAATAAATCTATACCCTGGAGTTTTCCCTTCTTCTATTGTCTCTAGTCTCTGAGGTAATGTAGAAATTTGCCGACTGCTAGGGTAGTTTAATTAATGTAACAATTATAATTCTAGCTAATATTAGTAATCAGTATATATCAAACATTTTGCTAAGTATCTTGTTTGTACTTTTTAAATTTAATTATCTCAGAGCTCTATGAGAGATGTGTTATGATTATCCTTATTTATAAGATTAATAAACAGAGGCTAAGAAAATTAATTTGCTTCAGGTCACACAATTAGTAAGTGACAGAAACAGGATTTGAATCCAGGAAGCTTGATTTTTGAATTTACACTTAACCACCACTCTTTCAAATTAAACCAAACAAAACCCACAAATTTGAAAATACATTTGGAAATCTGACTCATATGTATTTTCAATTTCTAATAATCAAATTAGATCATTATAAATACACCACATCTTTTCATGTAATACTTAACAGTGAAATAACCCAGTAAAAAACCAACACACTCAGAGTATTACATATATTAAGCAATTTTGGGGTAATAAGACAACAAATATGAATTGGTGATGCAAACATGGTTTTATAAATAGAGAGCATGGTAAGAAAAATTCCTAATTTTATAATTTTATTTTTTTCAATAAATTCCTTTTATGAATTCAGTGTACCCTCATCAATTCTCCATCTCAGTTGCTGCATGTACCATAAAGAAATAAAATGCCCATGCGTATATCCTGAATGGTCTCGCCTAGGTTTTCATGTCTAAAACACCAACAGCAATGGCAACAAAAGCCAAAATTGACAAATGGGATCTAATTAAACTAAAGAGCTTCTGCACAGCAAAAGAAACTACCATCAGAGTGAACAGGCAACCTACAGAATGGGAGAAAAGTTTCGCAATCTACTCATCTGACAAAGGGCTAATATCCAGAATCCACAAAGAACTCAAACAAATTTACAAGAAGAAAACAACCCCATGAAAAAGTGGGCAAAGGATATGAACAGACACTTCTCAAAAGAAGACATTTATGCAGCCAACAGACACATGAAAAAATGGTCATCATCACTGGCCATCAGAGAAATGCAAATCAAAACCACAATGAGATACCATCTCACACCAATTAGAATGGCGATCATTAAAAAGTCAGGAAACAACAGGTCCTGGAGAGGATGTGGAGAAATAGGAACACTTTTACACGTTGGTGGGACTGTAAACTAGTTCAACCATTGTGGAAGTCAGTGTGGCAATTCCTCAGGGATCTAGAACTAGAAATACCATTTGACCCAGCCATCCCATTACTGGGTATATACCCAAAGGATTATAAATCATGCTGCTATAAAGACTCATGCACACGTATGCTTATTGCGGCACTATTCACAATAGCAAAGACTTGGGACCAACCCAAATGTCCATTAATGATAGACTGGATTAAGAAAATGTGGCACATATACACCATGGAATACTATGCAGCCATAAAAAAATGATGAGTTCATGTCCTTTGTAGGGACATGGATGAATCTGGAAACCATCATTCTCAGCAAACTATCGCAAGGACAAAAAACCAAACACCGCATGTTCTCACTCATAGTTGGGAATTGAACAATGAGAACACTTGGACACAGAAAGGGGAACATCACACACTGGGGACTGTTGTGGGGTGGGGGGAGGGTGGAGGGATAGCATTAGGAGACATACCTAATGTTAAATGATGAGTTAATGGGTGCAGGACACCAACATGGCACATGTATACATATGTAAGAAACCTGCACATTGTGCACATGTACCCTAAAACTTAAAGTGTAATTAAAAAAAAAAGAAATAAAATGATGTCTTCTCAAATATCTCAGAGTCAATTTTAGAGATCACTGTGTGTGTTTTGTGTGTACATAATTATAGGGAACGCTTAACAAAAGAGATGCTTAACAATGAACTTGCTATTGTACACAGGGGGATTTTTAGCTTTCAGAGCATTATGTATGCACTTCTCCCACCACACAATTACAGGTTAATTAATCCAGAGTGATTTTCTGACATCACGATGTAAAACATCCATATGTTTAACTGTTGAAACACATTCCAACATGATAGAACAATAATCACAAAATAAACAAAAAATCTAAAAATAAATTATTCTTAACTTTGTGTATCTATCAAATAATTTAGGGTCATTTTTACTTTTTTTCTGTTTTGAGTCTTATTTTCTTTAGCTATCCCTTGATTTTGAAGTCGTGTGTTTGTGTGTGTGTGTGTTTGTGTTTGTATGTGTGTGATGTTTGAATTATTTCACCTTTGTCCTATGTATTTTCTAGACTCTATTCTTTTTATAAGCGGTCTGAGCATCAATGGTCAGAGAGTAATATAAAGATTTTAATTGATTCAGAGATATAGAGGTGCATATGCTTGTACCAGCAACTGAGGACTTGGTCAACAAGAAGGGCATCCTCTTTACTGGGGCCACCGCTACCTAGATTTTTCAGCTTGTAGGAGCAAGGGAAGGTCAGCCCAGTCTGGACAGATATCTGATTTTTGAAAAATGTTTAAACTCCTTAATTTAAAATGTTGGTCTTTAATTCCAAAATATTTTAATATGTCTGTGCCACACAAAATATGTGCACAGCCTGTCATTTAAAACTACAAAGTATAATGGGATTGACTCTGAAGTTTAATAAGAGTTATCAATTATTAGTTACTCTTGCTATGGAAGCCTCCAATTTTTTTTTACATAGAACATAAAAATGATACTATATCACACTGATTGTTTACAGTATTACAAAATGTAACACATGAAGGTTCTGGGCACATTTCCTGATACGCAGAAAGATTTATGTAAATTTTAATTATCTTTCCTTTATGTCTTTTTTTACTCTTGCCACATATTTATTTGGCTAAATGTGTGTTACTTATCTACTCTCTAAATCTTCCTCTGCCCCCACTTCCTCCTCAAATTTGTCTAGCTTTTATTAATTTATTGTTGTTATTATTCTATGATTATTGTCATTAAATACATCTTCACTTAAACATAATGTGTTTTCCCTTTGCTTTGCTGATATTTTCATTTCAGAATCGAAAATAAAGGGAGAAAACATTAGGTGGGCTTCTAATCTGACCTGCAACTACAAGTGATTCGCAGCAGCTTGCTGAAAAACGGAACTTCTTAACTTTCATTGTGAAGAAAAGAGTTAAACAAATGTAATGTGTTTTCAATAAAAGCTCTCCATTATGGGTATTTGGATGATCCCTTGAAAAGCCTGCCCTGGTAAGCTTCACAGGGGATGAATGTGAGGGCAGCCATCATGCAGTCATGGAAAAAGTTCCAGATTTCCCTGTTTGATTTATTTATATTCTGCTGCACCTTTCATTGTTCCTAACGTAACTCTTACTTAGTCTTCTGACAAATCCCTTTAGATTAATAGTGCCTGTGCAGTTACCAAAACTTTCCTTTGTTTTCTAGATTATAGTCATTGTTTTTTTCTATCTGACTCAATAATTCCATGGACTGTAAGCATAAATGTTCATGTTTGGCATGACCTGGAGTTTTTTCAGTGTTTTTTACTGTTCTATGTTTTCACATACAATACGATGTTTTGTGGGCAATATAAAGTAAATGTAATGTATTTCTTATAGAAAAGAAAGAATTTATAGATCTAGTCTGTCTACATACTTTCTACTTATTTCTATAAAATTTGGATGGTTGAATACTAAAACATATGTTCATTCACTACATTTTCATAAAAAGCATATTTTAATTTTAATAAAGAAGTAAATGAATATGTGGTTCTAAAACATTAACTAAATATTTTGAATATCTCATCATGACAAGACTGGATAATATATTGATTTGAAAACACAAAAACGAATGGACTTTTATGACTCCATATACCCAGAAATACGTGTTCCTCTATGTGTACAATTGAGACCCCTACACAGTTCTATTTTATGAGTAACACTAAGGCAAAAAAAAAAGTCTCATTTTTATTCTTTTATTTTTACTTGTAAATTTCATTCTTTTGTTCAGAGACTTGGTTCTTTGTGTTTCTTAAATGGTAGTTGAAAGAATGATTTTATTCCTTCATTTTTATAAAAAAGTAAACACAGAAAACATATTTTCAATTGAACTGTGGTACCTTACTCTTCAGGTGGTACTAGTTCATAAACACTTCATATTATAAATTTTTTTCATAAAGCAATGGTCTCTTTACTGGTAAATTTCAAGGAACATATTAAAACAATCAATTTTAGAGATTGTTATTATTTTACAGTTTTACTTCTCTCATATCATATATAGCAATTGATACTGGAACCTGAAATGTATAGTACAATAAAAAACATTAAAAACTAATCTCACATATAAATATATATTAAAAACTAATTAAAATCAAAACATATAAAATCTATAAATAAATTAAAATAAAAAGAATTCTTTAATATTAGAAACTCTACTAATATAATGCATTATATCAGTAGGTGAAGGGAGAAAAACTGTGTGATCATGATAGATGACCCAAAAAAGCAATAATGAGCATGTATCTTTAATTAAAACTCTTAGCAAACTACGAGTGAAAGGATAAAAGTATCCATCACAAAGTAAAATTGATTATACTCAACAATCAAAATATAGAAACAAATTAAGTAAGAAACATTCAAAATAATTTAAGAGAAATCATGAAAACAGCAGTGGAATGTTTAAATAACTTGTGTTCCTCAAGATAATGAGCTGTTAATGAAGGTTGAAGTAGCCTTAGCATTAGGGCCATTTCCACTTAACTTAGGGGCAAGACGATGTTGGCCTTTATGATCATTATTTTTTTTAACATCCTGCTAGAAGTTCCAGTATAATTATTTAGGGAAGCAAATTTAAAAAAATACAAATTTATAATCAAAAGAGGAAAATAATATTAATCGCTGATCACATGATTTTCTACTTTGGAAATCCAAGAAAACTAACTAAAAACTGATTAAAACTTATCTGTCCATTAAGATAGCTGGATTGAATATAAGAGAGAAATAAAATTTTCCTATATTCTAATAATAAACACTCAAAATAGAAAATAAGGAGCCACATACAACAGCAGGATAAACATAAAATTCTAAGCAATTAACTAAAAGGTATTTCTGGAACTCTATGAAATAAAACTACATACATTTCCTATGGAATTTAAAAGAAATACAAAAATAAATAAATATAATTTTTTTAATAAATAGACTTGTGGACACCTAAGAATATCTTAACTCAAATACTAAACTTTGGGAAGGCATAGTAAACTGGACTAAATCATTCTAAATACCATTTGGATATATATTGATTTAGAATTAAAATAGTAAATGTGAGAGGAGCTTTCCCTCACAATCATTAAAATCTTTATAAACATACTATCAATAAAACCGTAGAGTATGCTGGGCCTGGTGGCTCATGTCCGAAATCCTACCATTTTGGGTGTCCGAGGTGGGAGGCTTGCTTGAGGCTAGGAGTTTGAAACCGGCCTGAGCAATACAGTGAGACCCTGTCTCTACAAAAAATTTAACCAAATAGTGAGGCATTGTGGTGTACGCTTAAGTCTCAGTTACTCGAGGGGCTGAGGTGGGATGATCGCTTCAGCTGGTAGTTCAAGGCTGCAGGGAGCTATCCATGATTGTGCCACTGTACTCCAGCCTGGGCAACAAAGTGAGACCCTGTCTCTCATAAATTTTTTTTTTAAATAAGTATTAAATAAAACATTGGAATAACAGCAACAAAGCGCAAGGATAATAGGTCAAGGCAAGAGTGATGAAAGTTCAGAAACAAAGGCAATTTTGCATAATAATTTAGTTAAAATGAATATTAAATTGGCATTTTAAGTAGGTAGAATGACCAAAGGGATTAACCAATAAATGACAGTAGAATAATTGGCTAACAGCACACATCCCTACATCACATTTTATACCAAAATAAATCCCTGATGAATTAAGGACTTATGGTTATTGACATTATATTTAATCTTTATCCTCAGAAATTAATTTTACTAGTAAATACCTAGTGTTTCTGAGGACACTTCAATATATTGTGAATTAAGTGTGAATTTTTTCAAAATTTCTAGAAAGTAATTTGTCAATATGTGTTTAATGTTTTAAAAACATTCATAATAGTTGATTTACAAATTTTTTGGTTTGAAATATATTTTCAAATATTCCATAACATTTAGAAAAGTCTTCATTAATATATGATAACAATAGCAAAATCTTGCAAACACTAACAGTATTTATCAATATGGGATTGGCTAAATAAACTAAGGAAACTTCAAACAGTTGATCTGTGGTCATTAAAATAGGACTATATATTATTTAAATAGACAGTTGTCCAAATTTCCCATTCCTCCTTCTCTCTCCCTCTCTCTCCCCATCTATATAGGTATTTAACATACACACAAATAACATACACAAATTGAAAGTACATATACTATAA
Source organism: Pongo pygmaeus (assembly GCF_028885625.2). Taxonomy (NCBI): domain Eukaryota; kingdom Metazoa; phylum Chordata; class Mammalia; order Primates; family Hominidae; genus Pongo; species Pongo pygmaeus. Next base: position 47,052,600 of record NC_072386.2, on the reverse strand, counting down.
AGCCAGTAATTGTCAGAGGTAATAATATACTCTCTTAAAATTTCTTTTTCTTCTATTTGCATTTTCTGATGTTGTTTTCTCTTCATTACGTTTATGGGTTATTCACAAATTATGTTACTCTTATGTTCATAGGAAAATAATTTTAAGTATTTCTGTGAAGGATACCTTTGTTAATTACATTTTCTTTATTATTATTATTATTATTATAATACTTTAAGTTTTAGGGTACATTTTCTTTGATTGATAATTTTCTATAAAGATACCTGTGGTTCCAATCAGACTGTAAATAGAGACCTAATATCTCACATATCTTTATATTTCTCAATATACCTACAATTCTGCTCAATGATTAATAAATATTGGCTGTATTAGTATATCAAATGTGGTACCATCATTTTTAAAGTAGTCTGTTAATGCTGAAAATACTGAGATTAACAAATATAAACTTATAATCGTGGCCTTTAAAAACCAACCAAAATTATTTAACAGCTAGTGGATCAATTAATATGATATGGGCCAATAAATTATCTACAGACAGAAGCATCATGCAGCGTTCTCTGGCAAAATGAGCGCTGTATTATAAGGATGACTTAGGACTCAGCCAAGTAAAGAAGCTGAGAGACTTGGGTCTTTTACAGAGATGAGGCAGAATGTGAAGGAACCCAGAACAAAAATATCAACAAAATACCAACTTTTAAAAGTCATTTTCTTTTTTGAAACGTTGAATTATTAGATGCTCAAAGGCAGGGAAAGGTAGTAGAGGCTGCTAGTACATCACTGCCAAGAGCCTTCAGTTGATGTACCAAGAGGTTTAAATTTTATCTTTAAAATAAAGGAAAGCATTTGACATAGGTTAAGTATGGAAAGGGAAAATGTTCACGTGGTATTCGAAAGCATTTTGAGATTTTACATATCCCAGACGTAGAAGTCCTTTGGAAACTTTGGAAATAGAGTCTTGCCTCCTGGTATACTGAACTGGAATTGGACACTAAATAAGTTCTTTTTTCCCCATAAAATTTTCCTCTAATACACTTTTGCCTTTTTTAATGCAATATGCATGGGACTTTTATATTTTATACATATAAAGATAAAACTGAACAAACATATATTAGTAAGTAACAAATAATAGAGTAAAATTGATCATCATAAATAATAATGGTAAAGCACAGATATGATTCAAATGTGGAAAGTGTTCTGGGTGAGACAAGTTGAAAGAAAAGCCTTGAAAGAAACAGTGAATATGAACTCACTGTGATGAAGAAATGGCACTAAGGTATCAAAATACACACCAGTTAGCAGAAACTGACTCACATTTGGGGGCTTGATACACAATGAAGAGACCTTATAGATGAGTGAGTAAAGTGCTGGAAGAATCACTTTTCCACGTGGAAGTGGGGAAAATAAAGACATATTAAAGATATAAAAAATCAAAACTTTATAAAAATGGTAGAATATAAGTGAATGTCTTTCTGACCTATAAGAGAAAAAAATTTACAAAAGACACATAAAACAGAAATAAAAAATGCATAATAAACTATTTTATTAGAAAAGGCACAAAAATCAGAGTGGGAGAAGATATTCATAACTTACTAAAATTGTACTTATCAGGATACATAAATAAATCCTTCATAGAAAAAAAGCAAATAAAAAATAGAAATATGAATGGGCATAAAAAAGTCCAAAGTGTAAACCCTAATGAACAAGAAATACATTTGTATTGTGTGTGTGTATGTGTAAATATATATATATATATTTTAAGATTAGAAAAGTCAGAAGGAGTCTAATCGGGACTGTTAGGTGAATGCCTAATGATTTACCATTTAAATTGTCAGAAAATTGCTCTGTTTGATGAGGGGAATGAACAGGTGCATTGTTGTGATGGAGAAGGACTCTCTGAAGAAGCTTTGCTGGGTGTTGTTCTGCTCAAGTTTTGACTTTCTCAAAACACTCTCATTATAAGCAGATGTTCTTATTATTCTTGTTCATTCTTTAGCCTTCCAGAAAGCAACAAGCAAAATGCCTCAAGCATCCCAAAAGATTGTTGCCATAATCTCTGCTCTTGACTGGTCAACTTTGCTTTGACTGGCCCACTTCCTCTTCTTGGTAGCCATTGCTTTGCTAGTGCTTTGTGCTTTGTCCTCAAGATCATACTGGGAAAGCCATGTTTTATATACTGTTACCTTTTAAAAAAAAAAAATCATGGGTACATAGTAGGTGTATATATTTATGGGTATATGAGATATTTTGAAATAGGCATAGAATGCATAATAATCACAAAGGATAAGTAGGGTATCCATCACCTCAAACATATGTGTTTTCATTGTTTTACAAACAACCCAATTATACACTTTATTTTTGCACTCATTAACCATTCCCTTTTCCCCGCAGCCTACTACCCTTCCCAGCCTCTGGCAACCATCATTCTAGTCTCTATCTACAAGAGTTCAGTTGTTTTAATTTTTAGCTCTTGCAAATAAGTGAGAACATGTGAAATTTGTCATTCTGTGCCTGGTTTATTTCACTTAACATAATAACCTCCAGTTTCATCCGTGTTGTTGCAAATGACAGGATCTCATTATTTTGTATGGATGAATAGTACTCCATTGCACATATGTACCTCTTTTTTATTTATTTGTCTTTTTATAGACACTTAGGTTGTTTCCAAATCTTGGCTATTGTGAATATGCTGCAATAAACATAGGAATGCAGATATCTCTTTGATATACTGATTTCCTTTTTTTGGGATATATAGCTAGCAATGGGATTGCTGGATCATATGGCAGCTCAATTTTCAGCTTTTTGGGGGAACTTCCAAATTGTTCTCCTTAATGATTGTATTAACTTACATTTCTTATTTTGAGAAATGTCTGTTCACATCTTTTACCCATTTTTAAGTGCATTATTAGAATTTTTTCCTGCAGAGTTATTTGAGCTCCTTATATATATATCCTCTTTATTCATCCTATTACAATTCTTCAAATAAATGCTTCAGGATCTTGATCCTGCTTCTTTAAAATTCCTATTGAAAGCTCTGTTCTTGTCTGCAGCTAATCTGGGCACAATAGTTTTAGCATGCACTGAGTAGAAAGTCTGCTCAACTTTAATTTTTCAGTCAGAATTGTGTAAGTTGCACCAATTGAGATTTCTATGGTGTTGATTATTTTTGCTGTTAATCATCAGTCCTCTTCGATCAGGGCATGAACAAGATTAATTTTTTCCTCACATGTTGATGTGGGTGGTCTGCTTCTGTGTGCTTCATTTTCCACATCATCTTGTCCCTTCTTAAAATGAGTTATTCATTGCGGAGCTTGCAGTGAGCTGAGATCGTGCCACTGCACTCCAGCCTGGTTGACAGAGCAAGACTCCGTCTCCAAAAAAAAAAAAAAAAAAAAAAAAAAATGAGCTATTCATTTGTAAACTGCTGATTTCTTTGGAACATTGTCCCCATAAACTTTTTGTAGAGCATTAGTGATTTCACCATTCTTCCACCCAAGCTTCACCATCAATTTAATACTTGTTCTTGCTTCAATTTTAGCAAAATTTATGTTGTTCTAATGTGGGCCCTATTCAAACTGATGTCTTATTCTCTTGGTGCTTTAAAATAGATCTTATTCAGACATGTTATAAAAATTTAGTATGTGTTTATTTTGGGGCAGAAAATAATTTGAAACCCTTGCACAGGTTTTTCATAATATGCATTTTCATAAACTTTTTGATGTCCTATTTTGTCTAAAGTTTGACTGTATACATACAATATAACCAACAAAAACTCATTTCTAAGAAAACTCTTTCACAAATGAGGTAGGAGATAGTCACAAATATGCTCTCTGAGTATTATTCGTAGTATGTGGGCCATGAAAGAATGCATAAAAAGGGGTAAATTGTAAAAATATTATATTATTTTCATATACTTTACATGGGATACTACACTATCACTTAAAATAAATGATCTAAATCTTATGGATCCCAAAAGAGGTTGAATAAAGAAGCCAGATACAGATGATTTCATGGGTATAGTTTTGGGAAGCACATGATTTTTATAAATGTACAGCCTTTATATATGTGACAAAAGTATATAAATGGGGTGAGCTTCAGGTCAAATTAATAGTAATTGTATCTGGGGTTGAAGAGGAATGGGGCTTTGGAGATGAACGTAGGGAATTCAACTCTAATTTCTGTAAAATTATGTTGAAAATATGTTCATATGATAGTCTTTATTTGTTTATTTGAAGAGGTAGTTACTTGAATGTTCGTTATATTAGTCTTTGTAGTTTCAAGTTTTAAAAAATCACTCTTTTGAAAATAAGATTGGACTGGGCTTATCTAGAAAAATAGGATATGTTAAAAAGAAAATATATTGAGGATTAAGTTCAAATGATATAATAGTACGAAATAATTAATAATTTGTGATCATGTTACTAGAGTGAAATAAAAACTGGCATTTGAAATTCTTCTGGAAATTGCATGTTAGATAGAAGAACTAAGGTGATGGTTCAGGAAATACGTTAAATGTGTTTAAATGTTGAACTCAGGAAGGACACTATAAGGAAATATGGTCCTTTTGTGTGAATTACTGAACGTACCCTCTCCATAGGAATAAATTACAAAATCACATATGTTTCTTGTGGATGTATGATAATAAAGCATCCCTTCCTCTGGCTTATGCAACACCAGGCCTAGAAAATGACGTGACTAACTGGATTTCAGCACTCATTGACACCCCTAGCCAGGAGCTTTCCTGCATTGGTAATACCCAACAAATTTAATCTTTAATCATGCTGCTGTGGAAATTTTATGACATAAGAGAGCATCAGTATTGCATATTTTGGCTTATTCCTACATTTTGTGTAGTATAAAATGCATTATCCGTTCTGCTGATAATATTATTTTAGAGTTTATATTCATGAGCAGTCCAAGTTTTAGTAATTTTACTGTAGTCTCTACCTAGGCCTAGTCACAGAGTAACCAAAATTTATGCCAGACGAATTATCAGAATTCACCTGAAACCTCTTGTTTCTGAGTTTTGGTATCTTATAGTCAACCTGCCAGCTATAATAGGTTGATAGCCTATAACTTCTATGGATATGTCAAAGGACCATATGTACACACATACATATATACATATATTTGTATAATTTGTATATTTCTATGTGTATGTACACACACACACACACACACACATGCACACGTGCACCTGTGGAGTGTTGCTAATGTGGGCCAGATAAACAGCTTCAGAGGGAGTTAAAGAAAGGTGCCATCTTTGAACCCACTCGTGAATGGCTCATTATCTGCTATATTCACTTATTTTGTTCACCAAAGTAGCAGCCTCTGAAACTAATAATGAAAAATGCACCTTGATACTTCTGTTGTCTGTAATGAACCTAATCACATAGTGCAAAAGAACATATCCTATGTGTTTGACTATAATTAACCAATACTAAAAATTAAAAGACCTATAGCTTTGTATAAGCTCCATTTCCACTTAAGTACAATGTGCTTGTACATTTTAAAATATAAGAATTTCTTATGTTAATAAGAATCTCTAATGTTATTGTGTTTGTGACCATGAATGTACACACACACACATGCACACATACACACACACACACACACATCTATAAATGAACCTGGCCATAGCCAATATTTTGAATTTTTAGTCCAGCAAGTGAGCCATAAATAATACAATTACTCTGCAAGCTATTTGGGCCAAAATGTAGGGAAAAGGAAACTAAGTCCTGGAAACTCATGAGTATAGATCAGAGAGTGAAAATAAAAATATTAAGTTTTAATAATTAAACCTCTGGGCTGAGATAAGCTGAATTGGGTATAGTGGAATGAAAAGGAAGCAGAAGGAACAGTAACCAAAACAGCATGGTACTGGTACCAAAACAGAGATATAGACCAATGGAACAGAACAGAGCCCTTAGAAATAATACCACACCTCTACAACCATCTGATCTTTGACAAACCTGACACAAACAAGAAACGGGGAAAGAATTCTCTATTTAACAAATGGTGCTGGGAAAACTGGCTAGCCATATGTAGAAAGCTGAAACTGGATCCCTTCCTTATACCTTATACAAAAATTAATTCAAGATGGATTAAAGACTTCGATGTTAGACCTAAAACCATAAAAACCCTAGAAGAAAACCTAGGCAATATCATTCAGGACATAGGCATGGGCAAGGACATCATAACTAAAACACCAAAAGCAATGGCAACAAAAGCCAAAATTGACAAATGGGATCTAATTAAACTAAAGAACTTCTGCACAGCAAAAGAAGCTACCATCAGAGTGAACAGGCAACCTACAGAATGGGAGAAAATTTTTGCAATCTACTCATCTGACAAAGGGCTAATATCCAGAATCTACAAAGAACTCAAACAAATTCACAAGAAAAAAACAAACAACCCCATCCACAAGTGGGCGAAGGATATGAACAGACACTTCTCAAAAGAAGACATTTACGCAGCCAACAGACACATGAAAAAATGGTCATCATCACTGGCCATCAGAGAAATGCAAATCAAAACCACAATGAGATACCATCTCACACCAGTTAGAATGACGATCATTAAAAAGTCAGGAAACAACAGGTGCTGGAGAGGATGTGGAGAAATAGGAAGACTTTTACACTGTTAGAGGGACTGTAAACTAGTTCAACCATTGTGGAAGTTGGTGTGGCGATTCCTCAGGGATCTAGAACTAGAAATACTATTTGACCCAGCCATCCCATTACTGGGTATATACCCAAAGGAATATAAATCATGCTGCTATAAAGACACATGCACACGTATGTTTATTGTGGCACTACTCACAATAGCAAAGACTTGGAACCAACCCAAATGTCCAACAATGATAGACTGGATTAAGAAAATGTGGCACATATACACCATGGAATACTATGCAGCCATAAAAAATGATGAGTTCATGCCCTTTGTAGGGACATGGATGAAGCTGGAAACCATCATTCTCAGCAAACTATCGCAAGGACAAAAAACCAAACACCACATGTTCTCACTTATAGGTGGGAATTGAACAATGAGAACACTTGGACACAGGAAAGGGAACATCATACTCTGGGGCCTGTTGTGGGGTGGGGGGAGAGGGGCGGGATAGCATTAGGAGATATACCTAATGTTAAATGACGAGTTAATGGGTGCAGCACACCAGCATGGCACATGTATACATATGTAACAAACCTGCACGTTGTGCACATGTACCCTAGAACTTAAAGTATAATTTTATATATATATATAATTATATATATATAATTTTGTATATATATATAATTTTATATATATATAAATATATATATAATTATATATATATAATTTTGCATATATATATAATTTTATATATATATAAATATATATAAAGAAAAAAAGCTAAGAGAGAGAAATGGGAAAGAAAACATTAGAATATGCCTTTCCTGAGAAAAAGCTAGACTTTAAGAAAAAACTAGGAGTGTGGAAAGAACACGATTCTGAAAGTTAGGAGACAAAGATTTTAAATCAGGCTCTGACATTACAAAGTTGTTGATTTCTGGGCAAATCATCTCCCTTTCCTGGGCCATGTTTATTTATCCAGCTGCTCTTGCATCTCCATGTCCCTCCAAGACACTATAAGCCTTTATAATCCCTTTTCATGGTATGCAGAGATTACTGTTAATGAGGTGCCTATCCTTTAATCTTATCTATGCAACGTCAGCACCATTTTTTAATTCAATCTTTTTTGCCACAATCTCACTAGCAGCTGGCCATTGCAAAAGTTTTGAATCTATCAGCAAGTCAGATTCCCAGTAGTTCACAGTATGGTGTTCATGCTCCACTGAAAAACTCTACTTCCTGTAATAAATTCCAAGGCCTTAAAACATGGAGTTCAGTGGAACAACTTTGGTATTACATAATTATCAACTTTCCCTTCAATATCCTAGTATTTTCTCCACAGAATTTTACCATAATAGGTCTGAGTATTTATATCAATCTCATCAAATAGTATTGTTTTAAATCTATTAAGAACAAATTCAGCTTAGCAGGGAGACCAACATAGGTATCGCTTGGGGAAAGTGCAAAATTATTTGTAGAATAAAATCTCCCCAAAAATAGTTAGACCAGTCAGACTGATTAGCAGCATTTTCAAAGTAGACAAAAATAGTGCACACTTATGACCCCCTTAAATTCTCATCCTAGGTGTTCACAGTTGGGTATATTAACAAGTGAAGAAAGAAGAGTCATCTCAGATGTTCAGGAAGCTCAGCTGGCCCCGCCAAGCCTAGCCAGACAGACGCAGTTCAAATAGGCTTGCATGGGTGTTTGCTGAGCACCACCACATCAAGACCAATGCATTTCATAAATCTCATGCTTATCATTATACAACATGAAATATAATTAGAGTGAGATTCAGTAGAGTCAGGCCTGAGTCCTCACAGATTTGATTTAACACTCTCAGTTTCCACAAGCTAAAGCAGTTTGGTCACAGTAATTTCTTGAATTTTTAGCTATTGCATTAGCACCAGAGCTAGTTTCCCAGATGTTCTTGAGAGTCATCCTAATAGTCCCTCAGACCTGCCATAAAGCCTTTCCTACCCAGGATCAAATCCTAATTTAAGCAGGCTGGAGCCTGAAGCACATGATGTTTCTGGGGCCCTTTGTAGGTACAAAAGTGGACCATACTGCCCTTCTCATTATAGAGTACCAGTTAAAGGTGACAAAAAAGACAATACAGAGTAACAACGTAGGAATTTAGAGGAGGAGGAAGGAGATGCTATCTAAAAAAGACAACAATCCAAAGACAATCCCAAGAGTGTGAGCTAAGGCTTAGAATTTGGCAGGAGGAAAAAGAGTAAGTGAGCTGGGAAGCCATTGCTGGAAGCCTATGAAGGATTCTGAGAAGACTAGATAGAAGAAATAATTTGAATTGCCCAGCATATAGTCAGTTACATCTTGGTTAGGCATTGCTCTGACTGTAAGCCTTCTGCAAAAATGTTATTATAAAGCCTGTGTCAATCCTTCCTCCACGTAAGGTGGATGGATGGATGGATGGATGGATGGATGGATAAAGGAATTGATATTAATGAAATAATATACAAAATACTTTCATTTTGTGTGTAAATACAAGTTTCTTTTATTTTCTAAACTATCTTTAAAAGCATTAACATCAGACCCTTAAAGCCAGGGACTTCTGCCAAATGGTTGCATTGTTAATAATGTGGCCAGCATGGTGGTTAAAGATTCAAGTTCTATGGAGTCAGAAAGAAATCCCAGAAGATTTGAAATTAACTGTGTGTATACTTTAATATATGAATGCTTCTAAATATGTTTTCAAAGTTCATATGGATTGATTGTCCCTCTGACTAACTTCTTAGAGTAATTCTTGGTACAGAATCTTTTATAGAAATCTTGCATTGACATTTTCTAGGTGTTTGACACTGGGCTGTTATTTTAAACTCTTCAATCTTAAATTTGCCTCATCTTCAAAGTTGAAATGCCAATGTCTCAGTCAAAGTTGTTAAGGAAATTAGTGGAATGATTCATGTAATGTGCCCAATGTCTGTTTGTCACTCAAGAAATGCTCAAAAAATGAATTTTTTTACTAACTTTATGAACTTCCAGAAAAGGTATATGATATTTAGAAATTAACAATGAGATGAAAATCATATAATTCTAGCACAAAATTATAACACAAATTATGTGGAAAGTATAATTTTATATGTAACAATATCAAGGATACATTTAAAACAAAAAAAGCCATTAACTAATAAATTCTATGATATTTCTATACTCATAACACAAATAATATTACAAAGTCTAAATGACCTATACCCTTCTAAATATTAGTTGTGAATCACTAAGTAAAATAATTATTTAAAATTATATTTCAATATAACCCTGTTATAAATATTCTCTGCTTTTTGTTATTTTTCTATTGTACAAGTAACACATGTAGTTACAAAAAACGCCTATGACCAAAAGCATATTTTCAAAAATCATGTTAGGCTATCTCTGGAGCTAACCCCTGCTAACACATTGTAAATAAGTTTCTAGAGCATATATATATCCTTTTATGCAAATGCATACATGCATATAGGCATGCTTTTAGAAAAATAGGAACATATAATCATGTTATAAATACTATTTTGTACATTTCTTATTCAATTATACATCCATTTTCTTAATGTCCTTAACAACTTTCCAAATAAAATATGCTACAATATACTGTGTAATACAGTGACTGAACAGAGGTGTAGCTATTCTGAATTCTGATGTAAAGAAGTTGCTTTAGAGATCAGAGGCTTCTGGACACTGGGTTATAATTTTATTTTACGAAATAGAACATCTTGTTCTATTTTTAAGTTTTTCACCTGGTCCTTAACCCATATTTTATTCCATGGTTTTGAAACCATGACATAGAGGTTTGTAAAATACCTTGTGATATTTGGTTGAAAATGCTGAATATTATTATAACTATTTATCGTCACATAGTAGAAACCCTTGACTTGAAAAGGCATTGTTTTGTTTTCCTGATGCACTAGGGGAAGTTACTGTGTTTTTGGCTGTAGCTATTGCTATTAATTCTCCAACTTTTATGTCCATGAACCACCATCCTCAAATTCTTTTCTTCCAATTTTCATCAATATAGCTATATATAATCTTGCTTTTGCAGTGAGAAAACATGGACCAACAACGCATTACAACTGACAAGCTTATGTAAAATTAAATATTACCTTTTGACTTGAGCAGACCTTCATACCAGCTCTGAATTTGAAATCATTTTTCATATGAACCTATGCATTCATTGAGGTATTATAAGACAATCAGTAGGCAACAATATTAACATCATACATTTTCTTTATTAATAAGTATTAGTAGTAATAAAAATTTCTGTTACTCAGCATTCAAAGTCAACAAAACTTAATTAACAATGACCTTATTTACCTAGAATAGATGACAAATAGTTTCTTATAACTCAGTAATATAAAAAAATTGTTTAAAACAAAGATTTAAACAAGTTATTTTAACCACAAACACAATTTGAGAATTTAACTCAAGTAGGTTACTCATACCATTATCATGATACTGTGATTTGATACTGTGATTTTTTCTGTGTTCTATCATAGGTTTATTTCCTAAAATGCCTTCTTCATCAACAACCTATTAGTTGTTAAGGTATCATACTTTCTGCCTAAATCTTACAGTCTTTAAAAAAATAATGAGTCAGAGTACTAAATTTTGCATGTTCTGAAAAGGTACTAGAGAATGCTACCCATAAAGAGACGGCATTTTATAGTGAGCCTGAGGAGAGCATAATTCCATTTACATCTTGACCACTAACCTCATCTTTATATTGCCCGAATGGCAGTGACATTGATCAGTAAGTTGTAATAGAAGAAAACACTCCGTGGCAACATAACACAGGACATTCATATTCTCTACCTGCCAGTGCTGTGTGGATTGAATCAACTGGCAGAGGCAGTAAGAACTTAATTGAAAGCCTTATTCTCATTTATTTGTCATGTGTCCTGGAAAAGCTACTTTTCCTTTTGAGCATTAGTCTCATTTCTAATATGGGAATAAGAGTACTTTTCTTGTATAGCAGTTTGGAAGACTGCAACTGCTGTGTATACTAGCTGGGACCCCCTCCCAGTACCTACTAGCAATTTGAGGAAAGGTGACTATAATTATGATAGCTGTTGTCAAGCATGCCACTCAAATTTTCCAGGAAATAGGCTAGAAAGTCTTTACGTTTTTCTCCCACCTGCCCCTTCATTGGCCCCATCTGCATTTTAAGGTAGAAAAATTTATTATACCACTTGAAAGCAATTGAGTAAATGAAAGAAAACAATACAATAAAATACTGTCTATGGCAAGCACCTTGATCAGACACCCTTATTCAAGAACTTCCTTCACCAAGAAACTTAATTCAAAACTTTCTTCTTTTTTACCCTCTCTCGCACCCTTCATCTTCACCTTTCTCTCTTTTTCTCAATTTTACTCTTCTTTCTCCCTTTTACTCTCTCTCTCTCCACACACACACACACACACACACACACACACAGCACAAGGGCATGCAAGCACATGCACAGAAACATCTAACGATTTATTCCAAAGCTATTTTTTATTCTTCTGTTTTCATTTACAGACTCTCTAAAATATTTTTAAGGATTTTTGTGCTTACTAGAAAGGGTGTCAATGATGTCTCTGACTTCAAGCTTTGAGGAATCAGTGCTTTTTGCTTCTTAGAAATTTATGTGTTCTCATTATTCATTAACATGCACATTGTGCACATGTACCCTAAAACTTAAAGTATAATAAAAAAAAGAAATTTATGTGTGCAAATATCATATAGTAGCCTTACACAAGCAATAGTGTAGGCTTTTAATGTAAAACATGTAGAAGAATATCTTCAGTTAACTCCTGATAAATTCTGAGAATAACATATATAAGTTATTTTCTATATATATATGTATGTATATATATATATATATATATATACACACATATATATATATTCATGTATCCCTAAGGTCTGTTTAGATATTTATTTCTAAAGGTCCTCTTGCCTATATAAAAGACTCTACTTTCATTTTTCTCTCTCTCTATTCTATCTCCTCTTAATGCAACATATAATATTTATGAGCCACATATCTTTTTATTTTTGCATTAAGAAGGAGTTGTCATTCTACTTATGATCCAATGTTTTTTGTTAATTGTGTTCTCTTTCCTATTATACAAAACTCCCAAAATAGTTAAGTTAAAAATCTGGTGCTTAAATTTCAAAAAACTATGATGATTAAAAAATCAGTTGTAATGATTAAATAATGGCAGCCCTTTTCTGCCGTCCGCTCTCCTATCTGATGTTGGCTTTGAAATCTGTTCTCAAGCCTCTGAATTTTGGGGCAAGTTTTCCTCATGGGTGTTAGATATTTAGATGTAGCATGAACTGAAAGAAAATGTGAAGGATGAAATCTCCCAACTAATATGCCTCCAAAGTTACATCAGGATTCACAAAATAAGATATTGGAAGGATGTGGCAGTATTACATTGTTCAGCAGCATCTCAAACCATCCGAACTGTAAGTGTTATTCAGTGACCTCAGCTTGTCCTTGACGTTTGCTAGCAAAAAGATACTGCTGCAGTTAGAGCCCTGGCAGTGACTGGAGTCAGGTTTAAAATGAAGAATGCTGCTGTTTTTGTCTCTACAAAACCAAGCTTGTAGAGCTTCTGAGGAGTACACCTGGCCTTTTAATGCATTAAAATGTTTTTTTCTGTAGTGTCATGCTCTTCCATGAAGCTAAGTGAATTGTTTCTCATGAGCAGGTAGCAACTAATACGCCTGTGAACTTTCACTAATTCAAGTAGACTTACTGGGAAAATTTTTTTTCTGGGAAACCTTTTTGAATGCAGTTTTCAAGTGAGGACATTGGATTAAATGGGAGAACATTTGAAAAATTGACAATGCTAAATGCACTCTTAAAATGGTTTGAACCTACTTCTCATTCTTAATTTACCAGAAATTGTAACTTTTTCAGATGAACAAAAACAAAACAAACAAAAAAAACCATTAGCATTCTTTAAAGATTAATGTCAGTTGAGGGTTTGTTTTTGTGGTTTTTTTTTTTTTGAGTTTAAGTTCTGGGGTACATGTGCAGGATGTGCAGGTTTGTTACATAGGTAAACGTGTTCCATGGTGGTTTGCTGCACCTATTAACCCATTACCTAGGTATTAGCCCAGCATGCATCAGCTATTTTTCCTAATGCTCTCCCTCCTCCACCCCACCCCTGACAGGCCCCAGTGTGTGTTGTTCCCCTCCCTGTGTCCATGTGTTCTCATTGTCCAGCTCCCATTTATAAGTGAGAACATGCCGTTTTTGGTTTTCTGTTTCTGCATTAGTTTGCTGAGGATAATGGCTTCCAGCTCCATCCATGTCCCTGCAGAGGACATTATCTCATTCCTTTTTATGGCTACATAGTATTCCATGGTGTATATGTACCACATTTCTTTATCCAGTCTACCATTGATGAGCATTTGGTTTGATTCCATGTCTTTGCTATTGTGGATAGTGCTGCAATGAACATATGTAAGCATGTATCTTTGTAGCAGAATGATTTATATTCCTTTGAGTATATACCCAGTAATGGGATTGCTGGTTCAAATGGTATTTCTGGTTCTGGTTCTAGATTTTTGAGGAACTGCCACACCGTCTTCAACAATGGTTGAACTAATCTACATTCCCACCAACAGTGTAAAAGTGTTCCTATTTCTCCACAAACTCACTAGCATCTGTTGTTTCATGGCTTTTTAATAATCACCATTCTGACTGTCGTGACATCATATCTCATTGTGGTTTTGATTTGCATTTCTCTAATGATCAGTGATGTTGAGCTTTTTTTCCTTTTAAGCTTCAAGTAAAGTAAGTTGTGGAGAAAAAAAGTGTGTTGGAATAAACTAATAAACTCACTATGGGTGAAGATCCATAGTTCTGCTAATATAAATTTGTCATAATAACTACTGACTATACTTTTTAATTAAGTTAGAGATAAAGTGCATATATTCTTATTGAATTTTTATATTATGCATGATATTCACATAGAGGAACTATCCATTGAACGGGGGGAGATGAGTCTTATCTCATTACTTCTCAATAATGGAATTGACTGACATATTTTAAACAGACATTCAAAAATCTCTCAGGTTAACCTTTGTATGCAATTTAGATGCAAAGCCTTTGCAAAATCGGACTCTACAATTAAATACATTGAAAATACTCATGAAGATGGTCAAACCAGCTCTTTTACATCCACCCTGAAATTACTCACAGATTATCCAAAGTCTGGAAGAAACTATAGAAATAGATCTGGCAATATAATATATTTTTAGTTGCAAGGTAATAACTCAATAAGATACATGTTATTGACTGAGTTCCTCCAAACTATTGTTTCTTAGTTTTGTTTATGGATTCAATGTTATTGTTCAATATGTGCAAAAGCTGCATAAATTATTGTAGTGCACAGGCAGTATGAAACCACCAATTTACTTCTCCTCACCACAGCATTAAATGTCAAGGTGTCAAGTTGTCCCTTCAGGTTTCACTGGCAAACGTAAATTATTGCTAATAGAATGCACCAGTGAAATTTCTGAACAACAAATAACTTTGGAAAGCATCACTACTAGAAGGAACTATAGGACACTTGAGAAAATTTATGATACAAATATTTTCAAAAGCTGGTCTGCTTGGAAGGTAGATTTCTAAATGTAAAATAAATAACTGACAGAGTTCCGTGTGCTCAACTCATCCTTCTGCAATTTCTGTCAAATATATTCTTAAAGAAGTACTAGCTCTGACTGCAAACCTCCAGTGCCCTTAGAGTTCTAAGGTATTTGGTGGAAGACTCAGCTTCAAATGAATTCCCAAGTTTCCTCCAAACTAGCTTTCCTTAAAAAAAAGATTCAGATATTCTCATTTCATATAATATATGGTGTATATTTAACATTTTAAAATATCACAAGAGCTTCTTGATGCTCTGACATCATGCGTTTATTTTCCTTACTATACTGCTCCCTACCCATTTTCAGTTGGGTGGCCATACCTATAAAGGAGTAGGGAATACTGCTCGTTCTATATACTTTTTACTGGAACATCTAGCAAATTCATTAAACTTTGAAGGAAATTGTGAAGGTAGGTTCCGCGAAAAAGCTTAGAGAAAACTATCAGTAGAAACCATCAATGACAGAAACCAAAAAGATCTCCACTATTTGCAATAAATTCCTCCATTTGGGCTCAGTCAAGGCAAGAATTGGGCAGGACAGACATAGATACAACTAAAAGGATCATAAAGGCCTGCACTATATGTTAATTTTTTTCTTCACATAATTTCATATAGAAAAGTAAACCTAGAAGCTATTATGCAAGATCTGATATAAATATCAATACTTTGAAACATTAAGTACAAATATATCATAATGGTCACAGCTATATACCTACATGGGAAATTGGAAGTAAATTGTTTACTAAAATGGTAACTTTTGGATTTCCTCAGTGTCTATTTACCCTTTATTACATATTCTATTTTTGTAATGTTTTAACCCAATTAGCCCATGTGTAAGCATGCACTATCAAACTCAGAATTTCTTAGTAATTTTGGAATAATTGTTTTTAATGAAAAAATGAATATAAATGAAATATGTTAATCTGAAAGAAGAGGTTAAATTACTGCTAGGCTTCAAAGTAAATCGTTTTTCAGTGATTTTCAATGTAGGCACACATTCTTAAAACAATAGAAGTAACCTTGGAAGATGACCTTTGGAAAAATGTTCTGCTCCTCAAAGTTTTCATTCCATCATTTAACTTATTTTAATGTGCCTTACATTTTTCCTACCAACTCCTTTAAACAGAAAAGTAAAGTCCTCTATACTTGTAATATGTGATTCTAAAGTTGTTTATATAATTTTACTAATGTCATGGTAAAATTATTTTTATGCATATCACCTTTCTTTTGTACAAACAGATAAACTTGGCTACATATATGCTTCTAGATCTATTATGAGGTTTCTCAACATTTGTTGAAAATCATTTGGAGGTCTTGTTAGAATTGTGATTTTCATTTCTGTTTCCAAAGGTATGACTGATATGCTAAGAGTGACACGGGACTCAGAAATCTGCACTTTGGCAAGTAGCCCATATGACTTGGATATTGGTGTTACATGGTACGCACTTTGAGTAAAAGTAGCAATGGCAGTACTTGGCAGGTGCCTTATAAGCAGACATATGAATCAGATAAACTCAAAATATTTTTCAATCTAGGACTTCATAATTAATCTATCCACTAGTTAATTTACCACTAATCTGATCATTATTAATGGAATAGATTTATTATTTTATAATATATAATAAATATAAATAATTATAATTATTCCATTATTTATTAATGGAACAGATTTGGGAGCAGTTAAAGCTTCTTCTAATAGTTTCAATATTACTTGATTGTTGAATTTAAAGTTAAGAATATTTCAATACTATTTTATTGTTAAATTTAAATTAAGAATGAGGAGATGGAACAAGATATAGGGGAAATTGTGAACTTTGGAATCAGATACATTCGGATTGGAGTTACAACTCTGCCACTTATGAGATGTGTAACTTTAGGCAATAGTCTTAATCGTTGAGACCCAGTTTTTGTTTTGTTTTCTAAATGATAGAGCCAACAATAACTTTGCAGGATGATTATGAGAAATAAAAATAATTTTTGAGTTTGTGTCTGACCAGTAATAGGGCAGCCATGCATATTTTATTAAAAACTGTAACTATTTTACTTTGTCTTCTTGTAGAAAAGTGTACCATTGTTTGGTTTGCCTAGTGATTGAGTATTGATTACCATTGGCAATTAACTGCCGAATCCTCTCAAATTTTTTTTAAGGTTAAGGCCACCTTTATTTTTTACCAGGGTTATTACAAAAGCTTCCTAATTATTATCCGTGACTCTAATCTTCCTCTCTTTTAATCCATTTCCTGTCAAACACCCAGGTGGATTATACTAAAATCCAAGTCTACTGAGACATCTCCCTGATGCTTAAAATTAGCAGTGGTTTCCTATTGTACTCAGAAAACAGGTCACTCTAAGCAGTCTTTCGTGATTTTGACATTGCTTACGTATCCTGCATTATTTCTAATCATTCCTAATTTACTCCTTAGTTTCTAGCCATATAGACATTGCAAATTACATGAAGAAACTAAGCTCTCTCTTACCTATTTCTTACACGTATTACACTACCGTTTACCTGGCTTACATGTACACACATTTCAGAAATGACATGACATTCCTTCTTCTTACATGCTCTACACCACTCACTAGACTGTTTGATTTTACTTTCTCAGAAATCTTGCTATGACATGTACAACAAATACGACACTGAATTGTAGTTGCTTTTACTTGCCACCCTACTCCAGTGGATCATGAGCCCCTTGAGACTGGACATTACATTTCTTTACTTATATTCCAATGCACAACACAGTGCTTGCCTCATAACACTTCTCCTTAAATGTATTTGTTGAGATAATGAAGGCATTATCTTATTAAATGCAACAGTGTCAGAGAAGTTTCCAGGCTCTGGATTTACATCTAAACTTAACGGTTGTGGTAAAGAGGGAAATATGGTAAAGTTAAAGGCCAATAGGAAGTCCTAAGACTATCAAGCTTCTAGATAATACAAAGTGGTTTTCAGAAAGAACATAGGCATTGAAGGCTTTGGAACAACCTTTTTTTTCTAGCTCTGCAATAATAGAAGTCAGTGTTTTCAGTATTCTTCACTCCATCTTGCAAACGTTAACATGAAAGAAGAAATATGCTAAAAATTCAGAAACTAAAGGACTATTATTAGCCCTTTATTAGTTTGGTTTATGTTTATACTTTTTTAAAAAACTGAAAATCACTTTTGTTTAAAACCAAGGTTTTTCCTAATGCATTACAAACATTCTTGAACTGAGCAGGAAATAATTTTACATTTCACCCACCTATATATTGTGTACCTAAAGTTATTTTTGCCTATGAATACAGCATGTTTTACTATTTTTAATTTCAACATTGGAAATACTAATTTTAAAAAAAATACATTAAGTACGACAATTTGCTAGACAACGTGCTAGATAGACACTCTAGATAAAAGGGTAAACTCTTATAAGCACATGTGATCATAAATATCACAAATTTACCTTGAGTAAAGTTGCATTTTCAACAATGATTTTGAAGTGTTCTTTGAATCTTTTGTTAAATTTTACTTTAAAGTAGTTTTTCAGGATTTTGTAAATTGACCTTGATAAAGGAGAGCATGTATATTTTAGAAAGTATTCTGGTTATAAAATTCCTCAAGTCTCTATATTTAGAGGTATTATATACCTAGCTAAAATGCTAAGTAAATTAGTAAGTGAGAAAAAAAACTTTGGGACCTCTTTAAATTCCTCATATTAAAATTAATGTTAAATCATGTATCTAATTGTTATTGTAATGAAAATAGATGAGTGTTTTTATCATAATTATCTACTTATAGTTATTATACCTAAAAAATTCATAGGAAATATAGAATGGAAATTGACAGAATACTTGAGCAGTGAGATATATTTTTCTATAATTTTACTATGAAGAGAATGAGATAAGCCATTAACATAGATTAAATACCTGTTGCAAACAGCCATAGTGTGAAGGTCTTTACATATGTTACTGAAACCCACATGGATATTGTGATGTTAATTTTTTAATACACAAATTTCCTAGTATAGTGCTTGAGATGCAATAGCAAAGAATAAATTAAAATACTCCTTATTCTTTACAACCAGCTTGAAGAAAAAATTTCCCCATTTCACAGATAAAGAAAATAAGCTTCAAAAACATTGTATTTTGCCCAAAGTCACATTACTTAGAAGTGGCAAACCAAGATTCAACCAATTTCTATTTGCCTTTCATGTTCTTATTCAAAGTCACTTTTCAGCGATCTGTACCCTGTAGACCAAGGCATCTTGTTAGTACCTTTCAAAAAACTGAGTGAAGACTACGTATTTCCTTATATGGTACTCCCCACTTCTTTACCTCCCTTTTCTACAGGAGAGTCCCATCATTTTTCCTGAACGATCATATTACTCTGTTGTAATACTATTTACAATTTGCTGAAAGAACTTGAGGACCTATTACAGATGTCTCAGTTATGGGTGTGATAATTGAAATCAGGAAACAGGTGTTAGAAAGTTTAGTGGCAGTCATTAAAAGAGAACGCTTGTTATAGGTGGGGAAAATATTAGAAATATAAGTTAATAAAGGTGAAGCTGCTTTGTAAAGAAAAAATTTGGATCTTTGAGGAGACTAAACGTTAGGTTGGAAGACCAAGATTAAAAATTGTTGCACTACTTTATGAGTAGGAAGAAATTCTGTTTGTGAACATTTTCAAGAAAAGGCTGATGATTTTCTCTCAGAAACACATAAAATACATTATAATATCTGGGTAGATTAGATGACTTTTTATTCCTTTGCAACTCTGAGATATGTTTAAAAGTGACTTTTGCTTTTAGTAGTCTTCATATTTCAGAACCTGACATTCTGCTTGACCCATAGTTAAGGATGTAGTAGTTTTTTTTTGTTTTTTTTGTTTTTTTTTTTTTTTTTTTTTTTACCTTATACAACAGATGCCTTGACTTCACTTCAATATTTACCATAAGCAACAAAAACACTATCCAGGTACAACATTTTTGCAGGTACACTGTCTCTTAAATAGATATCCAAGAATAAAAGTCTTAAAAAATATTTCTGGGACAATTTTCATCCTGGTGTCCCACTTATTCACACATTTTTCTCTCACGCCTATTAATGAAATAATTTCCCTTTTCAGAATATGGGTATACACTGTTTATTTGGCCAGTTTAATGATGAGCATTGGTTTAAAAAGATGCTTTGATCAAACAATCTTCATAACAGCCTGAAAAAGAAACATCTTTAGAACCAAGAGTTAAAAGAATGTTGAGCCTCTTCAGGAAAAATATCCTATCTGGAGAAAGAAGATTGTGGCTATTTATTGTAGCAATCATAAGTACAGTAAAGACTGGGAAAAAGTTATCATTCAGTTTTAATCAGGTTACTCAAATAGAACAGCTGCAAGCAGAGATTGCTGTTTAGGCTGAAAATGGGAAAGACTCTTTCTTATAAAGTGTAATGCTGTAGGGTCATATATAAAAAATGGAACCTTTTTTGCTTTTTTCCATAACAAAGCATAAAAGCATGTTTTAACCAGTTTTAGGCCTAACTGGATATTGATTACTATCACCATACAATGGCCCAGATATACTTTCAAGGACAAAGGTGGGTAAAAAAATTCATTTAATCATAAAATTCATCCTTTTTTATACATTTTATTTTCTTTGAATTATTATTTTCCACTTATTAATGATCATGAAAGCCAGAAGTTTGAATGAAAGTTTCTTTAAGTCTCCCAACATCACCTATAGTAAGGTTTTAAGTTGCCAACAAACAACAGAAGCTATTTTTTAAACAGTGAATCCTGCTTATTCAATTAAATACTAAAGTTTTTAATATTCATTTTTTCCTTGAGGTAAGTAGAGATGCATTAATTGATCCATGATGCTCTGGGATTGTTTTTCTTCTAAAGGAAGAATCTAGGAAATCAGCAGACATAAAGTGTTGCCATCATGATTTAATTAGGATCAGTCTAATAAAATTACATATAAAATATCAATTTTCTTTAAGGAACATCAAGGTAATGCCCAGGTTTAATTCTGCAAGTGTTTGGGAACTTATAGGCTGTGATCAGCTATGATCTCTTTTTAAAAAGTTGAAATAAAAGACATTTCCTTCACTTTCTAATCTTTGCATGAGAGAATCCAAATTAACTGCTCTGGGGCCATAATTGGCACTCATAAATAACCTGCTGTCTACAGGCACTGGCCTTCATGTTTAGCTGATTCTTTCTGTCTTCCTAGAGGCAAAGAAAAGAAACTTCTGTAGAAGGGATATTTTCAGTGCATAATAATCTTCACCTCAAAAGCTTTACTTTTCACTTCAGAAATCACTAGCTGTATTTGCTACTCTTTGTGGATAGCACCTGATTGTATCTCTGGCTGGTATGTGGTCATTAGTGCAACCTTTTCTCTTTCTTTCAGCACTATCCTTGTACATAATTTGCCTTTTTGGTAATAGTTATTTGAGCATTTGAAGCTTAAATAACAAAGACTGTGATAATTTTTGGAGTGTTTTAATAGGCTGTAATAGGCTAGAATAATCCAGTTTCTTTTATTTTAAGATCATCCTATTGACATTCAGGGGAACTTTGTCTGTAAAAAAGAAAAATACAGTTTAGGTCAATCAAAAATGTATATGCAGCCAAGTGCAGTGACTCAAGCCTGTAATCCCAGCATTTTGGGAGGCCAGGGCAGGTGGATCACTTCAGCTCAAGAGTTCAAGACCAGCCTGGCCAACATGGTGAAACCCTGTGTCTATTAAAAATACAGAAATTAGCAGTGCGTGGTGGCACATGCCTGTAATCCCAGCTGCTCCAGAGGCTGAGGCAGTAGAATCACTTGAACTCGGAAGGCAGAGGTTGCAGTGAGCTGAGATCATGCCACTGCACACCAGCGTGGGTAACAGAGTGAGACTCTGTCTCAAAAACAAAAAACAAACAAACAAACAAAAAGGTGTGTTGGGGGGGTGATGAAGGAATATAGCTTAAGTTTGGAAATAGGCTGTGTTTTCAAAAACATGAAGCCACAGGCATCCTCAAACAATGTTGATGGGAGTAGAAGTGTGTATACAATTAGTGGTAGACACTTGTTTTGGGGACACGTTTTTAAGAAAGAAAAAAATGTTGACTTTCCCTTCTTACTGCCCTCCAAAGAGGCCTCACCTGGTGGCTCAGCATCACCATGACTCCTTAAGAATTAGTGTTTCATTATTTTATAAGAATCATAAACTCATTAGCTCATCATTTAGAAATGATTAGTGTATTATTGTCTACTTTGGATAGGTATTGCAAAGTAAGACTCTCAGGAAATGATTCAAGGGAAGGACATTTGAGATCTCAAATACTTGATGGACATAGTATTTAAATAGCTTGAAGGTCTTCCAACTGGTGAACCAATCCAGTGACAAGCATAAAAATGAGATACATATGCAAGGTGTTAGCAAACAGTGAAAGACTGAAGGGAAGATCCAAAGGCCAATTTAGTCCTTTATAATTTGTGGATATTTATAACTACAATTAGGCCACTGATTTGTGAATTGAAAAAATGCAAAATAAAAAATGGTTTTGAATAATTATTAACCATAGACATTTTCATTTAAATGATATGCAAGCCCAAAGGGAAACACTCACAAAAGAGGATATCCTGGCTGATTCTAGGACATTGTTCTGGGTCATAACTGGTCCTATCTATGGGGAACCTGTAAGCATACACAATTAGAAAATCCTTGGGTCCTGTGACCCGAGAGCATATGAGAAGCTCCTTAAATATGAGTCAATAAGAATTCAGTCATTAGTTCTTAATTTATGGTCTTACATGATAATAAACATTGTTCCCAGGTATTGTAAGACCCTCATGGCAAGGGGAAGATATCAAATCCAATAAAGTCTTATTTGGATTGCCTAGGATATGGCTTCTGTGCTGCCCACTGATGTTACTTTAACTTCCTACCCAGGAACAGAAGATGAATGGTGAGATTTTCAATTATATCCTTTGTCATGCCATTCTTGTATCTTTTTGACATAAAATAAGGCTTGTAGCTGGACAGAATTACTCTGCCAAATATGGAAAGTAATGTCATTCTTTCATATTTGGGGTCAAGAATGGCACCATAAACTGCTAGGTCTCCAAAATACGTAGCTTGGAAGCCATTGCTATAAGAGAAGGTGTATTAGTCCATTCTCATATTGCCATGAAGAAATACCATCCTGGGAGATGGAGGTTGCAGTGAGCCGAGAAAGTGCCACTGCACTCCAGCCTGGGTGACAGAGCAAGACTCTGTCTCAAAAATAATAATAATAAATAAAAACAAATAAACAAAATTAAAAAAAGAAATACCTGAAACTGGGTAATTTATAAAGAGAACGAGGTTTAATGGACTCACACTTCCACATGGCTGGGGAGGCCTCATAATTATGGCAGAGGCGAAGGAGGAGCAAAGGCACGTCTTACATGACAGCAGGCAAGAGAATGTGTGTGGGGACACTACCCTTTATAAAACTATCAGTTTGCATGAGACTTATTCACTATCATGGAAACAACCCACCCCCATGATTTAATTACCTCTCACTGAGTTCATCCCATGACACGTGGGGATTATGGGAGCTACAATTCAAGATGAGATTTGGCTGTGGACACAGCCAAACCATATCGGAAGGCTTATATTATTTAAGGTTTTAGTGATTGTGCAGAATTAGGACATGCATTACAAGTTGCATTGATAATTTTAACATTAAAGTGTGCCTTATATAGACATTAATTTTGGAAATGTGTATACTTTAAAATATTCATAAGCCCATAACAAATTTATTAAACAAACAATGTGGGGCAAATAATAGCATCAGCACATGGTAGAGGCTGAAACTCCTGAGCAGAATTGTCAGCAGATGCATACATTCCCAGATCACTCAGCATCATACAAAGCATGATGCTGAGGCCCATATGCAGTTGTTGTAACCTAGAGCTCTGCCCTACCAGGGAGACTCCTGATTCTTATTTCTCTTCCTTTTGATAAGCCTCCAAGAGGCTTTGTCACTGTAACAGATCTGCTGAGCTGAGGAAAAAAGAACCTGATATTGGCTTTGGGAATTCTGCTGGAGGGGAAAGGCAGAATACATAATTCCAAACTCAGTCTTTTTTGTTTAATATTTAATTATTATGAATATAAATAATTGTACATATTTATGGAGTACATGTGATATTTTGATACAAGCATGCAATGTGTAATGATCAAATCAAGGTAATTGGGGTATTTATCACCTCAAGCACTTATAATTTATTTGTGTTAGAAACATTCCAATTTTACTTTTAGTTATTTTGAAATATACAATTATTGTTAACTAAAGTTGCCCTGTTGTGCTATGGAACACTGGATTTATTCCTCTCATCTAACTGCATTTTTGTACTCATTAGCCAACACCTCTTCATCCTCCAATTACCCTTCTCAGACTCGTAACCACCATTCAACTTTCTATCTCCATGAGTTCAATTTATTAGTAAAAACATGTGATATTTGTCTTCTGGACCTGACTTACTCCACTTAACATAATAACCTCAAGTTGCATCCACTCAGTCTTCTTTACATGCAAAAAGTCTCACATTGGAAAATTAGTATTCTATGTTACCTTTTATACAGTGATGTTTCAAGATGTTATGGATGCACTGCCATTTTTCCCCCCCTTTTTCCCCATTTTTCCCATTTCCCACCCCCTTGATTCCCTCTCCAAGACATCTGGAGGCTCTAGAAGCTGGCTTGCTAGAAAGCAGTTGAAGAGCATCTCAGAAGGAGAATGCAACCAATGGGGCTTTCATACCCAGTGTACTAAATGCTCCCATGTTGCCTTTTAGCTAATCCTTTGGGTATCCCCCTTTCTCTGCACACACAGTTTCTAGTAGTGTTCCCCCTTTAAAATAATGTTTCCTAGCTTGTTACTTATTACTGACCATCAGATTTTTAAATAGTTGTCTAACTTCTAATATGCATCACACCAAACATCAGCTTCTACTAGTCTAACTAGGTAGTATCACCTGCAGCAGACCCAGCCTCCTACTAGCAATTAATAAATTTTAAGATTCTGTCCAGACTCCATGTCAGCCTACTATTTCCTGAAGCTATATTATGCCAGAGGACTCCAGACACTATGGACCTTTTCTTTGCATATCATCTTCTTTTTCTCCTGGCTTGCTGG
Source organism: Pongo pygmaeus (assembly GCF_028885625.2). Lineage (NCBI taxonomy): Eukaryota > Metazoa > Chordata > Mammalia > Primates > Hominidae > Pongo > Pongo pygmaeus. The sequence goes on along the minus strand of NC_072386.2, from coordinate 47,027,177 downwards.
AAGACAAAGCATCCACCTCTCATAGGCTCTCTAGTGAACTACCCTTGTTCCCGTGGATGAAAGTGCCCCACCTCCAGATACTGCAGTTGAAACTTCCTTCCATACACTGAAACAATGTGTGCCCCATGTTGGGTGTAACGATTAAGCAAAAAACTTGAGAGGAACACCAGTAGCATCACTTGATTTAGGTTTTAACTCATATAATTAAAGATTATATGAGTTTTCTCTTACTTGGCAGACTTCAGAGCAATGTACTTTGGCTATAGTACAGCTGTCCACACCATGTGTCAGGATTCCAGAAATGGTTCCTTGCTCATTGTTTTCCTTAAGAATGCAGCCAGAATATGTGTGGTCTTATCAGAAGGAGAAACATATTTTGGGCTTGGCCACTATGGTAGATATGAAGATGCATAGCCTTAAATTTCCCTTCAAGGAATAACTTACTAACCAGCTATAGAAAATGTGGTTCAGAAATAGTATCTAGCTGTCATTGCCTTTGGGGTCTGCTTTAGTTTAAGAGAGCCTCCTTAAATTAGTCAACATCCTTCCCAGAGTAACCAATCTTCTGCAGCATGAGATTAAGTCAGATTTAGGGAGAAAAGGTCAGCATAAAGACAGGAGTGCATCCTCATCCCATTGCCATTTAGCTACCTTGACTCAAATGAGTGAGAAAAATTATCAATTGGGACTGGCTTTCCATGTCATCATAAAGGTATATCTATCTAAGTAGCAATAAAGAATATATTTTTTATTGAAAAGTTTTTGGCCATATTTTAAAATTTTAAATATTTATACATATTATACTTTTGTATCTTTCCTTAGGCCAAGTATTTGCACATTAGAACATTCCTGGTTCTGGTGTACAAAAACAAAATAACAACCAAAAAAAAAAATTGATAGAATCTAAATGTACACTTCTCAGTTTTCATTTAAATTTTGCATAAATGATCTAAAAGAGTATGAACTCTGAGTCCTAACTGCCATCATTGTTGAGCAAAAGTCTTGAGCAAACATGAAGAGAAATGTTTGATATAGACTGGAAATTATAGGTAGGAGAGTCAACTGGCCACAAATATCCTGCCTTTTGGAAATTGTGGGGCTGTGCTTCTTTAGAGGGACCTCACCTCCCTGTTCTCCCTTTTATTTGGGTCAAGAATGAATGTGGTCTCATGTGGGAGAATAAACATTTTGGATTCTGGCACTAAGCAGTCTGAGGTTATATGCTGGATAATTTAGGAAGACCTTGGGAGAAAACTAACATCCTAGAACCTAGAAACTCTGGGAAATCCATTCCTGTGGAAAGTTGAGCTGTGTACAGTTTCTACAGTGGGGAAGAATGGTGGTTTGTTAATTTGTTAACTAATTTGTTAACAGGCAAAACAGAGAGATTGACTTTGGTCATTCACCAGAAAATTCAATTGCTCTCTACAGTCTACCGAATGACTCTGCAGAATAGATAGGAATAAAACCAATGTTTCCAAAGGTAAAAAGTGTACAGGTACAATGTTTACAGAAAAGGACAGGATTTGTGTTCCATCAGCAGCCAATCAAAAATTATTATTGCTTTTCTTTTTGATTTAGCAGTGTATACATGAAAAAACGAATTTCATTTCTTTCAATTATTATCTTCTTTAATATATTGGCTTAGATTTGCTGTTTACCTGTAACCCATACATAGATCAAAAGAAAGGAATTTTAGGTTAAAGAACTATTTAATCTTCGCATACATAATTCTTAGGGAGATACAGTTTTAGACCTGCAGTTTCTATACTCTTCATCTAGACAAACGTGAAATTTGAATATTAGCTACCTTAAGTACTACGTATATTTCTTGGACCAAAACACTTCTATAACAATATAAACATTTTTATAGGATTAAAGTCAAAGATAAGATGTGCTGTATAGATTTTAATTGCTTATTAAAATATACATATTAGCCAGGTGTGGCAGTATGCACCTGTAGTCCCAGCTACTTGGGAGGCTAAAGCAGGAGAATCGCTTGAACCTGAGAGATGGAGTGAGCTGAGATTGCACCACTGCACTCCAGACTGGGTGACAGAGTGAGACACTGTCTCAAAAAAAAGATCTATATCTATATTTATATTAGAAATCCATAATTTATCTTGTAAATGTGTTTAAGTTCTTTGTAGATTCTGGATATTAGCCCTTTGTCAGATAGACAGAGTGCAAACATTTTCTCCCATTCTGTAGGTTACCTGTTCACTCTGATGATAGTTTTTTTTTCTGTGCAGAAGCTCTTTAGTTTAATCAGATCCCATTTGTCTATTTCGGCTTTTGTTGCCATTTCTTTGCTGTTTTAGTCATTAAGTCTTTGCCCATGCCTATGTCCTGAATGGAATATGTCCTGAATGGTATTGCCTAGGTTTTCTTCTAGGGTTTTTATGGTTTTAAGCCTTACATTTAAGTCTTTAATCCATCTTGAGTTGATTTTTGTGTAAGGTGTAAGGAAGGAATCCAGTTTCAGCTTTCTGCGTATGGCTATCCAGTTTTCCCAACGCCATTTATTAAATAGGAAATTTTTTCACTATTGCTTGTTTTTGTCAGGGTTGTCAAAGATCAAATAGTTGCAGATGTGTGGCATTATTTCTGAGGCCTCTGTTCTGTTCCATTGGCCTATATATCTGGTTTGGTAAGAGTACCATTCTGTTTTTGTTACTGTAGCCTTGTAGTATAGTCTGAAGTCAGGTAGCGTGATGCCTCTAGCTTTGTTCTTTTTGCTTACTATTATCTTGGCTATGCAGGTTCTTTTTTGGTTACATATGAAATTTAAAGTCGTTTTTTCCAGTTCTGTGAAGAAAGCCAATGGTAGCTTGATCGGGATAGCATTGAATCTATAAATTACTTTGGGCAGTATGGCCATTTTGATGACATTGATTCTTCCTATCCATGAGCATAGAATGTTTTTCCATTTATTTGTGTCCTGTGTTATTTCCTTGAGCAGTGGTTTGTAGTTCTCCTTGAAGAGGTCCTTCACATTCCTTGAAAAAGTCGGCAAAGGATATGAACAGACACTTCTCAAAAGAAGACATTTATGCAGCCAACAAACATTGAAAAAAAGCTCATCATCACTGGTCATTAGAGAAATGCAAATCAAAACCACAGGGAGATACCACCTCATGGCAGTTAGAATGGTGATCATTAAAAAGTCAGGAAACAACAGGTGCTGGAGAGGATGTGGAGAAGTAGGAATGCTTTTACAATGTTGATAGGAGTGTAAATCAGTTCAACCATTGTGGAAGACAGAGTGGCGATTCCTCAAGGATCTAGAACTAGAAATACCATTTGACCCAGCAATTCCATTACCGGGTATATACCCAAAGGATTATAAATCATTGTACAATAAACACACATGCACACATATGTTTATTGCAGCACTGTTCACAATAGCAAAGTCTTGGAACCAACCCAAATGCCCATCAATGATAGACTAGATAAAGAAAATATGGCACATATGCACCATGGAGTACTATGCAGCCATAAAATAGGATGAGTTCATGTCCTTTGCAGGGTCATGAATGACGCTGGGAACATCATTCACAGAAAACTAATACAAGAACAGAAAACCAGACGTCGCGTGTTCTCACTCATAAGTGGGAGTTGAACAATGAGAATACATTGAGACAGGGAGGGGAACATCACAAACTGAGGCTTGCCGGCAGGTGGGGGTGCTGGGGAGGGATAGCATTAGGAGAAATTCCTAATGTAGATGACGGGTTGATGAGTGCAGCAAACCACCATGGCACGTATATACCTATGTAACAAACCCGTACATTCTGTACATATACCCCAATACTTAAAGTATAATAACAAAAGGAAATTCATAATTTAAAAAGTAAAGGAATCCCAGCACTTTGGGAGGCCGAGGCAGGTGGATCATGAGGTCAGGAGATCGAGACCATCCTGGCTAACATGGTGAAACCCCGTCTCTACTAAAAATACAAAAAAATTAGCCGGGCATGGCTGTGGGCGCCTGTAGTCTCAGCTACTCAGGAGGCTGAGGAAGGAGAATGGCGTGAACTTGGGAGGCGGAGCTTGCGGTGAGTAGAGATCGCGCCACTGCACTCCCTGACTCCCTGTTGATGCTGTAATAGTAAAAAACAAAACAAAACAAAACAAAACAAAAACTGATAACCAAATTGTAAGAAAAAAATCTCTCATTGTTCTGACTGGCCTCTAATAGTCCAACTTATTTTAGACAGCCATGTATCATTCTAAAAATCTCAGGGGTCTAATCAAGAAATCATGCCCTAGATTTTTGTAAACTGCTTTTTCTTGTGAGTTATTCTTAATACGCTCTTCTCTTCCGGCTTTTTCTACTGGGAAATATTACTGGAACACATTACCATCTACCCGTGCAAATTATTGAGCCTATTTTTATTGAGGCAAATATGGCAGCCCCTACTCTTCAGAAAAGTTTAGAACACTTCTTTAAATTGGAATATAGTGACCCAGACTCCAATCTCCAATGCCAAGTTCTCACATATTCTCTCTCTCTCTCTCTTTTTTTTTTGTCTGCAAAACATAAGGGGTATTAAGTCAGTGAGGACATTTTTACTATCTCTAGTGCCAGTTTGCAGGCAGTATAGTACAGTGGTTAAAAGCTAGGACTCTGGGGACAAATGGCTTCAGTTCAAAAACTAGTTCTAGAATTTACTGCTAACCCCTCTTCCTCCAACAATTTTAGCACAATGCCTGACATAGGCACTAAATAAAAGTATTTTAATAGAAAAATAAATATTATATCTTAAATAGTCTTTGAAATTTACTGGAATCAACTTTTAAAGCATAGCTTCTCCTCATCTTTTAGGAAAGTACTATGGTTTAATAAAAATAAATGGACTTTGCCTTTATACATCCAGGGGTTTTTTCCTAAGGTCACCAAACGAGCTGTTTTAATCCTTTTATGAGCTTCAGTTCCCATTCTTTTGAAACAAAACTGATATGAAAGTATATTGTGAAAATTAAATGAGATTATCTATATAAAGTGCACAGGACAATGCTGGTTCACGTTAGGCACCCAGCCAGGGTTATAGCATCCAACATAGCCCAGCTCATTTGACCCATCCACCCTAGCTAAAACATGCTGAGTTTGCAGAAAGTCTTGTTATTAGTTCTGACTTTGGCCTGGCAGTTTCCAAAATCTAAAAGGCTCTCTTTTATCTTTCTAATTAAATTTGAAAGTCATTCCTGAACTCCTAAATTTATAAATTTTAAACACCAACATTTCACAAATAATAGCTGTTTTAATTTTTAGTTTGGTTTCACAATAGAAAATCTGCAGTCTTTTAATAATAAGTGAATATTTTAGCTCCCTCATTCATTTGTCAATTTCATGAAGAGACTTATATAATGTGGAAGTCAAATTTTTAACTTACTGGTGAGACATGAAACACTTATTCAATGAGGTGCTAAATATTGGTCTAATTCAAAAAATGCTGCTAGTCACTATTAACATTAGAGAGCTACAGTAGCTTAATATGTTACATATAATTAGTACTAATCTTCAATCATTTGGCATTTAAAGACATTAAAAGCTACTCAAATTATCTAGCTAAGAAGCAGCTGGTAATTGATAATATCTACCTCTAGCCTTAGAAAATTGTAATCTCAGCTGGATGTCTCCAGATGGGGTTATAAAAAAAAAGAAATCACATTTCTCATTGCTCTCAGTAACACTTCAGATCAAACAGAGAAAGAATATAAAATGCTGAGAATTAAAAACCGAATTTATTCATCATTTCATTATTCCTGACACTTTTCTTAAAGTGGCTGAAAAAAAAATACTACATTTAGAGGAGAAAAAAAAAATAAACTAGTCTCTTTAGTTTTTCTAGATAATGTTAGCTTTTTCAATACCATAACTGGTAATTTAACCTTACAGATGTGTTTAATAGCAACAGCCAATTCTCAAGTTACAGATACCACATCTTGAGTTTTCTCTCAAAGTCGGAATGAGACAATTGGTGATTGATAAATACTGGCTGATAAACATGTTCACCATTCAATTCAGCTAGGTTCTATGAGATAGAGAAAGAAAGATGGACTGGTCAGGGTTGGAATGCTGCTTTTGCTACTACTTAGCATAAAACAAGAAATTTGGCCAGGTGTGGTGCTTCATGCCTGTAATCCCAGCACTTTGGGAGGCTGAGGTGGGTGGATCACCTGATGTCAGGAGTTCGAGACCAGCCTGGCCACCATGGTGACATCCTGTCTCTACTAAATAAATACAAAAAATCAGCCAGGCATGGTAGCTCATGCCTGTAATCACAGTTGCTCTACAGATGCTGAGGCAGGGGAATCAATTGAACCTGGGAGGCAGAGGTTGCAGAGAGCCGAGATTGTGCCACTGCACTCTAGCCTGGGTGACAGAGTGAGACTCTGCCTCAGAACAACAAACAAACAAATACAAAATCTAGTACATGAAGCTTCAGCTTTTTCTTCTATAAAATGTAGCAAATGATACCTACTCAAGACAGAGCAAATTGACATTGGTAATATATGTAATTATAACCCTCTGGAGCCTTGCTATTCAACGTGTTGTCCATAAATGAGCAGAATTGTCATAACTGAGAAGTTGAATGAAATGCAGTATCTCAACCTGAGACCTCTTGAATCAGAATTCAGTTCTCATATGGGGCCCAAGATTTAAATTTTGAACAAGCTCTCATTTGCTGCTGATGTTTTTGATTCACAAAACACATGATGGGTAACAAGGCTTTGGTGTCCCTAATGTATACCACTCAAATCAGACAAATTTATACATGAGCTGTATAATTTTAGATTTTATTAGAAAAGCTGTAACAGGAATATAACTAATATATCATGATATTTGATCCAAAGTAGAGCAAATATCTTCACCCCCAAGACTTCTGATATAATTGGTCTGAGTTTAGGGCAATTGGTTGAGTTTAGGCACTGGTATTTTTTAGATGCCTCTCCAGGTGAATCTAGAGCACAGTTGGAATTGAGAACAAATGACATAGAGATAGCATCAGGCATGGACACTGGAAGAAGCAAATAAAACTATGCAAGAAAAAAAGGACTGTGACAGGCAGAATCATGCCCCAGCCCCATGCAAGGAGTCCAAACCCTAATCCCTGGAATCTGTAAGTATGTTACCTTCAAAGCAAAAGAAAATTGCAGATATGACTAAAGCTATGGGACTAGAGATGAGAGATTATCCTGGATTATGACATGGACAAAATCTAATCCTGTAAATTCTTAAAAGTAGAAGAAAGAAGCAGAAGATTACCTCAGAGAGATGTGGTAGAAGAAGAGACAAGACTGGCATGAGAGGGACTTGACCTGCTGTTGCTTAAATTATTGTTGACTGTAGTCACCCTGTTAAGCTATCAAATCATGTGTCTTTTTTTAATCGCTAAAAGGTGTGCTTATTTCTTTCAACAACCATAGAAAATTTATACAAGGATACAGTCCATTGTATTGCCTTAAGCCTCTTATTTAAAGATCAACTCTTATATACCCAAAGGATTACAAATCATTCTACTATAAAGACACATGCACACCTATGTTTATTGTGGCACTGTTCACGATAGCAAAGACTTGCAACCAACACAAATGTCCAACAATGATAGACTGGATAAAGAAAATGTGGCACATATACACCATGGAATACTATGCAGCCATAAAAACGAATGAGTTCAAGTCCTTTGCAGGGACGTGGATGCAGCTGGGAACCATCATTCTCAGCAAACTAACACAAGAACAGAAAACCAAACACTGCATGTTCCCACTCATAAGTGAGAGTTGAACAATAAGAACACATGGTCACAGGAAGGGGAACATCATACACCAGGGCCTGTCAGCGGGTGGGGGCTAGGGGAGGGATAGCATTAGGAGAAATACCTAACGTAGATGACGGGTTGCTGGGTGCAGCAAACCACCCTGGCACTTGTATACCTATGTAACAAACCTGCAAGTTCTGCGCATATATCTCAGAAATTAAATTATAAAAATGAAAGAAGATCAATTGTTGAAATAAGTCAGTGTTTTCTAATTAAAAGGTTTGTTCTACACTGATATGCTGATATGCTTTTAAACATAAGATAATAAGAAATATAAATTTTGTGGTTTTTTTGGAAACCTGCAAGAAACCTCTGAACTAATTGAATAACATGACAATGATACCAGTAGGTAACATTTATTGAATGCCTACTGTGTGTCAGGCAGTGCTTTAATGTTATGTTATCCTCATAACAACTCTATGAGGGAAGTACAATTATTCTCCTTCATCATAGATATGGATGTTGAAATATACAAATGTCAGGCAAGAGTGATATGAATGGGTTTTAAATAGCCCAAGCTGTTTAATCTATAACACTACTGATGTAAAGAAAATTAGAATATTTCCTTGTAAATACAGATGCAATAAATGAAACTCAGAAGGATTAATTATCAGGATGTCACACCGCCAGCAAGTCATAAAAGCTTGATTTTTTTTTTTGAATTTTTATTTATTTTTATTTTTATTTTTTATTATTATTTTTTTAATTTATGAAGTATTTATTGATGATTCTTGGGAGTTTCTCGGAGAGGGGGATATGGCAGGGTCATAGGATAATAGTGGAGAGAAGGTCAGGAGATAAACACATGAACAAAGGTCTCTGGTTTCCCTAGGCAGAGGTCCCTGCGGCCTTCTGCAGTGTTTGTGCCCCTGGGTACTTGAGATTAGGGAGTGGTGATGACTCTTAAAGAGCATGCTGCCTTCAAGCATCTGTTTAACAAAGCACATCTTGCACCACCCTTAATCCATTTAACCCTGAGTTGACACAGCATATGTTTCAGAGAGCATGGGGCTGGGGGAAAGGCCATAGATCAACAGCATCCCAAGGCAGAAGAATTTCTCCTAGTCAGAACAAAATGGAGTCTCCTATGCCCACCTCTTTCTACACAGACACAGCAACAATCTGATCTCTCCTTCCTTTCCCCACACTTCCCCCTCTTTCCTTTCAACAAAACCGCCATCGTCCTCATGGCCCGCTCCCGATGGTCGCTGTCTCTTCGGAGTTGTTGGGTACACCTCCCAGACAGGGCGGCCGGGCAGAGGCGCTCCTCGCTTCCCAGACGGGGCGGCCGGGCAGAGGCGCTCCTCACTTCCCAGACGGGGCCGCCCGGGCAGAGGCGCTCCTCGCTTCCCAGACGGGGCCGCCCGGGCAGAGGCGCTCCTCGCTTCCTCCCAGACCGGGTGGTGGCCGGGCAGAGGCGCTCCTCACCTCCCAGACGGGGCGGCCGGGCAGAGGCGCTCCTCTCCTCCCAGACGGGGCGGCCTGGCAGAGGCGCTCCTCACTTCCTCCCACACCGGGTGGCAGCCGGGCAGAGGCGCTCCTCACTTCCTCCCAGACCGGGTGGCAGTCGGGCAGAGGCGCTCCTCACTTCCCAGAGGGGGCGGCCGGGCAGAGGCGCTCCTCACTTCCCAGACGGGGCGGCCGGGCAGAGACGCTCCTCACTTCCTCCCAGACGGAGCGGCGGGGCAGAGGCGCTCCTCACCTCCCAGACGGGGCGGCAGGGCAGAGGCGCTCCTCACTTCCCAGACTGGGCGGCCGGGCAGAGGCGCTCCTCACCTCCTAGACGGGGCGGCCGGGCAGAGGCGCTCCTCACTTCCCAGACGGTGCGGCGGCTGGGCAGAGGTGCTCCTCACTTCCCAGATGGGGCAGCCAGACAGAGGCGCTCCTCACTTCCTCCCAGACGGGGTGGCGGCCAGGCAGAGGCGCTCCTCACTTCCCAGAGGGGGCGGCCGGGCAGAGGTGCTCCTCACTTCCTCCCAGACGGGGTGGCGGCCGGGCAGAGGCACTCCTCACCTCCCAGACGGGGCGGCCGGGCAGAGGTGCTCCTCGTCTCCCAGACGGGGCAGCCGGGCAGAGGTGCTCCCTCTGCCTGGCCGCCACCCCGTCTGGGAGGAAGTGAGGAGCACCTCTGCCCAGCTGCCCCATCTGGGAAGTGAGGAGCACCTCTGCCCGGCTGCCACCCCCTATGGGAAGTGAGGAGCGCCTCTGCCCGGCCGCCCCGTCTGGGAGGTGAGGAGTGCCTCTGCCTGGCCACCCCGTCTGGGAAGTGAGGAACGCCTCTGTCCGGCCACCCCGTCTGGGAAGTGAGGAGCGCCTCTGCCTGACCACTCCGTCTGGGAGGTGAGGAGCGCCTCTGCCCGGCCGTCACCCCGTCTGGGAGGAAGTGAGGAGCACCTCTGCCCGGCTGCCCCGTCTGGGAGATGAGGAGCACCTCTGCCCGGCCGCCCCGTCTGGGAGGTGAGGAGTGCCTCTGCCTGGCCGCCACCCCGTCTGGGAGGAAGTGAGGAGAGCCTCTGCCCGGCTGCCCCATCTGGGAAGTGAGGAGCGCCTCTGCCCGGCCGCCACCCCATATGGGAAGTGAGGAGCGCCTCTGCCTGGCCACTCCGTCTGGGAGGTGAGGAGCGCCTCTGCCCAGCCGCCCCGTCTGGGAGGTGAGGAGTGCCTCTGCCCGGCCGTCACCCCGTCTGGGAGGAAGTGAAAAGCTTGATTTTTAAGCTCAGATTTTTAAGTTCCTGGCAGAGTCATCATTTTACTGAACTATAATATGTAGATAAAATTTAAATAGAGACAACTGAAATAGTCTCTGCCATAAAGTAGATAATAATCAATACATGGACTAAGTCTGATGAAGTAAAAGTTGGTATTTCTCTAACTTTCATGTGTAGGCAAGATAAAGAAGCTTTCTTGAGTAGCTAAGGAGAATGACCTTAAGAAAGACAAAACCAAACCACCATTCAATTGTGTCATTAAGACCTCAATGTGCACTCAGAAACAATTTCTGAAATGAGTCCGACATCTATTTAGTGGTAATCTGAAACACTTGAACTGGAGATTAGTTGTGAAACAAAAGAATTGTTCTACTGTGTATTATTTTCCTTTACTCTAGGAAGTACATAAAAACACAGCTAGTGGAGGAAGGGAAGAAAAAGAAAGGCAGCAAGATGTTGCAGGATCTTATTTTTTTCTTCCTTACATGCATAAGGAGTAGAATAAAATAAAGTCCTCCAAAGAATAGGACTTTCCTGTCCTCCCTGCCCTCCCCGCTCCACTCCAGTTTTCCTTAAGCCCTTCATCTGAGATGCCTGGAGATCAAAGGAGTTAGTTATCTTAGTAGATAAAGGACACCACTAGAGAAAAAATTAAATAAAGATTTAGAGATGGGCAAAAGTGTGTGGAATGGCAAAGGGACACCTTGACAGAATGAAGCCTTATAAAAAGTGTCAGTGAATTTACAGACCAGAGAGAGAGAGAGAGAGAGAGAGAGAGAGAGAGAGAAGGATGCTTACAGACTATTTATTTACAGAAAGCTAGAAGATTTCTTTTTCAGGAGACAGAGTTTTCATGTTAGATATTGTGAACCCTCTCACATAACATATTGGCTTTTTTGTATTGTGTCCTCTGAAAACATTTTACATGAGGAATGCAAAGATCAATTATAAACAAATATTAACTGTGCTGGCCAAGTTCTCCCGTAACAGAGCTTAATATATTTTCCTACAGTCATTTATTGTTTCCCCTCAAAAGTTGCTAGGCTGAATTAGTCAACGAGCTAAAAGAAATATTTGAAATGTGTGAAGTATTCATTTAGTATTGTGCTAGGCAACAACTCCTCACTTATCTATAATTCATTGGTTATGAGAACATAGCTAAAAACTGGGGGAATGAGAGAAAAGCTGTGTCTAAATCACCAAAGCAGTATTTTATTCTGAAGACAGCTTTGCCAAATCTTAGACACTTTTACATTATATGCAATTCAAATATACATGATTGTTTTATTTCTCAGTTTACAGAATATAAGAGGTAACTTTTTTTTTGAAAGGAAGCTTTTTATTATTATTATACTTTAAGTTTTAGGGTACATGTGTACAACGTGCAGGTTTGTTACATATGTATACATGTGCCATGTTGGTGTGCTGCACCCATTAACTCATCATTTAGCATTAGGTGTATCTCCTGATGCTATCCCTCCCCCCTCCCCCCACCCAACAACAGTCCCTGGTGTATGATGTTCCCCCTTCCTGTGTCCATGTGTTCTCATTGTTCAATTCTCACCTATGACTGAGAACATGTGGTGTTTGGTTTTTTGTCCTTGTGATAGTTTGCTGAGAATGATGGTTTCCAGCTTCATCCATGTCCCTACAAAGGACATGAACTCATCCTTTTTTTATGGCTGCATAGTATTCCATGGTGTATATGTGCCACATTGTCTTAATCCAGTCTGTCATTGTTGGACATTTGGGTTGGTTCCAAGTCTTTGCTATTGTGAATAGTGCCTCAATAAACATACGTGTGCATGTGTCTTTATAGCAGCATGATTTATAATCCTTTGGGTATATACCCAGTAATGGAATTGCTGAGTCAAATGGTATTTCTAGTTCTAGATCCCTGAAGAATCGCCACACTGACTTCCACAATGGTTGAACTAGTTTACAGTCCCAGCAACAGTGTAAAAGTGTTCCTATTTCTCCACAACCTCTCCAGGAGCTGGTGTTTTGAAAAGATCAACAAAATTGATAGACCACTAGCAAGACTAATAAAGAAGAAAAGAGAGAAGAATCAAATAGACGCAATAAAAAATTATAAAGGGGATATCACCACCAATCCCACAGAAATACAAACTACCATTAGAGAATACTATAAACACCTCTATGCAAATAAACTAGAAAATCTAGAAGAAATGGATAAATTCCTCGACACATACACTCTCCCAAGACTAAACCAGGAAGAAGTTGAATCTCTGAATAGACCAATAACAGGCTCTGAAATTGAGGCAATAATTAATAGCTTACCAACCAAAAAAAGTCCAGGACCAGATGGATTCACAGTTGAATTCTACCAGAGGTACAAGGAGGAGCTGCTACCATTCCTTCTGAAACTATTCCAATCAAGAGAAAAAGAGGGAATCCTCCCTAACTCATTTTATGAGGCCAGCATCATCCTGATACCAAAGCCGGGCAGAGACACAACAAAAAAAGAGAATTTTAGACCAATATCCCTGATGAACATCGATGCACAAATCCTCAATAAAATACTGGCAAACCAAATCCAGCAGCACATCAAAAAGCTTATCCACCATGATCAAGTGGACTTCATCCCTGGGATACAAGACTGGTTCAACATATACAAATCAATAAATGTAATCCAGCATATAAACAGAACCAAAGACAAACACCACATGATTATCTCAATAGATGCAGAAAAGGCCTTTGACAAAATTCAACAATGCTTCATGCTAAAAACTCTCAATAAATTAGGTATTGATGGGACATATCTCAAAATAATAAGAGCTATTTATGACAAACCCACAGTCAATATCATACTGAATGGGCAAAAACTGGAAGCATTCCCTTTGAAAACTGGCACAAGACAGGGATGCCCTCTCTCGCCACTCCTATTCAAAATAGTGTTGGAAGCTCTGGCCAGGGAAATCAGGCAGGAGAAGGAAATAAAGAGTATTCAGTTAGGAAAAGAGGAAGTCAAATCGTCCCTGTTTGCAGATGACATGATTCTACGTCTAGAAAACCCCATCGTCTCAGCCCAAAATCTCCTTAAGCTGATAAGCAACTTCAGTAAAGTCTCAGGATACAAAATCAATGTGCAAAAATCACAAGCATTCTTATACACCTATAACAGACAGACAGAGAGCCAAATCATGAGTGAACTCCCATTCACAATTGCTTCAAAGAGGAGGTAATTTTTTTTGAGACAGAGTCTAGCTTGTTCACCCAGACTGGACTGCAGTGCTGCTTAACCTTACTGCAGCCTTGAACTTCAGAGTTGAAGTGATCCTCCCACCTCAGCCTCCTGAGCTGGAACTACAGGTGCATGCCACCACATCTGGCTAATTTTTTAATTAATGTTATGTGGAGATGGAGTCTCACTATGTTGACTAGGCTGGTCTCACACTCCTGGCCTCAAGCAATCCTCCTGCCTGGGCCTCCCAAAATGTTAAAATTTAAATTAGAAGATGAGATTTTTCATATTGAAACTCCTAGCTCTTGAACCAGCCATATCACATTTAAAAAACCACTATGCATATATAGTTACCTAATTGCAAAATGGTGGAAGTACCAAGATCGTTTCTTCTCCTGCACTTTCTTTAAGCAGTAAAATATTGTAAGAAAAATAAACTCCCATTCTGAGGTTTAAAAAGTGTGGCTCATCTACACAGTAGATTAATATGCATCCATTTTTTAAAAAGAGTGTGTTCTAATGTACCAATGTGGAAGGACTGAGAAAATATATTAAGTGAAAGACAGCAAGATATATCATGATCCCATTTGAATTGTTAAAAGAAAAGCTTTAAACTAATTAAACTTGACATATTTATCCTGAACAAATAATTCCTGAGTCCAGTGGTGTCAGTACAAGGAGAAGTTGAGGGCTGCACTAGACAGTGTGAGTGGCGTGCTTTCATAGGCCAAAGGCAGATGCAAAGTAGAGAAATCACCTGATTGGCTACAGCTAGGCATCTGTCTTTTTTGGGTATAGTGTGATGAGTTGGCGGCCTGTGATTAGCTGAACTCAGCTGTTTGTTATTCTCCTAAGTTAGGTTTGCATTTATCTAAGTACTAAGTTAAGACTGCAATTTATTATACAGAAACTCGAAGTATGGAGACAGCCTCAGGCTAATGGCCTCCTGCTTATTTAATTTTATAATATAAAAATGTAATTTTTAATGTTTGAAAGCCATAAACGTTAATGAAAATATATTAAAAATGTAAGTTGATTTTGTATGGAAAATGATAGTAGGGTGAGAAGGGGTTGTATAGCCAAATCACAGGTATTTTATAGACAGACACTGAGCTGAAGGAAGGAGGCTAAGTAACTTGCCAAAGCTATACCATTGGAATCCTGTATTGAAACCTAGAAGTCCAGCACCAGAGGATATTCAAGTCACTATTCTGCAATGTTGCTTTTCATGAGAATACAATTGAGCGTGCATATTAAAATGCCAATTTTGTGGCTGTTTTTTTTTTTAAATCCATCTGGCTACTTATTCAACTCTGCTTCACCTTAAAACAAATAAAAACGAAAAAGCAAATTTAAAAAACAAAATAAAAAATAATCCTCTTCCCTCAGATTTGCATCTCTATATTATCAAGTTTGAGTGTGCACACTTTACAAAATATTCCAAGGTTAGGTAGTCTTTCACAAAATAACTTTGCCCTCTAGAATTCCCAGGCACATATTATCTCCAAATTCTGGCTTGTAGAAAATGTGGTGATCTATGAACAAAAACGTGTTTAGAGGCCATTCACCAGAGCCCTGCAATCAGCACTAACTACCATAGGCTTCAGAATAAAATTCACATATTGATTTTAATTTATAAATCCCCTTCTGGTGGACTGCCACATTCCCTTATAGATTACCTCTGCACCTGTAAATCATTCTGCAGCTGGGATGGGTTGTACCACTCATAAGACCAATTCTTTGATTTAAATGTTAGGGGACTGAAGGCAGATGTTTTCATTAATCTTTTATGTGTTTTTTCTTACACATTTTTCTTTGGGGTAGTATGAAGATAATTATACTTTTAACCTTCCTTGATTTATAATTTAAGCTATTTGGCTTATAGATAGTACAATGTAAGAGGAGTTAGCTCTTGGCAAATTTGTGAAGTAACTATTTTTAGAAATTGCAACTTTCTTATTTAACCTCTTTCTTTTCTACCCTCTAAGACCCCTCTTCCAGCCCCTCAGGCATCCACTGCTGTGACAGTTTTCTCCTCTTAACATTTTAACATCCACTTTCCTTGCAGCAAATCATATGCAACTATTAACTAGTTTTTAAATATTATCTCCACCGTAGCTTAAACCTCAATAGGATCAACTCCTTTAAGGAAAGCTTTAAGGTTACCTTTCGTCAGGGGTGCATCATGTGAGGTGGTCAATTTCTGGAGTATCTGCGAAGCTCATAATAATGCTTTATATATCCTCTGTATCAAAGCAATGGAAGCCATGTTTGTACTACCCAAACTCATCACTGGCTACAGTTAATTGGATGAAGTGTGGCCATTTGACACATGTTTAGCCAATTGAATTCTCACAATCAAGAAGTTTTATTTGGTAACAAGGACTTCTAATTGAGATTTAAATAGCGATAGAAATTCTCAAGAGTTGTGACTCTGCCTTCAATTGTCCATCAATAACACATGAGAGAAATCAGGGCTGTAAAAAGTAAGGAATGAAGAGTTTAGATGTGAATAAAATGTCATGCAGGAGAGACACAAATTGTTTGTGAATTCTCCTTCCATTTCTCTTCCTGAATTCAATAGGAGAGCTTTATTTCCTTGTGAAAATTAGCCCATTTTAATTAAGTTAGATCAAACTGGTTTCTGTTACTTGCAAACAAAAGACACTAATTGATATATAATGACACCTACTACCCACCTTCCCCTTCAGAATAAGATGATCCAATATTCTTTGTGAAAATCAACACTTCACTCACATTCTTTAGGCTTAGATAAAATCGCTTCCACCTCTAATTCCAGAGTATAGCTTTTAATTTAAGCTGACCAGCTGGATCATCATATTTTCAGCAAGTGTGATTGAATTAGGAATGGACTGTAAGTGCATTGACAGCTAAAGGAAACATTTGCTGGAATTTCTGAGAGACTTGCGCTTATCTTGCAGGATTTGAACTTGCAGTTTCTGGTCTAGAACAACTGGAACTCTCTTGCTCTCAACAGTGCTGGTTTATATAAAAGTGCAATAAACCTAGAGAAAGTGAAACCATGCAACCTAAGGGAGATGGGGGAAGAGAGAGGGAGATACAGGGCTCTAGAGGTATCATTTGAGCCCCAGGTTCAAATCCTGTTGTACTGGTTACGTGCTCTGTATCTTATAACCAAGACTTCTGGCTGATACAGAGCTCCCCAAATGCTGCTGTGCCAGTGTTGCTTTCTTTACCTAACTTATGTGTCATTCTCTGAAATAAAACAAATTTCAAATGGTAGTATTCTATTTAAATTTATATTTTCTAAAGAGAAAAGAAATAATTCATTTATTTAGTTTTTTCTTAATTTATATAACAAGGACAATTTATTGTGTACTCCATCTTTTGAAGTGCAGCGTTTCAGTAAAGACTAGGTATTGCATAGAAAAAAAATAGCAGGATTTGCAGACCATAGTTTCCCCCTAATTTTACTATATACTAGCTATATAAAGAAAAGGAAATCATTCTCTCTATTTTGCTTTTAAAGAACAAAACTGGAGGCATCACACTGACTTCAAACTACATTATGAGGCTGCAGTAACCCAAACAACATGGTATTGGTAGAAAAACAGACACGTAGACTGGAACAGAATCAAAAACTCAGAAATAAAGCCACAAACCTGCAAGCAGCTGATCTTCAACAAGGACAACAAAAAGGAAAGGGGAAAGGATTTCCTATGCTCTAAATGGTGCTGGAATAACTGGCTAGCCATATGCAGAATAAATCTTTCACCACATATAAAAATTAACTCAAGATGGCTTAAAGATTTAATGTAAGACATCAAACTACAAAAATCCTAGAAGGAAACCTAGGAAATGCCCTTCTATTCATCAGCCTTGGCAAAGAATTTTTGACTTAGTCCCCAAAAACAATTGCAACAAATACAAAAAGTAATAAGTGAGATCTAAGGAAACTAAGGATCCTCTGTACAACAAAATAAACTATCAACAGATCAACAAAGTAAATAAACAACCTACAGAATGGGAGAAAATATTTGCAAACTGTGCACCTCACAAAGGTATAGTAATCAGAATCTGTAAGGGACTTAAACAAATTAACAATTTAAAAAAACCCACAAATAACCCATTAAAATGGGCAAAGGACATGAATAGATTTCTCAAAAGAAGAATACAAGCAGCCAACAAACATGAAAAAATGCTCAACATCACTAATTATTAGAGAAATGCAAATTAAAACAACCATGAAATGCTATTGCACACTGGTCAGAATGGCTTCTATCTAAAAGTCAAAAAAACAATAGATGCCAGTGAGTAATTGCTCACGATTATGGCCTCCAGCTGCATTCACGTTGCTGCAAAGGACATGATTTTGTTCTTTTTTATGGCTGTGTACTATTTCATGCTACATATGTATCGCATTTTCTTTATCCAATCCATCATTAGTGGGCACCTACGCTGATTCCATGTCTTTGCTATTGGGAATAGCTCAGTGATGAATATAACTAGTGCATGTGTCTTTTGATGCCAGTGAGGCTGTGGATGCCAGTGAGGTTGTGGAGAAAAGGGGAATATACACTCTTAGTGGGAATGTAAATTAGTTCAGCCACTATAGAAAGCAGTTTAGGTATTTCTCAAAGAAGTTAAAACAGAGTGACCATTTGACCCAGCAATTTCATTACTGGGTATACTCCAAAGAAAAAGATTATTATACCAAAAAGACACATGCACTAGTTATATTCATCACTGAGCTATTCACGATAGCAAAGACATGGAATCAACTTAGGTGCCCACCAATGATGGATTGGATAAAGGAAATGTTATACATATGTAGCATGAAATAGTACACAGTCATAAAAAAGAACAAAATCATGTCCTTTGCAGTAACATGAATGCAGCTGGAGGCCATAATCATAAGCAAATTTTTCAGGAACAGAAAACAAAAGACCACATGTTCTCACTTATAAGTGTGAGCTAAATATTGAACACACATGGACATAAACATGGGAACAACTGACACTGCAGACTACAAGAGAGAGGGGAGAGGGAGGCATGGGTTGAAAAACTATCGAGTACTACGCTCACTACCTGGGTGCAATATACCCATGAAACAAATCTGCACATATACCCCCATATTTAAAATAAAAGTTAAGATAAATAAATAAATAAATAAGTAACATAATATCTACCCAGTAAAGTCATAAGTTTCCTGTGCAGATA
Source organism: Pongo pygmaeus (assembly GCF_028885625.2). Lineage (NCBI taxonomy): Eukaryota > Metazoa > Chordata > Mammalia > Primates > Hominidae > Pongo > Pongo pygmaeus. The sequence continues at coordinate 47,008,236 of NC_072386.2, read as the reverse complement.
AAGTGACAGGTTGTTATGTTCAAATCTCTTTGGAAATATTTGCAGTGTTATACATATATACCTATGTATACTTCAGAAGTTAAAATGTAACCCGTTAGGTTTTTAGATTTCTTCTCAAAGTTAATACCTATAATATAATATCAAGGTTCATGAGGTCTCTAATTTCCATCTGAACTACGAAATTCAAAGAAGGGCTTCTATTCTGTTTGTGTGTTGCCATAGTTCAATATTAGTGAAGAGTCCAATTGAAGTAGCATAAGAAGAGTTGGTCTTATAGAATTTAGCCTCAGATTACAAGTAAGCAATTTTCTGCTCCTTGCAGGTTTTTAATTGTGATGAAATTTATTGGAGAGCAGAAGGATGGCTAGAAGTTAAGAAAATTATTTTTAAACTTTCAACTAATAGCATAGTTCTTTGAATTACCGATTTGTTAAAAATCAATTTATTTAATCAAAGTACCTATTTTCAGTACATTTTTTGCTTTAACAATCAAGTATACATTTAGATTACACTGATGAGTCAACAAACATTCAGCTCGATTACTCATGTAGTAACAGTTGTATTCTCATGTTCTTAAAATTCTGCGAGAGAGGTATAAAATAACCAAATCTCATCACTGAAATGTTGATATGAATTAATTTAACATTAGAGCGTTTTCTCTGCTTATGCTTTACTTTGGTAATACTATGACACTCATATTTATACAACTGTTGGGTGTTGTTATATCCAATGTTTTATCTGTTTGTTTCTACTACAAATTTTTCAGCTCCTAGGTGACATGGCTTATATTTTAATTATTATGTATTCCTAGTGCCTAAAACATAGCAGGTTCAATAACTGTTTGTTGAGTGAATGAATGCAAAATAATTGCTTATGGAGTACCTTCCTGGTTATAAAGAAGAACATCAAATTAGTTATTTGGTCTGCCCAAATATCAGTGTCACTAATGGTATGAAAATTCAAAAACAAAACAAAATAATGTTTCGAGGAAACCTTTTCCACTTTGAGGAAAAAGTGGAATTGGATTTTTTCCTAATGAAATATAGCAAAAAGAATTTTCATGTATTTTCCTGCTTTTAATGTTAACAAGGAATGGAATGAGACAGATACTTTAAAAAGTAATACTTTTTTCTTCTTATTTAAATAGGAACATATGTTCATTGTACATACTTTAGTAATTACGTAAAAGGTGAGAAATTAAATTGAAAGTACCCCTTATATAACTATCCCAACAATAACTGATGACGTTTGTTTGTTTGTAGTATTTTCACACACACACACACACAGACACAGACACAGATACACACACACACACACAAACACACACACAATAATATGCTCATTGATAAACCGGAATACCGCAGGCCTTGAGACATATTTCAAAGTCAGATTTTTTCTTCCTCATTCTCTCTTAGAATTCTGATTCTTATTTTTTTTTAACTGTCAGACATCCTGAGAAATAGTTAACATTGGGTCAGGAATGCCATAATATTAATTTGTGGGAAAGGAGAGACTCCCCAGCTTAGCCTCGAATCCAGTCTTCTACATGGAGTACTTTTAGTAGAGGTAGGATTTGCAGGGGAGGGTAGTTTTTGCAGTTGGTGGCCGAATTGCCTGGCCTGCCCAGGAAAGGGTGAAGCTCCCAATATTGCCATTTTCAAATGATTGTAGGGGTCGTAAACTTCTGGCCTCTTCTTGCCTAGTTGAATTCTGGTCTCACTAGAGTGGTAGAAAGGTGAATGTTATCACCAGGAAGACTTTCTGCAGGCAATTGAGTTCAGAGAGGGAGAGTAAGTAGATTTAGATTTACTTGTATCAGATTCCAGAGAGTTCCTGTACTTCTGATAGATGGCAAGAAATGAGCTAGTGGTAGACTGATTCATGGGCCAGTGTGAGGAAATACTAGATTTCTTTGGGTATATTTGGATATTGGAAGCCCCTAAGAGGGGGCAAAATTACTTCCTGTTTAATGTTTTAAATGGAACAGAAAGGCTTATGGAACTTTATTTTGATCTTCAAGTTGTAAAACCTTTTACACAGTGAGGCTTTTGATATTTTTATTTGAAATAGGTGTTGAAAATACTCTTTCTAATTTTTTAATTGTCAATCTTATGGAATTTTACAAAGATTTTATCTGGTATTAAAATAGTAGTATCTATTACTATTTTCTTTTACGGTTTCTTATTTTGCTTTTATACATTGAGAAACCATTTCAACTCAATTTTTTCTTTCTTTTTTTAAACAAAATTATTTGTAAGTTATTAAGCTGTTTATCTAAATAAATGACAAAAAGGAGATACATTTTATTTTATCTCTAAATATAACTGAAACAAAGATTTTTGTTTTCATGAAGTTTGTGAAATTCTCCCCATTTCCGGTTAGTGACTTATAAAGTAAAATTATAAAAAGTAAATTATGTATGCAATTTTCTCAAAAATTTAAATTATTTTACTGATAATATTGATTTCATCAAATCACCTCTTACAAACCTGAGGTATATTGATACCTATATCTCAGAGTAAATTCAGGACACATTGTAAATTTTTACCGCATTTTTCAAGTAGATGAGAATCATCATTAGGGTAGATATAAATGAGATCATGACATATCCAATAAAATAATCAAAGAAGGTTAAAATTTGAGCTTAATGATAATAAGCAAATATTGGACTTCTTGGAAAGAAATAAAAATGTATTGACTAAAAAGATAAGTATCAATAATTTTATTCAAGTTAAAAAATTATCATACTGTATAAAACCAAGTGCTACACAATAATTATTATTCAAAGTACAGAACATATCATTCTAGAGGGTGTGTGTGGGGGGGTAGTAAACTCTCTTGTATCCAATAATTTTTACAAGAAGTTTTGAAATAAAAACAAATGTAATTCTTATATATAATCAATATGTAAAGGATACTTTTGTTGTTGTTTTTTTTTGAGTCAGAGTCTCACTCTGTTGACCAGGCTGGATTGCAGTGATACAATCTCATCTCACTGCAACCTCTGCCTCTGGCATTCAAGCGATTCTCAGCCTCCTGAGTAGCTGAGATTACAGGCGCATGCCACCATGCCCAGCTAATTTTTGTATTTTTTTGGTACAGACGGGGTTTCACTGTGTTGGCCAGTCTGGTCTCGAACTCCTGGCCTAGAGTGATCTTCCCATCTTCACCTCACAGAGTGCTGGGATTATAGGCATGAGCCATCACACCTGGCCAAGGATACATTTTTGAAGCTACAGTGATAACCAGGAATGAAGTATTAGAGTGGTAACCTCGTTAATTAAACTGTACATTTTTTAAGAAAAGTGACGATTTGTTGGTCTAAAGGAATTGAAGTAAGACTTCATATCATTATGGCTAGTGAAAATATTAATACCAAGGAACTTTAAATGAGAGAAATACAATTAATTTTCTTATACGGTAGTAGATGTTGCGCGTAAAAACAGCGGAGCCTAACTGAAATGATTAGAGGTAACAAAAGAAATATATGCATTTGTAAATTATTTTCACCTATAAACAGTAAATTTCATTATATACCACTTATTATATGTATATTGTGATATTGTGATAAAAGTAATATTTGCATTATCATGGAAATCTAACAATTTTCATTTTCACTGTCTCTTGACAGTAGTTTAATGTTTTAATATTTAATTCCCATTACAACTCCTCAAGGCTCTTTCCAATTTCTGTCTCTTTCCTCAAAAATCCAAATGCCCTGTTTTCCCTCACTTTCTGTATATATTGTATATACACAATATATACATCGCTTTATGGATTCCTCCAACTTTATGGATTTATCATAGCAAAAATGCCTGAAAATTCCTGAATTAATTGTATGTCCATTTAAAATTTTCTGCCTGTTTTCACTCATCCCATTTTTTAGCTTTAACATATGTATCTCTGCTATATTCCTTCTTACTCTCTTTCAGGAGATCTTGTTTTCAGCTCTATCCTCTCTTGCATCATTAGCTTTTATTTCTCTATGATCTTTTACAAAATGTCTGTGTGCCTGCTCCAGTCCCATTCTCCTAAACGCCCTTTCTCTCTCATGGTTAAATTGCCATCAATCTCTTCCCTTGATTTCACTGTCAGACATATCCAAAGAGCAGTCTGTTGCTGTTTCCATTTCGATATATTTATAAACTAACAACATTTTTATTGAATTATAACATATGCAGAAATTCAAGTATGTGTTCAACCTGATGAATTTTTAAAAAGGGAGAGACCCATGTAACCAGCACCCAGAGAAATAAATAGGTATTTTCTAGCACCCCGGAAGCTCCCAACATGTCTTGCTCCTTTCACTACCCCCACCAAAGATAATCACTGTGTTGACATTAAATATCAGAATAATTTTGCCGGTTTCTGAGCATTTCGTAATAAGTAGAATTATACAGCATGTAGTCTTTTTAGTCTAACTTCATTACTGAATGTGTTGTTGTGAGTAACTTGATTTATGTTCATTGTTCTATAAAACCCATATGAGAATATACCACAATGTTTTTAGCCATTCGATGGCAATGGGCATTTGGGTTGTTTTAACTTTTGGTTATTAAGAATAAAGCTGCTCAGGAGGCTGAAGCAGGAGAATCACTTGAACCCAGGAGGCGGAGGTTGCATTGAGCTGAGATTGTGCCACTGCACTCCAGCCTGGTGACAGAGCAAGATGCCATCTCAAAAAAGAAGGAGAGGGAGAGAGGGAGGGGGAGGGGGAGGGAGAATGCTGCTGCTAATCAAGACTAACCTGGACAATATAGTGAAACCCCATCTCTATCAAAAATACAAAAAATGAGCCAGGCATGGTGGCCTGCGTCTGTGGTCCCAGCTACTTGGGAGGCTGAGGAAGTAGGGTCCCTTGAATCCAGGAGGTGGAGGTTGCAGTGAGCTGTGGTCCCGTGGTTGCACCACTGCACTCCATCCTGGGCGACAGAGTGAGAACCTGTCTCAAAAACAAAAACAACAAAAAAAGAATAAAACTGCTAAGGACATTCATGTATATCTTTTGACGATCATGTCGATGCATTTCTGCTGCTTCATTTTTAAGTGTGCCTTTTGCTGGGTCATAGGGTTAGCATAAGGTCAACTTCAGTGGGTAACTGCAAAACAGTTTTTCAAACTGATTGCAACATTTTACTCTCCTATGAGCAGTATATGAATTCCTGTTGATCCACATTCTGACCAACATTTAGACATGTATTTTTAATTTCAGCTATTTGAGTGCATTTTTCTAACCAAAGATTTAAATTTTAAATGCCTTTTTTACATTTTAAATTTGTCTTTTTTTTAAAAGCCATTTTAGTTGTGGGTAGTAATGTCTTGGTGTGATTTTAATTTGCATTTCCATGATGATTTAATGAAGTTGAACACATTTCATGTTGATTGACCATTTGAATAACTCTTGTGTGAAGACTGTTCAGTGTTTTGCTGTTTTTTTCCTATTGAATTGTCTCCCTTTTTCTTAATGATTTGTAGTTCTTTTTAAAATGTGGATATGAGTTGTTTGATATATTATTTTTTGCTACCATGTGGTTTTTCACCTAATTCTCTTAATAGTGTCTTTCAAGGAACAGAGGCTTTTTACTTTTCATTTATTATTTTTTATTTCTCTTTTTATTTTCATTTGTATTTTCTATTATACTTCATGTTCTGGGATACATGTGCAGAATGTGCAGGTTTGTTAGAGAGGTATACATGTGCCATGGTGGTTTGCTGCACCCATCAACCCATCATCTACACTAGGAATTTCTCCTAATGCTTTCCCTCCCCTAGTCCCCGACCCCCCGACAGGGCCCAGTGTGTGATGTTTCCCTCCCTGTGTCCATGTGTTCTCATTGTTCAACTCCCACTTATGAGTGAGAATATGCAGTGCTTGGTTTTCTGTTACTGTGTTAGTTTGCTGAAAATGATGGTTTCCAGCTTCATCCATGTCCCTGCAAAGGACATGAACTCATCCCTTTTTTATGGCTGCATAGCATTCCATGGTGTATATGTGCCACATTTTCTTTATCCAGTCTATCATTGATGTGCATTTGGGTTGATTCCAAGTCTTTGCTATTGTGAACAGTGCCGCAATAAACATATGTGTGCATGGGTCTTTATAGCAGAATGATTTATAATCCTTTGGGTATATACCCAGTACTACTCCTTCTGAAACTATTCCAAACAATAGAAAAAGAGGGACTCCTCCCTAACTCATTTTACTTTTCATTTACGCTTCATAATATTTGCATCTTGTTTAAAATTTTTTTTCCTACCACAATCATGAAGACATTTGCTAGCATTTCATTCCTAAAGCTTTATTATCATGCCATTTACATGTAAATCTCTGACATTTATTTTTTGGTGTATTTTGTGATATATGATCAAGATTTTTTTTTTTTTTGAATGCCACATGCAGGGCAAATTTAAAAAAAAAATCCACAAAAACATCCAATTGGCTCAGACTATTTTTGAAAAAGAACATTCTTTCCTTACTGCCCTACAGTGTTAAGAATATCACTGTGGCAGGCAGCCTCCAAGATGGCTCTCCATAACCCCGGCCTTCAATATTCACATTCTTGTATAATGCCCTCCTAAATTGTGTCAGACTGAGTCTGAGGGACAAATAAGGTTTAGCAGAAATAATAGTATGTCTTTTCTCATATTAAACTATGAAAGACTGTGCTTTCCATTTTGGGCACTCTCTCATTTGTTCTCTTTCTCTTACTGCATTTGCTGGAGGAAACCAGCTACTATGAAGGCTTATGAGAGACCCATGTGATAAAGAGCTGAAGCCTCCTACCGACCTGAGTGAGGTTGGAAGTGTGTCCTGCAGCCCTGAAGCTGTCAGCTTGACTGCAACCTCAAGACAGACCCTAAGCCAGAACCACCCAGCTGAGCTGCTCCAGAATTTCCGACTTAAAGAAACTATGTGAGATGATAAATGTATGCTTTATAAGCTGCCACATTTTGGAAAAATTTGTTAAGCAAATATATGACAACTACAATCACCAAATGACTATATGTTAGTTTATTTATGGACTCTCTTCTGCTCCATTGGTCTATTTTTTTCTCTCCTTGTACCACCACTACACTGAATAATTATCATATTATTAAAATAAATCTCTTTATCTGATAGTGTAAGTACTGAAATGTTGTTCTCCCAGATTGCCTTTGGTATTCCTGCCCTTTTAAATTTTCATACGGATTTTAGAAGCAGCTCATCAATTTTCTTATACTCACAAATACACACACACACACAGAAACAAGATATCTGCAGTCACTTTGATAGGAATTTAATTGAATCGATGGATTAATTGGGCAGAATTGACACATTTAAAACGCTAAGTAGTCTAAATCATTAACATCCCTCAGTTTAATTAGGTCTTTAAAAAATATCTACCAATATTGCTTAGTGCTATAAATTGTAGAAATCTTATACATATTTCATTTAAAAAGTTTTAAAATTCTATTGAAATAAAAATACATCAACTTTTTTTCTTACTTTTTTGGCTGTTACACAGAAATACAAGTATATTCTATTACCTCATGTCAGTTATTATTATAATTCTAATAGTTTTTCTTGTAAATTCCTTTGAGTTTTCTCTATATACAATCACATTGTCTACCAAAAAAAAGTGACAATTTTATTTCTTCCTTTCAAATTCATATTTTTTATGCCGCTGTCCAGGACCTTGGTTCAATTTGTAAAAGCGGTGTTATACTGCACATTGGTTTATTTCTCTTTATCTCTATTATTTTCAACATCCAAGGGAAATATTTTAACTCATCAATATATGATGTTTGATGTAGTTTTTTTCTTTGGTCAATATCCTTTATCATATCAAAGATGTTGCCTTTTATTCTCCTATGAGTTCTTAATCATGAATAGATATTCGTTTCTGTCAAATAATTTTTCCGTATCTATTGAAATATTCACGTTTTATTCTTTTTCTTTTCCTGTTTATAGTGATGAATTTCAATGGTTGACTTGCTTATAATTTTATATTTTTCAAACATTTTTATAAAATAAAATTCAATCATACAAATAAGTCAAAAGAATTTTACAAGGAACACCCATATTCCTACCACCTACATTTTATAATTAAGATGATCCTACAATTGCTTCATCACATAACTATCCCTCTATCCATTCATCACTCCATCATTTGAGAAAATGATTCCTGAGACTGGGCATGGTGACTCACGCCTGTAATCCCAGCATTTTGGGAGGCCAAGGCAGGCAGATCACTAGAGGTCAAGAGTTCGAGACCAGCCTGGCCAATGCAATGAAACCCCACCTCTACTAAAAATACAAAAATTAGCCCGGTATGGTGACAGGCACCTGTAATCCCAGCTACTGGGGAGGCTGGGGCACGAGAATCACTTGAACCCAGGAGGCGGAGGTTGCAGTGAGCTGAGATTGCAGCACTGAATTCCAGCCTGGGTGACAGAGCCAGACTCAGTCTCAAACAAAAATGAAAACGAAAATGAAAACATAAACAAAAAAAGAAAAGAAAATGATTACTGAATGTTCAACCAATGCTGGACTAAATTCCACTTGGTTTAATGTGTTATCACTTTTTATATTTCTGGAGTAATTTACCATTATTTTGTTAGCCATTTGCACCTATGTTTGGAAATCACTTCTACGTTTATTTTGTCTGTAATATTCTTGTGAGGTTTTGTGACTTAAGATATGTTAACCTCATGAAATGAGTTCTCAAGTGTTCCCTTTTCTCTGATAAGAATACATAGATTCTCTGATAAGAATATATAGATTCTCGGATAAGAATATATTCTCTGATAAGGATATACAGATTGGTGGTACTTTTTAAAAAAATATTTGAGAGGAAATTCAGTGATATAATTAGTTGGCATTGGAGTTTTTGTGGGGAAGTTTTATAATAATGAACTCTATTTAATAAACATAACTACTTAGGATTTCTTTTCTTTTTCAGTATAAGTAGGTTGTGTTTTTCAAAAAATTTGTCTTTTTCTAAATTTTCAGCTTTAATGGGATAAAGTTATTCATAATATCTTTCTATTGAGATTTTAATATCTGTGGTATCATTAGTGATGTCACATTTTTCTTTTTTGTATTCATAATCTGTGGTTTCTTTACTTTTGACAAAGTTTGGCTTTGTTTTCTTCCATTGCCCTTTTGTTTTCTGTGTTTTTTAAATTTCTTCTCTACCTTTATTTCCTTCTTTTAGTTTCTTAGGTTTGATTTGATATTTGTTATCTTTAATCTTAAGTTTCATTTCTAATAAGTGTATTTAAAACTAAAAATTTTCCTCTAAGCACTGCTTTAGATATATTCTACAAATTTTGCCATATGAGATTTTGATTATCCAGTCAAAAATATTACTTACTTCCTTTGTGATTTCTACTGTGAAAAATGGGCTGATTTCTGTGATTAATAAAATACTCTGAATAATTTTATATTTGTTAGGTTTGTTTTATGACCCATACTATTATCAGTTTGATGAATGTTCCATGAACACCTCAAAAAAATTAATATATTGTTATTTGTTGATAAAACATTCTTTAATATAATTAGTTAAAATTGTATTGTTAGAAATTATACAATTTCATTTTTTCCTGCTTTCCCTGAAAGTAGTGTTTAGTATCCATCTCTCTGATTGTGAATTTGTCTTGTCCTCCTTTTAATTTTTTTCAATTTTCTTTATTTATTTTTAAGTGATATTATTGGATAGAGGCAGATTTAGAACCGTTAAATATTTCCAGTAGAATGATCTCTTTGCCATTTCAAATATTTTCTTTTATCTTTAATAATACTTCTTTACTTGGAGTTTTCTTTAATATTACCATAGTTTCAATTGTTTTATTTTTTTGTGTTCTTGTTGTTAATATTTGCAGAGTATCTTTTTTCACCCTTTTATTTTCCATCTTTATATGCTTTATATTTAAGGTATGTTCCAGGTAAGTGGAAAATTGACACTTTTTCCCTTTTAATTGAACTATTTTATTTTTAGCTGAATTAACAATGGTGTGTTGGTTTATATCTACCATCAAACTGTTTGCTATTTGACCCATAGTTTGGAGTTTCATTTTTCTTCCATTTCTTTTTACATATTAATCAATGTATTTTATTGTTCCATATAGTTCAATTAGATTAGTTACATCAAAAGTGTTTTTGTATGTTAACATTAGGGATTGCAATATGCATCCTCAATTTGTTACATTCTGATACAAATTATTATGTTCCACTTGCTCAATACACTAGTTCCTTAGAACCATTTACTTCTACTCATTCTCCTCCTGCTTTTGCATGATTGTTGTCAAATACAAACTTTTACTTATATTTTATTTTCCACAGGTTATTACTGTTACTGTTTTATATTTGTCATTTCTTATTTTACATTATTTACATACTTACTCTTTCCATTAAACTCCATTTCTTTCTGAATGTATGTGTTCTGAGTTCATTTTCACTCTGCTTTCAGTATTTGTTTTATTAAAACTATGCTAAAAACAAAATTTCTAGGGGTTTTCAGTCTGAAAACATATTTATTTTTCTACCATTATTAGAACTATGTTTTCAGTAGACATAGGTATCTTTCAAAAATTTTATTGCATATACTAAGATGTACAGTATGATATACTGCTATACATATATATATAGAGAGAAAGGTTACTACAGTCAAGCATGTTGACATAGCCATCATCTCACATAGCCATATATGTGTAAGTGTGTGTGTGTGTGTGTGTGTGTGTGTGTATAGTGGTAACAGCACCTAAAATCTTCTTTATTAACATATTTCTAGTAGACAATAGTATTAACTGTAGTTCTATTCTGTTCATTAGAGCTCTAGACTTATTCATCCTACAGAACTGCAACCCCGTACTCTTTTTATCTGTATCTCTCCATCTCCCCGCCACCTACTCTGGTAACTACTGTTTTTTCTATTTTTATGTACTCAACTTTTTGATATTGTCGTTGCATATTGCAGTATCTTCATCCTTTTTGAGGACTAATAATATTACATCATATTAATAAACCACAATTTCTTTATCCATTCATCCATCAACAGACACTTAGGTTGTTTCCATATCTTGGCTACTGTGAATAATGCTGCAATAAAGATGAGTATATCCTTGGTGAGATATCCAGCGAAAGGGATATTGGGTAAAATGTTAGCTCTGTTTTTAATGTTTTGAGGAACTTCCATACTGTTTTTTGTAGTGTCTGAAATAATTTACATTGCCATGAGTAATGCACAAGGGATCCTTTTTCTCCACATCCCTGTCATCACTTGTTATGTCTTCTCATTTTGACAATAAGTACCCTAACAGGTGCAAGGGAATTTGTTACCAGGGTTTTGATTTGCTTTTTCTTGATGATTATTGATGTTGAGCCCTTTTCATATACTTGTTGGTCATTTCTATGTCTTCTTCAGAGAAATGTTTATTCGGCTCCTTGGTGCGTTTTTAAATTGGGTTATTTATTTATTTCACTATTGAGTTATGTGAATTTCTTATATATTTTGGATATTAACCTTCTATCAGATATATGGTTCAAACATATTTTCTCCCAATCCATAAACACCCTTTTCATTTTCTTGGCTGTTTCCTTTGCTGTGCAGAAGCTTTTTAGTTTGATGTAGTCCCACTTCCTTTTCTGCTTTTGTGGCCTGGTCTTTTGGTGTGATATCAAAAACAATCATTGCCAAAGCCAACATCAAGGAGCTTTTTCCCCGTGTTTTCCTCAAGGAATTTTATAGTTTCAGGTGTTATGTTTAGATCTTTAATCCATTTTTAGTCTAACTTTGTCTATAGTGTAAGATAAAGGCCCAGATATGAACAGACACTTCTCAAAAGAAGACATTTATGCAGCCAACAGACACATGAAAAAATGCTTATCATCACTGGCCATCAGAGAAATGCAAATCAAAACCACAATGAGATACCATCTCATACCAGTTAGAATGGCGATCATTAAAAAGTCAGGAAACAACAGGTGCTGGAGAGGATGTGGAGAAATAGGAACACTTTTACACTGTTGGTGGGACTGTAAACTAGTTCAACCATTGTGGAAGACATTGTGGCAATTCCTCAAGGATCTAGAACTAGAAATACCATTTAACCCAGCCATCCCATTACTGGGTATATACCCAAAGGATTATAAATCATGCTGCTATAAAGATACATGCACACGTATGTTTAGTGCAGCACTGTTCACAATAGCAAAGACTTGGAACCAACCCAAATGTCCATCAATGACAGACTGGATTAAGAAATTGTGGCACATATACACCATGGAATACTATGCAGCCATAAAAAAGGATGAGTTCATGTCCTTTGTAGGGACATGGATGAAGCTGGAAACCATCATTCTCAGCAAACTATCGCAAGGACAAAAAAACCAAACACCACATATTCTCACTCATAAGTGGGAATTGAACAATGAGAACACTTGGACACAGGAAGGGGAACATCACACACCGGGGCCTGTCATGGGATGGGGGGAGAGGGGAGGGATAGCATTGGAAGATATACCTAATGTAAATGACGAGTTAATGGGTGCAGCACACCAACATGGCGCAAGTATACATATGTAACAAACCTGCACGTTGTGCACATGTACCCTAAAACTTAAAGTATAATGAAAAAAAAAGAAGTCAAATCAGACTTTAAAAAGAAAAAAAAGGATAAAGGCCCAATTTTATTCTTTTGTACATGAATATCCAGTTTTTTAACACCATGTGTTGAAGAGACTATATATTTTCAAACAATAGAAGTAGAGGGAATACTTCCAATTTCATTCTATGATGGCAGCATCATCCTGATACCAAATCCAGACAAAACACCACAAGATAAGAAAATTGTATTTCAATACCTTTAATGACTATAGTTGCAAAAATTTTCAATAAAAAGCAGCAAACTGAATTAAGCAGATGTTTATCAAAAAGATTAAACATTATGTCAAGTTGAATTCATCCCTAAGATGCAAGGTTGTTTTAATATATGCCAATCAATCAATGTGATACATCCTATTAACAGAATGTAAGATTAAAACCACATAACCATCTCAATAAATACATGAAAATAATTTGACAAACGTCAATGACCTTTCTTGAAAAAAACTCTCAGCAATTTAGGTATAGAAGGAAATTTCCTCAATATAGCAAAGACCATTTATAAAAAGTGTACAACTAACATCACAACTAATGGGGAAAAACTAAAAGCTTTTCCACTAAGATCAGGTACAAGGCAAGGATGGCCAATCTCACAATTTCCATTCAACATAGTACTAGAAGTACTAATAAGAACAATCAGGCAAGGAAAGAAACAAAGGGCATCCAAATAGGAGAGGAAGAAGTAAAATTTTTCTTATTTACAGATAGCCTGATCCTATAAGTAGAAAACTCTAAAGACTCCTCCTATATACATACAAAACTCATTAAAACTAATAAATAAATATGGTAAAGTTGCAGCCTACAAAATCAACAAGCAAAAATCAGTTACATTTCTTTACATCATCAATGACCTATCTGAAAGAAAATTAAGTGTGCATATATCAATTTGATTTTTTTCAGCCCTCTTGATATATTATTCAATTTGGTCTACTCCTGTCAAAAAATACAAAACAAAACAAACAGACAGAGAATAGCAAAAATCATTGGCAAAATGCATCCCACTTTAATCTACCTTTCTCTGTTTCATAATCTTCCTTTATTCTTCTCTTTCACCAAACTATTATCTCATTCCCAAAGACATCTTCTCTATCCTTGCCTTTGCACCTTCGCTCGCATTCCTTCCTTCACCTGCTAAAACCTTTATCAACATCTCTTCTTGACAACTTAGTATCCATATTTTTTTCTGATAATATTGGCTTTTATTTTATTTATTTATTTTTTTTGAGACGGAGTCTCTCACTGTCACCCAGGTTGGAGTGCAATGGTGCGATCTCGGCTCACTGCAACCTCTGCCTCCCGGGTTCATGCAATTTTCCTGCCTCGGCCTCCCAAGTAGCTGGGATTACAGGTGCACACCACCACCTGGCTAATTTTTTGTATTTTTAGTAGAGACAGGGTTTCACTATGTTGGCCAGACTGGTCTTGAACTTCTGAGCTCGTGATCCACCCACCTTGGCATCCCAAAGTGCTGGGATTCCAGGTGTGAGCCACTGCGCCTGGCCAATATTGTCCTTTTATATATAGAATTCTCGTTTCCCTTTAAAAGTGATTTGGGTGAAATGTCAATCGAGGTAATTGATCTTATTTTCGCCAAAGATGATAACATAATCCAATCAAGTTCAAATAGATATTGTTGTCCTCATGGCATATAAATTTTGAGTTTAGTTGCCCAAAGAATGAGAATGATTATGGTTGATTCTCCCTGATGATGATACATTATAGAAATACTGTAATTGTCCTTATTACCTTGTTCTTCTCTACTTATTTTTAAAACTGATTCTTTTATATGTTACCTAGAAAAGTAAAAGGAATACATATTGCATTAGTGAGACTAAATATATTATTTAATTAAATGCTGGATATAGCTAGAGTTTCTGTAAGAGAACAACCAAGAAGTAGAGTAGGGTTAAATCCATGACATTTGAAGAGTAGACAAAAGAAGACTTAGGATACCAAGATCAAAACCTAAAACTACTGTGTTCTGAAAAGGGGTTCTCTTCGGCAAGTGTATAGAATCCATCCAAAGATAAAAGAAACAGTAATGGAATATAGGATTTTTCATAACTATATTTATTTATTTTGTCATGAAGACAAACATAAGGTTTCTGAACTTGAGGCAGACTATTATTGTTACTTACAACAATAACTGTATTGGCTCCCCATACTCCATTCTCTTTTTTAGGGTAATGTAATGAGAACCAGATGGCTAGCCATGTGTTTATGAATGAGTATCTACCATAGAAAAGGAACCACAACATTATGAGTCTGGAGTTTATATGAAAATGGCTATAGACCTACTCTCCGCCACTCATTAGAGTGGAAGAGAAAACTAATCTCCCTAATGTAAACAAATATTATTTCTAAAGAAAAATAAATACCTAACTTATGACTCTTTAGAATATAGATGACTGACCTCTGGTTTTATTAAATTTTAAAATATAAACGTACAGTTTTTGGAGATGAGGAACCTCTACATATTTCCAGAGGTTTCTATTTATTCAATAGTCTGTTAAGTTCAAAATCTTGTTCTTTAGCTGAGATGCCAGTTTTTTATGTTCAGAGAAACTAACCATGCAGAAACATGAAAATTCTTTCTCTGCAGTTGAGCAAAGAGTCACTGCTATTTTGCCATAAATAAAAAATTAAATTTAGTTAGAGGTTGGCTAAAGAGAGAATAGGTTGTCTTATGACATAATGAATTATCTATTACAATACTCATTTAAGCATATGGTCAAGTTGACCATTTAGAAGAGGTGTTACAATGGGGATTTAAGCATTCAACAAGTCGTTAGACTAGATGACTGTAACATCCGGACATGGCAGGAAACAGACGGCACACTTAAACAGGGATATAGAAAACAGCTTAATGAATGAATTTTTCACAAAGCATGGTATGATGAAGGGAAGCTAAAAGAAGACAGTGGAGCATCCTGGGACTAGGAACAACGGGAACTATTACCACCCTAAAGTTGAAGATATAAGGGGAGAGATTGATTGCCAAAACTCAGAGAGCTCAGTCCCTTCCTCTGTGGGAAGGGCCGCAAAACAGGAACTAGGACCTTAGATGAAGAATACCGCCATTGCAACCTCCTGTGGCCTGGTAGGTAGGATGCTGGGGAAATAAATATTTTGACATCTCTTTGATGTCACTTCTACCACCCAACTTCAGTCTTCTGCTGGTACCTTCCATTTGTCAAATCCAACAGGAAAATAGAATGCAAGAGAATCCAGTCGACATTAGCCACAGAGGCCATTCACTCAGTGCACACATTCTTATGGCAAGAAGGCATCTAATATCTAGTCCAGACACTTAAAAGTACATGTGAACTTACATGAAACCCAGAAGTCTCTGATTCTGTGAAACGCTTATCCTATTCAATTCTTCTAAGAAAAGTCACACAGCATGAGGGAAACACTTAAGGGCATAAATGAACAGTTCCTGTATAGAAACAGATAAGTTTAAGTCAGGCATTAAATAAAAATCAACATAACTTGATGTCAAGGGTTAAATGAGCCTCCACTAATAGAGAAAACTAAGCTTTACTTGCTCCTGGTTTTTTTTGACCCATGTACATTATCCTGAAATCATCAGGCTAGACCATGAGCCAATTTGCTTTCAAATCTTTTCTTCTTTCAGGCAGACACTGTAAGAGTCAAGGATCTGTACCATCTGGGCCAGATGAAAGGAGACCCAGTGCTGGGTGCCAATAGCATACTGATTACACTATGTTATAAAACATCTCACTCTTTCCCTGTGAGGCTTCACTGAAAAGACTTCACAGACAGTACCATATGTCAGTGAGAGCTGCAGTATCTAGTCAAGAGTTGGGAGAAGCAAGTGTTAAAGCTACTAATCCCTTGTGTTTTAGTTTCAAATCTGTACTCTACAAGTAATAGGGAGAGTTGAAATAAAAATGCTTTTATCTGTCACTTTTCGTATCATTTAAAATTTTGACCGGCAGTCGATAGTAATGGAATCAAGATATTCAAAGCAATTTTATGCTTCCTTCTGTCATAAATTAAAATGTTTCATTAACTAAACAAATTCTCAATGGCATAAATCAACCCACACTAAGTAAATCATAGTGAGAACCAAATTGTAATTCCATAAAAGTGATTAAGTGCTGGCATGATACAGTGATATATATCATCTGCAGTAGAGACTGATTATTCAGTATCTGTATGTTGTATTTTAGACTGGCTAATTTCCTACATGTTAGGTATTTTCCATGGAAATATTTAAGGAAAAACTATATATCACATGAAATTTTATATTTTGGTTTTATTTTGGGATGTTTCTTGTCAGAGCCTCTTCATTAGAGTATACTTTGAAATATGGCTAATGGCTGCTTCACAAATTTGAAAACCTATACTGTAAAATATATTTACCCTAGGATGGAAATGACCTTGTCAGTAGAGTCAAATATTTCTGAAGTACAAGATTTATTCTTTCTGATGTTATGAACAATAGATTGCTTTCAATTATTCCTTTTAGAAACTCTTTTTTTGTCATCTGAATGAAGCATGGAAATTTAAAGATTGTATTTAATAGCTTTTGAGACATATTGATGTAATTATATGGATATAAAACACAATCAAATAATTATAAACAACTTACTTGTGCAATGCTCTGAGGATGTTTAGTTCTGATGTACTCGGACAACGCCACCACATAAAGCTACTACAACAAACTCTCATCTTGCTTCCATGTTTAACATCAACATTCTATTCTTCACAGAACAATGAAAGCAATCAAGTAAAAAACGCGAATCAGGTCATAGTACTCACCAGCTCAAAACCTTCTAATGATGTTCCATCAAAATTAACACAAGACACAGAATCTTCACAATTTCCCCAAGACCCTTCATCATTTTGTCACTACTCCAGTCTCATGCTTTCCTACTGTTTCAGCTCATTGTGCTTCTTTTATGCAATCTTTGTTGCTGTTTTTCAAACTCGTCAAAATGGCCCTCATAACCCTTACCCAACCCAACTCACGCTTGATATGCTTCTTTCTCACAGATATTCACATTGCTATCTCCCCTATCCCACTGCAATTTCTGTTGAAATATCATCTTCTAGACAGTTCTTAACCATTTTGCCTAAATTATTAGCCTCCATCACACCTGATATCTGAATACCCTTACCAAGCTTCTTCACTTTTATGTGTTTTATGGGTAGTTTCATATATATGTATGTATGTATATATGTGTGTATGTGTCTGTGTATGTTTATGTATATGTACATGTATGCAGAATTATATACAATTTGTTTAGTATCTGTCTCCACTCTTGGGATATAAGTTCTATGTAAGCACTTTTATTTACTCATGGCATAAATGAGGTCATTCACTTAACAAGAGTTCACTAAATTTTTATAGAATTAATACATATAAACCTTTGAATTACATATACTGACGAGATAATTTATTTGTTATATTCCAATAGATGTCATTTGTAAGATAATATCACTAACTGGGAGTTAGTGACAGTTGAATCTTTATTCTGAAATACATGATATAGCTCTGCGCTTATACCTGGGCAAGTGAGGCTCCTGTTCTAAGACTCAGGCCTCAATTGACTCTGCACTTCAGAGAGACTCCTTCAAAGTTTTCAAAAAATCCTTTTAAGATCTGAGCTTGTGGCCAGCAGTGCCAAGTAGTTGGGGTGCCCCAGGCTAAACCTAGGGGTACTGATCATTAGTACCCTTTGATGCTTGAGACTAGCCATCTAGGAAGCCCAGTCAGAAATCTGCATGGGCCCTAGTCACCATCTCTTATCATTGGGTTGCTTTCTATTTCTTAACCACCCCCAACCCCTACATGTGGCATTGGCCCGATGCCTTAAGGAGCCCTGGCACTTCAGCTTATGAGGTTGTCCCCAGGCCCTGTTGTTAGGTCCTATTTCTACGACGATGGCCAAGCAAGAAGTATTACTTTTGTAGAAATGTGTAAAGCTGAACTTCCATAATATTGCTGATCCAGTCTCCTTTGGTCACATTCGCGTTTTAAGCTCAGAACATATTCAGAGGTATGAGATACCAACATGTGACTGCCAACCTTTGAGATTGAGCTGTTGTGTGGGCTGTTGTGTTGGCTCTCAGATCTCTGTGTTCCAGATGTAGTGCTACCTCCACACTTGTATTTTAGAGTAGTAGAGGGGACAGCAAGCATAATTTGTCCTGTGGCATCTCTGTAATTCTAGTACCAGGGCATCACCTATCCCCCTTCACAAACACCTCCCTCCTCTAAGACTTCTGAAAACTTTGCTTCATACAACATAGGTTTCTTTTATTTATTTATTTATTTATTTTTGTAGTTCTTTTTTGCCTTAGGCCAAGGTGATGACATCATGATCTCCTAGATTGGTCTCAAGCCATGCTGGATGAGGGATGGATATTTTTTGCTTGAATTTTACCACTCTTCTCACTTTGCCTATGGGCTGCTTGCCTATGCTGATTGCAGTTTATGGGAGGCAGGTACAGTCAAGGTTGGAAGTGATCACATTCTAGCAATGCAGTCATCATCAGGACCCAAAGAATGAACTCAAGAAATGACAAAGTTGAAAAATGTTTTGGTTTAACTTTATTCTATAATGTTCAGAGCAGCAAATTCATATGATTAATGAATGCATTGTCTTTCACATTTTCCTGCATTGTCTGGGAAATATTCACATTTGTGGCCATGAGAAAAGCTTAGAAACAACTTTTGAAAGAGTCATTGGAACCCGCTATTTACCCATGTTACAAGGAATGATGCAAAGCCGTGAGTAATGATGTAGCCATCATTAAGTAAAAGGATTTAGGGAACTTCAGAGTTAGAGTACTGAAGATGACCTAGTTTGGATTGAGAAAATTCATGGAGCATCATGGTGAAGGTAGCAGTTCTGGAAAAGCTACTGGAGATAAGACAGGTACTAAAGCTGAACCAGCTGATGGGTATGAACCACTAGTCCAAGAATCTGTTTAAAATTCAGACTTTTAGTCATGATAAATTAAAATTATCTTTGTGATAAAACGTCCATGTTGTTTTAATAGAGATGGATTCTAAAGAGTCACGGATTGTGAACATTAACAACTTTGCTACCATTTTCTCATGGTGGGATATATGTACTTAGCTAGAAGTAGCATATTTGATTATAAAGCACATGGGCACATGATCTCTTGATATCAAAGGAAAGAGATGATAACTTGGCCCTGCAAAGTGTTTTCAGGTTCAATGTTTGAACACCAAATAAATATGTGCATACCTCACCTTTTACTCATAATTCTAAGTCTTTATATATAAGTTAGTATGCTTTATGTAGGCTAATGGATTTAATAATGTGTTTTTAAATCGTTTTGTTTGTACAGACAAGGTCCTTTAAATATTTTCCGGGTCCCTTAAACTGTAGGGACATCCTTGGTGCCAAACTCTGCCTTTAAAATTAAAATAGATCTGCTAAGCACTGTATCCCTTTTTAATGATAAGATGTACAAGGTGCAATAACTTGGTCTTCACCTTAAAGGGTAAGTGCAAGACCACTGGGACTCTATAAACTTCACCAATTTACCAGGGCCCTAAAAATTTGTAGGATTTTTTTTCTTAAACTCAGACAGTATGTGTCTTACATGAGTATTAGGTTTACTTGCCACCTACTTTCAATAGGTCTTATCAGAATTATGACATCAATATACTGCACCAACATGATCTTCTGCAGATGTCAAAACCATCATGCTGCTAGATGGGCGGTTCCAAGATGGCCAAATAAGAACAGCTCCAGTCTACAGCTCCCAGTGTGAGCGACGCAGAAGATGGGTGATTTCTGCATTTCCAACTGAGGTACCGGGTTCATCTCACTAGGGCTTGTCAGACAGTGGGTGCAGGACAGTGGGTGCAGCCCACCGAGCATAAGCTGAAGCAGGGCAAGGCATTGCCTCACGCAAGAAGCGCAAGGGGTCAGGGAATTCCCTTTCCTAGCCAAGGGAAGCTGTGACAGATAGCACCTGGAAAATTGGGTCACTCCCATCCTAATACTGGGCTTTTCCAATGGTCTTAGCAAACAGCACACCAGGAGATTATATCCTATGCCTGGCTCAGAGGGTCCCATGCCCAGGGAGCCTTGCTCATTGCCAGCACAGCAATCTGAGATCAAACTGCAAGGCAGCAGTGAGGTTGGGGGAGGGGCGCCTGCCATTGCTGAGGCTTGAGAAGGTAAACAAAGTGGCCAAGAAGCTCTAACTGAGTGGAGCCCACTGCAGCTCAAGGAGGCCTGCCTGCCTCTGTAGACTCCATCTTTGGGGGCTGGGTATAGCCGAACAAAAGGCAACAAACCTCACAGACTTAAATGTCTCTGTTTGACAGCTTTGAAGAGAGTAGTGGTTCTCCCAGCACGGAGTTTGAGATCTGAGAACGGACAGACTGCCTCCTCAAGTGGGTCCCTGACCCCTGAGTAGCCTAACTGGGAGGCACCCCCAAGTAGGGGCAGACTGACACACCACACCACACGGCTGGGTACTGCTCTGAGACAAAGCTTCCAGAGGAACGATCAGGCAGCAACATTTGCTGTTCAGCAATATTCGCTGTTCTGCAGCCTCTGCTGCTGATACCCAGGCAAACAGGGTCTGGAGTGGACCTCCAGCAAACTCCAACAGACCTGCAGCTGAAGGTTCTGTCTGTTAGAAGGAAAACTAACAAACAGAAAGGAAATCCACACCAAAACCCCATCTGTATGTCACCATCATCAAAGACCAAAGACAGATAAAACCACAAAGATGGGGAAAAAACAGAGCAGAAAAACTGAAAATTCTAAAAATCAGAGCACCTCTCCCCTTTCAAAGGAATGCAGCTCCTTGCCAGCAATGGAACAAAGCTGGACGGAGAATGACTTTGACGACTTGAAAGAAGAAGGCTTCAGACGATCAAACTTCTCCGAGCTAAAGGAGGAAGTTCGAATCCATTGCAAAGAAGCTAAAAACTTTGAAAAAAGATTAGCCGAATCACTAACTAGAATAATCAATGTAGACAAGGCCTTAAATGACCTAATGGAGGTGAAAACTATGGCACGAGAACTACGTGACAAATGCACAAGCTTCAGTAGCCAATTAGATCAGCTGGAAGAAAGGGTATCAGTGATTGAAGATCAAATGAATGAAATGAAGTGAGAAGAGAAGTTTAGAGAAAAAGGAGTAAAAAGAAATGAACAAAGCCTCCAAGAAATATGGGACTATGTGAAAAGACCAAATCTATGTCTGATTGGTGTACCTGAAAGTGACGGGGAGAATGGAACCAACTTGGAAAACACTCTGCAGGATATTATCCAGGAGAACTTCCCCAATCTAGCAAGGCAGGCCAACATTCAGATTCAGGAAATACAGAGAACGCCACAAGGATACTTCTTGAGAAGAGCAACTCCAAGACACATAATTGTCAGATTCACCAAAGTTGACATGAAGGAAAAAAAGTTCAGGGCAGCCAGAGAGAAAGGTCGGGTTACCCTCAAAGGGAAGCCCATCAGACTAACAGTGGATCTCTTGGCAGAAACTCGACAAGCCAGAAGAGAGTGGGGGCCAATATTCAACATACTTAAAGAAAAGAATTTTCAACACAGAATTCATATCTAGCCAACCTAAGCTTCATAGTGAAGGAGAAATAAAATCCTTTATAGACAAGTAAATGCTGAGAGAGATTTTGTCACCACCAGGCCTGCCCTACAAGAGCTCCTGAAGGAAGCACTAACCATGGAAAGGAACAACCGGTACCAGACACTGCAAAAACATGCCAAATTGTAAAGACCATCGAGGCTAGGAAGAAACTGCATCAACTGATGAGCAAAATAACCAGCTAACATCATAATGACAGGATCAAATTCATACATAACAATATTAACCTTAAATGTAAATGGGCTAAATGCTCCAATTAAAAGACACAGACTGGCAAATTGGACAAAGAGTCAAGACCCATCAGTGTGCTGTATTCAGGAAACCTATCTCACGTGCAGAGACACACATAGGCTCAAAATAAAGAGAAGGAGGAAGATCTAACAAGCAAATGGCAAACAAAAAAAGGCAGGGGTTGCAATCCTAGACTCTGATAAAAACAGACTTTAAACCAACAAATATCAAAGGGACAAAGAAGGCCATTACATAATGGTAAAGGGATCAATTCAACAAGAAGAGCTAACTATCCTAAATATATATGCACCCAATACGGGAGCACCCAGATTCATAAAGCAAGTCCTTAGAGAACTACAAAGAGACTTAGACTCCCACACAATAATAATGGGAGATTTTAACATCCCACTGTCAACATTAGACAGATCAATGAGACAGAAAGTTAAAAAGGATATCCAGAAATTTAACTCAGCTCTGCACCAAGTGGACCAAATAGACATCTATACAACTCTCCACTCTGAATCAACAGAATATACATTCTTCACAGCACCAAATTGCACTTATTCCAAAATTGACCACATAGTTGGAAGTAAAGCACTCATCAGCAAATGTAAAAGAACAGAAATTATAACAAACTGTCTCTCAGACCACAGTGCAATCAAACTAGAACTCAGGATTAAGAAATTCACTCAAAACCGCTCAACTACATGGAAACTGAACAACCTGCTCCTAAATGACTACTGGGTACATAACAAAATGAAGGCAGAAATAAAGATGTTCTTTGAAACCAGCGAGAACAAAGACACAACATACCAGAATCTTTGGGACACATTCAAAGCAGTGTGTAGAGGGAAATTTATAGCACTAAATGCCCACAAGAGAAAGCAGGAAAGATCTAAAATTGACACCCTAACATCACAATTAAAAAAAACTAGACTAGCAAGAGCAAACATATTCAAAAGCTAGCAGAAGGCAAGAAATAACGAAGATCAGAGGAGAACTGAAGGAGATAGAGACACAAAAAAACGCTTCAAAAAATCAATGAATCCAGGAGCTGGTTTTTTGAAAAGATCAACAAAGTTGATAGACCACTAGCAAGACTAATAAAGAAGAAAAGAGAGAAGAATCAAATAGATGCAATAAAAAATTATAAAGGGGATATTACCACCAATCCCACAGAAATACAAACTACCATCAGAGAATACTATAAACACCTCCATGCAAATAAACTAGAAAATCTAGAAGAAATGGACAAATTCCTGGACACATACACCCTCCCAAGACTAAACCAAGAAGAAGTTGAATCCCTGAATAGACCAATAACAAGCTCTGAAATTGAGGCAATAATTAATAGCCTACCAACCAAAAAAGTCCAGGACCAGACGGATTCACAGCCGAATTCTACCAGAGGTACAAGGAGGAGCTGTTATCATTCCTTCTGAAACCATTCCAATCAATAGAAAAACAGGGAATCCTCCCTAACTCATTTTATGAGGCCAGCATCATCCTGATACCAAAGCCGGGCAGAGACACAACAAAAAAAGAGAATTTTAGACCAATATCCCTGATGAACATCGATGCACAAATCCTCAATAAAATACTGGCAAACCAAATCCAGCAGCACATCAAAAAGCTTATCCACCATGATCAAGTGGGCTTCATCCCTGGGATACAAGACTGGTTCAACATATACAAATCAATAAATGTAATCCAGCATATAAACAGAACCAAAGACAAACACCACATGATTATCTCAATAGATGCAGAAAAGGCCTTTGACAAAATTCAACAACCTTCATGCTAAAAACTCTCAAGAAATTAGGTATTGATGGGACATATCTCAAAATAATAAGAGCTATTTATGACAAACCCACAGTCAATATCATACTGAATGGGCAAAAACTGGAAGCATTCCCTTTGAAAACTGGCACAAGACAGGGATGCCCTCTCTCGCCACTCCTATTCAAAATAGTGTTGGAAGCTCTGGCCAGGGAAATCAGGCAGGAGAAGGAAATAAAGAGTATTCAGTTAGGAAAAGAGGAAGTCAAATCGTCCCTGTTTGCAGATGACATGATTGTATATCTAGAAAACCCCATAGTCTCAGCCCAAAAATCTCCTTAAGCTCATAAGCAACTTCAGCAAAGCCTCAGGATGCAAAATTAACATGCAAAAATCACAAGCATTCTTATACAACAGTAACAGACAAACAGAGAGCCAAATCATGAGTGAACTCCCATTCACAATTGCTTCAAAGAGAATAAAATAACTAGGAATCCAGCTTACGAGGGATGTGAAGGAACTCTTCAAGGAGAACTACAAACCACTGCTCAATGAAATAAAAGAGGACACAAACAAATGGAAGAACATTCCATGCTCATAGATAGGAAGAATCAATACCCTGAAAATGACCATACTGCCCAAGGTAATTTATAGATTCAATGCCATCCCCATCAAGCTACCAATGACTTTCTTCACAGAATTGGAAAAAACTACTTTAAAGTTCATATGGAACCAAAAAAGAGCCCACATTGCCAAGACAATCCTAACCCAAAAGAACAAAGCTGGAGGAATCACGCTACCTGACTTCAAACTATACTACAAGGCTACAGTACCCAAAACAGCATGGTACTGGTACCAAAACAGAGATATAGACCAATGGAACAGAACAGAGCCCTTAGAAATAATACCACACCTCTACAACCATCTGATCTTTGACAAACCTGACACAAACAAGAAATGGGGAAAGGATTCCCTATTTAATAAATGGTGCTGGGAAAACTGGCTAGCCATATGTAGAAAGCTGAAACTGGATCCCTTCCTTACACCTTATACAAAAATTAATTCAAGATGGATTAAAGATTTAAATGTTAGATGTAAAACCATGAAAACCCTAGAAGAAAACCTAGGCAATACCATTCAGGACATAGGCATGGGCAAGGACTCATGTCTAAAACACCAACAGCAATGGCAACAAAAGCCAAAATTGACAAATGGGATCTAATTAAACTAAAGAGCTTCTGCACAGCAAAAGAAACTACCAACAGAGTGAACAGACAACCTACAGAATGGGAGAAAATTTTTGCAATCTACTCATCTGACAAATGGCTAATATTCAGAATCTACAAAGAACTCTAACAAATTTACAAGAAAAAAACAAACAACCCCATCAACAAGTGGGTGAGGGATATGAACAGACACTTCTCAAAAGAAAACATTTATGCAGCCAACAGACACATGAAAAAATGGTCATCATCACTGGCCATCAGAGAAATGCAAATCAAAACCACAATGAGATATCATCTCACACCAGTTAGAATGTTGATCATTAAAAAGTAAGGAACCAACAGTTGCTGGAGAGGATGTGGAGAAATAGGAACACTTTTACAGTGTTGGTGGGACTGTAAACTAGTTCAACCATTGTGGAAGACAGTGTGGTGATTCCTCAAGGATCTAGAACTAGAAATATCATTTGACCCAGCCATCCCATTACTGGGTATACACCCAAAGGATTATAAATCATGCTGCTATAAAGACACAGGCACACGTATGTTTAGTACGGCACTATTCACAATAGCAAAGACTTGGAACCAACCCAAATGTCCATCGGTGATAGATTGGATTAAGAAAATGTTGCACATGTACACCATGGAATACTATGCAGCCATAAAAAAGGATGAGTTCATGTCCTTTGTAGGGATATGGAAAAATAGAAGCTGGAAACCATCATTCTCAGTAAACTATCGCAAGGACAGAAAACCAAACACCGCATGTTCTCACTTATAGGTAGGAATTGAACAATGAGAACACTTGGATACACGAAGGGGAACATCACACACCAGGGCCTGTCGTGGGGTGGGGAGAGGGGGGAGGGATAGCATTAGGAGATATACCTAATGTTAAATGACGAGTTAATGGGTGTAGCACACCAACATGGCACATGTATACATATGTAAATAACATGCACTTTGTGCACATGTACCCTAGAACTTAAAATATAAAAAAAAAATCAATCGTGCTCATTGCAGGTCATATTGTGTTAAGGAAGAGAGTTAATATAGCTCTGGAAACCGTGAATATATACTACTATATTTTCTAAAAGGACAATGGCTTTTTATTCACTTCATTGCTGGTGACTGAAAAAAAATTCAAATCAATGACCACATAATAAATGTAAAAGGATATTTTGAAATTTTCCCATTAATACATGATATAATACACAGCAATGGGAATTGGTGCTACAACCTGGTTATGTTTACAACAGTGTATTGACTTCTACCATTATCCAATTTGTTTTTGCAGAAACTATACAAACCAATTGTAGAGAAATATCCTATTATAGTAATAATATCCTATTATTTCTGCAATCTTGAAGACTTTGAATATAACCCTTATCTCTACAATTTTACCAAAAATGTGATACTGCTTCTGACAGAGTCTCCTGATTAGGATGTGTTTGTGTAGGTGAGTGAGGAGTTGGTGAATTTGGTTCAAGGACTTTCATTTTACACTTGCTACAATAATGGATATTCTTTCATAGGTCAGAGAACCAAACATGAGGGTTCAGTTACCATTTATCTATAACCATTCCAATTATGCATTTGGGGATCAGAAAAAATACTGTAAGGTGTGTCCATAGATGCTTTTGACTCACTGTAAGATGGATGTCAGTCAGGACTCCATCTATATCCTGTGTTCCATAATACCCCACCCTAATAAACTAGTCATAATGATATTTTAAAGCCCATGACATAAGTAATAGTTTAGACCATGATTCTAACAACCTTCAAATTATCTCAATCCTTTCATTTCACTGATATTTTTTTATTTTCATAAATGACTACAGGTACCTTTGGGAAAGATTTCAAGGAATATTTATTTTATATATTTTTAGTGATAGTTCAAGACTTTTAAAAGACATATTAGCATACATAATCAATGAATTCTGAAACTCACAGGCTTAGAACAGGTTAAGGACTGCTGCTTTGTTACTGTGGCAACAGATATAAGCCTTTGTCCACAAGCCCTTGATTTTTCTTTTTTCTCGTCATGCAGGTCAAAACATGTTATTGCTGATTGCACATCCAATCTTTCCCTAAGAACATCACACTCTCTGCTCAACTTCGTAGTTTCTGGCAGGTCACATGCCCAAAAGTTACCTATCTACTGTTGCTGTCTATAATGGTAATTAAATACACCTTGAGGCTGATTGCTAATTGCTGCCACCTAACCTCCAAGAGGCCAGAATTTTATAATCTCCGTTGATCTAAGGGTCCTAGTTCCATGCAAAAATCTTTTGTCAACCCTGGACTCTGAGAACAGTCACTGTGGAGCTTCTCAAGAATGCTGATGCCCCCATAAATATTTTCCTTAGTGAAGAGAAGGCTTTCTTGTCTCCTTGCAGGACATAATCTGGCAGATTATCTGGTCATACATGATAAATATGTTTATATTTGTGTGCCTTCTGACCCATTCTTCAATACACCGTAAGTACAATCCGACATGTCTATTTACTTACTGTACTCTGTCATCATGTTCAAACTTTAAAGAGCAACCCAAGCAAAGTTTTAGAATTGGCTCTTGATTTATTTGGCAGGGCATTAAATTCTAAGGAACAACATGAGATTTATCTCATGTTAATAATTCTTCCCTATCCAGGCTCATATTCTACCCACATCCTCCATTTCAATATTCTCAAAATCCAAACTTACCCATATTTCACTGTTTCTGCTATTACTTATTAACTAGCTGCTACATCTCTTTTTTTTTATGTGTGTCCCATTCAGGCTATGCAGAAAGCTAATATTGCTTATTATCTAGAGGCAACGTGAGAAGCCAGGAGGGGACATTTTGGAGAAAAAGCATTATCTCCTAAAGAAATCTCCATATGTGAATTTTTTGCACAGTCCCCAGGCAGAGATATTCCCGCTGTAGGAAGAGTGAGGTTACTTCCACTAGTAATCCAAGTACTGTTCTGCAGAATCTGTTTTCAGGCGTATACACCCAAATGATCCCATCCCTGTTTTCAGGGTTTACATTCTTCCCTATCAAGTCGTGATTTTCTGAAATAGGAATGCTATCAAGGCAATACATTCAGCCTCCTTTGTAATTTTGCCACCTTTCAAATTAAATTCTTGGCTTGATTATCAACACAGTCTTCACTGTAGCTGCAGAAGACGAAAATCTCTTTAAAACACTGTCCTGCACTCCTGCAGTCCTTCACATTTTTACAGCATGCACATAATATGGGAATGGCTAACTTGTTTTAAAGAAGGTTTTTACCCATTTTAACAGCCATTAGCAAATCTGGACCACTGACATTCTTTATATTATCATCTTCCCATTGCCTTCAAATGCTGCAGAGCTTCACACAAGTCCATTTCTTCTATTCTTTCACATCTCCTAATCCAAAATAGTGGGATAGATTATTAATCGTTGCTTTACGGCATCCCGGGAGTTAGTAGTACCCATGTGCTGCTAGCAATGGAGTTTTGTGGCTATTTGATCAGTGCATGATCTAGTTCTAAATCTAGTTCTAAATCCCATCCTGAGGGTTGCCTTCTAACACCTCTCCACAACTGCATGTACTAGTTGGCAGATCCTAAAAACAAAGCATTAGACAAGAATTTATAAATGGTAGTTTATCTGGAAGGTGATCTCTGGAAGCAGAGATGAGGGAAGTAGGAGAGTGACAGGGAAAAGTGAAGACAAATATAAAATATATTACTAAGATATTACTCCTATGGACAACTGGATCTAAATCCTACTCGGGGTCTTCTATGTTACCCTGTAAAGTACATCTCTGAATAAACTCTATGGATGTAGATAAGGAGGCTGAAACATTTAAGCCTCCACTTTCTACTTCACTGGTTGAAAGATAACTATCCCCATGCTCTTCTCTGGGCCTGTATATAAGAAAACATCTATGATCTTGGAAACAGGAAAAAAATAGAATAAGCTTGAATACTTTCAAACCCAGCTACAGCTCAAGTGAGCTGAGGAAATGTTGTTTGTAGAATCACCAATACATGCTATAAGGCCGAAGTAGTTTTACATGAAAAAAATTTGCAAACTTTTAAACTAACAAATAATCCTCATTTTGCATAAAATATTTCAAAGAAGTAAAAGGTATAGCTACAACATTTATTTTGTAGAGCTGATACAACTTTTCAAACAAGAAAGAATAATAGAAAATTCTATATTAATTTTATTTGTGAATGCAGATAAAAAATTCTAAAGAAAATATTCACAAATTTAATTTGGCCATGTATTAAAAAGGTAATATCTACTGACCAGGTATACATTATCATAGAACTTTAGGAAAGTTTCAACATTTTAGTAAAATGTACCAATATATCTCAACACACTAATAAAATGAAAGTCCAAATAATCATCTTAACAGAGGCAGAAAAATTATGTAATAGAATGTAATACGCATTCACAATGAAAATCTGCTTAGCAAATTAAAAACAGAAGATAAATTATTTAGTGCAGTAAAGATACATGACAAAATCTCACAGAAAATATAGTCTGGGTTGACATTTTAGAAATATTTCCGTTAAGGACAAAGGTAACTATTATAACCTCTATTTATTTAATATTTTACTTGAAGTTCTAGGTGCAACATCAATTATAAACAGGATAGGTAGATAAATTATGAAGAAAAACACATATTTTATCTCTCATTTGCAAACACTATAGTTATTTGCATCACAAATCCAAGGGATTTCATAAACTGTGAGAATGAATTAGTTAATTCATTAGGGTTGTATATTTGTCAGTGTATAAAATTAAAACCATTGGTATTCTTCATGAATGACCAATTAGAAAATGGAAGACACCAAAAAAAATGCTATTTCTAATAACATAGAAACCTACATGAACTACACTTAATAAATATGCATAGGAGCATTATAAAGTCATTGTAAAGTATTATTTAAAAAATATGAGCAACTTAAAAATAAACCTGAATAAATGGAATATTGATGCACATTGATGAAAGAGAAGATTCAATTTTCTTTTTTTCTATTATACTTTAAGTTTTAGGGTACATGTGCACAATGTGCAGGTTTGTTACATATGTATACATGTGCCGTGTTGGTGTGCTGCACCCATTAACTCATCATTTATATTAGGTATATCTCCTTGAGTTGTCAGGACAACCGGCTTGTGGAAAGGAGCTACCCGCTCTGGGTATGAGTTGTTCTGTCACTCAATAAAGCTCCTCTCTGCCTTGCTCACCCTCCAGTTGCCTGCACACCTCATTCTTCCTGGACTTGGAACAAGAACTTGGGACCTGTTATATGGCAGAACTGAAAGAACAGTAACACAAACAGCACTGAAACATGCCCCCACTTGCCACACTGCAGGAAATGAGAATAAGAGAAGAGCTACAGTCCTTTGGGGAGCCCAGAAGTAGGGGCTCCCCAAGCCAGGGCTGTGAGACCTTCTTTGGGGCTCTGCATATCCTAGTTTCCAAGTGCCACTGCATTCCCCTCATTCGGACATGGGTGCCTGCAGTGGAAGCTGCTTGTGGTACATCTGATCCAGCTGCAGCTTCGCATGGAGCCAGAGCCTGTGCTGGTGCCTAGAGCTGCCCCCCTCCCACCGACAGCAACAACTGGCATGCCTCGCTGTGTGGAGTGGCCAGACCCCACACTTGTTCCACTCCACACCTGGCTCACCCTTGGCAGGTATGGGATACTGGATGGTAGTGTGAGCCGAGCATAGCCTGCCTGACCAAGTGGACATAATGAGCCCAGTAGGCACAAGCAAAAACTCAGGCAGAGGTGCCGCTGGCCACAGAGGATTCCAACTGGAAAAGTGACACCCTAAGGGTCTCATGACAAAAGCATGACGCAAAAGAGGAAACTTGAGTAGCCAATAGCATAGGAAAAAATACTCAGCAATTTTAGTTATCAGTGATTCAATGATATGAAAAAGAATGTTATGAAAACCAAAGAAACCACAATATTATGCCACTTTATATTGGTAAGAAATTTATAAAATCCTGGTGGGAATTAGTAAAATAATTTACTGTACACTAAAATTCCTAAATTCCAATTGTAACTGAAAGGAACAACCATAAAGAAACTTCTGTTCACATACGCCAGAATACGTGTACAAGGATGACCAGGAACCGTGGAAGTATTTTTTCTCTGTCTTTCTCTTTATTTTTTTTTTCTTATAATGAGGGCACTTTACACGAGACCTACCCTCTTAACAGATTTTTGAGTGTACAATACGGTATTGTCAATTATATCAACCATGTTGTACAGCAGGTATCTAAAAATTATCTAGTATAATTGAAACTTTATATACTTTGATTGGCAACTCTCTGTTTCCCTCTTCTTCCAGATTCAATGATTTTGACTATTTTAGGTACCTCACATCAGTAAAATCATACAGTATTTGTACTGTTACTGGCTGATTTCCCCTAGCATAATGTCTTTCAAGTTCATTTACACTGTTGCATATTGCAGTATTTTCTCTTTTTAAAGCTGAATAATATTCTACTGGATGTATATACCACATTTTCTTTATGCACTCATTAATCATTGGTCATTTAGGTTGTTTTCACATCTTGGCTATTGTCAATAGTGCTGCCATCAACATAAGAATTCTAAGATATCCTCAAACCCTGATTTCAATTCTTTTGGTTAAATACCCAGAAATGAGAAAGCTTCAAAATGTGGCAGTATTATTTTTAGTTTTCTGAAGAACCTCTATACTGTTCTCCACAGCAGCTGTGTCATTTTGCATTTTTGCTAACAATGTGAAAGTTTCCAATGTCTGCACATTCTTGCCAACACTCGTTTGTTTGTTTTTTTAAATAATAGCCATCCTACAATATGTGATGTGATATTGTAATTTTAACTTTTATTTCTGTAATCATTAGTGACATTAGTATCTTTTTGGACACTTATCACCCATATGTATGTTCTTTTTGGGGGAAAATGTCTATTTCAGTTCTCAACCCATTTTAATAGAGTTATTAGTTTTTTGCTGTTGTTGTTTTGTTGTTGAGTTGTTTGAGTTTCTCAGACATTTTGGAAATTAGCCCCCAGCCAGATATTTGATTTCTAAAATTGTTCTCCCAATCTGTAGGTTGGCTTTTCATTTTGTTGATGGTTTCCTTTGCTGTGAAGAAGCTTTTTAAGTTTGATGTAGCCCCACTGGTGTATTTTCACTTTTGTTGCCTGTCCTTTTGTGCCCTACTTATGAAATTATTGCCAAGATTAATGTAATGAAGAATTTTCTCTATAATTTCTTCTAGGAGTTTTGTAGTTTTAGATCATACATTCAAGTCTTTAGTCCATTTTGAGTTCATATTTGTGCATAGTATAAGATCAAAATCCAATTTCGTTTTTTTCATATGACTATCTGGTTTTTCCAACATTGTTGTTGAAAAGTCTAATCACTTCCCGACATGTATTCTTGGCATTTTATCAAAGGACAGTTGTCCATATACTCATGGATTTATTTCTGTACACTCTATTTGCTTCCATTAGTCTATATGCCTGTTTTGATGCCAGTACGATACTGTTTTAATAATTGTAGCTCTTCTCTTATTCTTGTTTCCAGCATTGTGGCAAGTGGGGGCACATGTTTCAGTGCTGTTTGTGTTACTGTTCTTTCAGTCTGTGTTACTATTCTTTCAGTTCTGCCATATAACAGGTCTTAGAAATCAGGAAGTGTGATGCCTCCTTGGTTTGGTTCTTTTTCAATAGTGTTTTGGCTACTTTGGGTCCTTTGTGATTCCAGATAAACTTTAGAATTGTGTTTTTAATTTCTGTTAAAAATTCCATTGGGATTGTGATGAGGATTGCATTCAATTTATAAATTGCCATTGAATAGTATGAATATTTTGTCAATGTTTTATCCTCCAATCAATGAACATGGGATGTATTTCCATTTGTTTCTATCTTCTTTAGTTTCTGTCATCAATGTTTTGTACTTTTCAGTGTGCAAGTCTTTCAA
Organism: Pongo pygmaeus; assembly: GCF_028885625.2. Taxonomy (NCBI): domain Eukaryota; kingdom Metazoa; phylum Chordata; class Mammalia; order Primates; family Hominidae; genus Pongo; species Pongo pygmaeus. The sequence goes on along the minus strand of NC_072386.2, from coordinate 46,974,745 downwards.
TTCTATATTAGAGTTCTTCAGAAGAACAGAACCAATAGAACATATGTATATATAAAAGGGAGTCAATTAAGGAGAACTGGCTCATGCAATTACAAAGAAAAGTCCCACGATAGGCCATTTACAAGCTGGGGAAAGAGAGAAGCTAGCAGTGTGGCTTAGTCCAACTCCCAAAGCTTCAAAACCAGGGAAGCTGACAGTGCAGCTTTCAGTCTGAGGCAGAAGGCCCAAGAGCCCCTGAGAAGCCATGAGTGCAAATCCCAGAGTCCAAAGGCTAAAGAACCTGGAGTCTGAAGTTCAAGGGCCTGAGGAGATTAAGCAAGTGTCTGGGATGGGAAGAGAGAGAGAGAGAGAAAAGTCAGCAAGTAACTTTATTCCCTCTTCTTCTTCCTGCTTTGTTTCAAATGTACTGGCAATGAACCGGATTGTGTCCATCCACACTGAGGGTGGGTCTTCCTCTCCCAGGCCACTGACTCAAATATCAATTTCTGGAAACACCCTCACAAACACTCCCAGAAACAATACTTTAGCAGCCATCTAGCCATCCCTCAATCCAGTCAAGTTGACACTTAACATTAACCAACACAACTTCACTAATTGTCAACTTGGAATCTGTGAACACCTTCTTAAATTATACTTGCTCTCCAAATAAAGGCAATAACAATTTTGTAATTTCACCTAACATAATAAAACTACCATTTGTACAACTGAAAATCCACTAATCTTTAACATAAGAAATGTTACATAAAATTAACAACACTTAAATGCTGATATGAAGTCAATACATCTTATATTAAATGATAAAGGAATGAGAAAGGAAATAAAACAAAGACAATTGCATAATGCAGGTGTATGTATGCACAATCATATTTTTAGCAAAATAAGGAGGAAATAATTATGGAAATTACAGTCCTCATTTCTGTTACTGGTCATGTGGTCATCACTGGTATTGACGGCTACCTTCTTCTATTACTCATCCTGTATTCTCTTTGCCTTCAGGAAGCACCTCAGGTGGTTGTGGTTTATTACTTGGTGAAGTGACCCAAACTTTCATTTCTGAAGGGTTCGGGCCATTTTTAATCCTGCCTAGACTGGTTGTCGTAGTTTCCCATTGACCTTAATTACTGGGCAGTGTAGTTCTAAGAGATGCCCTGCGGGATCTCCTATATTCCAGATATACTCTTCCTTACCTCCACTGTGGAGTAGTAGTCTGATTTTATCTTGATAATCCAGGTCAATCACCCTAGCCAACACCAAAACTCCCTTCTTAGCCTGTTGACTTAGTGGCAGGTGGAGACCCAAGTGGCAAGGTGGCAGTCTTAACTTTCAGTTCAATGGAATCATTGTTGTGTCTCCTAGTGACAGCATTTCTCTCTCTGGAACTAAGTCCTCTAGGCCAGCCATAATATCGTGGGAACAGGAAGCAAAAATTTTGCCAGTGGGTCACTTTGGATGATGAGTGGTACCACTTCCACTTCTATCTCTTGATTCCTTGACCCATTAATCCTGGCTATGAGAGAAGTAGTACCATATATTGGATGCTGATTAATGGCATATATACCCTTCTGGAGAACTTTGCTGCAGTCCTGCAAAGAATTATCCCCTAGTTGGCACTGTAATCGTGATTTCAAAAGGCCATTGCACTTTTCCCTTAATGCAGCTGCTTCAGGATGATGGGCAACATGGTAAGGCCAGTGAATGCAATGGGCAAAAGCCTTTTTACTACACTTCTTTGTGAAGTAAATTCCTTGGTGAGAAGCAATGCTGTGTGTAGTTCCATGGAGGTGGATGAGGCATTCTGTGAGTTCACGTGTGGTAGTCTTGGCAGAAGCATTGCATTCAGGAAAAGCAAACTCATATCCAAAGTAAGTGTCTATTCCAGTACAGACAAACTGCTACCCATTCCATGATGGAAATCTTCCAAAGTAATCGATCTGCCATCAGCTAGCTGGCTGATCATCCTGAGAATTGGTGACATATTGAGGACTCAGTGTTTCTCTCTGCTGTTAGACTGGGCACTCAGCAGTGGCGGTAGCCAGGTCAGACTTGGTGATTTGCAGTCCATGTTGCTAAGCTCATGCACAGCCTCCATTCTTTCTACCATGACCACTTTATTAATGAGCCCAGGGGTGGCTGAGTAAAGGGGCTATGTGGTGTTCAAATTACAGAACAGGTCATCCTATCCACTTGATTATTAGAATGCCCCTATGTGAGGTCACACTTTTGTGAGCATTAACATGAGACACAAAGAGCTTCGCATTTTTTTGACCACTCAGAGTGGTCCATTTACATACCTCTTCCCCAAATTTATTTGTTGCCAATTACCCAGTTATACTCCTTTCAAGATTCTGGTCACTCAGCCAAACAATTGGGTACAGCCCATGAATCCGTACATAATCACACATCTGGCCATTTCTTTTTCCAAGTAAAGTGCACAACCAGGTGCATTGCTCAAAGTTCTGCTCACTGGAAAGATTTGCCTTCACCACCTTCCTTCATGGATGCCCCAGAAAGGTCCGGTAGTGCTGCAGCTGTCCACTTACAGGTGGTGCCTGCGTCATGCAGAACCATCTGTAAACCAGGCCCTAGTATTCTCTTCCTGTAAACTTCAAGTTCCTCATATGGAACTCCCTATGAGGTCATTGGTGCAGGCTTGGAGAGAGAAGGCAGGGTGGCATGAGTGGAGACCCTGGGCATTTGGGCCACTTCCTTATGTAACTTACTTGCACCTTCAGGACGTGCTCAAGACTGATCATGTATATACCACTTCCATTTGATAATGGAATGCTACTATGCACATCCAACTTTATGGATAGATGGGTCAGAAAGCACACAGTTCATACTACGAAGTTCAGATTGCATGATAACTTAGTGCAAATGCATTATAACTTGATAGTCAAATGTTCAGTTTCTATCAAGGGCAGTGGTAGGCCATGACCTGTCTCTCAAAAGACTAGTTATCTGCAGAAGATGGTAGGACCTTGCTCCAAAACCCTAAAGGCCTTTGTTGTGATTCATTTACAGGGCCCTACCAAAGGCTCCAAACAGTATCCATATCTGCTGTTTGGGCACCGCAAGTACCATTGGATCTGCTGGGTCATAAGGCCCAAGTGGCAGAGTAGCCTGGACCTGTTGCAGAGCCTTCTTCTGTTCTGGGACTAACAGTCTTTTTTTTTTTTTAATATGTTTATTATACTTTAAGTTCTGGGATACATGTGCAGAACGTGCAGGTTTGTTACATAGGTATACACATTTCATGGTGGTTTGCTGCACTCATCAACCCATAATCTTACTTTAGGTATTTCTCCTAATGCTATCCCTCCCCTAGTCCACCACCACCCGACAGGCCCCAGTGTGTGATGTTCACCTCCCTGTGTCCATGTGTTCTCATTGTTCAACTCACACCTACGAGTGAAAACATGTGGTGTTTGGTTTTCTGTTACTGTGTTAGTTTGCTGAGAATGATGGTTTCCAGTTTCATCCATGTCCCTGCAAAGGACATGAACTCGTCCTTTTTTATGGCTGCCTAGTATTCCATGGTATAGATGTGCCACATTTTCTTTATCTAGTCTATCACTGATGGGCATTTGGGTTGGTTCCAAGTCTTTGCTATGGTGAACAGTGCCACAATAAACATATGTGTGCATGTGTCTTTGTAGTGGAATGATTTATAATCCTTTGGGTATATACCCAATAATAGGATTGCTGGGTCAAATGGTATTTCTGGTTCCAGATCCTTGAGGAATCACAGAAGGATATGAATTAACAGCCTTTTGGATCACTCAATAAATAGGCCAGAGTACCCCACCCAAATGAGGAATGTATTGCCTGCAAAATAAAATTCAAATAGACTGATTTGGTTTAGCTCTGCGTCCCTACCCAAATCTCATCTTGAATTGTACTCCCATAATTCCCACGTGTTATGGAAGGGACCTGGTGGGAGACAATTGGATCATGGGGGTGGTTTTCCACCTATTGTTCTCATACTAGTGAATAAGTCTCATGAGATCTGATGGCTTTATCAGCATTTCTGCTTTTCTGTCTTTGTCATTCTGTCTTTGCCTGCTGCCATCCATGTGAGACAGGACTTGCTCCTCTTTGCTTTCCACCAAGATGGTGAGCCTTCCCCAGCTATGTGGAACTGTAGATCCAATTAAACGTCTTTCTTTTGTAAATTGTCCAGTCTCAGTCATGTCTTTATCAGCAGCATAAAAACGGACTAATACATAGACCTGCTAGACTAATACATAGATCCCCTTTCTTGGTAGTAGGAGGGACCAAATTCAACAACTTATATCCTTTACCTTAGAAGAAATATTTTGACAAGCCCCACACCACTGGATCCTAGAAATTTCACTTAGGTAAAAGAGTCTGATTTATTTCCCACTGCCTGACATGAAAAGGTCTCACCAGTAAGTCCAGAGTGGTATATCCCTGAGGTAGGATAGTAAAGGTAAATTTCTGGCCTTGCCAGCTGAAGGCAAATTGCTTCTGGTGGGCCTTATGGACAAGTATGTAGAAAAAGGCATTTGCCAGATCAACAGCTGCATGCCAGGTACCAGGAGATGTGCTAATTTGCTCAATGAAACCACGTCTGGTACTGCAGCTGCAACTGGAGTCACCATTTGGTTACGCTTACAGTAATCCACTGTCATTCTCCAAGATCCATCTGTCTTCTGCACAGGCCAAGTAGAAGCATTAAATGGTGATGTGGTGGGGGATCATCATCCCTGCATCTTTCAAGTCCTTCATGGTGGTACTAATCTGCAATCCCTCCAGGGTTCCAATATTGCTTTAGATTTACTATTTTTTTTAGGTAGAGGCAGGTCTAATGGCTTCCATTTGTCCTTTCCCACCATAATAGCCCTCACCCCACAGGTCAAAGAACAAATGTGGCATTCTGCCAGATGCTAAGTGTGTATATTTCAATTATTCATTCTGGCACTGGGAAAATAACCATAGCATGGATCTGGGGACACACTGTAAGTTGGACCAGAGTTAAAACACCTGTAATTATCTCAACTCCATAAGACCCTACTCTAACTGGAAGGTCACAGTGACATTTTGGGTCCCCTGTTATCAATGCCAGTTCAGAGACAGGGTCCAGTAGTCCCTGAAAGGTCTGATTATTTCCCATTCTCTAAGCACGTTTACCGTGATAAAAGGCTGGAGGAAGAATGGGGGAAAGGTTAACAGTATAAATTGTTGTTAGTATAAAGGATTCCTTTCGCAAGGAGACCTGGCCTCTCCTTTATTCAAGGCCTTCTGGTTCTGGCATCCTGGTTCTGTAAACTGGCTCAAGTCTGGAAATTGATTGAGGAGCCATAAGATTCTGGTTTTATAATTCAAAGTAGACTTTCGTTCACTTGCCCTGGAAGTTTCCTGCTTATACAGTTCAAGTAAGACTATAGTAGGCTTCCTATCTACTTTGCTTCTAGGAACACAGTGATTAATTAGCCATTGCCGCAGTTTTACATGAATCAGACTATTTTGCTTGTTGCTTTGTCTCTGCTGTCCATTTCAGTAACTACACCCATCTTGCCTTTGACAGCTGAGTGCCTCCACCTGGCTCCTGCCACCTTAGGATCCAATTATTCTCATTTCGTTTAAGTTTCTCAGTTGAGTGCACTTCCCACTGTAAGATGTCGCATACAGAGAAGAGCAATCACAGAGTTCTTTAAGGATGCTGGTGCTCCCCTCACAAATCTATTTCACAAGGTATTGGTGAAGGGTATGTCTTCTGGACTCTCCAAGTTGGAGTGAGTAAGTCTAAAATGACAAATGGACTCAGGCATTCCAGTCTCCCTGACTTCAGGTCCCTTCTTCTACATTAAACCCAGGGAGATCAGCCATTTTCAGTTCACTCACAGTGGGTCATTTTTTTTTAATCTATCTAATGCACAACTCTCTAAACAATTCACACCAAAGACTATCGATGCTCTCCATACTATTATAAGTAAAGTCCTTAGCATTTTTAGGTATAATCAGACTACAGAGTCAATTTCAGAAACCCCAAAACTAACTTAAAAAGTCAAGCCTTAAAATTCTGTCCCTCTAGAACCACACACCTGGTACCAAAATATGTAGTAGTCAGGATTCTCCAGAGGGAGAATATATATGAAATATGGAGTTTATTAGGGAGAATTGGCTCACATGATTACAAAGGGAAGTCCTACAATAGGCCACTTGCAAGCTGGGGAAAGAGAGAAGCTAGCAGCATAGCTCTGTACAAGTCCAAAAGCCTCAAAATCAGGGAAGCTGACAGTGGAACTCTCAGTCTGAGGCAGAAGGCCCAAGAGTCCCTGAGAGGCCACTGATGCAAGTCCCAGAGTCCAAAGACCGAAGAACCTGGAGTCTGAAGTTCAAGGGCACGAGGAGAAGAAGCAAGCATCTGGCATGGGAAGAGAGACAGCCAGAAGACTGAGCAAGAAAGCCTATTTTCTCTTCTTCCTGCTTTGTTCCAGCTGCACTGACAGTTAACTGGACGGTGTCCATCCACATGGAGGGTAGGTCTTCCTCCCCCAGTCCACTGACTCAAATGTCAGTCTCCTCTGGCAACATCCTCACAGACACTCCCAGAAACAATACTTTACGGGCCAACTAGGCAGCCCTCAATCCAGTCAAGTTGACACTTAATGATAACTATTATAACCTCTTTATTAAGTTTATATCTAACAATGTTATTATTTTTGATGATTTTGTAAATAGGACTGTTTTCCTAAAACCTTTTTAGGTAGTTCATTGTTAGTGTATAGAAACGCAACTGATTTTTATATGTTGATTTTGTATTCTGCAACTGTATTGAATATTTCTATTGGTTTTAACAGGTTTTTTTTTTAAGTCTTTAGGACTTTCTATTCATAAGATTATGTCATCTACAAACAGATAGTTTTACTTCTTCCTCTCTGATATGGATGCATTTTAAAAATTTTTTAACATAATTGTTCTGGTAGTTGGATAGAATTGCTAAGCATGGGCATTTTTGTCTTCTCTTGATTTTACAGGAAATGCATTCAGTTTTTTACGATTGATAATGATGTTAGCTTTTCATATACATCTTTATTATGTTGAAGTAACTTCCCTCTAGTTTTTAATCTACTATGAAATTATGTATATTTTTTTGCATTTATTGAGAAGATATGATTTTTATTCTTCATTCTGTTAACATGGTATGTCACATTAATTTTTTTATGTGAAGAACTATCCCTGCATGCTGAAGATTAATCACACTTGGTCATGGTGTATGATCATTTTAATGCACTGTTGATTTCGATTTGCTGGAATTTTATTTTGTTGAATATTTTTGCAAGAATTTTTTTCAGATTTATTAGCCTGTGGTTTTCTTTTCTTGTAATGTCCGTGTTTAAATTTGGTGTCAGGGTAACGCTGTCTTCAAAAAAGAAGTTTGGAAGTGTTCTCTTCAATTTGTTGGAAGAGTTGGTATTAATTCTTCTTTTGATGTTTGGTAGACTTTACTAGTAAAGCAGTCTTTCTATAGGCTTTTTATTTGGGGGGAGGTGTTTATTTGATTACTGTTTCAATCTCCTTAGTAGTTACAGATCTATTCAGATTTTTTTTTATAATTCAGTCTTGGCAGTTTGTATGTTTCTAAGAATTGATCCATTACTTCCAGGTTATTCAGTTTCTTTGTGTATTCATAGTAGTCTCTTATGATAAATTTTATTTCTGTGGCATTAGTTGTAATATCTCCTCTTTGATTTCTGATTTTATTTACGTCTATGAGTCTTCTCTCTTATTTTCTTAGTTTAGCTAAAATTTTGTCAATTTTATGTTTTCAGAAAATCAACTCTTACAATTTTTTTTTGCTTTTCTATCCTCTATTTTTAAATTTCTGTTCTAATCAGTAATCAGTATTATTTCCTCTTTTTAGGTAACTTTGAGCAGAGTTTATTCTCCTTTTTCTAGATCTTTGAGATGTAAAGTTAGATTTTTAAAATTTTGAGACATTTATTCTTTTTAAATGTGAGTGCTTATCACTGTAAACTTTCCTCTTGGTACTGCTTTTGCTACATTCTACATGTTTTTGTATGTTATATTTTCATTTCTGTTTGTCTCATTGTGTGTGTGTGTGTATGTGTGGGTGTATATTTTTGGGGGGATTTTTATTTATTTATTTATTTTAGACAGAGTCTAGCTCTGTTGCCCAGGCTGGAGTGCAGTGGCACGATCTTGGCTCACTGCAACTTCCGCCTTCCGGGTTCAAGCGATTCTCCTACCCCAGCCTCCCAAGTAGCTGGGATTACAGATGTGCACCACCACACCTGGCTAATTTTTGTATTTTTAGTAGAAATGGGGCTTTGACATGTTGGCCAGGCTGGTCTCAAACTCCTGACCTCAGGTGATCCACCTGCCTCGGCCTCCCAAAGTGCTGGGTTTACAGGCATGAGCCACTGTGCCTGGCCTGTCTCAATATATTTTTAATTTCCCTCTTAATTTCTCTTTTGAACCATTTGTTGTTTAATAGTGTGTCGTTTGGTTGCAAATATTTGTGAATTTTGTAGTTTTCTTTCAGCTATTGATTTCTAGTTTCATTCCATAGTGGTTGGAAAAGATATCGGATATAATTTTAATCTTATGTTTATTAAGAATTGATCTGTAACCTAACATGACTGATGGTCTATTTGAAGAATATTCCATGTGTGTTTGAGAATAATGTATACTCTTCTGCTATTGGGTGAGAATTTAAATACGTCTGGTTAGTCCATTTAGCCTACAGTATTGTTCAAGTCTGCTGTTTCTTTGTTGATTTTCTGTTGGTTGTTCTATCCATTATAAAAGTGGGGTATTAAAGTATTCTATTATTAATGTATTCTGCCCATTTCTTTTTTTCAATTCTGTCAATGTTCCCTTTCAAATATAAGTGTCTAATTTTGGATGCATGTATATTTATAATTGTTCTATTTTCCTGGTGAATAGTCATTTGTATCATTACATAATGTTCTTCTTTGTCTCTTGTGACAGTTTTTGACATAATGTCTATTTTAATTGACATAAATATAGCCACCTCTGCTCCCTCTTGGTTACTATTTCCATGGGATACATTTTCCTATCCCTTCACTTTCAGAAGTTCTTAAATCTAAAGTGAGACACTTGTGGTTAGCACAGTTGGATCTTATATTTTTTATTTAAAAAAAATCCATTCAGCCATTTCATGTCTTTTGATTTGGGAGTTTAAACTATTTACATTTGAAGTAGATACAGTTATGCACCCATGTATCGCATAATGACCTTTTGGTCAATGATGGACCACATATTCAAGATTATAATAGATTATAATAGTGCTAAAATATTTCTATCACTTAGTGATGTTGTAGCTGTCATAGCATCATAGGACAACATGTTACTCATGTGTTAGTGGTGATGTTTGTATAAATAAACCAACTGCACTGCAAGTCATATAAAAGTCTACCACAAACAATTATGTACAATACATAATACTTGATAATGATGATAAATTCCCACAATTATGGCTTAGGTATTTACTATACTATACTTTTTCTTATTATTTTAGAGTGCACTCCTTCTATTTATTAAAAAAAAAAAAGTTGACTGCATCATGGCCTCAGGCAGGTCTTCAGCAGGTCTTCCAGATAAAGGCACTGTTACCAAAGGACATGACAGTTCCATGTGTATTGCTGCCCCTGAAGACCTTCCAGTGGGACAAAATGTGAAGATAGAAGTCAGTAATATTGATGATCCTGACCCAATATAGGCCTCGGATAATGTGTGTGTTTGTGTCATAGTTTTAACAGGAAAGTTTAAAAAGTAAAAATAAATAAAAACAGTTGTAAATAGAAAAATGCTTATAGAATAAGGATATAAACAAGAATGTATTTTTGTACAACTGTACAATGTGTCTGTGTTTTAACCTAAGCATTATTACAAGAGTCAAAAAGTTAATAAAAATTTAGAAGTATATGAAGTTAAAATGTTACAGTAAGCTGAAGTTAATTTCTTATTGAAGAAAGAAAAGTATTTTTAAATAAATTTAGTTTAGCCTAAGTGTGCAGTGTTTATAAAGTCTACAGTAGCATACGATAATATCTTATACCTTCGCATTCACTTATCATTCACTCACTGACTCAATTAGAGCAACTCCAGTCCTATAATCTTCATCTATGTTGTGTGCCCTACACAGGTGTACCTTTTCTTTTAAATATTTTGTACCATATTTTTACTATGCCTTTGCCTTGTTTAGACATCTTTAGATACATATATACTGACCATTGTCTTACGATCACCTATAGTATTCAGTACAGTAACATGCTGTACAATTTTCTAACCTAGGCGCAATAGGCTATACCATATGGCCTACATGCATAGTAGTTTGTACCATCTAGGTTTGTGTAAACACACTCTATGGTGTTTGCACAATTATGAAATTGCCCAAAGATTTCACAGAACATATCCTTGCCGTTAAGTGATGCTTGACTATATTGATATGGAACAATTTTCTACTCCTCTTTTCAAAACTAAGTTGTTTGTCTTATAGTTCTTTTGTTCCTTTTTCTCTCTTCCTGGTTTATTCTGTGTTTTGTTAATTTTGTTGTTGACATGCATTGATTTTTTTCTCTATTTTGTGTAATTTCAATGGTACATTCTTTTTGTGGTTACCATGGGGCTTACATAAATTATCTTTAATGATAACAGTCTTTTTAAAGTTGATAACAATGTAACTTCCATCACAAACAAAAATTCTATATTTTACCCTCACACACGCTTTATGTATTGATGCCACATTTTACATCTATGTATATTGTGCATTTGTTTCATACTTTTAGTTACAGTTATTTTAAATACTTTTGTATTTTAACATTTGTACTTGAATTAAAAGTTATTTAATAATCACCATTCCAATAATACACGTTCTGGTTTTGTCTACATAGTTAGCTTTACCAATGAGCTTTATACTTTCTTAAACTATTGTATCACTGTTTCTCTTTGGTTCAAGTTGAAGAATTCTCTTTAGCATTTCTTGTAAGGCAGATCTAGTAGTGATGAATGACTTCAGCTTCTGTTTGTATGTGAAAGTCTTTATCTATCTTTCCTTTTTGAAGGACAATTTTGCCAAGTATAGTATTCACACTTGACAAGTTTTTTTTTCTTTTTTTCAGCATTCTGAATATATCATCTCATTCACTTTGAACTGCAGAATTTGTGGTGAAAAATCCACTATTAGTCTTATTAATATTACCTTGTATGTGACAAATCACTTTTCTCTTGCAGCTTTCAAAATTTTCTTTGTCTTTGACATCTGAAAATATGATTATAATGTGTCTCAGTGTGAATTTCTTTAGATTCTTCTTACTTGAGGTCATTTGGGTTTTCTGTATCTGAATGTGAATTTCCTTGCCCAGATTTAGTAAATTTTCAGTTATTCCTTTGAATAATCTTTCTGCTCCTTTATTGCTCTTCTTCTTTTTAGACTTCTATAATACATATATTGTCCAACTTAATGGCATATCATAAGTCCTATCATAAGCTTTCTTCACTCTTTTTCATTGCTTTTTCTTCCTCCTCTGACAGGATATTTTCACATAATCTATCTTTAAGTTGACTGATAATTTCTGCTTGCACTAGTCTGCTTGCTGTTGAACTCTCATTGAAATTTTCATTCCTTTTTTATATGTTTCAGTTCAAAGATTTTTTTAAAAAATTTTATTCATTGTTGAAATTCTTACTTTGTCATGCATTGTTCTCCCGAGCTCATTAAGTCTATTTACGACAATTATTTTGAATTATCTCTCTGGTAACTTATATTTCTGCTTCCTGAGGGTTAATTCCTGGAGATTTATCTTCTGTCTGTATTGTGGGTATAGTTCCCTGTTTACTCCTTTAGGCTTTCTCCCAGAAAATTTGGAACTTCTGCACACGGTTCAACTCTTTGCCTCTCAGGGAGAGGCTGGAAGCTGGAGCATTTCACCACTTACCTCGTGTTGAGCCATGGGGAAGAGCTGTGGTGAAAGCCCACATGCTAGTTCAACCTACCAGCTTGCTTCATGTAGCCCCCAAAGGTCTAGGCTATGCTGGACCCTCTCAATGCTTTAAGAAGGGAGACATAAAAGCCAGTCCCTTAGGTAGCACCCAGAAATTTGAGACATTGGGTGTGCTGTCTAAGTCTTTTCCTACCCAAGGAGTAGCTGGGGGCTGAAAGTTATTTTTTGCTTCACTCACCTCTGTGTTGAGCCAGAGGGAGGGCCTTTGTTGAATACCTGCATGCTAGTTAAAACCACTGCCTTTGTTACGTTAGGTCCCATCAGCACTCCAAGACAGTAAGATAAAAGCCACTCTCTTGGGCAATACCAAGAAAAATTGAGGTGTGGATATGCTGTCCAACTCTCTGCATCCTCAGGGAGAATCTGAGGATTTCCTCACAACTGCATGTACAGTGCTGTGCCAGGGTGGGGATTATGGTGAGACGGTGTCGCTAATTTAAATGTGACTGGCTTTGCACTCACCCATGGTACAGGAGCTTTTCCACTAGTTCCTAGATTTCTCATGAAAACAATTGATCTGCATATTGCCGTTATAATTGTGTGTCCCTAGGGGGAAAGAGAGTCCAGGGCTTCTTGTTTCACTATGTTGTTGATGTCACTTGGAAGTTCTTTTGTTCATTTTTTGAGTCAGGGTCTCACTCTGTTGCCCAGGCTGGAATGCAGTGGGGTGATTATAGCTCACTGCAGTCTTGAACTCCCAATTTCAAACAATCCTCCTACCTCTGCCTCCCAAGTAGCTGGGACTATAGTCACACACTATATGCCTGGCTAATTTTTACACTTTTTGTAGAGACAGGGTCTCATTATGTTGCTAGGGCTAATCTAAAACTCCTGCCCTCAATCAATCCTCCTGTCTTGATCTACCAAAGTGGAAGTATTTTTTATTGTAAGGAAAACTGGAAACAATTTAAATGGAAAAAGATAAATGAAGATCAATGAAGTATACTAATATAATGTAATATATACAGCTGTTACTATTAATGAAAAATACATAAATTCCAAATAATGAATTTAAAAGTAAATTGAAGAATAAAAACTGACATATATCATTAATATAATTAAATAGTACTATATGTTTGTCATCAATAATATACTAATATTTAACAAAATATTAAATAATATGGGTCAATATAACAATAAAATAAAACTATGGTCCTTCATTTAAATTAAATAAAATAATTTGCCAGGCAGTTACTAGGCATTGGAAATAAAGTTGCTGAATAATTGTAACCCTTTGAAGAATTTATAGAACAGTAGAAAAAAAAAATTCTAAGGCAGCGGCACTGGTGATGGTATCAAGAAGAGAACAGAGGTTGTGGTAAATGTGCATAGTAAGGTGAACATGTTAAATCCATTTCCTGCTTCCTATCTTTGTGAGCCATTTGATTCCTTTATTTACAGTTTACCAAAGAAGTTCCAGCATTTCAACTTCCTTTAATATAAGCCACCATGGGCCTACATTTTAGTCAACCAATCAATTAAGCAATAGAGATACTGCTGGCTTAGCTGCTCATGGTAATATGTGCTAAATTCAGAATCTCTGGGCCATCTTTCCGTATCAATAATTTAGCTCAGTCCATCAGCATTTTCCTTTCTCCCTGGTATAATTGCTTTACAATCCATTCACAATATATACTCCAAAGTCTCTACAGGTGTTAAATGGATAATAATTATAAAAATATTTTGTTGTGTATAGCATCTTGTCTCATTTCACATTTTGGTATGTACTTATCCTGTTGTGGTGGGTATTTGTTTATTTCCCTGTGGCCTGCTGGTATTTGAGCCTAGTTACGGATCAAGGAATAATCAGGGTGTTAAGAGTGATTGTTAAGGAGGACCAGTATTCACTTTAAATGCAATTAACTCATACTTGATGATTATGTTTTTCAGACAAAGGGAGACAAGGCTGATAAGGAAAGCTTAAATTTCAATGCATAGAGTTTAGCTAACAGTATGAGTGGGAGAAGGAATTCTACAGGGAGCCAAGACAGAGCAAGGGATCAACAGCATAAAAGGGCATGGTGAGAGGGAGGAGTCCCACATACAATCGAATACACAATAATGTGGTAACTCCCAAGACACAAGTCAGTAATAGTTAAAGGAAGACCACATCGCAAGTGTCCTTTTAAATGATATGTAGGTTTTAGATTTTGGACAAAGAGCTATTAAATACTTTTGAGCAAAGGAGAAATATAGTCATATTAGAACTTTAGACATAACACTCTGGCTAAAATGTGAAGAATGGATTTTAGATGGGCAAAATGGACAATACAAATTTTGATGTTTGTGATGCTAGTATTTGGAAATAAATATTGTGAAAAATAAGACATTTAATTGATTAAAGGCAATGAGTATGAGGGAGTTACTTGCCAGTGGAAAGCTTAAAATTAAGTGGCATGAGAACAAATATACTGAAATAAGTGTTATAAAACCTTTTGTTCTGAACTCATGTGTCTTTTTAAACTATTTGACCTTGAATATGGGAATCAAAAGCACCTATTATTAGTGGCTTTTGTGTGTCAACTTTTAAGCTGCAGAATGCATAAAGAAAGAGAATACGCTCAGCTGAAACCCAAAGGAAATTTAAAATATGGCTATTTTGCAACTGGTGAGTTTCTGGCAGGGATATTGGAATAGAGATGAATTTTCTGGAAGAAGTAGAAAGAAGTTTTGTGCAGGTTGTTAAAACAATGGTGATTGAATCTAAATATCCGTAGACAGATGAATGTATAAAAGATGTAGTAAATACATATATTGAAATATTATACAGGCTCATAAAAGAAGAACATTCTGTTACATGCTACATGGATAAAACCAGAGGACATAATGATAAGTAAACTATGACAGCCAGAAAATGACAAATACTTTAAGATCCTACTCACATGAAGTATTTAAGAGTCAAAATCAGAGAAAGAGAAATTGCAAAGATGGTTGCCAAGGATGGAGAGATAGCAGAAGGAGAGTTAGTGCTTAATAAATACAGAATTTTAGTTTTGAAAGATGAAAGAGTTCTAGAAGATTCACAACAATGTGAATATACATTGAGTAGTGCTAAGGCACTACTCAAATATACACATAAAAATGCTTGACTGTAAATTTAACGTTATGCATTTTTTACCACAATTTTAAAAAACAAATAAACAATGCAGAGTATTGTGTGAAATCTGTGCCCAAGCTCTGCATGGCAGATTGATTTTTGAGCCCTTTCACAGAAATATTTTTATCACTAAATGTTATATAAGTTATTTCCTGAAAGATGTTTGAGGCTTTGGAAAAAACAAAGCTATAAAGTCATGGGAATAATGAGGAGCAGCGGCGCTCATGGGCCTGGGCAGAGTGGAGGGAAAGCATGTGTGAAGGGAGTACATTTTTTTTCTTTCTTCACTTTTTTTTAATATTAAGATAAAACTGACATATGGTGAAAAGCAGTTTCCACAAAAGCATTTAACTATGTCACCATCACTCTAGTCAAGATATTGAAAATATCTAACCCAAGTTCCCTCCTGCCTCTTTTCACTCAGTTCCTGCCTTCCAAAGCTAACTGTTGTACTAATAATTCCTACTATCATAGGAATAATTCAGTAAAGATTTCTAAAAGGACTAGTTGTTTAAAGTCATAGTGGCTTAGATCTCATGCATATTAGGGAATGCTGTGGAATTAAGGATATCATAGCTGACGTTTAAAATGTAGGGATAAGAGGAAGGATAGCAGAAATACCTGGAGAGAAGACTGAATGGGACAAGAGCCAGAAAATTCAGAAATTTTAGTTCATTGAAAATAAGTTTACAGGCCGGCCTAACGGCTCATGCCTGTAATCCCAGCACTTTGGGAGGCCAAGGTGTGAGGATCACTTGAGTCTAGGAATCTGAGACCAGCCTGGACAACATGGGAAGACCTCATCTCTACAAAAAATTAAAAAATTAGCTGAGCATGGTGGCATGTGCCTGTGGTTCCAGCTACTTAGGAGGCCAAGGTTAGAGGATAGCTTGAGGCCAGGAGGTTTGAGGCAGGAGTGAGTTGTGATTGTGCTACTGCACTCCAGCCTGTGTGACACAATAAGGCGCTGTCAAAAAACAAAAAACGAAAAAAAAAGAAAGAAACAAGAGGAAAGAAAGAAAGAGAGAGAGAAAAAAAAGAAAAATAAGCTTTATAATTCAACTACATCGATGGTTTTTAAATTTTACTATGCTTTAGAATCATCTGTAGAATTTTCAAAATGTTCAGTTGCAAAGATTTCTCTCTCTTTTATGAGATACTGGTTTGTTAGGCCTGAAAGAAGCCCAAACACTAATACAGGCCCTCTGATCCCTATGAAATTTGTGATAACTAGGGCCGTTATCACAGTGGCTTTCAAAGTTCAGCATGCATCACAGTCTCCTGGGGAGTTAGATTAAAGCCAGCACAGCCCCAGGCTTTCTGATGTATTTACATCTGGGTAGAATTTGGGGGTCTGAATTTTCAACAGATCTCATCTGGTAAGGTGAAGCTGATGGGAGGACCATATTTTGAGAAATACCATGTGGGACATCGATTTATTACCAGTTTAGAATGTCCAACAGAATCACTAGCGGATCTTACTAAAAATACCTACACACAGAACCCAACCCTCATACCTCTCCTCTTTCCTAACTCCTGCTCTGCTCCCAACTTACCCTCATCCCTATTTCTGATATGCCCTAGAATTGGAGATGTATAGTTTGAAAGCTCTTTCTAGGTTGAGTTGTTAGAAAATCAAACGTGATAACAAATCAAAAGTGTTCTTAACCATAAAGGCAATATGTATGAAAGATATTAATTTTGTTTCTAACAGTATACCAATATTTTGTAATACAGTCTCAAGTTCAGAACAATTCCTATGTGATCCAAGTTGCCAAGCGGTGTATTTAGAATGAGAGGGGAAAAATCTTACAGAGGAACAATAGAAATTTGATACATTTTAGAAATAGTTATTACCTGTTTTTATGCCTACTTGTATAAATGTTACAAATGTTAGTTTGTATCTTACACTCTGTGTTACGCAGTGAACAGCAGTATTTGATAACTGTGTGTCCTTGTATGCTATTTGCTCGACATTTAGAAGTACTTTAGTTCAAAACACATCACACCCTGAGTGTGCTTAGTAAAGCGGGAATTGTTTTCACAGGTACTAAATGATAAAATATTGATAGAAAAAGAGAACTAACTCACATTCTGTAATCATTATGGAGAGTTCAGTGGAAGAAAAGGGGGCAAAGACCAGGCTTTCAAATAATACCTACTGAATAAAAGCAATTTTTCTGTGATAAATTGAAGAAGGTAATTGTGAAGTGGAATAACCACTTTCTTCAGAAAGTGACTCCCAACAAAATAAAAACGTATGGTAAACTCTTATAAAAGGTGTCAGCTGAAGATGGTCGTAGTATGAGGTTATTATTCTACTTTCTCCAGTTCTAGAAAAGGAAATTCAAAATAAAAATAGCTCTTTGAAACATACTGTGATTACTTTGTGTGGGAAAATAAAAATGAAAAGACCGCCACCACAAAAAAAAAAAAAAAAAAAACTGCCTTTGGTCAACTCATTAAAACTATTGCAAAGCAACATTCAAAATATATCTTCCTTAAAAATGTTTTGGATTAGAAAAGTAAATCTTTCAGAATTGCCTTTTTCTGCTTTATAAGGATTTTCCTTTCTGTCTTGAGAAGCTAAAACAAGACAGTTGGGTAAGAGAGAAAAGTCAAAATGCCAGAGCTCAAGGCAAGCAAGAGAAGAAGGCAAGCTTTCCAGTCCATCACTGATAATATTTTTTTTGCTTTGTTTTAATCCTTATAAAGTGGAGGTTGTAAATGTGTTTGGTGAATATTTATTAAACTTCATTTAATGCTGAGTTAATATATAGCCACTAGAATAGTTAGGAACTGGAAGGTATGTAGTAGTCATGATCTTGCTTTTAAGACTAATTCCAGCTGCAGTCAGACCTCACCAGAAGTCAACACTGTTCCAGGCTTGAGGAAACTCACTTTGAGATAGATAAAGTGGAGTAATTAAGTTAACGGCTTGGTTCCCATATCTTAAGGTATCAAAGAGCAGGTGAACTTTCAGGAAATGAAGGAACCAGAGCCAGCTAGAACATAAACGATTCGAGAAGCAGGTGGAAGAACAGGGTAAGTGCATCTAGATTAAATCAGGCTAGGTTAAGAGGAGTAACTATTGGCAACTGTTTCTAGGAGAAATGAGCTAAACATAATTATGACAAATTCAAATGCCCAGCAAGATGCATTTGTTAAAATCTTGTGTTATTTACCACTTTATCTCTTCTATAGTGAATACATTATTTACATTTCTGTTATCACAATAAAATGAATTTTGGTATGTAGCCTTTTATTTATTTTTATTAGAAACAGGCAATATATACTTGGTAATATATATTTACCCAAAATATATTAGTAGTCACATAGTACAACTTTGGCTGCATTTCCAATTTTTTTGTTCTTTTTTCATTTCTTTCTTTTTTTTTTTTTTTTTTTCTGAGACAGGCTCTTGCTCCATCACCCAGGCTGGAGTGCAGTGGCGTAGTCTCAACTTCACTGTAGTCTCGACCTCCTAGGCTCAAATGATCGTCCCACCTCAGCCTCCCAAGTAGCTGGGACTACAGGTGCACCACCATGTCTGGCTAATTTTTGTATTTTTTTGGTGGAGATGGAGTTTTGCCATGTTGCCAGGCTGGTCTTCAAATCCTGCGCACAAAGGATCCCTCCGCCTGGGAGTCCCAAAGTGCTGAGATTACAGGCGTGAGCCACCGTGCCACGCTCCATTTCCAATTTCTGTTTTATAAGGGGTATGTATTAGTCTTCCTTCAACAACACAGAACAGAAAACTTGAAACATTCACAGAGTATATTCTTGAATGGACTGTCATGTTGTATAAAAAGTCTGCCTGAGACTGTGTTATTTAGAGGAGATGGTCAAAGGGATCAGCAATTCAACTCTTAAATTCTTCTCTTAGATTTAGTTACGTGTACTTAGATCACAAGTGACTAGTCCATGCAATATCACCTTCTCTCTCTGAGGTCCTTTCTGAGGTTATATCCTCAGCTTTTGCTAAAGGATGTTATAAGAAATAGCTATTTGGAAATGAGTTTGTCATTTAGCATAAAGCTGTAGTAAAGAGCATGGTGGAGTACATTTTTTATATAACATCCCAGATGAAAAATGTCTTTTGGAATTTATTCTTGCAAGAACTTTTTTTTCTAAGTAACATGTTTTCTACAACAAATGTACATGGTAACTTCTCCCACTGCCCCCATACCCCGCACCAAAATATACCTAAAAGGCTAAGAGAATGAATTCCAGAGACTGGTTCTATGGCTTATGTCCTGAAAAATGACTAGGTAAGTAATATGGTTTGGTTGTGTCCCCACCCAAATCTCATCTTGAATTATAGTTCCCATAATTCTCACATGTCATGGGAGGGACCAGTTGGAGATAACTGAATCAAGGGGGCGCTTCCCCCATCCTGTCCTTCTGATAGTGAGTTAGTTTTCATGAGATCTGATGGTTTTATAAGGGGCTTCCTCCTTCACTGAGCACTCATTTTCTCTTCTGCTTCCCTGTGAAGAGGTGCCTTGCTGCCAATCATGGCAAGTTTCCTGAGGCCTCCCCCACCATGTGAAACTGTGACTCAACCTCTTTCCTTTATAAATTACCAGTCTTGGTATTTCTTCATAGCAGTATGAGAAAGGACTAATTCAGTAAGTCATTTTTTTTTTTTTACCCTTTATAAGACATAGTATCAACATGTTTCTAATTGTGCTTGCTGTTTGAAGAGTAAATTGATCCTTGGTCTTTAAAGAAATATGGCTTCTGGAAGTTTACTCCTCTCAGTTTCTAAAGATCAACTCGTATTATACTTCTATGTTAAATTATTGATATTTTCTACATTATACTTCCTCTATCCTTTTTCTCTACTCACAATATTCCTTATCATAATTTTTGGGTGTTCTGACTCAGAAAGTTTGCTTCATATAGTGCTAAGTCAATATAGCAATGAGGACAATCATTCATAGCATTATACAAAATTAAAACCCTGGACTTAAAAGAAGATGTAAAAGTTATTTAAATCCAGTCACTTACAAGAATTCTATCTAAAATATCTATACACTGTAGGTGGCTGCCTACTCTATAGATTTTAACCACTCCTAAAACTGTTCAATCCAGTCTGTCATAAATCTGTATAACTACCCACAATTATAGTTATATCAATTTAGAATGAACATATAAATGTTACATAGCACTCTTTTAAATACCAAAAGCTAGTTATTTTCCATAGAAGGAAGCCAACAGATTAATAGACTTCCTTTTTTTTCCACCTCAGAGATAGAAATTTGTGGATATAGATTTTCACTTGGGCTTCTGGGATCGCCCTGGCCCCTCTTACATTTGGATCTCTTTGGGAAATATCTCACAGCAGATTTTATTTTTTATTCGAAATTTCTTAGTCTTTTAAATAATACTAAAAGTTCATAGCACCAAACTGATCTTATATATTAATCTAATAAATAAAATAACACATGTCAGTTTCATAAAACAAATAAAAACACTATTTTAAAAAATAAACTTTGTCATGCAAAGAAGGTGACTTTAAAGGGAACTATTGAAAGGATAACTATTTCCACTCTGAAATTGATGAATTACAAATATATCTAAGTACATTTTATATTAATTGTCTTATTTTGTTTTCATATCTACATTTTTGTGTACACCATGATTTTCCTAGAATTTAGTACAATTTGCTCTGCATTCAATAAGTATATAATACAGTATTATGCAATCTAGGATATGTGAAATGGAATATAATGAGACAATTCTGAATTTAGAAAATTTCAAGTAGCAGTAGATTTTAAGCTAGAAAGCTAGATTTAGATTACCTTTAAACATAGTATTGCATATATTATCATTACTAGTGCTTCCACCAGAAATTTATCAACTACATTAGCTATGAAAAGGAGTTGGCAAAAATACTGAGTGTGTGATGATCAAGGAGGAAGACCCAGGGAAGCAAAAACTGCTTCAGTGATCCCAGGCCTTAGGGCACATGTCAAGCAGACCCTAAATCATACCCAAATCCCAGTCAGGTATTGCCAGCAGGGAGTGGAATCCTTATGTGTGTCCAGGCCTTCTTCCATTGGTAAAGCTTTGTCCTTAAGACCAGTCTGTATGAATCTTCATTGAAGCTAGCTAGGATGAGGGACAAAGCTATAGCCTGGAGTAAGTCAGGGACTTAGACATTAATCCTAGATGTATATATCAAACCCAATTTCTTGCTGTGCTTCATAATTTTAATATCTTTTGCCTCCTGGCTATATTATATTGGTACTTCAAATTCAGTATGTCTAAAGTAATAAATAATTGTCACCATCCCTCTGCTTCCCTTTCAGTTGCTTGCTTTCATTATAAGTGACTGCTAATTTCTGCATTTTGCCCACATAAGAAATCCTCTGTCTCACCTAAAACCTCACATCTGAGAGGTCACCAAATACTGTAATTTCTACCCTGTAAATGTCTTCAGAATTTATATATTCTTTCCCTCTTTTTTGCTTCATACATCTAGTTATAGTTCTCATAATCTCTTGTTTCCTTACTGTATTTTGGCTTCAATTTTTGGCCACTTCTGTTAGCAAATAGATCATTCTAAAATGCCTATTTTTCTGTATGAAATCCTACAGAGGTCTCTTATTTCCTAGTTAAAAAACTCACTAGGATAGCAACATTTTTCTGTTCCAGTCCCTGTTAGCTGTTTTTTAAAACAACGATCTCCCACTGTTTTTTCTACAAGCCTATCTGATATTTCTACAAGCCTATCTGATATTTTCTACTGTTTTTTCTAAAGCCTATCTGATATTTCCAAATCTCTATTCTTTCTCATACCTAGTTGTTTTTACATATGCTATTACCTCTGCTGAGAAAGATCTTAATTCAAATCCTTGTTCCCTTATGATTCTATTCTCTGACCTTTAAGCTCCAATTCAAGTGTTACTTTTGGGTATCTGCTCTGACCATCCTTCATCTCCATCAATCTCCTGTACCCACTAGGACTGCTGACACACACACAAATACACACACACACACACAAAATCAGGCATTTAGTCACTCTCCCTTTCATTTTTATTCCTTTAGCAAAGGCATTGTTAAATTTGCATTTATAAAAGTGTGTTTTCTCCACAACTTCAAATTCCTTAAAGGCTGAGATCAAGCCTTATTAATATTTATACCCTCAGGTCCTGGCACATAATGGGTTTTCAATTTCTTTCCCCAGCTTTCTTCTTCTCTAATAAATTCCCGAGGAAGTATCTTTGTAAACACAGATCTGGTCATGTTATTCCATTACTCAAAAACCTCAATCAAGCCTTCATCCTAACAGATACATTGTAAAGTTCTTAGCATGACTTAGATCCTTCAATATTTGGTCCCAACATCATCTCCTCTTACTCTTAGCACATCTGACACAGTTTGCCAAATACAACCTCTGCTATCTACAACATATCTTTATTCATGCGACTCACATGGTCTCGTTGATCTTTACATGGTCAACATCTAGTAAGCTGCTTAGCAAACAGGGCCACTAAACATTTGTTTAAAAAATAAATGAAAGGTTGAATATATTAACTTGTGTCATTATACATGAGAACATGTATTATACATGAGAAAAATGGTATTATACATGAGAACAATGGTATTATACATGAGAACAATGAATAGCTATACATGGTATTATACATGAGAACAATGAATAGCTATAACAATGTATTTCCACTTTCAAACTGACAACTCACCACTTCTATGGAATTGAAACTTTGACAACACAGGAAATGCTACCATGGCATCCTAAAATAATGAGGGAAACAAAAATAAATCATGGACTGAGAAATGTTTCTCCTGTTTGACACACCTGTGAGTTTTCCAGGTGATTCAGGACACTTGGTATAGTTTTAAGAGTTAAATTATCTGTTAGCCTAGAAAAATATTTCTTATCAGTCTCTTTTCCTGACATAGATAGAAGTAAATTCATATTTTGTTTATTGAGACAACATAGAAGCAAATTTCAGTGCACTTTAAATACAAACTATAACGTTACTCTTTAGGGTAACATCATTAGCAATGATATTGGATTAAGATTATTATTTTATTTTGTAATATCACATATTTCCATTTCATATGCCTAATACAAACAATTCACTACAGTGGATATTGCTGTTACTCTCCAACATCCACTCTCCTTTCATTCTTGTGAAAACACTCACTTCTCATTCATCACACTCTAACTTCATGCCTAATTTTTAAAGCAATGCACATATTACATTTCTCTAATGAAATGGATAGCTCAGGTTTGGGCACTTTCCCTTAGAAAGTATAATCACTGTACATTTCAGAATTTTTGCTTATATTACAGTTATTATTTCTGTGTCTTAGTGATACTCTGTAAACCTGTTTTCTAAGTTTAATGAGCACATTTATCAGAAATATGATGTCAGAGAAAGCAAAGGAATATCTCTCTAAATATTTTATATGGTATTAAAACTTTTGTTCACATTAATACTTCAGCAATCTGAAAATTGGCACCCTGCATTTGTTGTATTAAGAGGGTCATCCAAAATTTGAAAAACCAATTTGTCAAATTATAAAAGCAAGCATATGGCAACGTTTACAAATATATGGAAACTAAATAACACACTCAAACAGTCAATCACTGAATCAAAGAAGAATTCAAAGAGGATTTAAAGTATTCTGACTGATCTGTAAAAATGCTCTTATTGATTTCTAATTTCGTTTCACTGTGGTCATAAAAGATACTTGTTATGATTTTGGTCTTTAAATTGGTGAAGACTCATTTTGTGTCCTAAAATGTGATCTATCCTGGAGAAGTTTCATATGCATTTTGGAAGACTGTGTATTCTTCTCTTGTTGGGTGAAAAATTCTGCATCTGTGTAAGTCCATTTGATCTATATTGTTGTTCAAGCTTGCTGTGTCTTTGTTGATTTTCTGTCTGGATATTCCATACATTATTGAAAGTGGGCTATTGAAGTCTCCTACTATTATTGTAGTTCCCTATGTCTTCTGCTTACTTAGGATTGCTTTAAATATATAGATTTAATTGAGAATAACTGACCTTTTGACAATATAGAGTCTTTCTATTCATGAACATGGGACATTTCTCCATTTACTTAGTTCTTTGATTTCATTCATCAGAATTTCATAGTTTTGAGAGAAAATATTCAGAAACTGTGTATCTGACAAGGGTATAATATACAGTCTGAATAGTAGGCCTTTAGAAATTTAAGCAATGCAAAAAGCAAAAAACAAATAGCCTCATTAAAAATTGGGCAAAAGACATGAACAGACACTTCTCAAAAGAAGATGTACAAATAGCCAACAAACGTGAAAAAATGCTCAACATCACTAATAGTCAGAGAAATGCAAATTAAAACCACAATGAGATATCATCTCATACCATTCAGATTGCCTATTATTAAAAAGTATATATATAGCAGAGGCTGGCAAGGCTGTGGAGAAAAGAAACACTTATACACTGTTGGTGGGAATGTAAATTTGTTCAGCCACGGCAGCAAGCAATTTAGAGATTTCTCAAAGAACTTAAAACAGAACTATTACTTGACCCAGCTATCCCATTATTGGGTCTATATCCAAAGGAAAATAAAGCATTCTACCAAAAAGACACATGCACTCCTATGTTCATTGCAGCACTATTCACAGTATTAAAGGCATGGAATCAACCTACGTGCCCATCAGTGGTGGACTGGATAAAGAAAATGTGGTACAGCCTGGGTGCAGTGGCTCATACCTATAATCTCAGCATTTTGGGAGGCTGAGAAGGGAGGATTGATTTATCTTAGGGGTTCAAGACCAGCTAGGGCAACATAGTGAGATCCTGTCTCTACAATTTTTTTAAACAAGCCAGGTGTGTTGGCATGCACCTGTGGTCCTAGCTACTCAGGAGTAGCGTGTCAGGGGGCTGACATGGGAAGACTACTTCAGCCTGGGAGGTTGAGGCTGCATTGAGCCATGATTGTGCCACTACACTTCTGCCTGGGCAACAGTGCAAGGCGTTGTCTCAAAAACAAAAGAAAAAAATAAAATGTGGTACATATACATCATGGAATACTATACAGTAATAAAAAGAGTTAAATCGTGTTCTTTACAGCAACACAGATGCAGCTGGAGGACATAATCCTAAGTGAATTAATGCAGGAACACAAAACCAAATACTGCATGTTCTCAATTATAAGTGGGAGCTAAAATCAGGTATACATGGACATAAAGTTGGGAAAAACAGACACTAGGTACTACTAGATGGGGGAGAGATGGAGGAGGGTAAGAATTGAAAAATTAACTCTTGGGTACTAAGCTCGCTACCTGGGTAATGAGATCAATTATACCTCAAACCTCAGCATCATGCAATATACCATGCGACAAACCTGTACATGTACCCACTGAATCTAAAATAAAAGTTGTAATTATCTTAAAAAATGAATTTAAAGATAAAGTAAAAAAATTAAAAAGAATCTCTGAGTTTTTGTCATAGATTATTTTTCAGGACTCTCCAGAGAAACAGAATTGATTACATATATATAGACACACACACACAGACACGCACACACAGATACATGTGTGTATGTGTGTATATATGTATATTTTGATTATGTGTGTATGTGTGTATATATATACATACACATATATATTATCTATATGCGTGTACGTACATATACATACACACATAATCAAGAAATATTATATATATGGAAACAAATACCAGAAAATAGCTATTAGGAGAATAGGCTTAGTGAATTATGGAAGCTAAGAAGTCCCATGATAGGCTGTCCACTAGCTGGAGAACCAGGAGAGCTGGTAGGGCAACACAGTTAAGTTTGAAGGCCTCAGAACTAAGAAAGATGATGGTGTAACTCTCATTCTGAAGACAAAGGTCAGAAAACCTAGTGAGTAACTGATGCAGGTTCCAGAGTCCAAAGTTCAGAAAACTTGGAGTCCTGATGCCCAAGGGTAGTAGAAGAGTGTCCTGGCTTTGTCAGAGAAAGAGTAAGAAGTAGCCCTTTCTTCACATTTTTGTTTCATCTGGGCACCAGATGATTGGATTTTGTCTGCCCACACTGATGGAAGATCTCCCCCATTCAGTCTACCGACACATGCTAATCTTCTTCAGAAATGTTTTCAGAGATGCACCTGAGGAGGCTCAATCACTCTAATGGAAAGCAAAATCACGTGAGTTTCCTCTCAGGGACCACAGAATGGGTTCAGTGCCTATGGAAGAACTGAGAATAAATATTGCTTTACCAGCCAACTGAGTATCCCTTAATTCAGTCAAGTGGGTACCAAAAATCAACCATCACTTAGATCTTGTACGTATTTTCTTAGATTTGTACCTAAATATTTCATTTTGGGGAGTGCAAATATAAATGGTATCTTGTTTTATATTTCAGATTTTACTTTTTCATTGCTGATATATAGAAAAGCAACTGACTTTTGTGTAGTGAACTTATCCTGAAACCTAATAACTAATAACTAATAAACTAATAACTGCTTATTAGTTCCAGTTTTTTTGTTGATTCTTTCAGATTGTTTACAATCATGTCATTTGTAAACAAAAGCAGTTTTATTTCTTCCTTCTCAATCCTCATCACTTTTTTTCCTTTTCTTATCTTACTTCAATTCCAGTATGGCACTGAAAAGGAGTCATGAGGGGGGAACCATTGCTTTCTTCCTAACGTTACTGGGAAAACTTTGAGTTTCTCACTATTAAGTATAATATTAGCTGTAGGGATTTGTAGGTATTATTTATTGAATTCAAGAAGTTTATATCTATTTCTAGTTTAACTGAGGGTTTTTATGTTGTAATAACTTTGAGTATTGTCAAATGCTTTTTTCTGAAATTACAAATATGATCATGTAATCTGCAAATTTCAAGATGATCCATTAAGACCAAATGGACTTAGACAGCTACTAAACTTTTCACTCAACAACAGAAGAATACACATTCTTCTCAAGCACACACGAAACTTCTCCAGGATAGATTATATGTTAGACCATAAAATAATTTTTTTGAAACAGAGTCTTGCTCTGTTACCCAGGTTGAAGTGCAGTGGCATTATCCCAGCCCACTGCAACCTCTCCGTTGTGGGGTCAAGCCATCCTCTTGCCTCCACCCCCTGAGTAGCTGGGAGTACAAGTGTGTACCATCATGCCCAGCTAATTTTTGTAATTTTTGTAGAGACAGTGTTTCTGCATGTTGCCCAGGCTGGTATCAAACTCCTGAGCTCAAGTGATCTGCCTACCTCATCCTCCCAAGGTGCTGGGGTTACAGGCATGAACCACCATGCTTGGGTATAAAATGGATCTTAACTAATTTAAAGAAGACAAAAATCATACTCCATGTCTTTGTTTACTACAGTGAAACAAAATTAGAAATCAATAGCAGCAACAAAAAATCAATTAATGTAATCCATCATTGCATTTATAACACACATACACACACACAAACAAATCAGTTTTTTTGTGTTAATTTGTTGGATTACTGTATTAGTCCACTCTCACAATAGTATAAAGAACTTCCCTGAGGGTGAGTAATTTATAAAGAAAAGAGGTTTAATTGACTCACAGTTCTGCATGGCTGGGGAGGCCTCAGGAAACATAGTTATGGCAGAAAGGGAAGCAGGCACATTTTTCACAAGGTGGCAGGAGAGCAAAGAGCAGGGGAAACCACCACTTATAAAATCATTGGATCTTGTGAGAACTCACTATCATGAGAACAGCACAGGGGAATCGCCCCCATAATCCTATCACCTCCCTCCCTCACCAGGTGGGAATTAAAAATTAAGATGAGATTTGGGTGAGGACACAGAGCCAAATCATATCATTCCCCAAATCTCATGTCTTTTCACATTTCAAAACAAATAATGCCTTCCTGACAGTCCCCCAAAGTCTTAACTCATTTCAGCATTAAGTCAAAAGTCCATAGCCCAAATACTCATTTGAGACAAAGTAATCAAAGTAAGTTAGTTACTTCCTAGATACAATGGGGGTACAGGAATTGGCTAAATGCTCCCTTTTCAAATGTTAGAAATTGGCCCAAAAAAGCAGCTACAGGCCCCATGAAAGTTCAAAATTCAGTGGGGCGGTCATTAAATCTTAATGCTCCAAAATGATCTCCTTTGACTCCATGTTTCACATTCAGGGCATGCTGATGCAAGGGGTGGACTCCCACCACCTTGGGCAGCTCCCTCATGGCCTGGCACTGAGTGCAGCTTTTTTAGGTGCACAGTACAAGCTGTCAGTATATCTGCTACTTTGGGGTCAAGAGGATGGTGGCCCTCTTCTCACAGCTCCACTAAACAGTGCCCCAGTGGGGACTCTCTATAGGTTCCAACCCCACATTTCCCTTCCTCACTGCCCCAGCAGAGGTTCTTTATGAGGGCTCTGCCCCTGCAGCAGACTTCTGCCTGGACATCCAGACATTTCCGTACACCCACTGAAATCTATGTGGAGGTTCCCTAACCTCAATTCTTTACTTCTGTGCACCCACAGGCCCAGTACCACATGGAAAATGCCAAGGCTTGGGGCTTGCACCCTCTGTAGCAATCGCCTGAGCTGTACATTGGCCCCTTTTAGCCACAGCTGGGACACAGGGTGCCTAGTCCTGGGGCTTCACAGAGCAGCAGTGGGGCTCCGGGACCAGCCCAATAAACCATATGATTCTCCTAGCCTCTGGGCCTGTGATGGGAAGTGTTGCAGTGAAATTCCCTGATGTTCCCTGGAGACATTTTCCCCATTGTCTTGGTGATTAACATTCAGCTCCTGGTTACCTATAACAATTTTTGAGCAGGCTTGAATTTCTTCTCAGAAAATGGGTTTTTCTTTTCTGTTACATTGTCAAATTGCAAATTTTCCAAACTTTAATGTTCTGCTTCCCTTTTAAACATAAATTCTAATTTCAGATCATCTCTCTCAAGTTCAGAGTTCCACAAGTCTCTAGAGCAGGGGTAAAATGCTGCTAGTCTCTTTGTTAAGCATAACAAGAGTGACATTTGCTCCAGTTCCCAATGAGTTCCTCATCTCCACCTAAGAATATCTCAGCCTGTACTTCATTGCCCATATCACTCTCAGCATTTTGATTAACACCATTCAACAAGTCTCCAGGAAATTTGAAACTTTCCCACATGTTCCTATCTTCTTCTGAGCCCTCCAAACTGTTCCAGTATCTGCCTGTTACCCAGTTCCAAAGTCACTTTCACATTTTCAGGTATCTTTATAGCAGTGCTGTACTCTCTGTGGTACCAATTTACTGTATCAGTTTGTTTTCACACTGCTATAAAGAACTTCCCTGAGACTGAGTAATTTGTAAAGGAAAGAGGTTTAATTGACTCCCAGTTCCATATGGCTGAGGAGGCCTCAGGGAACTTACAATCATGGTGGAAGGGAAGCAGACACCTTCTTCACAAGGTGGCAGGAGAGCGAAGAGCAGGGGAAACTGCCACTAATAGAACAATCAGATCTCGTGAGAACTCACTATCACGAGAACAGCATGGTGGAACTGCCTCCAAGGTCCAATCATCTCCCTCCCTAGACATCTGGGGATTACAGGTCCCTCCTTTGACACATGGGGATTAAAATTTGAGATGAGACATGGGTGTGGACACAGAGCCAAACCATACCAATTACACTGATTTTTGAATGTTGAACCAGGCTTGCATATCTGGGATAAATCTAACTTGATTATGGAACAGAATTCTTGTAATATATTGTTGGATTTGATTTGCTAATACAGTAGTCCCCTCATATTCTCAGGGGAATATGTTCCATGACTCCCAGTGGGTGCTTGAAATTGCTGATAGTATGAAACCCTGTGCATACTATGTATTTTTCTATGTACTTACCTGTGATAAATTTTAATTTATAAATTAAGTACACTAAGATTAATAATGATAATGAATAATAAAACAGAACAATTATAACAATATGCCAGCATCATTACTTTTGTGCTTTGGGATCATTATTAAGTCAAATGAGAGTTACTTGAATGCAAGTAATACAATTCTGTGACTGTTGATCTGATGACAGAGATGGCTAGTAAGTGGCCAACAGGCAAGTAGCATATACAGGGTGGATACACTAAAGAAAGGGATAATTCACATCCTAGGCAGAGTGGAATGGAACAATACAGGAGTTCATCACATTGCTCAAAACAGCATGCAATTTAAGACTGATGAATTGTTTATCTCTGAAGTTTTCCATTTAATATTTTCAGACCACTGTTAACTGTAAGTAATCAAAGATACAGAAAGTGAAACTACAGATAAGGGGGACTACTGTATTTTGTTGGGGATTTTTCATTTGTGTTCATGAGAGATATTCTATTTTTTACACATATGATCCTGAATATATTAAAAAGTCACTAAAGAGGCTTAAGAGCATAGCCAAGTTTTCCTTTCATAAATCAACAGTACAAGAATATAAGTTATTGAAGAAATCTCCCAATCTTTCTTTCAAATACAAGTGAACATGTGTTCCCATTGAAAGAACAAACTAATATTAAATCTTTGGAAGTTATACTAACTTTTAAAAAATATCATTATTATCTGGGAATTCAAACTGTTCCTACCAATCTCTTTCTTTTACATTTAGATTTTGTTTCTAGTTTTTGACTCCTGAAGGTCAGTATGATATCTTAAAGGCTCGGTGATTTTAGGGTAAGGGATTTTGTTTTAAATAATTCCTATAGTATCACCTTTTAGTCCTCAACCTGGATTCTGGCATCACTCAATTCACACCCAGCTTCTTCCTTAGGTGCTACTATTCCTGTTGCTGTTTCCACAATTCCTAGATCATATTTTGCCCTAATTCCTGGCATCAGTTACCTTTTGGATATTACCTCCTGACTCTTCCCAGAGACCAGGGGTGGAAGATTTTTTTTTAATGAGTTCTTGCATGGAGCAATTCTGGCTCTATATTCTCTTGTCCCACCACATTTATTCCGAACATGACCTGATGCCTGAGCATTTTATGATTTAATAAGAATTTATGGCAGCATAAGAGTGAATGAAATACACTCAAAATGCAGCATGTAGTATGAACAGATAAGAAAACAGAAATGGATACTAAAAGGACATCAAGATTTAAAGTTCAGAGAGATAAGGAACCACCAGAAAAAATCTCAGAAAAGTAGGTGGGAAACCAGCTTAATGACATTGAATTAAATTAGGAGAGACTTTCAAGATGTAAAACAAATTAAAGCATGCAAGGTAATCCAGAAACCTAAAGAGCATGAAGAATAAATTTAACACTCGGATTTTGGCAATTAAGAGATTCTTTTTTTTTTAAATTATACTTTAAGTTTTAGGGTACATGTGCACAACGTGCAGGTTAGTTACATATGTATAAATGTGCCATGCTGGCGTGCTGCACCCATTAACTCGTCATTTAGCATTAGGTATATCTCCTAATGCTATCCCTCCCCCCTCCCCCTACCCCACAACAGTCCCCAGTGTGTGATGTTCCCCTTCCTGTGTCCATGTGTTCTCTCTTGTTAACCTTTGAGTTAGTGGCTCTGAATAGCAACGGAGCATAGTGATAAGTAGTGGACTCTGAAATCAGACTGCTTGAATTCACCAGCTTTAAAACTTACTAGTTATGTGACCTTGGGCAAATCACTTAAATTCTATGATCCTCAGTTACTTTATCTGCAAAATGGGTATCATAAGAGTAATTTTCTCATATGGTTGAGATTTTAAATGAGTTATTATATCTAAAGAACTCAGAACAATATCTGGCACATAACTATATAAATGGTCTTGAATATGCACCACCCAGATTTTCTTTCAAAGAAAGACTTACTATCTGAGTTTCTAGAAGAGCTGTCAAGAAATACCTTTCAGTTGTCATATTCTTTTGGGGTTACCTCAGGCGGAGACTCACCACACCCAAAGTCATGCTCTTTCCAAGACAGCATACATCCAATAAGTGATTAAGAGATAACAAATAGGTCCAACTATTTCAGTGCAGCACAGAAGATCTGTGATGGGGTAGCTCCAAAGTTTCTATCGGGCTGATCAGGCTTTTTTTTCTTAGCCAAGCACGATGATTCTAAGGCTTTTCCATTTCTAATAAACATCTTACACACTGAAGTTTTCCCAAGAGTGTTTCTTAGTGAACTCAAATTGTGACATAAGTGTAGTTTGCTTTTATATTTTTAGTTGGATATATGGTTGAATCAGATGGCAGTAGTAGCATTAGATTTTTTTCTGAATGCTTTATTTACTGACTGTGTTATAAAACCATATTAGTATTAACCCTAAATGAAGTTTTAAAGTTTATTCTCCTATTTATTATCATAGTAACTACCAAAGAATTTGCACAGAAACATAACCTATTTTTTCATGATAAACTAAACTCTTAAAAGCTGTGTCTATAAAGAGAAATAGCCGTTAAAAATCACTGTTGCCTTTTAGGTAGTAGAAAGTAAATTACAAATAGTGTAAGTAGTCATCTTCACTACGAAATACCCAACATACTATATCTTTGAGTGCTAAAAATGATTATTTTGCCAAATTAAAATAACAGATCAAAATGTTAGGCACAAATTGATATTATGCTCATTAAAATGAACATAGCATTAAAAAAAACCCCTGGAATTCAAAAAACCCATAGAAACAAGAAACATACCAAACAATTTAAGGTTTCTATAATGATAGGTATGGGGATTTTGATCCAAGAGATCTACAACATAATGAACAAGTTATAACAAATCTATAGAGACTGAGCTTTTATTTTTAGCTCCTGAATAACAAGATCTGACATAAAAATATCTCTCTCTTCCTCCAACCCACTTTTAAGCACCTCATTTTTTTCATCTTTTGACTTCTAACTGCATTTTTTAAATGTCCGAGTTCAAATGGTTGTGAGAACTTCATATGACTAAGTTATGTGTGAACGAAAATAAAGCACCAGAATGTGAGTGGGGGATTATTTAGTGGTTAGCTTTCCATCAGTTCTCCTTCTGAGAAGGACTCATGAAATTGTCAATGGCTTTAGAGGACAGTATAATTTAAGTGAAGCATAAGGAAGATTTGCCTCATTGGCAATAGTTGTTAAAACCTGAAATAAGTTTTCAAAAAAGAGATTGTAGAACAGATAAGAAAGGGATATCTTTAAATATAGTCTAGATTAAGGCCGGGGGTGGTGGATCATGCCTGTTAATCCCAGCACTTTGGAAGGCCGAGGCAGGCAGATCACCTGAGGTCAGGAGTTCGAGAACAAGCCTGCCCAACATGGTGAAACCCCATCTCTACTAAAAATACAAAAATTAGTCAGGTGTGGTGGCGGATGCCTGTAATCCCAGCCACTTGGGAAGCTGAGGCAGGAAAATCGCTTGAACCCAGGATATGGAGGTTGCAGTGAGCTGAGATTGTGCCACTGTACTCCAGCCTGGGCAACAAGAGCAAAACTCTATATCCAAAATATATATATATGTGTGTTTGTGTATATATATGTGTGTGTATATATATGTATATATATGTGTGTGTATATATATGTGTGTGTATATATGTATATATATTATATAGTCTAGATATTACAAAATATTGGCTGAACAATAGTTCTGCCTAAAGAAAAATTGTGTGTGTGTATGTGTGTGTGTCTGTGTATTGGGGGATTTCAAGTAAGAATCTTTCAATTTCAATTGAATCTATAATATGACTTGATATGGAGGCTTCCTTGTAAAACATCATCAACAACACAATAAACATCGATTAAGACCACTAACTCAAAATTGTCCTATTAAAAATACATCACTATATCTAAAATATTATTTTAAATATACCTAATGCATTTTATTTTGAATAGCTGAAACTTACTCTCAATTTGGTTGTTATGTAAATGAAAACAATGCTTTCCTAAGTAATGCCTATTACTTTAAAAATTCTAATTTTCCAGAGACTTAAAAGACATATTTCTCCCCAAATTCTTATTCACAATGGATTTCAGCCTTAGATACGTTTCTCTTAGAACAGAGATGGGATGAAAAATGAGCCAAAATATTAATGTAAAAATAATAAATCATCTGGATCAGTTTTCTTTTCTTTTTTTCTTTTTCTGAGACGGAGTTTCACTGTGTTGCCCAGGCTGGAGTGCGATGACACGATCTCGGCTCACTGGAACCTCCACCTCCTGGGTTGAAGCAATTCTCCTGCTTCAGCCTCCAGAGTAGCTGGGACTACAGGCATGAGCCACCACACCTGGCTAATTTTTGTATTTTTAGTAGAGATGTGGTTTCACCACGTTGGTCAGACTGGTCTCGAACTCCTGACCTAAGGCAATCCACACACCTCAGCTTCCCAAAGTGCTGGGATTACAGGCGTGAGCCACTGCGCCTGGACTAGCTTTCCAGGTTCCACAGAGATCATAGTGGAAATGACTTTTTAAAAAACTTTTATTTTAGGTTTGGGGGTACATGTGAAGGTTAAACTTATGTCATGGGGGGTTGTTGTACAGATTATTTCCTCACCCAGGAATTAAGCTCAGTACCCAATAGTTATCTTTTCTGCTCCTCTCCCTCCTCCCACCCTCCACTCCCAAGTAGACTCCAGTTTTCTTCTTTGTGTTCATAAGTTCTCATCATTTAGCTCCCAGTACATATACACACAGTATTTGGTTTTCTGTTCCTGCATTAGTTTGCTAAGGATAATGGCCTCTAGCTTCATCCATGTTCCCACAAAAAATAACATGATCTCATTCCCTTTTATGACCACATTGGGTTCCATGGTGTATATGTACCACATTTTCTTTATCCAGTCTGTCATAGTTGAGCATTTAGATTGATTCTATGTCTTCACTATTGTGAATAGTGCTACAATAAACATTCCTGTGTGTGTGTCTTTATGGTAGTACGATACTGGATATTAGGCCTTTGTCAGATGCATAGCTTGCAAATATTTTCTCCCATTCTTTATGTTGTTTAATTACTCCGTTGATAGTTCCTTTTGCTGTGCAGAAGCTCTTAAGTTAATTACATCCCACTTGTCAATGTTTGTTTTTGTTGTGATTGCTTTTGTGGGCTTTGTCATGAAATATCTGCCCGTTCCTATGTCCAGGATGGTATTGCCTAGGTTGTCTTCCAGGGTGTTTATAGTTTGGGGTTTTACATTTAAATTTTTAATCAATCTTGAGTTGATTTTTGTATACAGTGTAAGGAAACGGTCCAGCTTTAGTCTTCTGCATATTGCTAGCCAGCTATGCCAGCACCACTTACTGAGTAAGGAGTCTTTCCCCCACTGCTTGTTTTTGTCAGCTTTATCAAATATCAGATGGCCATAGGTGTATACCCTTATTTCTGGTATCTCTATTCTGTTCCATTGGTTTATGTGCCTGTTTTTGTACTAGTACCATGTTGTTTTGGTTACTGTCACCCTTTACTATAGTTCAAAGTCAAGTAAAGTGATGCCTTCAGCTTTGCTCTTTTTGCTCAGGATTGCTTTGGCTATTTGGGCACTTGTTTTGAGTTGTAATAGTTTTTTTCTAGTTCTGTGAAAAATGTCATTGGTAGTTTTATAGGAATAGCACTGAACCTGTAAATTGCTTTGGGAAGTATGGTCATTTTAGTGATATTAATGCTGCCTATCCATGAGCATGGGATGGTTTTCCATTTTTTTTTTTTTGGTCTTCTCTGATTTATTTAAGCAATGTTTTGTAATTCTCACTGTAGAAATAGTTCACCTCCCTGGTTAGCTCTATTTCTATGTATTTTATCCTTTTGTGGCCATTGTGAATGGGACTGCCTTTCTTATTTGGCTCTTGGATTGGCTGTTGGGATATAAGAATGCTAGAGATTTTTGTAAACTGATTTTGTATCCTGAAACTTTGCTGAAGTTGTTTCGCAGCTGAAGAAGCCTTAGGAAAAAGACTATGGGGTTTTCTAGATACAGAATTATGTTGCCTGCAAATAGAGATAGATTGACTTTCTTTCTTCTTATCTGGATGCACTTTCTTTCTTTCTCTTGCCTTATTGTTCTGACCAGGACTTCTGATATTATGTTGAAGAGGAGTGGTGAGAGAGGACATAACAGTCTTGTGCCATTTTTGAAGAGGAATAATTCCAGCCTTTGCTGAGTATAATGTTGGCTGTGGGTTTGTCATAAATACCACTTATTATTTTGAGGTATGTTCCTTCAATACCTAGTTGAGAGTTTTTAACATGAAGGTGTGTTAAATTTTATCAAAAGATCCTTCTGTGTCTATTGAGATAATTATGTGGTTTTTGTCTTTAGTTCTGTTTATGTGGTGAATCACATCTATTTATTTACATGTGTTAAACCAACCTTGCATCCTGGGGATAAAGCCTACTTGCTCATGGTGGATAAGCTTTTTGATGTGTTGCTGGATTTGGTTTGCAAGTATTTTGTTGAGGATTTTTGCATCAATGTTCATCAAGGATACTGGCCTGAAGTTTTCTTTGTGTGTATGTGTGTGTGTTTGCCAGGTTTTGGTATCAAAATGATGCTGGCTTCATAGAAGGATTTGGGGAGGATTCCTTCCTTATCAACTTTTATGAATAGTTTCTGTAGGAATGGTACCAGCTCTTCTTTGTACATCTGGTAGAATTCATCTGTGAATCCATCAGGACTTCAACTTTTTTTTTTTTTTTTGGTTGGTAGGCTATTTATTACTCATTTAATTTCAGAGCTTGTTATTGGTCTGTTCAGGGAATAGATTTCTTTCTGGTTCAGTCTGGGGAGGGTATATGTGTCCAGAAATTTATTCATCTCTTCTAGACTTTTTAGTTTACATGTATAGAGGTGTTCATAGTAGATTCTAATGGTTGCTTGTATTTCTGTGGGGTCAGTGGTAACATTTCCTTCATCATTTCTAATTGTATTCATTTGGAGCTTTTCTCTTTTTTTATTAGTCTAGTTAGTGGCCTATATATCTTATTAATTTTTTCAAAAAAAAAAAAGCTCCTGGATTCATTGATCATTTGAATAGGTTTTCATGTCTCAATTTCCTTCAGTTCAGTTCTGATGTTTGTTATTTCTGGTCTTCTGCTATCTTTGATTTGCTCTTGCTTCTCTTATTCTTTCACTTGTAATGTTAGGTTAATTTGAGATCTTTCTAATTTTTTGATGTGGGCATTTAGGGCTGTGAATTCCTCTCTTAACACTGCCTTTTCTGTGTTCTAGAGATTCTGGTATGTTGTATTTCTGTTCTCATTATTTTCAAATATCTTCTTGATTTGAGCTTAAATTTTATTCAGAAGCACGTTGTTTAATTTCCATGTAATTGCATGGTTTTGAGTGACTTTCTTAGTTGTGACTTCTATTTTTATTGGACTGAGATTCAAAAGTGTGTTTGTTATGATTCTGGTTCCTTTGTGTTTGCTGAATATTGATTTATGTTCAATTATGTGGTCAATTTTAGAGTATGTGCCATGCAGCAAAGAGAAGAATGTATAATCTGGCTTTTTGGGATGAAGAATTCTGTAGAGATCTATCAAATCCATTTGGTCCAATGTTGAGTCCAGGTCCAGAATATCTTTGTTAATTTTCTGCCTTGATGACCTGTCTAATACTGTCAGCAGAGTGTCGAAGTCTTCCACTATTATTGTGTGGGAGCCTATGTCTCTTTGAACATCTCCAAGTGCTTGCTATACGAATATGGGTGCTTCTGTGTTAGGTGCATATATATTTAGGATAGTTAGATGTTCTTGTTGAATTGAACTGTTTACCATTATGTAATGCCATCTTGATCTTTTGTGATCTTTGTTGGTTTGAAATCTGTTTTGTCTGAAATTAGGACTGGAATCCCTGCTTCTTTACATTTTCTATTTGCTTGGTAGATTTACCTTCATCCCTTTATTTTGTTATTACATGTGAGATGGATCTCTTGATGACAGCATACCATTGGGTCTTGCTTTTTCATACAGTTTGCCACTTTGGTCCTTTTCAGCAGGACATTTACCACAATTACATTCAATGTTAGTATTGATATTAGTGGATTCGATCCTGTCATTGTATTTCTAGTTGGTTATTATGTTGGCTTGTTTGTGTGGTTGCATTACAGTGACACTGGCCTTTGTGTTTAAGTGTATTTTTGTATTAGCTCGTAGAGGTCTTTCCTTTCTATATTTAGTGCTCCTTTCTAGATCTCTTGTAAGGAAGGTCTGGTAGTCACTCATTTTATGAAATCTTGAGCCCAAACTCTCCATCATCTGTACACTGCTTAACAAGAAAAGGAGCAAAATTTGAGCTAAACAATTTGAACCAGTCCAGCTACAAAATGGTAAATGAAAACAGAGAGTGGGGGTGTGGATTTTTTGCTTTATACTACAGAGTTTCCAACACAAGAAGGCAGCAATTCCCCAGTGCAACACCAAACTGCTTCCCACTGTTCCCCAAAGCACAGTGATTTAATAATAATAGTCAAAGTTCTAAGAAAGTTTCAAGGAAAATAAGGACAGAACCCCTGTAGCCCTGTGCAGGGCCTACCATTGAGGAATCAAGTTGTTAAGAACCTGTGATTGGCTAAATCTCTTGGGGAGAGCACCTTCATAGAATCTCCAGCACCAGACCTCAGTTTTCCCATTTGTAAAAGAGAGTATTGGAGAGAGTAGGAGATCCAGTAGACTTCCAGATCAAAGTTATTGTGCTCCTGGTTGTATTCCAGCACATTCTGCTTGATCCTAGATGAGTTGACCCAGGTGACAAAGTCCTCCGTTCTGCACATAACAAGGAAGGTAGGGTGGGTAACCATGTCAGGGCCCATGCACACATGGCCTTGCTCTGCAAAGGCCACAGCAGCCTGAAGGTGCTTCATGATGTACAGCTTGAGTGGCATAGTAGACAGTCAGTGGTGGCAGAAGAATGAGGCCATAATTAAGTAACAGAGCTTGATTGAGCCACGTGTAGGCACCAGGCTGAGAGCATACAGCTTATCTAGCAGTGCAGCTGAAACACACATGCAGAATGGGTCATGCTCAGGCAGGTCTCACAGGCATGCCATGCTCTCTTACACATGGCATGGCTCAGCTGATTGTAGCACCTGTTGTCCCCCCACTGCTTCAGCTGGTAATGCCACTGTATGCACAGCTCATGCAGGTTGTGATCAGTGACCTCCCAATTCAGGAAGTCCACCTGCTTCAGCAGTTTCTGCACATGGAACTTAAGCTTCTGCACCATGATGGTGGCAGCTGGAATGGCAGGACCAAAATGACTTTTAAACCAAGTTTATGATTGCCATACCCTTGCCCCAGGATCTGTGTTCTGTGGGGAGGGTTGGAGAACACTTTGAGAAGCATATGCTACACTGTTCTCAAAATCACTAACTGTAGCCCATTCTCCTCAAAACAAATTTCTCTCTGTGAGAGTGTTTGCCTTTCTTGTAAGTTTACCAAACATATAAGATAGACCTCAGCAACCCCAGAAATGTTCTAGCTATATGCTTTATGAAATCATTATTGGTTTGCTAAGACATAAGTATAAAAAATAATAAAAATCAAAACAATTTGATTAATATTGCCATAATTATAAAAGACGGTGAATGTTGTATAATAGATACTTAATCTGATAAATCTTCTCTTCTTTGAGGCTTCTTCTAAAATCAGCAAGATTTTAAATTATTTTTTCAATCATTTATTTGCAGGGATATCCTTATTTGATTATTATTCATCACAGATGGAAAACTATCTTTCTTTTTTTTTTTTCTTGAGATGGAGTTTCGCTCTTGTTGCCCAGGCTGGAGTGCAATAGCACAACCTTGGTTCACTGCAACCACCTCCTGCTGGGTTCAAGCGATTCTCCTGTCTCAGCCTCCTGAGTCACTGGGATTACAGGCGCCCACCACTATGCCCGGTTAATTTTTGGTATTTTTAGTAGAGACAGGTTTCACCATGTTGGCTAGCCTGGTCTCGAACTCCTCACTTCAGGTGATCCGCCCGCCTCAGCTTCCCAAGTGCTGGGATTACAGGCGTGAGCCACCATGCCCAGGCAAAAACTATCTTCTAAACCCAATATTCATGGCTGTATTTACTTTGACACCTAGTGCAGGTTGGTCCAATTTATCCATTTGTTTCATGCAATTTTACTTAATGTCTGTGAAGTACCAGGTAACTTGCTAGTTCTAAAGCTATAGAGTGACAACTAGAGCTATAACTCTTGGCTGTCTTTCAAACAACCAAGGTCTAGCATGTGGGGCAGATATATCAATAGACAATAATGCAACCATAAGATAAAATGTAAGCACAGGTGGCTAAGCAAACAATAATAACAATAATAATAATAATAAAATGGAAACAAAGCTAGGGTCTTAGAAAGTCTCAAAAAGTAAATAAATCCTTATCTGAATTGTGATGATATGAGAAATTAATCAGGAATAATATAAGTATGCTGGATTGGACAGCGTGGTTCAGGAAGACAAGCACCAGATCTCTCAGGCAAGAGGTGAGGGATATGCTGAATCTTGGCATAAACAAGGATCAGAGTTTTTCTCTGGGAACCACAAGTAATTAACTATTGATGTAACTCAGTGCAAAGTGCATGGAGTTGACAGATGATGCTGGAGATGCAGGTAAAGAAAAATCTTGCTTTGGACTTCATGATTTAGGCAATAGGAAATAAAAGGATTTTAGGTGAGGATGTGATATAACCAGATTAAGTGTGACAAATGGTTTGGAAGGGTCAAAGCTGGTGGAAGGATTATTCCACTTATCAATTGTAAGAGGTTACACGATTGTGTAACTTTTCTGAGCCTCAGCTTTCTCATGTGATCACACACACACACAGATATTATTAGCTTCATTTCAAAGTTGTTGCAAGAGTAGAGGATGTGTCTATAAAGCAGCTAGTACAGCGACAGGAATCTATTAGATAATTATTTTTTTTCTTTTTTTAATTATTATACTTTAAGTTTTATGGTACATGCACGCAATGTGCAGGTAAGTTACATATGTATACATGTGCCATGCTGGTGCACTGCACCCACTAACTCATCATCTAGCATTAGGTATATCTCCCAATGCTATCCCTCCCCCCTCCCCCCACCCCACAACAGTCCCCGAAGTGTGATGTTCCCCTTCCTGTGTCCATGTGTTCTCATTGTTCAATTCCCACCTATGAGTGAGAATATGCGGTGTTTGGTTTTTTGTTCTTGCGATAGTTTACTGAGAATGATGATTTCCAATTTCATCCATGTCCCTACAAAGGACATGAACTAATCATTTTTTTATGGCTGCATAGTATTCCATGGTGTATATGTGCCACATTTTCTTAATCCAGTCTATCATTGTTGGACATTTGGGTTGGTTCCAAGTCTTTGCTATTGTGAATAATGCCGCAATAAACATACGTGTGCATGTGTCTTTATAGCAGCATGATTTATAGTCCTTTGGGTATATACCCAGTAATGGGATGGCTGGGTCAAATGGAATTTCTTGTTCTAGATCCCTGAGGAATGGCCACACTGACTTCCACAAGGGTTGAACTAGTTTACAGTCCCACCAACACTGTAAAAGTGTTCCTATTTCTCCACATCCTCTCCAGCACCTGTTGTTTCCTGACTTTTTAATGATTGCCATT
Organism: Pongo pygmaeus; assembly: GCF_028885625.2. NCBI lineage: Eukaryota > Metazoa > Chordata > Mammalia > Primates > Hominidae > Pongo > Pongo pygmaeus. Next base: position 46,933,108 of record NC_072386.2, on the reverse strand, counting down.
CTAACTGGTGTGAGATGGTATCTCATTGTGGTTTTGATTTGCATTTCTCTGATGGCCAGTGATGGTGAGCATTTTTTCATGTGTTTTTTGGCTGCATAAATGTCTTCTTTTAAGAAGTGTCTGTTCATGTCCTTTGTCCACTTTTTGATGGGGTTGTTTGTTTGTTTCTTGTAAATCTGTTGGAGTTCATTGTAGATTCTGGATATTAGCCCTTTGTCAGATGAGTAGGTTGCGAAAATTTTCTCCCATTTTGTAGGTTGCCTGTTCACTCTGATGGTAGTTTCTTTTGCTGTGCAGAAGCTCTTTAGTTTAATTAGATCCCATTTGTCAATTTTGGCTTTTGTTGCCATTGCTTTTGGTGTTTTAGACATGAAGTCCTTGCCCATGCCTATGTCCTGAATGGTAATGCCTAGGTTTTCTTCTAGGGTTTTTATGGTTTTAGGTCTAACGTTTAAGTCTTTAATCCATCTTGAATTAATTTTTGTATAAGGTGTAAGGAAGGGATCCAGTTAACCCCATTGTCTCAGCCCAAAATCTCCTTAAGCTGATAAGCAACTTCAGCAAAGTCTCAGGATACAAAATAAATGCACAAAAATCACAAGCATTCTTATACATCAATAACAGACCAACAGAGAGCCAAATCATGAGTGAACTCCCATTCACAATTGCTTCAAAGAGAGTAAAATACCTAGGAATCCAACTTACAAGGGATGTGAAGGACCTCTTCAAGGAGATCTATTAGATAATTATTAAGTGGATTCTTTTATACCAGCTCCAGCCTCTGGAATATTAGTCTCCATTTCTACAAGGAAGATGATTTTTCCTTATAACATAATATATATTTTTTTCTCTTTCTTATGACAACTCACTCTTTCACATGAATACAAGAATGGGGAGGTAGCTCTCCTGCTGAGAATGAACACATAGAGTTAGGTACTTAGAAAAGGAAGCATGTCATTTCAAAATAGCTATTTCAAAGACATATCATATATTGATACATTGCATGCATTTTGCAGCTTAAACTAAAAATCCAGGCACAAATCGTGATTCAGGAAACTCCAATTCTGCTATTTTGCCATACAATCATGAAGGCGAGGTGTCTGCTAAAGCCTTCCTTGTGAAGAATGGTTCCTAGCACCAAGCGAATCTAAATATATTTTTACAGGTGGATAGATTGTTAGTTTCCAAGTCAGCTTGTCATGGTGAGTGATATTTATGTGTGAAGATCAGCCAAAAAGTTGTTCACATTACCAGTTTCTCTTTCTTGGCTATAATTTTCATCAAAGTCAATGAACCAGATAAATAAAAATGTGGGTGTGTATGTTTGCATATGTGCACATTGTGTATGCTTTTCTCCTATATCCTGTCCTCCAGTTGGTTTATCTCCCCCAAATTCGTGCTGAATACCTCAAGGACAGAAAATGCTTCCTGGTAAACATTTTTTTGCTTGATTCCAAATTAGGCTTTGAAAGAGAGAAGAATATTTTCAAATGCTTTCGGAAAAGTAAGATCCTATGTTGAAGATTTAATATTTTTCAAAGTTATGCCTAAGGAAATGCTCAGAAAATTAGCAACTGGACAGACTGGTTGAAATTGTCTCCCTTGTGGAATACAGCATTAATTTCAGAGAAATTTGACTCTGTGATTGAGTGGCAATTACGCAGTGTAGTGACTCATAGTCATGGGTTAAAATAATTTGTAAGGCTTAATTAATTGCTACAACAACTGATAGCCCTGTCAAATTGGCAAGTAAGTTCATTGATCTTAAAATTCAGCTGAGCTCAAGAGAAAGACTGACAAAATAATTTGTAGACTGTAAAAGAGACAGCTAGAGATAACGCGTATGAAGGTAGAGTAGAGGATATACCACCAGGATAGATAAAACAGGGATGGTATTTTCAAAGAAATATTATGCTTACATAGCTCCAGAGAACCAAATTATCTATCCTTCTTATGTATTGTACATGAGCGATTTCTTGTACTTTTAATGATCTCCTACATTTCAGTTTACACTGAGCACATAATAAATGGATCAGATTGTGTGCAAAGTTCATTTAATCTCCAGTTTTGAAAGCAAAAATATCCTGACATTTGGTTATTAAAAGAAGAATAAGTGCCTTCTTTTACATGAACTTCCAACTCTCAGACTTCCATGTAATCCTCCCAAGGATGAAACGAATCTGATGCATTCTTCTTTTTTATGTTAAGAACAAATTAGTATGCTTTGCCCTGTAGTTTAGAGATCTTTTATAAACTGAAGACTCCCTGTTACCCAAAGTAGCAGGATACCCCTCATCAATGTTCACTCACTGATGGAATGAATAAGAAATGAAAACAATGGACAATTTCTCCACTTTTTCCAAGATTTATAAATGAGAAAATCCAATCCCTGAACATAGTAACTGAATTGCAGTACAGAATTTCTTATCACTTAAGCTATTCCTATAATCAGCAGCAATCTTGATGTCCATTGTATTGTGCACACAGAGGGCAAAGTAATCATATTAGCCATGTCACAATGTAATCTTGCAAACAGTCATGGAGTATGTAAATAATAATGATAACAATAATTAGAAAGAAGAGGCACAGTATTGACATTTAGTGCAGCAGTTCCAGAAACAAGAGTCTGGATAAAACTTAGATACTCGGTATCAGACACCTTTTATGTTACACATCAGATCACCTCAGCCTCACTGGTCTCCTGTCTCTGGAACCTCTGGTAACTTTCTATATCCCAGCCCTTGGCTATTGTGATTAACTCTGTGTGAGTTCCTCCCTCAGCTCCAGAGTCTACCCTGAGAAAAAGTCGTGTCTATGGACTTTTAGAAGATAATTATGCAAAACTGAGCAAGCAGTCTCACTTAACTCTAGTAATTGATCTTTAAAGTGACTTTTCTCCTTCCCTGCCTCATTATTTTTTACCTTCTGCTCTCTGGAATTACCCTCCCTTATAAACTGGTAGTCTATAAGGCTTTGCCTTTGTTAAATAAAATTTATGGGAGGCTTTTTTTCTGGACTGAGCTCCTGCACTAGACCCCAATATACCAAACCAAAAGGGGGTCACTAATGCGAAGGTTTCACATTACCAAACCTAAACATAAGCTGTTGACTTGTAAGATCTGACCTTCCAAAAATCGAGAGATTATAGCCAAGGCTATAAAATATATAGCCAGATCAGTTTTCTGGAAAACAAACAAGCAAAGAAACAAATAACAACAAGAACAACAAATACAGGAGATTCACAGCAACCAATCAAAAGGGGGCCAGTCAACCTGACTCAGTATAATAAAGTCCCCTCTGCTTTAACCCATGCAAACAAAGTAACCTGAAGTAACCTGATGTTAACAAATCTGCTTTTCTCACTCTGTTATTTCCTTGATCCAACTCAAGCTACCTTAAAAAAAACTGTTTTGTCACTCCCAGTGGAATGTCTTTCTGTTTCATAAATGGAGTGCTGCCATGTTCATAAATCCTTAATAAAAGCTAACCAGGTCTTTAAAATTCAACTTGTCAAAATTTTGTTCTGTGACACTTTGCATTTGTTTTCTGCAACCTACATTATAACATAGTATCTTTTCAAAGTACAACAGAGAAAATACTTCTTATATTAAAATGGATTAGCATGGTGCCAAAAAGATGTAAAAATTAAAATACTATGACTTCTTTTTATTGGAAACTTGACAGCTCTATGCCTTCTAAAGTAATAAGGAAATATCCAGCTATTCTAAATTTCTCATATATTTATCTCTGGGCAAAGTATTTGGGGAACAACAATATTTATACTATTAATTTCAAAAGAAATATAAAATGTGTGAATTACTGGTTTGTCATAGCTAGGTCAGTTTAATGGGTATGTTTGTGTGTATTCATGTCTCTTTTGCTTTGGAGTAGGAATCCTTAGATCTAGCGAATATGTTCATATCAGTAACTGTAGTTATTAACAAACTCAATAATTGCAGCCTGAACCATGGTTCAGACACTGCAGGTTATGCTGTTGTCTCCTCTATTCATTTCCCATAGTCCTACTTCAGGGCATCTTGCCTGAAGGACTTCTTTCCACTGTTGTGAAACCAAGGTTTTTATTTCTCTCATTTAAACTGTCAGCGCACTACTTTTCTTCATGATTATCTTTCCAGCAAAGTTCTTAAATAAATTCTCTAAGGAAGAGTCAAAATGTAGAGGAAATTAATGAACTGGAGACTTCTGAACTTTTGTATAAATATATTCATATATGAAATTTCAATGAAAATTCTAATTTAAATAAGGCAAGATGGATGAATTAAGGAACATATACATTTGTAAACACTGGGGTGAATGACATTTCCTGGTCCTTGAAAAAGCTTTCAACATATAGCTAAGCTCTTCAGAGAGTGACACGTTGGGATTATAAACTTGGAAAAAATACACTAACGATGAAATGTCACTACACTTACATTTCATTTATTTGTTTCATTTCTGATAAATTATTAGGATAAATGTCTGTGTGCACGAACCTTTCAATTGAAAGTAAAATGTGATCCTATATATATCATATTGAGAGGTGACAGCATGCTGGCAGCTCTCGCAGCCCCTGCTTGCTCTCAGCGCCTCCTCAGCCTCTGCGCCCACTCTGGCCGCGCTTGACGAGCCCTTAAGCCCGCCACTGCACTGTGGGAGCCCCTTTCTGGGCTGGCTGAGGCCAGAGCCCGCTCCCTCAGCTTGCATGGAGGTGTGGAGGGAGAGACGCTGGTGGGAACCAGGGCTGCGCCCCGCACTTGCAGGCCAGCGGGAGTTTTCAGTGGGCGTGGGCTCGGCAGGCCCCACACTCTGAGAGGCTGGCCAGCACCACCGGCCCCAGGCAGTGAGGGGCTTAGCACCCGGGCCAGCAGCTGCAGAGGGTGCGCCAGGTCCCCCAGCAGTGCCGGCCTGCTGGTGTTGTGCTCAAATTCTCGCCCGGCCTCAGCTGCCTCCCCACCGGGCAGGACTCAGGACCTGCAGCCCACCATGCCTGAGCCTCCCCCCTCCCACCATGGACTCCTGCATGGCCCAAGCGTCCACAACAAGCACCAACCCCTGCTCCAGGGCGCCGGGTCCCATTGACCACCCAAGGGCTGAGCAGTATGGGCGCATGGCGTCGAACTGGAAGGCAGCTCCACCTGCGGCCCCAGTGCAGGATCCACTGGGTGAAGCCGGCTATGCTCCTGAGTCTAGTGGGGACTTAGAGAACCTTTATGTCTAGCTAAGGGATTGTAAATACACCAATCAGCACTCTGTGTCTAGCTCAAGGTTTGTAAACACACCAATCAGTACCCTGTGTCTAGCTCAAGGTTTGTAAATGCACCAATCAACTCTCTGTATCTAGCTAATCTGGTGGGGACTTGGAGAACTTCTGTGTCTAGCTCAGGGATTGTAAATGCACCAATCAGCACCCTGTCAAAACAGACCAATCAGCTCTCTGTAAAACAGACCAATCAGCTCTCTGTAAAATGGACCAATCAGCAGGATGTGGGTGGGGCCAGATAAAGGAATAAAAGCAGGCTGCCTGAACCAGCAGTGGCAACCCACTCAGGTCCCCTTCTGCCATGTGGAAGCTTTGTTCTTTTGCTCTTTGCAATAAATCTTGTTGCTGTTCACTCTTTGGGTCTGCAGGCTTTTATGAGCTGTAACACTCACTGTGAAGGTCTGCAGTTTCGCTCCTGAGCCAGTGAGACAGCAAACCCACCGGGAGGAATGAGCAACTCCAGATGGGAGGAAAGAACAAACTGCAAACATTCCGCCTTTAAGAACTGTAATACTGCGAGGGTCCGCGGCTTCATTTTTGAAGTCAGTGAGGCTAAGAACCCACTAATTCTGGACATAATATTGTTTTACTCTAAAAAACTTTTTTTTTTTTTTAACCATTTGATTATTTTATCTGGCACACATCTATTTAAAAACTTTGAAGTTCCAGGATTGACCTTGCCATGAAAATTACAAGGACAACTTGGGCCGGGCATGGTGGCTCACGCCTGTAATCCCAGCACTTTGGGAGGCTGAGGCGGGCAAATCACAAGGTTAGGAGATCAAGACCATCCTGGCTAACATGGTGAAACCCAGTCTCTACTAAAAAAAAAAAAAAAAAAAAATTAGCTGGGTGTGGTGGTGGGCACCTGTAGTCCCAGCTACTCAGGAGGCTGAGGCAGGAGAATGGCATGAACCTGGGAGGCGGAGCTTGCAGTGAGCCGAGATCATGCCACTGCACTACAGCCTGAGTGACAGAGCGAGACTCCGTCTCAAAAAAAAAATTACGAGGACAGGTTAAACATAGTTTTGACCCTCAATTGGCAACAAATAGATTCTAGAATTAATAAAGCAAATTAAAAGTGATGTTTTATTATAACCCATGTTATGATAAGTTTGTATTGGAGAATTACTGAATCACAAGGTAAAAGCATTTGTATTGGGGTTACATTAGGCAGGGCTTAAAGGTTAAGGATCAAGGGAAATATTTATGAGCAGATAAAAATGTAATTAAGAATGAATTGAAGCTATTTGAATACATATTGTACCTTGGGTTTGGAAAGAGAGTATATTCCACATAATATTAACAAGCATGCTGGTGTTAAATAGCATAATGCAAGTGCAGAATATTCAAGTCATTGTGGCTATGGCTTGAGCATAGATTGAGGGATAGGGTAGAATAAGATGAGGTATAAGAGGTAGAGACACAGTGTAGATAAAGCTAAACTAATTGAATATTATTCTGAAATCTTTTGAAGCAATTGAAATCCTTTTTTAAAAAGGAAATTTTGTGATGAAGATTGTGTTTGAAGAGATCTCTAGGTCAGTATGTGTAGGAAGACTAGAGCAGAGTCCAACTGGAGGCAGAGACTAGTTAAGCATCTACTGCTTTACTCTAAGAAAAAATGGTGAGTGTCAAAAGATAAACAGTGGAAATAATAATAGAGGGTAGGATGTCAGTGGGGTAGACATTAGAAAGAAAAGTTTATTGATCTTGGTGATAGAATAATGTCTTTAAGTACGAACAAGTTTCTGACTGAGGCAGCCTGACGGTGGGTGCTAATGCCCTTTGATTAATAAAGGAAATAAGGCCTAGGAAGATGCTTGGGAGCAAGGGGCAATTATGAGTTCATTAATGGGTAAAATTTGAGATATGTTTTGGGAAAGACACTTGGAAATGTCTTAAAATGCGGCTATAGTCATGTGCCACATAATGATGTTTTGGTCAATGATGGACCACATATAAAAGATGGTGGTCCCATAAGATTTATAACAGCGCTGAAAAATTCCTATTGCCTAATGATGTCATAGTCATTGCAGTCATATGCTCATGTGTTTGTGGTGGTGCTAGTGTAAAAACATGTACTGTGCTTCCAGTCATATAAAAATATAGTGCATATAGTTATACACAGTAGACAATACTTGATAATGTTGGTAAATGACTTATGTTTCTGGCTTATGTCTTTACTATACTATACTTTTTATTGTGATTTTGGCCTGTAGTCCATCTGTTTATTTTTTTAAAAAAGTTGACTGTAAAACAACGTCAGGCAGGTCCTTCAGGAGACATTCCAGCAGAAGGCATTATTGTAATAGGAGGTGAGAGCTCCATGCATGGTTTTGCACCTGAAGAGCTTCCAGTGGGACAAGATGTAGAAGTGGAAGACAGTGATACTGATGATCCTGACCCTTTGTAGGCTTAGGCTAACATGTGTGTTTATGTCATAGTTTTTAACAAAAATGTTTAAAACGTAAAAAAAAAAAAATTTAAATTTAAAAATAGAAAAAGCTTATAGAATAAGGATATAAAAAAAATTTTGTACAACTATACAATGTGTTTGTATTTTAAGCTAAGTATGAATACAAAAGACTCAAAAAGTTTAAAAAATGAAGTTTATAAAGCAAAAAAGTTACAATAAGCTAAGGCAAATTTATTATTGAAGAAAAAAGGTTTTTTTGTTTTTTTTTTGTTTGTTTTCTTTTTTTTTTTGAGATGGAGTTTTTCTCTGTCACCCAGGCAGGAGTGCAGTGGTGTGATCTCAGCTCACTGCAAGCTCCGCCTCCCAGGTTCATGCCATTCTCCTGCCTCAGTCTCCCGAGTAGCTAGGACTACAGGCGCCCACCACCACACCCGGCTTTTTGTATTTTTAGTAGAGACGGGGTTTCACGGTGTTAACCACGATGGTCTCGATCTCCTGGCCTCATGATCCGCCCGCCTTAGCCTCCCAAAGTGCTGGGATTACAGGAGTGAGCCACCATGCCTGGTCAAGAAAAAGGTATTTTAAAATAAATTTATCGCACCATAATTATACAGAGTTTATAAAGCCTACAGAAGTATACTGTGTCCTGGGCCTTCAGATTTACCACCACTCATTTACTGACTCACTCAGAGCAACTTTCAGTTAGTTCTTCAAGCTTCATTCATGGTAAGTACCCTATGCAAATGTACCATTTTTAATCTTTAATACCATATTTTTACTGCACTATTTATATGTTTAGATACACAAATACTTACTATTGAGTTATTATTGCCTATAGTATCCAGTACAATAACACACTGTACAGGTTTATAGCCTAGGAGCAATAGCTATATCATATAGCCTAGGTGTATAATAAATAGGCTATCTGATCTAAGTTTACATAAGTGTACTCCGTGATGTTTACACAAGAATCAAATCACCTAACAATGCATTTCTCAGAATGTATTCTCATCCTTAAGAAACACATGCTTGTAAAAGCATAGTTCTAAATTTTAAGAGGGCGAATTTGACCTAAGATATATATTTGGAAGTTTATTGCATTTAAGTGATAACTGAAAATAGAAAATTGAATAAGGTTTCCCAAAGTTATACGATTTAAAAGATATAATAGACAGCAGAGCATTTCTGGAAATTTGCATTTCAAATTTAAGTATAAGAAGACCAACTAGTGAGGAGTACCAAGAAGGAACAAATGTAGTGGTAATAACATCAATGGTGATGGTGATAACAACCACCAAGTATTAGATATTTAACAGCATGTGTTAGCAACTGAGTTACATACTTCACAAACATTACCTCACTCTTAGTTTGCAACAAATCTATAATTGAGATTATATTGTTATTATCTACTTTTAAAGATAAGAAAACTCGGGCTCAGAATTGTTGCCAATTCACATAAATACTGTAGTTACTATCAGGTATACTGGATGTGGCAGAGTGTATTTTCCAAAAATGTAATAATATTTCCCATTATGAATACTGTCCTATAAACTAGGTGATCAAAAGGTCATGCACTTTTTCTTTGCTCTGCTAGGACTGTCACTTTTAGCAGAAGTCTCCATGGTGTGAGGAAGCCCCAGCAGCAGGTATAGAGGTCCACACAGAGAGGATCACAACCAAGCTGAGTGGCCTTTCAGCATCACTAAGTCATGTAAGTCATGTAAGTGAAGCATGATTATTGTTGTTTCAAGCCACTAAGTTTTGAGTTAGATTTTTATGCAAAAATAGACAAATAATACAGATTTCGGCACCTAAAAGTGGAGAGTAGACATAAAAACACCTAACACCTGTGACACTGACATTGAGACTAGGCAATAAGTTAAAGCTGAAAATGCTTTGAGGAGAATCTTGAAAAAAGCCTAGGACCTCAAGAAGGTTATGGGTGAGAATAGAAAAGTAATGAAAATGTGACAAAGTTTTACCAAAGGGAAGCCTTGTTATATACGGAGTATTGAATTTTAAGAGTTCTTTATACAAGTCGTTTGTTAGAGAGGTGATTTGCAAATATTCTCCCCAACTGTGGCTTTTATTTTCCCTCCCTGTTTTCTTTTCAGTCACTTAAAAGTGACCTTTAATAAGCAGAAGTTCTTAATTTTGATGAATTACGGAATTATTGTTTTTTATTGTGCGTCCACTTAGTGTTGCATTTAAGAAACTGTTGTCTTATTCCAAGTCACAAAGATTTTTACCTGTTCACTTTTAACAGTTTTATAGTTCTATATTTTGCATTTACGTGTCTATAATTTATTTTGAGTTATACATGTATGGTTGTGAGTGTGAGGACTATATCAAGGTTTTTGTTTGTTTTGTTTTGTGTGCTTTGTATGCATATATTCAATGGTATCAGCACTATTTATTTAAAAGAGTATCTTCTCTTCATTTAATTGCTTTTGCACATTTGTTAAAAATCAATTGACCGTAAGTGGCTCCATTTCTGGACTGTTCATTCTGTTCCATTTTCCTTCTTTCTGCCTTTTATCAATATCACACTTTTGATTGCTCCAGCTTTTTAGTAAATCTTAAAATCCAGTAGTGAGAGTCCTCCAACTTAATTTTTCTGTAGAAAAATCATTTTGGCTTCTAATTATTTATCTTTTCATATAAATTTCAATATTGACTACAATATTAACCATAAAAAGTCTTGTTGGGACTTAATGACATTTTGTTGAGTTTATCACTTTGGGAAAAAGTGATGTCTTAACAACAATGACTCTTCTTATCCATAAACATGATAGATCTCTTAATTTGTTCTTAATTTTATTTAACATAATTTAGTAGCTTTGTGTCTTCAGACCTTGCACATACTTTGTATCTCATATTTTTGACCCTGTGTAAATGTTAATTTAAAAATTACTTTCTGATTTTTTATTGCTCGTATACAAGCATGCAATTGATTCTTGTATTTTGAGTTTATATACTTTAATCTTTCTAAGTTCAGGTATTACTTATCATAGTAGTTTTTGTAGATTCTTTGAATTGTCTTTCACAGACCATTATGTTAAGGCAAACAGAGACAGTTTTATTTCTTCTTTCTCAATCTGTATGCAATTGTCTTCTATTCCTTGCTTTATTGCCCTGGATTGGATCTTTAGGAGAACACTGAATAACAGTAGCGAGAATGGGCATCCATTTTCTTTTTTCTTTCCTCCCCCCGAGACGGATTCTCGCTCTGTCACCCAGGCTGGAGTGGAGTGCTGAGATCTCAGCTCACTGCAAACTCCGTCGCCTGGTTCAAGCAATTATCCTGCCTCAGCCTCCCAAGTAGCTGGGATTACAGGAGTGCACCCAGCTAATTTTTGTATTTTTAGTAGGGACGGAGTTTCATCGTGTTGGCCAGGCTGGTCTCAAACTCCTGACCTCATGATCTGCCCACCTCGGCCTCCCAAAGTGTTGGGATTATCTATGCTCGGCCACTATTTTCTTAATCTTTCTTACAGGAAGAGCATTCAGTCTTTCACCATTCAGTATGACATTAGTTGTAGGTTTATGGTATATGCCCTGTCATAGAGAAAAGTTATTTTCTATTCCTAGTTTACAGTGTTTAATCATAAATCAATACTGAATTTGGTGAATATTTTTTCCGTATTCATTGGGGTGCTTATATAGGTTTTCTTCTTTATTCTTTTGAAAAGGTGAATTAATTTATTTTCAAATGTAGAACTAATCTTGCATTCACAGAGTAAACTCACTTTTCCATAAAGTATTATCACAAGTTTGAACACACAGATATATATTCTTTTTATATATTGTTTAGCATATTTGATATGCACTAAATATACTAAAATTGAGAAAGAAAATTTGCATCTCTATAAGGGTAGGTGAAAATTAAACAGATGATTTTTTCCTTCCAATGTTTTCTTCTGGTTTTGGTATAAGAAAATATGGCTTCATTGAATAAATGAGGAAGTTTCCTTTTCTTCAATTTTCTATAAGCATTTTCATAGAATTGCTATTATTTCTTCCTTAATTTTTGGTAGAAATGACCAGAGAAAACTTCTGTGCCTGGCATTTTATTTTTGGAAAAATTTTAAATTACAAATTTAATTTTTGAAATATATTTAAAGCTCTTCAGGCTACTTATTCAGGTTACTCCTCAGTGAAGGCGATTATTTTGCATCTTTCATAGGATTTGTCCATTTAATCTAAATTGTCGAATTGGTTGACATAAAGTTTTTATACTTAACTATTTTATGTAACACATTGCCACAATACGTAATGCTTAAAATGACCAAAATTTATTGTCTCAAACTCTCCTGGTTGGGAATTCGGGAGCAGATTAGCTGGATGTCTTTGGCTCAAGGTCTCTCACGTGGTTGCAGTCCTCAAAAGAATTGAATGTCAGAGTATCCAGTTCAAAGACAAATCATTCACATGGCTGTTGGAAGAAGACCTGGGTTCCTTGCTGACTGTTGGCAGGAAGGCTTATTTCCTTACCACGTGCTTCTGTACATAAGCTGCTTATGTGCTTAAGTGTCCTCACAATATGAAAACTCCCAGAGCAAGTGATTCAAGAGAGAGAAGGAAGCCACCACGTCTTTCATTATGTAGCATCTAAGCTGGTACATAATCATTTCTACGTTATATTATTCATTAGAAACAAATCGCCAAATCAAGCCCTCACTGAGAAGAGCACAATAAAGCTCTACTTTTCAAAAGGGGATTTATAAAGAATTATAGAAATATTTTTAAACTGCCACAGGTTATTCAGATTTCTCACTTATTATTTTATCTGATTTGTAGGGATACTCTCTCTCTCAATTTTGATATTGGTAGTTTTGTCATCTCCCTTTTTTGCATGATTAATTTGGCTAGAAGTAGATTCAACATATCAATTTTTACAAATAACTGTTTTTTTGTTTGATTTATATTATGATTTATTTATTTTTTTTCAGAGACAGGGTCTTGATATGTCACAGAGGCTTGAGTGCAGTTGCACAATCATAGCTCACTGCCTCCTCCATCTCCTGGGCACGCGATCCTCCTCCCTCAGCATCCTGAGTAGGTGGGAATATAGGCACACACCATGATGACTGGCATATATATACAGTGATGACAGAGTCTCACAATGTTGCCCAGGCTCATCTCAAACTCCTAGCCTCTAGCAATCCTCTCACTTCAGCCTCCCAAATGCTAGTATTAAATGCATGAGCCATCATGCTCAGCCTATTTGATTTTACACATTGTTTTCTATATTATTACTTGTGCTTTTATCTTTATTTTATTCTACATATTTTGGGTTGTAGTTCCTCTTTTTATTTGCTTTATTAAATGGAATATTAGGTCATTAGTTTGAGATCTTTCTACTTTTCTAATATAGACATTTAGTGCTATAAGTATCCCTCTAAGCCCCATTGTAGCCATATTCCATAAATTTGATATCTGCATTTATATTCATTCTGCTTAAAACATTTTCTAATTTGCTTTGTGTCTTTGATCATGGGTTGGTTAGAGATGCTTCATTTCTTATATTTGGAAATTTTAAAAATATCTTGTTATTCATTTTAAATTTAATTATCTTGCAGAAAGCATACTTTAAATAGTTTGAATCCTTTTAAATCTACTGAGCATAATTTTGTTGCTCAGAATATGGTCTATCCTGGTAACAGTTTCATGTGGCCTTGAAGAGAATGAATGGTCATTCTACATTGTTGAGTGGCATATTTTACCAATATCAAGCAGGTTAAATTAGTTGGTAGACTGTTTAAGCCTTCTATGTTATTACTGATTTTGTGTCAAAATTTTATATCACTTATTGAGAGAAGAGTGTTGATGTCACCAATTATAATTGTGAATTTGTCTATTCATTTTTACAGTCCTCTGAGGTTTTGCTTTGTAAATCTGTGAGTCTTGTTACTGAGTTTATAAATAGTCAGGGTTTTTCTGTCCTTTTGATAAACTTATGAAGTGACAGTCTTTATCCATGTTAGAATATTTTTCTCTGCAATATAGTTCATTTGATATTAATATAACTCCTTTAGTTTTGATTACTTTTGGCATAGTAGATATTTTTCCACCTTTTCACTTTATACCTTTAAATTTAGTTGGGCTTCTTATATTCAACACATGATCAGGTATAGATTTTTCTAATCTGATAATCTCTTCCTTTCAACTGGATTATGTACCATTTGAGTTTAATGTGGTTATTGACATGGTTGGATTTAAATCTACCACATTACTGTTTTCTGTTATCCAAATGCCCCTCTGTCCCTGTTTTTCCCTATTTTCTGTTTTCTATAAATGAGTATTTTCTATCATTCCATTTTACAAATTTGCTTATTTGCTCTATTCTTTTCTTCTAGTTCATTTAATGATTAGTTAAGTTTTATATTATACATCCTCAACCGATCACAGTCAATCTTTAAATGATATTACACCACTTCATATATAGTATAAGAACCATCCATGAGCAACCTTCTATTTTGCCTCTCAGTTTTTTGCTGCTGCTAGCATACATTTTGGTTCTAAGATTTAACCTCACAAACATTTTTATTATTTTTGCTTAACGCATTATATTTTAAAGAGATTAAAAGAATACATTTTGTATTTGCCACATATTTGCCATTCTTTTGCTCTTTATTCTATTGCTTGAGTTCTGGTTTCCACCTGGCAACAGTTTTCTTCTGCATAAAACATTTTAATATTTCTTAATTTTTAAACATCTTATTTCCTTTATCATCTTTTGATAATTTTTTTCCAGTTTTGGTATAGCTAAAAAAATTTACCTTTTATTTTAAAAATATACTTTTAATTTTAGGATAGATCACATTTAGAAAAACATTGTAAAGATAGTACAGAAAATGTCTTTATATATCACATCCAGTATTCTCTATATTAATATCACATATTAGCATGTTACATTTGTCAAATTAACAAATATTAATGCATTACTATTCCCTAAATTTCATACTATATTTTCATTTAATAATTTTTATCTTGTTTTATTATCTGATCCCAAATACCATAATATATTTAGTTGTCATGAAAGTGAATACCCTTTCCAGGATGACTGCAAAAATACAAAAACAACAGTAAAAAGCAATGTTACAAAGAATCATAGGATGGACTCAACCAGCCCTATGATTTATTGTGCTCAGGACAAAATAGTTAATCACTCAACAGATATTTATGAAGTTCCTCTATGTAACCAACATTTAATAATGCATTTTCCTCTACTTGCATATGAAAACATATAATTTTAGTTTCCCAACCAAGCAGAAAACTGTGTATTTCTTGATCCCTATTTGTCAAAGATAAAACCAAAAGCAATAAAAAATTATAAATGATGAAATTCACAGAACTTATGAAGCACTTTTCCAACCAGTTATTATGTTTAGAGTTAATTCTATTGTCCAGCAAGATATATTCTAGTCAATAGCTTCTTGGAATCATTCCAAATTGTCAGTCCTATTTCTTATTCTTAATCATCATTATTAATGTTATTTTCAGTGGTTGTAATAATTTTTCCCAAAACATACACTGTTGAAGCCCTAAATACATCAATGAATAAAAATAATACATGTATAATACTTTGAGTTATACATTTGATATTGTAGCAAACAAAAGAAATATGCCTTCTTAGCTGTTTCAATTGCTATCTGTTAATTCTGAGGCTGCTAATTTCTTGTTTGTTTATCTGTTTATCTGGAACAGATAAAGGTCTATAAAGCAACTGAGGACAGGATTGCCCCAAACAAAGTGTACACTTTTATTGGTACAATTATGAATTCATTTGAAATGCCTTTCTTAACTCCCATTTTGGGGTATTCTTAGCAGGATTAAAGGATTTCAATCTGGATTAAGGGATTAGGTAATTCATAAACTAGTATTTCATTTTAGAAAAGAAGGAAACATATTCATTTAGATTCTTTTTGTCAAGGGATGAATGACTATTCTTTGCAACATGCTTTTTTTCTATTTAAGCTGAGACAACAATACATTTATGTTTTTTCTAGTCCTTTGCTATGTTGATCCCCTGTTCATCTTTTACACTGAATACTTGAATATGCCTTCAGGGCTATAAAAAGAACATTATAATAAGGTTAAGCATTACCACTTTTGGATGATAATGTTAGGCAATCATTGCTTTAATTTACAATAAATATGATATAGCAAAAACAGAAAAAAATGAATATTAGTACAAAGAATACTCCCTACATGCTTTGATTTCCAGAGAAAATAAAAGACAGAAAATCATTTTTTGATACTTGCATTTTCAGCATAAAGACTTTTCTAAAGCTTAGATTTACAAAGATTATTCCCATAAGTGATTCATCAAATAACTCACTTACTTGAATGGTGTTCATTCCTCTTTTATTTCTAATGAGCAGGCCTCTGATGTGATACCTGAAGTCATAACCATAGCCTCAGTTAGCTACTTTGTTGGGCAATGGTGTTGAGCTACCGAACATTTCAGTCTAAGGAGATTCCTGCAAAGTTAAACTTCTTGCTCCTTTCATCATATTCTTATCCGAAACAATCCCAAAAACCTGGCTGAATTCCATGTGAGAACATGACTCTCCCTGGCAAAAAGGCTATAGGGAACACAGGATAAACCAGAGCCTCATAAAACTACATAGCAGCTTATTTGTGAAAAGTCATACTAGATTCATAATTTTTGAAAAGTATTATTGATGCATTTCTCATTGTTAATTCAAATTATTCTGCCTTCTTTTGTCTTTTTCTTCTTATAGAGTTACCTCTTCCCAAAACATGTTAAAGATTTTAAAACTATCCATCTGTTACCTAATATTTCCCCAGTCCTTCCTATTAGTTCATTTTAAATTTCGACTCCAGAAGACCACACTGGCAGCTTACTTCTCTGTCTATGGCCTCCAAGAGGCTCCGAGCTACTTGTCTTGATTTCCTTGCTTATCCTCACGTTTATCTTTCCAACTGGAAAAAAATTATGCTGCCATAGAGAAGAAACCCTATTGATAACTGAAGTCATAAAATATTTCTGATAAATATTTTTTCATACCTTTTATTGCCACATAAGCTTAATGATTCATTAAGCAGTAGTAATTCAAAACAGATAAGAGCATAGACACAGGAGCCAGACAGTTTGATTCACTAGTTTGACCAATTCCTGTATTTGTGATATTGGACAAATTGCTTAACTGTTAGTAGCTGTCTCATAGTAACTACTATAAAAGTGATAGTATTTTTATTTGCAAAGAAACAAAATATCATCATCATTAAGGCATGGATCAGACATCTTCTCCACTGAGTTATTTCAGGTTCTCAGGGAAAATCTGGTTGATTAGGAAGATTCCTGGTAACGTATCTTTCAGAAAAAAAACAATTCAATTTACATACATACTTTAATTTTGTGTACCAAACAATTTAAAAATTTCCATGGATATATGTGTTTTGGAAATATATTATGGTAGTATTTCTAAGACATTTCAGAGTTAATTAGCCATTCATTGTGGTGCATGCCTGAAGGCCCAGCTACCAAGGAGGCTGAGGTGAGAGGATCACCTCGTCTCCTTTGGAGGTCAAGGCTGCAGTGGGTTGTGATCTTGCCACTGCACTCCAGTCTGGATGAGAAAAAAAGACCATGTCTCAAAAAAAAAAGAAAGAAAACAATGCCCATCCTGTGATTTTAAATTTTCTTTTTCAGATTTTTGTTTGCTTTTTTATTTTTATGCTTTTGATTTTAGGGGGCAGCAGCTTCCCTAAAATGCTAGAAGCCCACAGCAGATTCAGATCAAACAAATATAGTTTCATTTTCTTCTACTGTTTTGCTTTGGGAAAACGTTGAAAGATAGTGAATACTTATTTACTGTGCTGGTTTTTGTTTAGTTAATATTTCCTATCTCATGTTTTTAGATATAAATAAAAATTACAAAACTACTTGAGATCTTTCTAATCCCAAGCATTCGTTTTTACTTTTTGTATTTTAAACATTACTGTTTCTTTAATTGCCATACCGTAAGTATTTACAGGTTTTGAATGATATGTACAGCACATTTCTAAATACTTTAGGCAATTGTCAAGACAACACTGATAGTCAAAGAAAGATTTGTGGAGACATGTAGTATGAGGTAGACCCATCAAATAAGCAAATTTTGATTAGGTAGATAAGGAAAATATATGATATTTAAAGGCTTATTACATTATCAATTTTGTTACAGAATCTCCCCAAATATGTAGAACCTCAAATTGGACCCAAATATATAAATATGTTTATACCTATATGTGTAGATATTTGTAGATATATTTTATGTGTAGATATGTGTAGATATATTTTATCTGTGAATGTCTAGCAACTGATAAGAGCAAAAACAGGCCCACTTGCACTTGTTTATCTTCAGCCTTAGACATTTAAACTTCCAGCTGTAATCATTAATTACTTAGGGGCAAAAATTTGAAGACATTCATAGAAGTTGCCACTCCCTTAGAAAAGGAAATTATGTAATTCATTACATTCAATGGGAATAAAGTTGAGCTCTTACTGAAGTCAGTTTTTTTAACTTTCCTCTACAAATTTTCAAAAAACTAGATGAAAAGAAACATTAAGAGTATTTGTAAATATATAAAGAAATCTTCAAGTCTTTCTATATCAATTGTTTTAGTAAATAAGTGATGGCATTACTAATTTCAATTACATATATAGGTTATACTATTGTTATCAAATTGTAACTGACTTTTTATTAAAATTATTTCATGTCCAACTTCATAAATCTTTGAAAAGCATTAATGTATTTCCAATTCTGTTAATTTAAATTATTTTGTCTTCTTTTTTCTTTTATATTTTGGTTTTCTCCTCACATTACTTTTGACCAACTTGACTGATCTAAGACAAAAATTACAATAGCTGTATGTTTTAACTTAGATGATCTATATTATATATATAGCAATCAATAATTTTAACTCTTTATTCTTAAAATGATCCATATTATTTTCCCTTGCATCATATTTTATTTCCTGAAAAGTAGAGAATACTAATAAAATAATTTCAGGGCTTCTCCTAGCAAATCTTAGTTAATTGTGTTGGATTGACATCAGAGATAAAAGCAAGGCAACTAGGGAGGTGGAGCCAAGATGGCCAAACAGGAACAGCTCTGGTCTACAGCTCCTAGCATGAGCAACGCAGAAGACGGGTGATTTCTGCATTTCCATCTGAGGTACCGGGTTCATCTCACTAGGGAGTGCCAGACAGTGGGTGCAGGACAGTGGGTGCAGCGCACCGTGCACGAGCCAAAGCAGGGCGAGGCATTGCCTCACTCGGGAAGTGCAAGGGGTCAGGGAGTTCCCTTTCCTAGTCAAAGAAAGGGGTGACAGATGGCACCTGGAAAATTGGGTCACTCCCACCCTACTACTATGCTTTTCCCACGGGCTTAAAAAATGGCACACCAGGAGATTATATCCTGCACCTGGCTCAGAGGCTCCTATGCCCACAGAATCTTGCTGATTGCTAGCACAGCAGTCTGAAATCAAACTGCAAGGCAGCAGCAAGTCTGGGGAGGGGCACCCACAATTGCCCAGGCTTGCTTAGGTAAACAAAGCAGCCGGGAAGCTCGAACTGGGGGGAGCCCACCACAGCTCAAGGAGGCCTGCCTGCCTCTGTAGGCTCCACCTCTGGGGGCAGGGCACAGACAGACAAAAAGACAGCAGTAACCTCTGCAGACTTAAATGTCCCTGTCTGACAGCTTTGAAGAGAGCAGTGGATCTCCCAGCATGCAGTGGAGATCTGCGAACAGGCAGAATTCCTCCTCAAGTGGGTCCCCGACCCCTGACCCCCGAACAGCCTAACTGGGAGGCACCCCCCAGTAGGGGCAGACTGACACCTCACACGGCCGGGTACTCCTCTGAGACAAAACTTCCAGAGGAACGATCAGACAGCAGCATTTGCAGTTCATGAAAATCCGCAGTTCTGCAATATCCGCTGCTGATACCCAGGCAAACAGCATCTGGAGTGCACCTCTAGCAAACTCCAACAGACCTGCAGCTGAGGGTCCTGTCTGTTAGAAGGAAAACTAACAAACAGAAAGGACATCCACACTAAAAACCCATTTGTACATCACCATCATCAAAGACCAAAAGTAGATGAAACCACAAAGATAGGGAAAAAACAGAGCAGAAAAACTGGAAACTCTAAAAAGCAGAGCGCCTCTCCTCCTCGAAAGGAACGCAGCTCCTCACCAGCAACGGAACAAAGCTGGATGGAGAATGACTTTGACGAGTTGAGAAAAGAAGGCTTCAGATGATCAAACTACTCCGAGCTACAGGAGGAAAGTCAAACCGAAGGCAAAGAAATTGAAAACTTTGAAAAAAATTTAGACGAATGTATAACTAGAACAACCAATAGAGAGAAGTGCTTAAAGGAGCTGATGGAGCTGAAAGCCAAGGCTCGAGAACTACGTGAAGAATGCAGAAGCCTCAGGAGTCAATGGGATCAACTGGAAGAAAGGGTATCAGTGATGGAAGATGAAATGAATGAAATGAAGCGAGAAGGGAAGTTTAGAGAAAAAAGAATAAAAAGAAATGAACAAAGCTTCCAAGAAATATGGGACTATGTGAAAAGACCAAATCTACCTGATTGGTGTACCTGAAAGTGATGGGGAGAATGGAACCAAGTTGGAAAACACTCTGCAGGATATTATCCAGGAGAACTTCCCCAATCTAGCAAGGCAGGCCAACATTCAGATTCAGGAAATACAGAGAATGCCACAAAGATACTCCTTGAGAAGAGCAACTTCAAGACACATAATTGTCAGATTCACCAAAGTTGAAATGAAGGAAAAAATGTTCAGGGCAGCCAGAGAGAAAGGTCGGGTTACCCTCAAAGGGAAGCCCATCAGACTAACAGCGGCTCTCTTGGCAGAAACTTGACAAGCCAGAAGAGAGTGGGGGCCAATATTCAACATTCTTAAGGAAAAGAATTTTCAACCCAGAATTTCATATCCAGCCAAACTAAGCTTCATAAGAGAAGGAGAAATAAAATACTTTACAGACAAGCAAATGCTGAGAGATTTTGTCACCACCAGGCCTGCCCTAAAAGAGCTCCTGAAGGAAGCACTAAACATGGAAAGGAACAACCAGTACCAGCCACTGCAAAATCATGCCAAATTGTAAAGACCATCGGGGCTAGGAAGAAACTGAATCAACTGATGAGCAAAATAACCAGCTAACATCATAATGACAGGATCAAATTCACACATAACAATATTAACTTTAAATGTAAATGGACTAAATGCTCCAATTAAAACACACAGACTGGCAAATTGGAGAAAGAGTCAAGACCCATCAGTGTGCTGTATTCAGGAAACCCATCTCACGTGCAGAGGCACACATAGGCTTAAAATAAAAGGATGGAGGAAGACCTACCAAGCAAATGGAAAACAAAAAAAGGCAGGGGTTGCAATCCTAGTCTCGGATAAAAACAGACTTTAAACCAACAAAGATCAAAAGAGACAAAGAAGGCCATTACATAATGCTAAAGGGATCAATTCAACAAGAAGAGCTAACTATCCTAAATATATATGCACCCAATACAGGAGCACCCAGATTCATAAAGCAAGTCCTGAGTGACCTACAAAGAGATTTAGACTCCTACACAATAATAATGGGAGACTTTAACACCCCACTGTCAACATTAGACAGATCAACGAGACAGAAAGTTAACAAGGATACCCAGGAATTGAACTCAGCTCTGAACCAAGCAGACCTAATAGACATCTATAGAACTCTCCACCCCAAATCAACAGAATATACATTTTTTTTCAGCACCACACCACACCTATTCCAAAATTGACCACATAGTTGGAAGTAAAGCTCTCCTCAGCAAACGTAAAAGATCAGACATTATAACAAACTGTCTCTCAGACCACAGTGCAATCAAACGAGAACTCAGGATTAAGAAACTCACTCAAAATCGCTCAACTACATGGAAACTGAACAACCTGCTCCTGAATGACTACTGGGTACATAACAAAATGAAGGCAGAAATAAAGATGTTCTTTGAAAGCAACGAGAACAAAGACACAACATAACCAGAATCTCTGGGACACATTCAAAGCAGTGTGTAGAGGGAAATTTATAGCACTAAATGCCCACAAGAGAAAGCAGGAAAGATCCAAAATTGACACCATAACATCACAATTAAAAGAACTAGAAAAGCAAGAGCAAACACATTCAAAAGCTAGCAGAAGGTAAGAAATAACTAAAATCAGGGTGATAAAGGGGATATCACCACTGATTCCACAGAAATACAAACTACCATCAGAGAATACTACAAACACCTCTATGCAAATAAACTAGAAAATCTAGAAGAAATGGATAAATTCCTCGACACATGCACCCTCCCAAGACTAAACCAGGAAGAAGTTGAATCTCTGAATAGACCAATAACAGGCTCTGAAATTGTGGCAATAATCAATAGCTTACTAACGAAAAAGAGTCCAGAACCAGATGTATTCACAGCCAAATTCTACCAGAGGTACAAGGGGGAACTGGTACCATTCCTTCTGAAACTATTCCAATCAAGAGAAAAAGAGGGAATCCTCCCTAACTCATTTTATGAGGCCAGCATCATCCTGATACCAAAGCCGGGCAGAGACAAAACCAAAAAAGAGAATTTTAGACCATTATCCTTGATGAACATTGATTCAAAAATCCTCAATAAAATACTGGCAAACCGAATCCAGCAGCACATCAAAAAGCTTATCCACCATGATCAAGTGGGCTTCATCCCTGGGATACAATGCTGGTTCAATATACGCAAATCAATAAATGTAATCCAGCATATAAACAGAACCAAAGACAAAAACCACATGATTATCTCAATAGATGCAGAAAAGGCCTTTGACAAAATTCAACAACCTTCATGCTAAAAACTCTCAATAAATTAGGTATTGATGGGACGTATCTCAAAATAATAAGAGCTGTCTATGACAAACCCACAGCCAATATCATACTGAATGGGCAAAAACTGGAAGCATTCCCTTTGAAAACTGGCACAAGACAGGGATGCCCTCTCTCACCACTCCTATTCAACATAGTGTTGGAAGTTCTGGCCAGGACAATCAGGCAGGAGAAGGAAATAAAGGGTATTCAATTAGGAAAAGAGGAAGTCCAATTGTCCCTGTTTGCAGATGACATGATTGTATATCTAGAAAACCCCATAGTCTCAGCCCAAAATCTCCTTGAGCTGATAAGCAACTTCAGCAAAGTCTCAGGATACAAAACAATGTCCCAAAATCACAAGCATTCTTATACATCAATAACAGACAAACAGAGAGCCGTGAGTCAACTCCCATTCACAATTGCTTCAAAGAGAATAAAATACCTAGGAATCCAACTCACAAGGGACGTGAAGGACCTCTTCAAGGAGAACTACAAACCACTGCTCAATGAAATAAAAGAGGATACAAAGAAATGGAAGAACATTCCATGCTCATGGGTAGGAAGAATCAATATCATGAAAATGGCCATACTACCCAAGGTAATTTATAGATTCAATGCCATCCCCATCAAGCTACCAATGACTTTCTTCATAGAATTGGAAAAAACTACTTTAAAGTTCATATGGCACCAAAAAAGAGCCCGCATCTCCAAGTCAATCCTAAGCCAAAAGAACAAAGCTGGAGGCATCACGCTACCTGACTTCAAACTATACTACAAGGCTACAGTAACCAAAATAGCATGGTACTGGTACCAAAACAGAGATACAGACCAATGGAACAGAACAGAGCCCTTAGAAATAATACCACACCTCTACAACCATCTGATCTTTGACAAACCTGAGAAAAACAAGAAATGGGGAAAGGATTCCCTATTTAATAAATGGTGCTGGGAAAACTGGCTAGCCATATGTAGAAAGCTGAAACTGGATCCCTTCCTTACACCTTATACAAAAATTAATTCAAGATGGATTGAAGACTTAAATGTTAGACCTAAAACCATAAAAACCCTAGAAGAAAACCTAGGCATTGCCATTCAGGACATAGGCATGGACAAGGACTTCATGTCTAAAACACCAAAAGCAATGGCAACAAAAGCCAGAATTGACAAATGGGATCTAATTAAACTAAAGAGCTTCTGCATAGCAAAAGAAACTACCATCAGAGTGAACAGGCAACCTAAAAAATGGGAGAACATTTTTGCAACCTACTCATCTGACAAAGGGCTAATATCCAGAATCTACAATGAACTCAAACAAATTTACAAGAAAAAAACAAACAACCCCACCAAAAAGTGGGCGAAGGATATGAACAGACACTTCTCAAAAGAAGACATTTATGCAGCCAAAAAACACATGAAAAAATGCTCACCATCACTGGCTATCAGAGAAATGCAAATCAAAACCACAATGAGATACCATCTCACACCAGTTAGAATGGCAATCATTAAAAAGTCAGGAAACAAGAGGTGCTGGAGAGGATGTGTAGAAATAGGAACACTTTTACAGTGTTGGTGGGACTGTAAACTAGTTCAACCATTGTGGAAGTTGGTGTGGCGATTCCTCGGGGATCTAGAACTAGAAATACCATTTAACCCAGCCATCCCATTACTGGGTATATACCCAAAGGACTATAAATCATGCGTCTGTAAAGACACATGCACACGTATGTTTATTGTGGCACTATTCACAATAGCAAAGACTTGGAACCAACCCAAATGTCCAACAATGGTAGACTGGATTAAGAAAATGTGGCACATATACACCATGGAATACTATGCAGCCATAAAAAATGATGAGTTCATGTCCTTTGTAGGGACATGGATGAAATTGGAAATCATCATTCTCAGTAAACTATCACAAGAACAAAAAACCAAGCACCACATATTCTCACTCATAGGTGGGAATTGAACAATGAGAACACATGGACACAGGAAGGGGAACATCACACTCTAGGGACTGTTGTGGGGTTGGGGGAGGGGTGAGGGATAGCTTTAGGAGATATACCTAATGCTAAATGACGACTTAATGGGTGCAGCACACCAGCATGGCACATGTATACATATGTAGCTAACCTGCACATTGTGCACATGTACCCTAAAACTTAAAGTATAATAATAATAAAATAAAATAAAAAATAAATAAAAGTAAATGTAATAAAAATTCAAAAAAAAAGCAAGGCCAAACAAAATGTAAAGACTCAATGTCGCTAAAAGAAAAGAAGAAAAGAATAATTTTAACAAATATTTAGAAATAAGAATGTAGAGAGAGAAGTATTATCCTAGTTGCTATTAGCAGTCTGCTCATGTTCCCTCTGATCCCCTTACCAAGTCATGCACACAGGCTATGTTTGCTCCTTCATGCTCTGTAGCCAAGAGCATCACTGTCAAAGAACTGTTTCTTAGATGCTGGGACCTACTCTGTGTATCAGTATATGCCAAAGAGCAGCAGGTGGCCCTTTCACAATGACTGACAGATACGACAGTATGAATACACCAGCTTCCTAGTCTCATAATTGGACCAACACTGGATCTCCAGAACATCCATGTAGATTTAACCTAAATAATTATCTGGGGATTTGGGTTGGCACAAGATCCTTGCTTCAACTCTTTCCCTTCCCATTCCACTGCCTCAACTACCTGTTGTTTTTCCCTGGGAATACTTCCTAATAAACCACTTTCAAAAAAATCCTCATTTGCTTTTGGGAAACCAACCCAAATATGAGTGACAACTGATTAAGTCCTGTCAATAAAGTCACCACCTAGGCTTGTGTAGAGTGACATCTTGATGATAAGTGAAATAATCCATCCTACAGAATCCCAGAACATCTCATCATTTGGAGACACTCTGAGAAACAAGGTAAATGCAGTGAGCTTAAAAGGAGATTGGTTGAAAATCTGCTTAAAAAGCACTTGGAACTCTATATCTCACATCCTCATATGCTTATGCCCTGCTAGAAAACAGCGTGGACTTGGAGATACCAAATATTGTAGAAAATAGGAGAAGTAAGGATTAGAGGAAACACTGCATTATAAATATGCTGGACTCAGCTGTCTTTCCTTCCCTGGTTCCCAGAAAGTCAGGAACAAGTACACATAACCTACTCCAACTGTAAATGTGCACCTCCACCAAAATTAAGCAAACTATCTTGTCACTATAAATAAGCCTAGGAAAAAGATTTTTGATATCATAGTTATAAGTGTTCAACTGAAAATGCAAGATTGACATTAAATCACCACCAGGTGGCCAGTTCTGTCAATGAATCAACTCACAC
Organism: Pongo pygmaeus; assembly: GCF_028885625.2. Classification (NCBI taxonomy): domain Eukaryota; kingdom Metazoa; phylum Chordata; class Mammalia; order Primates; family Hominidae; genus Pongo; species Pongo pygmaeus. Next base: position 46,907,190 of record NC_072386.2, on the reverse strand, counting down.
TTAAATAGGAAAGGGCAGCTAGGGGTCCACAAGCAACCTAGGGAAAACCTCCGCCAGTGAAAAAGGAGATGAAATAAATAAATAGAAGAAAAGAATGCCTAGGAAACAAAGACTAAAGAAAACTAATTTATTTTCAGGATGAGAGCAATGCTGAATATAAGCATAAAACATGTATGCTATACAAAATCAGAGGACAAAGAAGCTCTTGGAAATTACAAAGATAATTACTTATATACTATTCCTTCCCTCACCAGAATGGTGAGCAGAAACATTTAAGGACATCTCTTCAACAGTAAAAAAAAGTCAAAACTAAGAATTGAAAAATACTGCTACAATTACCAATTTGGAGTATAAATCAAAAATCTCCAACATTTTTCTAACAGGATTTCCAAAAAGAGAGAAAGAGGGAAGAGAAAATTAGCAAAAAAGTAGTAGAAGAAAGGTCTCCAAAACCCAAGAATTCCAGTCTCCAATATGAAAGAATCCATCAAATTTCTTGTATAATGAAAGGGAAGAGGCCCACACTAAGGTACATTTCCCAGCAATTTCAGAAAAACAGGAACAAAGAAGAGCTTAGTCAGCAGAAATGAAGAAGGAAAAAAGTTACAGTGACAAAAAAGAGGGAAAAATGGTAGCATTTCTTAGGAGCACACTAGATTTTATAAAACAGTGCCTTCATTATTATGTGTAGGTGGATGATAGATTGAAGACATTTTCATATACGCAAAGCTTCAAATAATTATCTCTTAAGATCCTCTTTTTAGAAATCTACTGGAAAATGGGCTTTAGTAAGCAAAGCAGCTAAAAATGAGAAAGATATAGGGTACAGTAAAGCAGCGAAGCCTTTGCCCTTATTAAGGATATATTCTATTAAAAGAGAGGCAATAAGTAAGTATATGAAAATTGTGATAAATGTTAAACAGAAAAACAAAACAGGATAAAGAGACTGAGATATGATGGTTGGGAGATACTTTGGATGAGTTGCAAAAGACAGCTTTCTAGGACATGAAGGAAATATAGGAGAGCCAAATGAATACCTGGGTGAAAAGTGTCCTAGGCAATGGGGGTAGCAAATACATCCCTGAGAAAGAAGCATGTTTGGCTTCATGAACAGCAGGGTAACCAGTGGCTGAAGCAGACAATGAGCTGCAGTGGAGATTAGGTCACCAGCTTGGAGAAATAGTGAGAGTCCATGTCATCTGGGGCTGCTTGGGTTTGAAAGATGCTTTAGATTGTATTCTAAATGTGATTGCTCATGAGAATCTGCTGGAGGATTTTGAGCAAGGAAGTAGTATGACTTGATTCACATTTTTAAAAACCCTGATAGATGGAGAATAGCTGATAGGAAATGATGCATAGACTGGATTAAGAAAATGTGGCACATATACACCATGGAATACTATGCAGCCATAAAAAAGGATGAGTTCATGTCCTTTGTAGGGACATGGATGAAGCTGGAAACCATCATTCTCAGCAAACTATCGCAAGGACAAAAAACCAAATACCGCATGTTCTCACTCATAGGTGGGAATTGAACAATGAGAACACATGGACACAGGAAGGGGAACATCACACACTGGGGCCTGTTGTGGGGTTGGGGGAGGGGGGAGGGATAGCGTTAGGAGATAAACCTAATGCTAAATGACAAGTTAATGGGTGCAACACACCAACATGGCACATGTATACATATGTAACAAACCTGCACGTTGTGCACATGTACCCTAAAACTTAAAGTATAATAATAATAAAATAAAAAAAAAGAAGCAAGGAGACCAGGTAGGCTACTGTACTTGTTTTGTCTGTTTAACTTTCAATATTCATTGTGCCTCCTTTGCTCTCAAAATCCTAATAGTTTCAATAATTTAAATCAAGACTGTGACATTATCATTTCCACTTATATTTGAGACATTTTGGCACATAAGTCCATAAGTGTAATAAGATAATAATAATCTGACAGGAGACAACAAACAATGAAAAATTCCAGAGATAATTTCCCTAGAACTCAGTTCTCATATAATATGACTATTTTCTTATTTGTAACCATACATTATGACATCTATCAATGAAGAGTATATACAAATGTTAAAATAGCTGAAGTGTATTTATATATTATAGAACCAGTTGTCAAAATGGCTGATGTATGTTAATAGTATGAGGCTAGATATGACATTTTGAGTCTCAAAAAATAAATAATTGAGTAGGGAGGAGAAGAAAACTAAATAATCTGTTTACATGCTCAGAAGGTTTTAACGATTTTTCATTTCAATAGCTTTAGGGGTACAAATGGCTTTTGGTTACATGGGTAAATTGTATAATGGTGAAGTCTGGACTTGTAGTGTACCTATCACCCAGACAGTGTTCATTGCACCCAATAGATGATTTTTTTTTTTTTTTACCCCTCACTCCCCTCCCTTGTTCATCCCTTCTGAGTCTCCAATGTCCATTATACCACTCTGTACAACTGTGCGTACGCATGGCTTAGCTCCCACTTGTAAGTGAGACCATACATGCTCAGATTTTGAATTTTTGCAGCAAAAAAAACTTGAATTACAGAAAATTGCTTCCCTATAATATCAACACTTTCACCAAGTAAAGTTAACCTGATGATCTAATCAAATATATGAAGAGATAATTGTCTATTTGATAGTCATGCCGATTTTCTTTTGTCTTTTTTTCGTGGTTGCCATTTTATTTTTTATTCTCATTGGAAAAAATATATATTTTGATTAAAAGGAGCATATTCTTAAATGGAAGAAATGTTTGTTTTAAAGCAGCCATCATTATATTAAATTTAACCTGGGACATATGCTAAAAATGGAAGCTGGTGTCATAATGTGCTTCTGGTCCTCTGGGAAAGTTTTTAACTCGGCAGGCTATGAAGATCATGATAAATCCTCAGGACAGTAATCCAGAAACTGCTAATGATTGCATTCTTGCATGTTAAAGAAGATGTGCAGGGTCAGCAAAGAACTATTAATGACAACCAGGAAGAACATGGAAATCAAGGCCTGCTTGCACAAGGGAATCTTTTACATGCAGACTACAGTTTTTAAGCTTAAAAGTTGTCAAGAAGCTCTATTACCACATATTCCAAATGATGCAATGATTAAGGAAGGTCAGTATGTCTTTTGGGAGGTTGACAGTCATGAGATAGTAACTATGCAAAGCTGCAAGCCTCTGGCATAGTATTTGTGTCTAATCTATATGGTCACAGGAAATATAACTGCCAAAAATGCCATATTTATCATCTTGAGTAGTTTTATCAGCACTACCTGATGTCGTACTCAAAAGAAAAATCACCAGAAATTTGCTTGGCCATTCAATCATGTATCCTTTGTGAAATGTGCTTGAGGCAATCTCTGTGCCTGGTGCTCACATAATAAAGGTGAAAATGAGACACTGTCCCTGCCCTCATTGTGCTAAAAAATAAGAGAAAAAAAGATAAACAAAATATTTTAATATAATGTGATAACTGCTATCATAGAAGCAAAATCAAAATGTTAGAGAAAGTGCCACCTTAGCTTGAGGATTGTCCATAAAATGTATACACAAACCTAAGAATAAGGAATAACTAATAAAAGGTATAATCAAAGATGCTTTTTTAAGCATGAGAAAACAAAAAATAAATTAATATTTTCACATTCTCTAAGTTCTTTAACAACTCTAGCACTAAAGTCTTCCTGTTTTGAATCTAACTGTATTGCTTTTCTACTATACTGCACGAGCAGAAGGTTTTTTTTTTATTAATTTCTGATCATATAAATATTTAGGATGTTCCTCTTACATATGATTGCCTTTTTTAGAATTTGGCAATAGCATTGCAGACAAAAATAGACATATTTTCTTTGATATAGCTTATGTTATATAAGAGCAGGGATATATTATTCAAATAAATACAAAAGTAAAAATTAGAATTTAGCTTCCAATATAAGGACCATGCTGCTAACACCAACCCCCCAGCAATTAACCACTATAAAATGTGCACAAAATAGAAAAATAATTACTTAAGGTTTTGTAGAGTGAAATGTGCAGGCAGGATTTGAAGGGGAGTCAAAATATGGAAAATGAGATCAGAGCAGGATAGTTCTTATTTTGCAAGTTTAATTTGAGGATAGGCCATGATCACTGCCCAGCCCAGGGCAGCTGAAGCTCCATAAGAAAACCTGCAATCTTTCTGTCTTGTAAAACTGTAAAAGAACGGCTGAAGGGCCATAGTCAACAGGAAGTGAGGGAGCAATCCTGAACAAAGAGTTCCACAGCAAAGGAACCCCAGTTCCTGTGTGTTAACTCTGACCAAGTAACTGGCTAATCCTTGAACAGTAAACACCTTAGACAAGGTGCAAAAATTTAACTGAGAAAGGGTCTTCCCCCCACTGTAGATGAGACAGGTTTTGCATTTTGAGTCTAACTACATCACTACCTGTTGAAACAAACAAAAAATTTAAGACCTTTCTGAAGGAGTATAATAAAATCCACAGCCTCCACAAAATAACATTCACAATGTCCAAAATAATATTTAAAATTATGTGAGTATAAGAAATATAGGGAAATGTGGAAATGTGACCCATTTACAAAAGAAAAGCATCAGAGGTCAATGCTGAGATGACTCAGATATCATAGTTCAAGGACATTAACAGGTGGTGGTCAATGAATTAAAAGAAGCAGCATTATGATGAATGGAAAGATGTGAAATCTCAAAAGAGAAATATAAAATATTTTAAATCAATCAAATGGAAGCTTTAGAACTATGAAGATACATTACCTGAAATAAAAAATTTCTGGAATGGGCTCCATAGCAGAGAAAAGAGTCAGTGGCCTTGGAGATAACAAATAGAATTTATTGAATTTTAAGAACAGAGAAAAAATAATAGGAAAAAAAATCAGGGAGTCAGGATCCCTATCGTGTGGAAATAGAGTCTAAAATATGTGTAGAGTTCCAAAAGAGAGAAGGAACAAATGATAGAAAAAAATATTTGAAGAAATAATGAAAATAACTAATTTGGAGAAACACAAATGAACAGTTTTAAGATATTTGGTGAACCCCACATGGGTTTAGCATGAACAAAACTATGTGCATATCATAATCAACGCACTAAAGACAAAGATAAAGAGTAAATCTTGAAAGCAGCTAGAGAAAAACAACATATTACAATTGTTTTAGAAAAAAATTGAGTGACATGGACTTCTCAGAAAAATATATGAAGGCAATAAGATAGAAGTCCAGTATCTTTAAAGAACTGAAAGAAAAAAGTAAATAAACTATCATATCAGATTTCCATATCCAGCAAAATATGATTCAAAAATAAAGGCATGCTAAAGACATTTCAGATAAATAAATATAAAAAATTATATGCAAAATCTTTCAGAATATAGACAAGAAATTAGTTTCCCCAACTTGTTTTAGGAGGCCATCATAAATATTATACCAAAACCTGTAGACATTAAAACTAAAAATAAAGTTAGGTACAAATAGTCCTCATGCACATAAACATAAATATTTGTAAAACATACTAGCATATTAATTCAATGTTAGATATGGTTAATCCCAGAAATGCAAGGCTTAACATATGAAAATCACAGGAATAACAATTGAATATAATAGGGCTATAGGAACAAGGTTACGTGGAAGTATTAACTGTGTGCATGTATATGTCTACACACGTACATTCACAATAAAAGATTGGAAGTAAATTAAAATAAAAAATTCCACTTAAAATATTATTAAAAATCTACTTAGGAATGAATGTAGCAAATGTTAAAGGACTCTTAACTGAAAACCATAAAAGATAGTTGAGAAAATGTAAATACAACAGACACAATAATGAAGAAATAGTCTCTGCTGATGTGTAGGAAGACTCAATACTGTTAAGTTGGCAATTTTTCTCAAATTAACCTTCAAATGTACCCCATTCTCCATCAAAATACTACTATTGTGTATATATATGATTGAGTTGTAAGAGTTCTTTATACATTCTAGAGGGATATAAGCACTTTGTCAGCTCTATGTGTTATTCATAGTATCTCCCAGGCTATGACTTGTCTCCTCCTAACAGGGTCTTTGAAGAGCATTTAAAAATATATATATATACTATATATATATATATATAGTATATATATATATAAGATATTGACAAGCTGATTCTAATATCTGTGTGGAAAGTTAACAACATAGAATAGCCAAAGCAATAACAAGAACAAAAAGAAAACTGTAACACTTATATTATGTGAAAACTCATTTCCCATCTGTTTTTATCCAGTAATATAGTCCTTGCACAAGAATCATCTTCATAGATTAATGGGAAAAATAGAGTTCGGAAATAAACCTGCACCTATTTGGTTGAGTAATTTTTTTTAAAAACAAAGGTGTCAAGGCAATCAACTGGGAACAGAAAGACCTTTCACAAATAGTGCTGTGAAAATTAGATATCCACAAGGAAAAGCAAAAAAAGCATCTTTCCTTCCCTCACATCATACATGAAAGAAAACACAAAATGAATTATGAGTCTAAAAGTAAAAACGAAAGTATAGTACTTTTAGAAGAAAACAAAGAAAATCCATGTGAATTTGGTGTCAGCAAAGATGATATAAATAGGGTATAAAACCATAAGCCACTAAAGAAAAAAATAATAAATTGAATATTGTGAAAAATTTTTAAATGCTCTTCAAAGACCCTGTTAGGAAGAGACAAGTCATAGCCTGGGAGATACTATGAATAACACATAGAGCTGACAAAGTGCTTATATCCCTCTAGAATGTATAAAGAACTCTTACAACTCAATCATAAGAAGATAAATGCTTCAAAAAATAGGTAGATCTGAGCAGATATTTCTCAAAAGAAGTTGTAAGTTGTAAGTGCATGAAATGCATGTGTCTCATTAGGAAAATCCAAAGTAAAACCACAGCAACATACTACTACACTCCCATAAGAATGGTTAAGAATGGTTAAAATTAAAAAGCTAACAATAGTTGGTATTGATAACCATATGGAACAATTTGAACTCTTATAAACTGCTGATATGAATGTCAAATAGTAGCACGTTGGAAAACCAAGAAATCTGGAAGTTTCTTAAAACATTAAACTTCCACCTGACAGATGACCCAAGGTATTTATTTAAGAAACACAAAAACATACCTCAATTAAGATGAAAAACAATAAAGACAGACAGATATGTAGAGAGACAAGTGGTTGGGAGTCAGAAATTTCAGGTTCTGTTGGTTGAAATACTATTTTAAAGCCACTTTTGACAAAGCAAGTAAGTAGGCAGACCAACATTTTCCAACATTAAACTAACTAGAGGAGTATATCTGAATAATAAACTTAATATCATGTCATCATAAGCAACACTAGTAAATCCAAGAAGAAAGTCAGAGATGGAATAAATAACTGGAAGCCACATTGTATGCAGATGCCAAAAAATAGGCAGCTAGTAATACACCATGGCCTACGATTAATGCAAGAGAGATGGTCAGAAAGAAGGCCTGAGGTTGAAAGAGAAGTTGCTCTTAACTAGAAAGAGAGGAACTTTTAAAGAGAAAATACTCAGAGTAAAGCCACACATTTCTGACTAGAAAAGAAAGATCTGATGTGTTCAGCTCAAGGTTTAATCTACCCAGATAAAGGGCAAATTTAGCATGCTGACTGGGGTAAAAAGTAAAGGATGAAGGATTAAAAGACAGATTGTAAGAAGATTCTATTTTTTTCAGAGAAAAACAAAGAAAAAAATGAGAATAGATCAACATAGCAAATTGAGGCAAAAACAGAAGGTTGCTAGGGAAAATTGGAATAACTCATGGACTCTAATTTAGTTTTTAGACTAAAGAGGAATGTCAAAAGCAAGGACGAAAAAGAGCATTTGGACTAAGACCAAAAACTAAGAGTTTTTCTTAGTCCAAAGAGATTTAAATCATTGTGTCTCTGATCAGAAACTCACAAGTTACAAATAATCGAAATGTGAGAGCACCTACACCTAACCCTTCTCTAGGGAACACCACACTGCTGTAGCCATTGCGCATGTTATGAAAACACAGAACTATTAAAAGAATTTGTAAATTCTGAGATAGAGTAAGGGGGGAAATATGAAAAGCAGAAAGGACACATATGGAGGCTTATTCTGATGTTTGAATTTCAGGCAAGGCCTGTCCCATCTTTTGAGATCTGTGCCCAAATATATATATCTTTCTATAATATCTGAGTTTCTATTTTAACCCTTATACAAAAAATATAGTTTTTTGAAATGAAAATTCAGTTGGCTGGCATGAGAAATTAGATACTATCTTCATATGATATGAGTAAATTTAATAATTAATGGTATATGGGAATTTCAATAAGTCAGTAATTAGTTGAGTTATGGAAATTTTGATTATGATGAGACAAATGATTTGCAAACAGTATTAGTAAAGAAAAGCAGTGAAAATAGTAGTAGAAACTAAGATAAATAGATAAAGAATGTGGGAAAAGGAAGAGAGAAAAGTACTGAAAGTTTTCTTAGGCCTCTTCTGCATCAAATATGGATGGGGAGAGCATGGGTGTATCTTTCTTCTCCTTCCTGAATTATGCAACTCACTTCTTCTCCTTGACACCAAAAATAGGCTAGTTATGGTTCTATAATTGAATCTCATTGTAGATTAAGTAAACTGTAGTGGATTGTTTGAGTGTGGGAATCTTAGTGCCAATTGTAGTATTCCTTTGTTTTTATGTGACAAATATGTGTTTTACATAAAAAATGAATTTGTAGTTTAGGAAGGTAGAGAATGGTGACATACTTCAATTATTAGTAATGGCCCCAACTCCTTTAGGATTGTGGTTAAGTTGCAATCTTTAACTCTTTATGTGTAAGTTTTTATTATTTTGAAATGAGGCTAGAAATGCCATAACTTAAAGTAGAAATTGTATTTAAAACAAAAGAAACAAAGAACATATCTTCACTGATCTGAGATAGCTCAAGCAGAGGTAGCTCTAACAGAGGCAAAACAGTAACTTTGAAAATAATTATTGTCATATTGGCAATCACCAGTGATATTTGCACTCAAGGGTTTCTTTATCATTGGTATCTAGAAAAGTTGAGGGAGGAAGATACAATGGCCTAACTTTAATTAAAGTACAATAATATGTAATCTGAGCATCTAACAGGTGGAAAGTTGACATTCAAATTTGATACTCACAATATAAAAACACTGATTGAATCCTGTTTATACTTTAGTGAATGTGTATTTAAAATCAGGTGGTCATCAACTAAAATTGAGAACTGCATAAGTTTTGAGTATACTAGGGTTTAGTTTCTGATCATAATTCCGTTCTTATAGTTCAGTCAATTATTTTACAGGTTGTGAGAATGACACTCCTGGAAACATTTTTGTGTCCCATGTTTCTAAATATTTCACCTAGTGATTTGACATTTTATAGAATGAGAAAGGTATTCCAAGACACAGCATCAAGCTGTTTGCTGTTAGGGGTAAAAATCACATTGGCGAGAGTAGCTAAACTTTTATAAAATCTTCCAAAATGGGTATCTCCAGAGTAAAAGCTATCAGGCTGTTTATATGTACAAAGAGAGGTAGAAGCCTGAGGAAAGAAAGGAAAAGGATGTGGTAGGCAAAGTCAAGTTACTGAGAAGTATATGCCTGGAAAGAAATGTACATAGTGTTTTATAATAAGATTTTAAGTCTTCTATTAAGATTCAATTCATTTATTATTGGAATATTAAATTGCACATTTGAGCTCCTGTTAATTGAATTACTGATGGCCACACCAAAATCTTTTATTAGGAGTAAATTTCAGTTTAAAACTACCTGCTGGATATGAGTTTTGAAAATGACATTGTACTAGAGTATGGTTTAATACCTTTGCCAAACTGATTAATTCTCCAGTAATTTATGTTTCAATTCAGTCAGTTTTTATCACAGTGTGTTTAAATTTGAAGACTAGGAGCATGAATCAAAATGTCATTGGGCCCATGAATTAGTGAGAGATGGAACAATGTGTCAGCATTAAATTGGTGAATAGCAACAGCAAGAATTATCTACGTGGGGATCAATATTGCTATTTAACTTGATGCTACAAATATTTGACCTTATAGATGTTAACTATTCTTGGATTACACTTGTTTACTCCCATTGCCAAATTATGAAAATCTGGTAAGACTAATGTTATTTTTTAAAGTTAATTATTATAATTATCATGGCATACTGAAAAGAAGCTGATTAAAATATTGTTTATATTCACAAAAAATATATCTACATTTTATAAAGGAATACATTCTTTATTGTTCATAGACACTACTGGTGTATAAAGTTCAACTACATGCTATATTATTATTTATATTCACAAAAAATGACATCTATATTCTATAAAGGAATACATATTTATTATTCATAGTCACTACCAGTGTGTAAAGTTCAACTATGTGCCATATGTCAATTATTATCAAATGAGACATGAAAGAGTCACCTTTATATAAGCATTTATTGCTACACACATATACATATATATACTACACACATATACATATATACACATAGTTTCATATGTATATACACACACACATACACACATATGGTTAAAGCATAAGTATATATAATTTTACTAGATTCTAAATTGTGTCTAGAGTCAAGATCATTAAAAACCAATGATGGAAGAGAAAAAATGCCTTGAAAGACATTTAAAATTACACCAAGATAAAGAGAATTGTGCATATTTGAAACATGATAGTCAAATGAAATTATTTTAGAGAATGAAATGATGAGAGATAAAACTGACTATAAATGTTAGTATGTTCAAGAAAATGAATATATTAAAATTAGGCAAACATTTGACCTAAAATAGACTTTCAAGTCAGACATATAAGGAATATGAAAAAGAGACGGACAATCTAATATCAAATAGCACTTATTAGATAAATAAGTACATATATAAATGAGTATAAAAATTATCTTCCAAATAGGACAAAGAAATGCACGGTTTTGTTGCCCCATTTAAATACGGGAAATAAATATGAGACACAAAAATGTTTCCAGTAATGTCATTCTCACCACTTGGAAAACAATTGGTGAGACTGGCCTGTAAGAATGGAATTATGATCAGAAAGTAAATACTTCTGTACTCAAAGATGTGCAATCATGGTTGTTGCAAATCTGGAGGAAAACCATGTCATTTTCTGATTATTATTGGGAAATACTTGTATGGGTCCTCTATAAGGTAGCTTAAGAAATCTAACTGTACTCATCATAATTCATGAGAAGTGCATGTACAAGCCTTAGTTAAGCACAGGGAGACTTGGGTGGGGTGGAGACAGGGAGAAATGGTAGGGAACCTACCTCCTCCAAAAGAGAGAAAGAAAAAAAGGAGAGTTTTGAAGTTTGGTATAAATATTTAAACCCAAATATGTATTTTTGAATACACCTCATTTTTTAGTTGTTTCTCCAACTCACTCAGATTTATATCGTTTCATCTGATCTATTCTTTTTTTTCTATGGACATTGATATAAGGCCCAGTTCTTAGAATAGACGTCAAAGAATATTGTGAAGTCAGCACATTAGTTCACATCACTGACTGATTTTCATGCTTTCTTATATCTGTGCAAAATATTAATACTTTTATTCACTTAGAGTAAATACCAGTCAACAGGCTTTTTCTAAAATCTTAATGATTCCCTACAGAGTATGTAAGAGAAGTCAGAGTTTGGAAATTGTAATTGGCATAGTGAAAATACAGATAGATCTGGAATATTAAACTAAGGCTAGAGAAAAAATGGTAGGGATGAATTATTGCTACTTATATTCAGGATCAGTCTACATCTTGGAATAATCATTATTTAGGACATGACTCTGTTGGAAAGTAGTGGGTCTAAGAACATATGTAACACACACACGCACACAGAGTTAGTGTATTATTTTATCAGATGGAGTCTGCTCTATTAGCAGTATCACAGTTAACATTGGCTTCAATGGGTGGTTTCACCTGCCTTTCTCCACTCAAATAAAATGAGCGATATAAGAAAGAAGCATAGGTACCCTATGTGTCTCCTAAGTTTAGTTACAATCATAGAACTTAAAAGCTATAATAAAACTTAGAACCACATTACTCACCCTCTATTTGGTATAATATTAGAAAAGTAGCTCTCTAGAATGGAAAAACAAACAAAAATATTATATGTTAAAATATGGTAGGAGACATTTGCATAAGCAAGGGTAGTGTATTTCTTTAGAACTTTTCAGAGCTGATTTGGGGCTTCCAGAGTCATTGCCTTTTATACCCCAACATACTCTTGTATTTAGTCCTTAAGGCTGAGGCCCATCTTAGTAGCTTTGAGAAATAGTGTCCCCGTTCTGCTCATCATGATCAATCGGCTCACAAATTCAAGTGGGCTGTCCAGAGAAGAAGTATAAACAAGGGGTACAAAAATAGAGAAAATAGGGGTTAAGAATCTTGTCTCTGGAATCAGAAGGCCCTAGATGTTTATCCCACTGTCACCTTCTATTAGCTGTGTGAACTTGAATAAATAAATCCCTTAAGCCCCAGTTTCCTCACATTAAAAATAAGGCTGTTTAAGCCCCATTAAAAAGTCAGCAAAAACTTTAAAAAGACACTTTTCAAAAGAAAACAAACGCGGCAAATAAGCAAATGAAAGAAAGCTTAACATCACTGATAATTAGAGAAATGTAGATCACAACCACAGTGGCATATCATCTCACACCAGTCAGAATGGCTATTATTAAAAAGTCAGAAAGTAACAGATGCTCACGAGGTAGTGGAGAAAAAGGAACACTTACACGTTGATGGGAGCATAAATTAGTTCAACCATTGTGGGAGACAGTGTGGCGATTCCACAAAGACCAAAAAACAGAAATACCAATTGGCCCAGAAATCACATTACTGGGTAAATACCCAAAGGAATAAAAATTATTCTATTATAAAGATATATGCACATGTATGTTCAGTGCAGCACTGTTCATGATAGCAAAGACATGGAATCAACCTAAATGCCCATCAATGGTAGACTAGATAAAGAAAATGTGGTACATGTACACCATGGAATACTATGAAGCCATAAAAAAGAACGAGATTATGTCCTTTGCAGGGATATGGATGGAGGTGGAGGCCATTATCCTTAGAAAACTAATGCAGAAACAGGAAACCAAACACTGCATGTTCTCGTAAGTTGGAGCCAAATGATGAGAACACATGGACACATAGAGGGGAACAACAAACAGTGGGGCCTAACAGAAAGTAGAGGTTGTGAGGAGGGAGAATATCAAGAAAAATAACTAATGGGTGCTAGGCTTAATAGCTGGGTGAAAAAATCATCTGTACAACAAACCCCCATGACACAAGTTTACCTATATATCAAACCTGCATTTATAGTCTTAAATTTGAATGTTAAAATACATACACTATAAATAGTAGGGCTGTTATAAAACATATAAATTTTAATATGTTACTATTATTATTTTTATTAGCTTTTGCTAACCATCCATCACTATTTTAATGGAGTATCAGCTTCATCTCCAATTCTGAAAAGTAGCTCTTTCATTGGTTTTCTTAAAATGGTATCAAAGAAAAACAGATATCCCTTAGATGAAATTGAGAGACTTTATTTCCAAAGACACTGTATAAAGGAATCCTGAAGTAGTAACTGTTATTTTTGTATTCTTATAAAATAATAAATGTTATTTTAATTAAAGTATGAAAATCTCTCTCTCTCTCTCTCTCTCTCTCACACACACACACACACAAAAGAAAACTTACTTTTTTGTCTTGTATTTTATGTGAAAGGACCTTTAACTGGTCCTAGTGGCATCATATTAATGAGTGAGCTTCAGAGAGCATATCAATTTTAAGGATGATTTCAAGTATGGCTTTCTCTACTGAAAATGCTTAATACTTCGGAGAACAGGACGTGTGCCAATCTCTTCTCAGAATCTGAATTAATGAGCAAAATGTTATTCTTTTGTCAGCCTGATCATTTAATGTATTATTATGCTAATTACTTTAAGTAGCTTATATTTTGCCCCTGAAGGTTTTACTCCTTAAAATCACAATGCTAGTGTCTCTTTCCTAAACTTATTTATATGGAAAACAATGATCTGAGAATAATACAGTTAAGCCCCAAGAACTCCTCAATAGCTGTAGACAAATAAAAAGCACACTAAAGAACTATAGTTAAATATATTTTAAGACAGAAAAGCTGTTGTGTAAAAAAAAAAAAAAAGCTATCTGAAAACTAAAATTAAGTTATTCTCTCTTATAAAACAATAACACTATTGTTTTGTTACAATTTTGCTATTGTTACAATATTGAAAGGATCCATATGATCCGATTTTAAAAAGTAGTTCTCCACCCTAATTCTGCATTAGGATTAGGATGGCCTAAATAGCTTAAGCCAGGGCAATGCCTGAGCCACACCTAAGACCAATTAGATAAATTGGTGGAGCCTATAATTAATATTTTTACAAATCTTTCAAGGTGTTATAATGTGCAGAAAGGTATTCAAACTACTGATCTAAAACATTGCTCCCTATAAACAATGGCTTCTAAACTTATTTTGTATCATGGGAGTTTTTGAAAATCAGACAATAGCTATTGGTCCTTCTCTACCTAGAAAAATGCACCCATACACGTACACAACCACATAACGTATCCACATAGACACCCAAACACATGCTCACACTCGCACACACAAGATTTTACATATGACTTTAAGGACAACCCCAGATTCCTGAAGCCCAATTAAGACACCTGGCTTTGGTCAGGCACAGTGGTTCATGCCTGTAATCCCAGCACTTTGGGAAGCTGAGGCAGGCGGATCACAAGGTCAGGAGATCGAGACCATCCTGGCTAACACGGTGAAACCCCGTCTCTACTAAAAATGCAAAAAAAAATTAGCCGGGTGTGGTGGCAGGCACCTGTAGTCCCAGCTACTCTGGAGGCTGAGACAGGAGAATGGAGTGAAACCCGGGAGGCGGAGCTTGCAGTGAGCCAAGATCGCGCTACTGCACTCCAGCCTGGGTGACAGAGCGAGACTCCATCTCAAAAAAAAAAAAAAAAAGAAAAGAAACCTGGCTTTAAGAGCAAAACTTAAATGATTTCAAGAGGAAAAGAAGCTGTTGCTCTTTCAATGGATCAAGTAGCATCACCTAGGTAATTGCTTCACAATTTAAAAATCACTTGTGTTAATGATGTTCCTTTGTAGCTGCAACATAAACATGCTTACATTCTCAACACAAGTGGAAAAAGATCAACTTGTGCATGTTCTGTGTGACCATGAGTAATTTACTTCCCCTCTTCAAGTCTGTTTTTTTTTAATCTGATAAATGAATAAATTGGTAAAATGTGGAGTAATAATTCAATGAAACATATAATACTGACATTGAAAGCAATCAATGAATATAAGCTGCCACTATTACTTTTGTTTTTATTTATTTCTATTAAAGATAGCTTTATATGCCTGTAGACTTAATGAAATTTCCCATGTAGTATTTTTACTTCAAGAAATAGTTACATTAACAAAGCAAAGAAGAGCAAACAAGCCATAAATAAACAAAACAATGATCATGATGGCCATTTCCATGTCTTTACATTGATTTAATTCAATTTTGGTTAAAGATACTGAGAGATTGTGCTTCCATTGTTAAAATCTATTTCTATTACATTCACTAAAGGGGGTATTTAAGGGAAAAGTTCAGGATTGTGTTGCTGCCTCATGCCAACTTTTTGTCCACTTTGCCTCTTAGATAAGAGTACTTCTATATAAAACAAGTCAATTTTAGTTGTTAATTAAACAGTATTGCCATTCATATTTGTATTAGTCCATTTCACACTGCTATAAAGAAATACCAATGACTGGATAATTTATAAAGGAAGGAGGCTTAATTGACTCACAGTTCTGCATGGCTTGGAAGACGTCAGGAAACTTACAGTCATGGTGGAAGGCAAAGTAGGTACCTTCTTCACAAGTCAGCAGGAAAGAGAGCATGTTAAGGAGGAACTATCACACACTTATAAAACCATCATATCTCCTGAGAACTCATAAACTATTATGAGAACACATGAGGGTAACCGCCCCCTGATCCAATCACCTCCCTGTCTCGACATGTGGGGATTACAGGTCACTCCCTTGACACATGAGAATTAAAATTTGAGATGAGATTCCAGTGGGGACACAGAGCCAAACTATATCATTCCACTCCTGGCCCCTCCCAAATCTCATGTTTTTTCACGTTTCAAAACCAATTATGCCTTCCTAACAGTCCCACAAATAGTCTTATCTCATTCCAGCATTAACCCAAACGTCCCCAGTCCAAAATCTCATCTGAGACAAGGTAAGTCCCTTCTGCCAATGAGTCTGTAAAATCAAAAGCAAGTTAGTTACTTCTTAGATAAAATGAAGGTACAGGCATTGGTTAAATGCTCCTGTTCCAAATGGGAGACATTGGTCAAAACAAAATAGCTACATGCCCCATGCAAGTCCAAAATCTAGCGGGACATTCATTAAATTGTAAAGCTCCAAAATGATCTCCTTTGACTCCATGTCTCACATTCAGGGCATGCTGATGCAAGGGGTGGGCTCCGGCAGTCTTGGGCAGCTCTTTCATGGGCTTGCATTGAGTGCCTATGGCTTTTCTAGAAACATGGTGCAAGCTGTCAGTGGATCTACCGTTCTGGGGGCTGGAGGATGGTGACCCTCTTCTCACAGTTCCACTAGTCAGTGACCAGTGGGGAATCTGTGTGGAGGCTCCAACCTCACATTTCCTTTCTGCACTGCCCCAGCAGAGGTTCTCCATGAGGGTCTGCCCATGCAGCAAACTCCTGCCTGGACAGCCAGGCATTTCCATACATCCTCTGAAATCTAGGTGGAGGTTCCCAAACCTCAATTCTTGACTTCTGTGCACACACAGGCCCAACACCACTTGTAAGTCACCAGGGCTTGGGGCTTACACCCTCTGAAGCAATGACCTGAGCACTACGCTGGACCCTTTTAGCCATGGCTGGGACACAGGGCACAAAGTTCCTAGGCTGCCCACAGCAGGGGGGCCCCTGGGCCAGATCCAGGGAACCATTTTTCCCTCCTAGGACTCCAGGCCTGTAATAGGAGGGGCTATTGTGAAGGTTTCTGTTATGCCCTGGAAACATTTTCCCCATTGTCTTGGCTATTAACATTTGACTTCTTGTTAGTTATGCAAATTTCTGCAACTGATTTGAATTTCTCCCCAGAAAATGGGTTTTTCTTTTCTACCTAATGGTCAGACTGCAAATTTTCCAAACTTGTATGCTTTGCTTGCTCTTGAACACTTTGCCACTTACAAATTTCTTCTGCCAGATACCCTAAATCACCTCTCTGAAGTTCAAAGTTTCACAGATCTCTAGGGCAGGGACAAAATGCCACCAGTCTCTTGGCTTAAGCATAGCAACAGTTACTTTTGCTCCAGTTCCCAATAAGTTCCTCATCTCCATCTGAGACTACCTCAGCCTGGACTTCATTGTCCATATCACTATCAGCATTTTGGTCAAAACCATTAAACAAGTCTCTAGAAAGTCCCAAACTTTCCCACAGTTTCCTGCCTTCTTCTGAGGCCTCCAAACTGTTCCAACCTCTGCCCATTACCCAGTTCCAAAGTTGCTTTCACATTTTTGGGTATCATTATAGCAGTGCCCCACTCCCAGTATCAATTTACTGCATTAGTCCATTTTAACATTGCTATAAAAAATACCTGAGACTGGATAATTTATAAAGAAAGGAGGCTTAATTGACTCATAGTTCCACATGGCTAGAGAGGCCTCAGGAAACTTAAAATTATGCAGAAAGGGAGGCAGATACCTTCTTCACAAATCAGCAGGAAAGAGAGCTTGTGAAGGAGGAGCTCTCAAACTCTTATAAAACCATCAGATCTCATAACTCATTCACTATCATGAGAACAGGATGGAGGAAACTGTCCACATGATCCAATCACCTCACTCCCTCAACATCTGGGGATTACACATCCCTCTCTCAACATGTGGGAATGACAATTTGAGAAGATATTTGGGTTGGGACACACAGTCAAATCATATCAACATTTTTTCATAGTAAAAATTAGTATTATTTCTAGATCATACCTCTAAAATACTGTCATGATTTCAAACTCAGATTTCAATATCCTGGCCCCTCTTCCACATGACTGTTGACATGACATGGTAAATAATAATTTTATTTTAAAATATCTTAACCCTGATTTTTAGTTCTCTCTCTTTCTCTTTTCAAACTTCCAAAGGCTTCTTACAACTTTTAAAGAAATCTAACACTTCAAGATGTGAAAAACACCTTGAAACTGAAACTGACAAAGTGAATCACATCCCTCTCCCAATTAAGATCTACGCAGACAGAGATGCTCATATGTGTGATATATATACACAAACACAGCTGGGCTGAAACCCCACATTTGACTTCTTATAACTTGACTTAAAATTCTCTGAGCCCCAAACTTATATGGCTGTGCTATTCTGTGAATATGGCAAAGCATTTGTTACATGCTCTTGTTAAATAATATAAATTTTCAATACAAATATTTATTTAATTATAAATTTGTTTAAGAAATAAAGATGATACTCTTTGAAGAAGGGAAGAATAGCTTAGTATAAGCCAAAGACTGCAGGCATAGAAAGCAACCTACTCTACATCAAGCCACCTGTTAATTTGTATTGTCTTACTTCCTGGCAACCACCCTGTGAGGCAGGTATAATTGACCTCAGTTTTACAGATGAATAATCTATATTTCAAAGGGTTAAACTACAATGAGTAACACAGGTACAATATGATTTATCTTCTGCTGAGATTATCTATCCTAGTATTTAGTTATGACACACTGCCCCTTTGGGTTTAAGGGAATTTAAAAGTTAGCCATTTTTCTATACTTAAGAAGTTAAAACTGAAAATAGCAGTACTTGGGTAACTCATGGTACTGCAAAGAAGACTAGCATAAGGAAGATTTAAAATCACTTTTGTATGTAAAGTAATTATAAATGTGAAATAGCAATAAAAATATTAAATGAGGCTTCTGTTGTACTAAATTTCTATAAATGGCTCCATAATTTCTCACAACTATATCCTGCATTTATATGAAGCTTGAAACTATCACTTAATTCTATATCCTACACATGACATTCAAAATTGTAATAGAAGATCTTAAAATATTTTAAATGATTAAGTAAAAATACTACAAAGTTTTAGGTAGGCTACAAAAAGAACTGTGTGAAGTAATCCAGTGAAATGAAAGCTGTAGAGATGAATTGTGATTAAATTCAAATTATGTATAAACAGATAAACATTAAAAACTCATGTATTGTCATGAATTTTAGTCCCAGCTGAAGGTTATGTATAAACAACATGAAGAATACATCTGGATCATAAACCAATAGAAATGACAAAATCAAAGCTGATCATTTTGGTTCAAATCATCGGAGTTGAGTATTTCCATGAAGCATAGTAATGTTAGTTACTGGCTTTTAGAGAGTATTCTTATTATTATAAATACACTCCCATCCAGTTTACACCTCAGTGACTCTATCAACATTGAATAAGTGATATAGGTATTTAAAAAGATGGATTTAGATCTTGTATAAAAACCTTCAAATTAGTACTCTTTTCCTTCCTGAAACTGGCAATACATTTAAAAAAATCAAGAATTCACGTATTTTAGCAATTTTGCTTTTATATTTTCTTCATATTTCTTGAACCATTTTCCCCAATTTCTTACCCCTTTGTTACAGAACACTTTTATTGCCAACTACCTTTACAGTAGCCTAATAACATTATCTTACCAATGCTATTTGTACAAAATATTAAATTTGAGGTGTTCTTTGCAGTCTAGGCCTTGTATGGGGTTTATTAAAAGGAACATTTATATTTAAAGAAACATTTTAGATTATTCAAATGTAAATATATTTTTAAATATTTACAAAGATATAACATAGCTCCCAGACCTAATATTGATTTTTATGTATTCAAAAATAAAAAAAAAATCATATGTGACCTAAGCTGTGAAAAAGTGACCCATTTTGGTTCAAATTTCTTTCCTGTCTGACTCATGTCATATGGATTTGGAAGGAAATGACTACACAGGGAGAAAGAGTATTGGAAATGTGCCAATTGAGTATTCTCTGTGGAGTCTTAGAGAAAAATGGTGACAGTGATAAAGGACAAGCTGGTAAAGGACATTCTTACTTGTCTTAAACATGACTATATAAGGCAGTGGTTATGAGCTCTAGAATCAGACTTTCTGGACCTGAATACTGACTGTATCATTTAATACGTGTGTGACCTCGGAAAAATTAACTACTTTCTCTGTGGTTCAGTTTACTCACTGGAAGAATTGTGATAATAATGACATCAACATCATAAATTTGTTGTAACAGCTAAGTTATCTATTATAGGGTTTAGCATAGTCCCTTGCATATGTTAAGTGCATAATATATATATATTCACATTTTAGAGATTATCTTATTATATTTTGGAATAGTAAAATTGTAACTCACTTTTACTCATTGTGATAGGAGAAACCATTGTAGCTTAGCGGAACCCTATTTTTCACCTCTGGAAAGACCACCTCTTCCACTACAATTTTAATATCTGCAGAGGCTTTTATTCTCTTTTGTTTACTGCTATATCCCCAGGGCTTAGATTAGTGCCTGAACCATAATGTGCTATCTGTGAATGTTGAAGGAATGAATCATTGGTTAACTTTCAGTTTTTCCTTGCCAGGAAACTCTCCACAATATTTTGCAGTGGAGAAAATATTCCATCCATCATGGAAATACTCTACCACATGATAGCATTCAATCTAATTATTCTTTTTTTCTTTAATCTGCTTCCTCCTGCTTCTAACTCTGTAATGGATGCCTTGGGTTGCTAGAGAGTTCTAAAAATCCCTTTGATATCCCACTCAGGGTTTTCCAATTTGGGAAATCCCTTGTAAAGCAAAAGAATTTTTCTCTGCTAACCCTTGCCAAAACCTCCATACCTGGAGAATATGAAAATAATAGTAGCATTTGATATTTATTGAGTATTTACTGTGTATGCAGTAGTGAGTTAGCTATTTCATTTAATCTTCCTATCTTTCGATGATATGGATCCTAGAAACTTTTTACAAATGAGAAGATTGAAATTTGGGGAGATTAATAATTCACTAGTAAGTCTCAAACTATATTAGTCAGGGTTCTCTAGAGAGACAGAACTAATAGAATAGATGTATATATGAAAGGCAGTTTATTAAAGAGTATTGAATTACATAAGGTGAATTCCCACAATAGGCCGTCTGCAAGCTGAGGAGCAAGGAAGCCAGTCCAAGTCCCAAAAACCTCAGAAGTAGGGAAGCTGGCAGTGCAGCTTTCAGTCTGTGGCCCAAGGCCGAGAGCCCCTGGCAAACCACTGGTGTAAATCCAAGACTCCAAAAGCTGAAGAACTTGGAGTCTGATGTTTGAGGGCAGGAAGCATCCAGCACAGGATAAAGATGAAGGCTGGAACACTCACCAAGTCTGCTCCTTTCCATTTCTTCTGCCTGCTTTATTCTAGCCACTCTAGCAGCTGATTAGAAGGCGCCCACCCAGATTGAGGGTGGGTCTGCCTCTCCCAGTTCACTGACTCAAATGTTAATCTCCTTTGGCAACACCCTCACAGACACACACAGGAACAATATTTTGCATCCTTCAATCCAATCAAGTTGACACTCAATATTAACCATCACACAAACTATAAGGGGCAAAACAGTTTTCACCAGTCTAATATTAACATCAATGCTCCTAAGAATCAACTAACCTCTACTTATATCTGTGTAGTCAGTGTTCAGTACCAAAGCTATCAGGAGCTCTGATCATTTCACATACACCAGGGTATGAAGGACTGACAATAAGTTAACTATCAATTACCAGGCTAACTCTGTCTGAATATGGTTTTGCTTAGAAGAATGTCACCTTGAACAAAAATATATTAAACCTAATGAAAGAAATTTAATGGTGAATTTCAGACCCCATGACAGGTAAATGGAATAGATAATTTGGGACTAGAAACTTTCTAGGGTTAACAATCTTCATAAAATTTTGACCTGAGTTTCACTTTCAAATTCATCCATATATGTACTTTCCCTTTTAACACCTATAAAATAAATACATATTCTACTCATTAATTAATAAATCAGTTCAATCATTCAACTTAAAGATTTTTAGAATGTCTACTCTATGGTAAACATTGTTTTAGACTTGGAGGTGAATGACTTCAGAAAGTTTACAACTTATGGCAGGGAAAAGACATTTATGTACATAATTAGAGTACAATAAGATAAATACTATAAGAAAGACACTTATTATGAAAATGGGAATAAATTGTTCATTGAGAAAAACTTCACTGGAGCAGTTACATTTAACTGTGATTGGGGACAGATGGGAGGTAGTACAGAATGGTGAAAGAAATTTACCAGCTGGAATAGCTTCTGTAGGGAATTCTAGATAGAGAAAAGATATGCAAAGGCATGGAGGACTGAAGAAATTCAACTTACTGAGAGAATTAAGATTAATAGGCTATGAACAACCATGTTCTGATGACTTCAATGACTACGGTCACTATTAGTTCTGAGTTTGTGTCTTGAATGTTGGGACTGTTCATCAGATGGTCCTCCTCGCCTCTATCAATTTTAGGTATCTGAGTTACCTCATTTTCTCCAGGGCTTTAATTAGCTGCTACCAGAATCTGGTGGTGGCTCTTTGGGGCCTTCCAGTATATTGTCACATAGATAAGCCAATCTCATCAAAATTAGACAATTCTGAAACATAGAATAAAGCCCGGATGAAAGGAAAGAGATCTTTGCAAATGTTAAAGGAATAAAAATTTGTAGGTGGGAGAAATTTCAAAAGTAACAACTAGTAAGAATTCGTGTTCTGCTTAATAAAGTTACAGATAATTACTCACAGAAGTATTTTTATTTCTATAAGTGTGTTTTCATGTAGGAGTTAGTATACAAACATATATTTCTTTGCTCCATCAGGCGCAAGAGCCTACAAGAAATGATACCCCAGTAACAATGTGCATACCATGGGCCCATATGTCAGTTACAAATAGCATTCTCCAAAGAAAGGAATCAGAGCTCATTGGAGCAATGGCTGATTCTAGGATTGCTAGGATTTTCTGAGAAGTTGCGTGCCACATTTAATTTGGAATCAGTAAATTGTGGGTATTTTTGTCCTGCCACTGACTGTGGGATTTTGGGCAAGTCATTCTCAACGTCTGAATCTCAATTCCCTGTGTCAGCTAGAACCTGAGCTTTGCTTGCCCTAAGATTCATGCAAATAGGAGTCCCAATGAAGGATCTGAAAGCCAGATCTAGCTATGAACTATTTATATGAGGAACTGTGGAATTTCCTGGGAAATAGCTTATTGAAAGGAAAGGTAGAATTTGGGCACAGAGGCCTAAAAACAATGCCCAAGGATCTAATACGGAGAAAGGGAAAGAAAGCAATTGAACAGCCCACTGTTAATTATCACATTATTTGTAGCCCAATCTTCACCAATTTGTGCTTAGATCTGAGAAGAGGGAGTGGGTAGAAAGCATAGATATAGTTCTTTTGCTAAAATATCTGAACATCAAAGCACAGTCTAGGGATTCATAGATTAGCACAGTTAAGGAAGTGGAATCCTTTTCCCACATAAGTGGAAAGTATGGTATGTTTTATTTTGCATTAAGACCTCAGAGGTCTCAGCTTTCTTTGCAGGCCCCAACAGCTCTAAGATATAGACACAGCAGAGTAGTTTCTATCCAATGTGCCACAATGTGTGATTCCTTTGCAGTCTCTTATACCAGAGATGGAAGTTTCGGTGTTCTGAGTTCCACTGTGTTACCCCTCAGAAAAAGGTTTGAAGAGGAGTAGGGTCTTTCCATAAGTTTGAGACAAATATGGAATGAATTAATTAGATTCTTTTTTTAGATTCTTTTTTTTTTTTTTTTTTTTGAGACGGAGTTTTTGCTTTAGTTGCCCAGGCTGGAGTACAATGGCACGCACTCCGGCTCACCACAACCTCTGCCTCCCGGGTTGCAGTGATTCTCCTGCCTCAGCCTCCCGAGTAGCCAGGATTACAGGCATGCACCACCATGCCTGGCTAATTTTGTATTTTAGTAGAGACTTTTGTATTTTTAGGTTTCTCCGTGTTGGTCAGGCTTGTCTCGAACTCCCAACCTCAGGTGATCCGCCCACCTTGGCCTCCCAAAGTGCTGGGATTACAGGCCTAAGCCACTGTGCCCAGCCAATTAATTAGATTCTGATGTCCTATAATTGTAGACAGTGATAAACTCAGGGAAACAATATTTGTTATTATGCTTGAACAATGGAAGCTAAGAAACATGTAGAAGGTCAGGCGCGGTGGCTCAAGCCTGTAATCCCAGCACTTTGGGAGGCCAAGGAAGGTGGATCATGAGGTCAGGAGATCGAGACTGTCCTGGCTAACACGGTGAAACCCTGTCTCTACTAAAAACACAAAAAATTAGCCGGTCATGGTGGCAGGCGCCTGTAGTCCCAGCTACTCGGGAGGCTGAGGCAGGAGAGTGGCGTGAACCCCGGAGGCAGAGCTTGCAGTGAGCCAAGATCGCGCCACTGCACTCCAGCCTGGGCGACAGAGTAAGACTCCGTCTGAAAAAAAAAAAAGAAAGAAAGAAATGTAGAATAGGAATTTCTAAGTAATTATTAAAATTGATATTGCATAAAATTTGAGGTAGAATTCCAATATCAGAAAAATCGGAGTTACTCTTTTAGAGGAGTGACATACTCTAAGATCTCAGTGTTCTGCATCTCTCCTATTTCCTAAAAATACCTAAGAATATTCTCAATGAAATGAAAATAAGGGCACCCCAGAATGCAGATTGAAAAAATATCTAACTGATTGATGGCTAAGATGCTACCTACCTTTAGATAATTGTTGGCTCTAAGCCACTGAGAAGGCTTGTTATAGAAACATTGTTGCTGATTCTCAAGACTGTGAAGAAATAAGAAAAAAAAAATGAATCCTTAGTAGCAGCTGGAATGATAGCCTGGCTACTTGAAGAAGGTCACACTGCTTTTCTATCCCAAAACCAATAGGAAAATATTAATATTCTGAACCTTGGGCCTTCTGTGAAATCTCTATACCAAGTCAACTGCATTAACTATTTACATGTCAGTCACACATACAAAAATTACTTGTCTGAAAATCCTTCACTACATGACCAAGATTGAAAGGAATTCTAAGAGAAATAGAAAAAACAGGCAGCCTCTACTCCAGGCAGCTTCTTCCTTTATGTTACCCATACATCTCATCCCTTGCTAAAAGTGCCAGGAAATAAGGCATTGATATAGTTCAGTCTGGGAGGCAGAAGTTTTCTTTTTTTTTTTTTTTTTTAAAAAAAAAGGAGGAGGTTGAAAGAGAATGAGTGTTTTTTAACTGAATTGCAGACAGTCCAAGGAAAGAAGAGATAAGATATCAAGCACTCCCAGGGCACTTCAAATGTAAGCCCAACAAAAGAAAAATGAATACAGAAATCAGTGATAAGACCTGGGTTTTTTAAAAGGTAAACTGTGACTGTGAAATACTTGTCAATCAGTGAGTGCCAGGGGCCAATCAGATGTAAAGGAAGCCCTGGGCTAGAAAAAAAAATTTTGATTGTATTAAATTGGTGATGTGTGCATATAAACAGAGTGAACAAAATTACTCAATTCTGTCCTTTAAATCAGTCAAGGGTTTCCTGAAATCAAGTGAATTATTTCTTAGTATTCAGTAAAATAATTTAATGAATTCAGTTTCCCATTGTCCATCTGATTGTGTGACATTTCCCATAAACGGCCATTTAGAAGAGGAGTTTTGGGAAGTAAATTAATAGGTTAGGAAATCTAAAACCATTACATCTGCCATTATTCTGGTTTGGATTCACTGATAAAACACACACTCCCATAGTTCAATTGGTGATGTGATACCATATGGGAGGGTGGTAGAAATAGTTTCAATCATCTCTATACTAGGGTAAAGGATCATTTGCAAAAGTTTTTTCATAAAATGCATTCTTTGGCCTCACCCTTGATACTTAAATATTTTGCAAGTTGGATATGTATTGAAAAGCAAATCTTATATTTGAGTGTATCACATGAACAAATTCTTAAAGATAAGATAATATACCCTGTTCATATACGTTTTGTTTTTTCAAGAATTTTAAAGAAGCAGTCAGTGTCTGGCTTTTATAAATCAACTCTTCAAAATGCATACAAGTGTCCATTTGGAAGACTTGCATAGCCTTGCAAAGTTCAGTGGGGCTATTCTTTCTTTGGAGAGTTCATCTCTGTTCTAAGTTCAGAAGCTTACAAAAATCTTTCAGAAAACAATGAAAAAATTCAATTTGAAGAAGAAATGTGTCATTGAAAATACAAATTAAGATATTCAAACTTTGGTTTCACACTTAGGGAGAATAAAAATGTATTTTTCATTTGTATTTCTAAAGGCTTTGGTTTAGTGAGATATTTTCCTTAAAGGCAATTAGCCAACCAAGATAATTACTTCATCTGACATGTATAAAGAATTATTGATTTGTCTAGTCCATAATTTTGAATTGTGCTCCATTTTAAAAATGAGCCTTTGTCCGTCACCTCTACCAAGTCAATGAATGCAAATTATTTTCAGTGTTCTGGCAGCTTTTATCTTACAGTATTTGTCTACCAACAGGATTTTCTAGGAAATAGGCAACTTATGCTATTTACTTAAATAAAGTATAAAAAGGAATTTCAGGTCAGAAAATCAGTATCTAAATAGATTTAAGAAAGTGATCTTTTTCTTCAAATATAGGTCAATGGAATATAAATTTTATTATGTATATGCTGCTATTATGTAAATTTTATTATTTATATGGCTACTATATAGCCATAGGAAGAATATAACCATGAATAAGAAGAAAGTAAGGTATCAAAAAACTGTAATGAGAATAGAATCTTGGAGAAGTAAAAGTAAGGCCTCAAGGAAAGGGGATTAATAAACAGCAGTTGCTTCTACTAATGTACTCTTGGAGACTGTAGGTGCAGAAACCAATATTAACACTTTTGATAGTGAATTTTGGAGAGCTTGTAAAATCACTGCAATTTGTCTTCAGCCATAGGTCTGATTTCTTGGAAACTTATGGAAAATACATTGTACTGGGAAGATTAACTTTCAACAAACTAACATCTTGAGATGTCTAGATCTTCCTTCTTAGTCAATGTCTGCCAAAAATGATTTAGCCTTGGGAATCAAATCTAAAACCAACCAAATCTCTGAGATTCCTTTAGTAATCAAGAATATGGGTATTTTTTATGTGAATGCATCTTGACTTGAGTCTAGGTTTCTGTTTAAACCTGTGCTATAATCTCTGTCTGTAACACAGGTCAACAGCACTACATCCCAAATATAACGCTTGAAAATAATTAATCAGTTCATTTAATACTTATATGGTACTTTTCTGTGCCAGAAATTTGCCAGAATTTCTGAAAATGAGATAGTACAGAGAACGAGATGCAACTTTCTTATTAAAATTTTTAAAAATAGGTAATATAATGACTTTCACACAGATATAAATTACTTCATAAAATATCTTATTTAATTCATTAATTACTGAAGAAACCAGTAATATTACAATTGGATCAAAATAGATTTCAAAATGCCACATATTTTTAGTCAGAAAACCAATGCTGAAATGAATTTATAAATGAATAGTAAACCTAGTCAATATTCACAAGGTGATGATCAACTGCATTTTACCAGAAAATTTGTGTTTTTAAGACACAATTTGTCTTTCCATGGGCAGGAATTTTTGCATTATATCAGCATTCTACATTTTTTTTTTTTTATTTCTGAAGCTGTAAAGTGGTTAACAACAAGCAAAGGTAGAGACAATGAATGGCGAAGTCGGTCAGCACATTCATTACATTTCAAAGTCCCTCAGATTTTTCCTAAATCTACAACAAACTCATAGCTTACAATCTAATGTAGAATGGAAAGTAGTCAGTTGGAAGCACAAAAAAAGGATCTTCATTTGTAGACATGAGTAGGGTAGGGACTTCATAGTGAGGATGAAAACTAATCTAAGGAAGGATGGAAAATAAATAGCTGGCCCAAATACTGTGGATGGATGGAGAAGGGATGGTGTTCTTAGAAGTAAGTAAACAGGGCAACAGAGAACTAATATATTCATAAAGTGACCCACTTCTATTCAAAAGACATAGAAATAAGCTACTTTTAAAATATTTATTTGTTCCAGGAAATTAAAATACAGAAAACATCCACATATTAAGGAATTGATCTCTGCCTTATTGGTAGATACTTACCCAATGCTACTTGGCTTTGACAATACACAAAGTGAAGTGAAAGGGTCATGCAGTTCCACAGGTTCAGTTCTGATAAGTGTAAACACCTAGACCATCCATCTCTATATTGGAATACTAAGATAAAAGATCAGTGCAGTCATTGGCCAAAAGTAAATTCCATTGCAGATAGAGTTGGGTATTCATTAGAATTGGTACAAAAGAAAAATTTATACTTTTAAATTTCTCCCTCATTTAACTTGTCCACTTGGTAACTGTGGCAAATTACTTAACTCCTCTGTCCCTCAGTTTTCTCTCTAGTAAAGTGGACAACAGTAGTGCCTGGATCATAAAATCACAAATTTTAAAAGAGATAGAACATGCAATATACTCAGGACAGTGCCTAGTATGTAGTTAATCCTTAATAAATGTTAACTATTTTATTACCAGTTTGAGATCACCATTACAAAGAAGACTCCCTTCATCAAATAAAGCCAGGCTTCAGTAAGCTCAGATAATAGGGTTTATGTTTTAATATATAACATTCAAGGTTTCAAAGTTACGCAAAATATGCAAACTCATTTAAGACACAGAAAAGAGTTGACCACAGTCCAATATGGAGTCCTGTGACCTGGTTATAGATGTGGGCACGTGTTATGATTATCTGAAAGGTATACAATCATCGTACAAGATAACCAAATGAAAGAGGGTGCATATATTGAAGGCTAGTCCAAAATCATCACTCCAGAGAAGAGAGGGAGAGAAGAAACTGATCTGAAACCACAAATCATATATCAAATATTTGGAAGTGTCTCCTAATAGGGGAGTTCTGCCAGGCCTCTGAGCCCAAGCTAAGCCATCATATCCCCTGCAACCTGCACATACACATCCAGATGGCTGGTTCCTGCCTTAACTGATGATATTCTACCACAAAAGAAGTGAAAATGGCCTGTTCCTGCCTTAACTGATGACATTACCTTGTGAAATTCCTTCTCCTGGCTCATCCTGGCTCAAAAGCTCCCCCACTGAGCACCTTGTGACCCCCAACCTTGCCCCCCAGAGAACAACTCCTCTTTTTCCTTTACCTACCCAAATCTTATAAAACGACCCCACCCCATCTCCCTTAGCTGACTGTTTTCGGACTCAGCCCGCCTGTACCCAGGTGAAATAAACAGCCTTGTTGCTCACACAAAGCCTGTTTAGTGGTCTCTTCACACAGACGCGCCTGAAATTTGGTGCTGTGACTCGGATCGGGGGACTTCCCTTGGGAGATCAATCCCCTGTCCTCCTGTTCTTTGCTCCATGAGAAAGATCCACCTATAACCTCGGGTCCTCAGACCAACCAGCCCAAGGAACATCTCACCAATTTTAAATCTGGTAAGCGGCCTCTTTTTACTCTCTTCTCCAACCTCACTATCCCTCAACCACTTTCTCCTTTCAATCTTGGTGCCATCTTTCAATCTCTCCTTTCTCTTAATTTCAGTTCCTTTCCTTTTCTGGTAGAGACAACTCAGGAGACGCATTTTATCCGTGAACCCAAAACTCTGGCACCGTCATGGACTCGGGAAGGCAGCCTTCCCTTGGTATTTAATCATTGCGGGGACACCTGCCTGATTATTCACCCATGTTTCAGAGGTGTCTGACCACGTGGGGATGCCTGACTTGGTCCTTCACCCTTAGCAGCAAGTACAGCTTTTCTTGGGGGCAAGAATACCCCAACCCCTTCTCTCCATGTCTCTACCCCTTCTCCACTTTCCTGGGGGGCAAGCACACCCCACCCCTTCTCTCCGTGTCTCTACCCTCTCTTTTCTCTGGACTTGCCTCCTTCACTATAGGCAAACTTCCACCCTCTATTCCTCCTTCTCCCTTAGCCTGTGTTCTCAAAGGCTTAAAACCTCTTCAATTCACACCTGACCTAAAACCTAAATGTCTTATTTTCTTCTGAAAATGCCGCTTGATGCCAGTACAAACTCGACAGTGGTTCCAAATAGCCAGAAAATTGCACTTTCGAATTTTCCATCCTACAAGATCTAAATAATTCTTGTCATAAAATGGGCAAACGGTCTGAGATGCCTGGCATCCAGGCATTCTTTTACACATCAGTCCCTCCCTAGTCTCTGTTCCCAATGCAACTCATCCCAAATCTTCCTTCTTTCCCTCCTGCCTGCCCCCTCAGTCCCAACTCCAAGTGTCGCTGAGTCTTTCCTCTTTCCAATCTTTCTTTTCTACAGACCCATCTGACCTCTCCCAGGCTGCTCCTCGCCAGGCCAAGCTAGATCCCAATTCTTTCTCAGCCTCCACTCCTCTACCCTACAATCCTTTTATCACCTTCCCTCCTCACACCTGGTCCGGCTTACAGTTTCATTCCATGACTAGCTCTCCCCCACCTGCCCAGCAATTTCTTCTTAAAAAGGTGGCTGGAGCTAAAGGCATAGTCAAGGTTAATGCTCCTTTTTCTTTATCCTACCTCTCCTCTCAGTTAGCGTTTAGGCTCTTTCATCAAATATAAAAACCCAGTCCAGTTCATGGTTCGTTTGGCAGCAACCCTGAGACACTTTACAGCCCTAGACTCTGAAAGGTCAGAAGGCCGGCTTATTCTCAATATGCATTTTATTTTATTACCCAATCTGCTCCCAACATTAAATAAAGCTCCAAAAATTAAATTCCGGCCCTCAAACCCCACAAGTCTTAGTTAACCTCACCTTCAAGGTGTACAATAATAGAGTACAGGTAGCCAAGTAGCAATGTATTTCTGAGTTGCAATTCCTTGCCTCCACCATGAGACAAACCCCAGCCACATCTCCAGCACACAAGAACTTCGAAATGCCTAAACTGCAGTGGCCAGGCATTCCTCCAGGCCCACCTCCCCCAGGAGCTTGCTGTAAGTGCCGGAAATCTGGCCACTGGGCCAAGGAATGCCTGCAGCCAGGGATTCCTCCTAAGCCATGTCCCATCTGTGCAGGACCCCACTGAAAATTGGACTGTTCAACTCACCTGGCAGCCACTCCCAGAACCCCTGGAACTCTGGCCCAAGGCTCTCTGACTGACTCCTTCCCACATCTTCTCTGCTTAGCGGCTGAAGACTGTTGCTGCCTGATCGCCTCGGAAGCCCCCTACACCATCACGGATGCCGATCTTCAGTAACTCTCACAGTGGAGGGTAAGTCCGTCCCCTTCTTAATCAATACAGAGGCTACCCACTACACATTACCTTCTTTTCAAGGGCCTGTTTCCCTTGCCTCCATAACTGTTGTGGGTATTGATGACCAGGGTTCTAAACCTCTTAAAACTCCCCAACTCTGGTGCCAACTTAGACAATACTCTTTTAAGCACTCCTTTTAATTATCCCCACCTGCCCAGTTCCCTTATTAGGCCGAGATATTTTAACTAAATTATCTGCTTCCCTGACTATTCCTGGGCTACAGCCACACCTCATTGCTGCCTTTTCCCCCAGTTCAAAGCCTCCTTCACATCCTCCCCTTATATCTCCCCAACTTAACCCTCAAGTATGGGATACCTCTACTCCCTCCTTAGTGACCGATCATGCACCCCTAACCATCCCATTAAAACCTATTCACCCTTACCCTGCTCAATATCAATATCCCATCCCGCAGCATGCTTTAAAAGGATTAAAGCCTGTTATCACTCACCTGTTACAGCATGGCCTTTTAAAGCTTATGAACTCTCCTTACAACTCCCCCATTTTATCTGCCCAAAAACCAGACAAGCCTTACAGGTGAGTTCAGGATCTGCGCCTTATCAACCAAATTGTTTTGGCTATCCACCCCGTGGTGCCAAACTCATATACTCTCCTATCCTAAATACCTTCCTCCACAAACCTATTATTCTATTCTGGATCTCAAACATGCTTCCTTTACTATTCCTTTGCACTCTTCACCCCAGCCTCTCTTCGCTTTCACTTAGAGTGACCCTGACACCCATCAGGTTCAGCAAATTACCTGGGCTATACTGCCTCAAGTCTTCACAGACAGTCCCCATTACTTCAGTCAAGCCCAAATTTCTTCCTCATCTGTTACCTATCTCGACATAATTCTCATGAAAACACACCTGCTCTCCCTGCTGATCATGTCCGGCTAACCTCCCAAACCCCAATCCCTTCTACAAAATAACAGCTCCTTTCCTTCCTAGGCATGGTTAATGCAGTCAGAATTCATACACAAGAGCAGGGACAGCACCCTGTAGCCTTTCTGTCCAAACAACTTGACCTTACTGTTTTAGCCTAGCCCTCATGTCTGCGTGCAGTGGCTGCTACTGCCTTAATACTTTAGAGGCCCTCAAAATCACAAACTATGCTCAACTCACTCTCTACAGTTCTCATAACTTCCAAAATCTATTTTCTTCCTTACACCTGATGCATATACTTTCTGCCCCCCTCCACTACCTCTCAGCAAGCCGAACTCATTGCCTTAACTTGAGCCCTCACTCTTGCAAAAGGACTACACATCAATATTTGTACTGACTCTAAATATGCCTTCCATATCTTGCACCACCATGCTGTTATATGGGCTGAAAGAGATTTCCTCACTACGCAAGGGTCCTCCATCATTAATGCCTCTTTAATAAAAATGCTTCTCAAAGCTGCTGTACTTCCAAAGGAAGCTGGAGTCATTCCCTGCAAAGGCCATCAAAAGGCATCAGATCCCATCGCTCAGGAGAATGCTTATGCTGATAAGATAGCTAAAAAAGCAGCTAGCGTTCCAACTTACATCCCTCACTTTCAGTTTTTCTCCTCCTCATCTGGCCACTCCCACCTACTCCCTGGCTGAAACTTCCACCTATCAATCTCTTCCCACACAAGGCAAATGGTTCTTAGACCAAGGAAAATATCTCCTTCCAGCCTCACAGGCCCATTCTATTCTGTCGTCATTTCATAACTTCTTCCATGTAGGTTACAAGCCACTAGCCTGCCTCTTAGAACCTCTCATTTCCTTTCCATCGTGGAAATCTATCCTCAAGGAAATCACTTCTCAGTGTTCCATTCTATTACTCAGGAATTTCTCAGGTCCCATCCCTGCCCTACACATCAAGCTCGGGGATTTGCCCCCGCCCAGGACTGGCAAATTGACTTTACTCACATGCCTCACAGGAAACTAAAATACCTCTTGGTCTAGGTAGACACTTTCACTGGATGGTAAAGGCCTTTCCCACAGGGTCTAAGAAGGCCACCGCAGTCATTTCTTCCCTTCTGTCAGACATAATTTCTCGGTTTGGCCTTCCCACCTCTATACAGTCCGATAACGGATCGGCCTTTATTAGTCAAATCACCCAAGCAGTTTTTCAGGGTCTCGGTATTCAGTGAAACCTTTATATCCCTTACCATCCTCAATCTTCAGGAAAGGCAGAACAGACTAATAGTCTTTTAAAAACACACCTCACCAAGCTCAGCCACCAACTTAAAAAGGACTGTACAATACTTTTACCACTTTCCCTTCTCAGAATTCGGGCCTGTCCTCGGAATGCTACAGGGTACAGCCAATTTAAGCTCCTGTATAAATGCTCCTTTTTATTAGGCCCCAGTCTCATTCCAGATACCAGACCAACTTGGACTGCACCCCAAAAAACTTGTCATCCCTACTATCTTCTGTCTAATCATAATTCTATTCACCGTTCTCAACTACTCATAAATGCCCTGCTCTTGTTTACACTGCTGGTTTACACTGTTTCTCCAAGCCATCAGAGCTGATATCTCCTGGTGCTATCCCCAAACCACCACTCTTAACTCTTAAAGTAAATAAATAATCTTTGCTGGCAAGGCTATGCTGAACCTCCTTGGGCACTCTCTAATTAGATGTCCTAGGTCCTCCCAATTCTTAGTCCTTTAATACCTGTTTTTCTCCTTCTTTTATTCCATTTAGTTTTTCAATTCATACAAAACCATATCCAGGCCATCACCAATAATTCTACATGACAAATGTTTCTTCTAACAACCCCACAGTATCACCCCTTACCACAAAATCTTCCTTCAGCTTAATCTCTCCCACTCTAGGTTCCCATGCCAACCCTAATCCCGCTCGAAGCAGCCCTGAGAAACATCGCCCATTATCTCTCCATACCACCCCCCGAAATTTTTGTCACCCCAACACTTTACCACTATTTCATTTTATTTTTCTTATTAATATAAGAAGACAGGAATGTCAGGCCTCTGAGCCCAAGCTAAGCCATCATATCCCGTGACCAGCACGTACACATCCAGATGGCTGATTCCTTCCTTAACTGATGACATACCACCACAAAAGAAGTGAAAATGGTCTGTTCCTGCCTTAACTGATGACATCACCTTGTGAAATTCCTTCTCCTGGCTCATAAGCTCCCCCGCTGAGCATCTTGTGACCCCCACCCCTGCCCGCCAGAGAACAACTCCTCTTTTTCTTTTACCTACCCAAATCTTATAAAACGGCCCCACCTCTATCTCCCTTCACTGACTCTCTTTTCAGACTCAGCCCGCCTGCACCCAGGTGAAATAAACAGCCTTGTTGCTCACACAAAGCCTGTTAGTGGTCTCTTTGCACGGACGTGTGTGATCTTTTCGGACTCAACCCGCCTGCACCCAGGTGCAATAAACAACCTTGTTGCTGACACAAAGCCTGTTTAGTGGTCTCTTCACATGGATGCGCATGAAAAGTTCCATGCTTGAACTTTTAGAAGGACACTTGGTTCCAAAATCTTAGTTAATTTCATATATCTCCTTGTTCTCTTGTTTTGAATGTAGTATTAAAAATATGGCATCTTGCTTTCTAAGATTCCTGAGCATTTCCTTTTTTCATCTTCTATTTTTATCTGGAACAATATTGTATCTGGGCTTTCTCTTTTATTCATCTCGTATTAGTACTTGTGCTTTTTTTTTTTTTTTTTTTTTGAGACAGAGTCTCGTTCTGTTGCCCAGGCTGCAGTGCAGTGGCATGATCTCGGCTCACTGCAAGCTCCACCTCCCTTCACACCATTCTCCTGCCTCAGCCTCCTGAGTAGCTGGGACTACAGACACCCGCCACCATGCCCGGCTAATTTTTTGTATTTTTAGTAGAGACAGGGTTTCACCGTGTTAGCCAGGATGGTCTTGATCTCCTGACCTCGTGATCCACCCGCCTCGGCCACCCAAAGTACTGGGATTACAGGTGTGAGCCACTGTGCCCTGCAGTTCCATTCCTGTGGGATCCTCTCCTGAAAGGAGGCTCTGGATATCAGTTTGAAGAGTTCATAGAAGTCCTTTAGGGCTTTAACACCCACTACTTTTACTATCCTGCCAGTCAAGTGGGAAATGTTTCTTCTAGCTTCAACTGCCATTCTCAGGAGCAGGCATTCCTTACGCCATCTAGTGAATACCCGCTGGCAAATGTGAGTTCATCAGAAACTCCATTGCTTCTCTCTGCTTTCTCCCTTACAGGTGCCTACCAGATAAAGATCTTGATGGCAGTGTATTTTGGGTTTGTGGTATTCCTTGCCACCTATTTAAGTTGGAAATACTTTACATATATTGTTATTTTTGCCATCTAGGTGCTCTAATTTTATGTGAGAACTTTGGAAGAGCCAAAATTGCGCTTCCCCTTTTTCCTCTCTTTCCTCAATTGCACATAGAGATATTCCCATATATTTACTGATAAAGTACTTATCTAATTAACAATGTTTAAACATGAATAGGTAAAAGATAAGTAAATTAATTATTTTTGTCCTGTAAGATGTGTTTTTAACCCCTAACTGACACAGGAATCTCATAGAAAGCAAATAAGAATACTTTTGTTTTATTTTGAAAACCCCTGTAAAAGGAAGTAGATCTGTAAATTTTTAGCAATGCCAAAGGAATGTGAAAGCTTCATATAGCACTATGAACTGATATTTGTGTTTTACAGTATACATTATCTGAATTGATACTGAATAAAAGTATGATGTATTTCATTATCTCTGAATATTTAGTAGTCACCAGCTAGAACAAAAGTAGTGTATATGAACCCTCAGTAGTCACATGTTTATAGTATTCAACATAATTTTATTCAGAAGCACGATGACTTTTAAAATATGCAATTATACTACATATTACAAATGATTAGATATTGGGAAGAATATATTGTTTCTGGAAGGCTTTTCCCCATCTTCTAGATCATTGTAAATGCATTTACTATTCAATTATCTGGTATTTCCTTTTCTGTAGTAATACTGAGTTGGATAAACATATTTCAAATATACAGGCCAGGTGCAGTGGCTCACACCTATAATCCCAGCAATTTGGGTGGCCAAAGCGGGGGTATCACTTGAACCCAAGAGTTGGAGACTAGCCTGAGCAACATAGTAAGACTTTGTCTCTACAAAAAAAGAAAAAAAATATTAGCTGGACATGGTCGTGTGTGCCTGTATTCCCAGCTACTGAGTGGGTGAGTTGAGGGAGGATCTCTTGAGCCTGAGAGGTCTAGGTGGATTGTAACACTGTACTCCAGCCTGTAGGACAGAGGGAGACCCTGTCTCAAAAAAAAAAAAAAAAAGTATACAAACCTCCCCCCTTTTAAAAGAAATTATATTATTGAAAAAACTTTGGAACTGGTATTAGTTTCTGGGAAAACAATCAAAACTAGGTGTATCTTTTTAATAGACAACATTTCCTCCTTTGACTTCTGTTATTGCATAGCTACATCAAATCTATCAATAAAATGGCATTGATTTGAGTTGTATCTTGACTACACTACAGTGAAGTAATTTGCTTACTAACACAGAGTGCGTTTTAAAAACTTTTCCCCCCAGAAGGAATTCGTAATTCACATAAATTCTAACTGCTTTTGTATAAGGGTAGTAAAAGTTAAAGAATGGACAGTAGTGACAGTTCCATAACATTATGAATGTGGTTAATACCACTAAGTTTTCTACTTAAAAATGGCTAAGATGATAAATTTTCTATTATGTGTATTTTACCACAATTTTGAAAAAGCTGGAAAAAATAGCTAAAGGATGCCTGTCTACATTGAAATAGCACTTGTCTGGCAGATATTGATAGAGACTCATCCTCCTTGTAATGATAATTTTATTTTATTTTATTTTATTTTATTTTAATTTTATTATTATTATACTTTAAGACACATGCACACATATGTTTATTGCGGCACTATTCACAATAGTAAAGACTTGGAACCAACCCAAATGTCCAACAATGATAGACTGGATTAAGAAA
The DNA here is from genome assembly GCF_028885625.2 of Pongo pygmaeus. Classification (NCBI taxonomy): domain Eukaryota; kingdom Metazoa; phylum Chordata; class Mammalia; order Primates; family Hominidae; genus Pongo; species Pongo pygmaeus. Next base: position 46,869,712 of record NC_072386.2, on the reverse strand, counting down.
ATGTGGCATATATACACCATGGAATACTATGCAGCCACAAAAAACGATGAGTTCATGTCCTTTGTAGGGACATGGATGAAGCTGGAAACCATCATTCTCAGCAAACTATCACAAGGACAAAAAACCAAACACCGCAACTATAATGTTTTTTAAAGAAAGAAATGGCTGAATGACACACACGGGGTTCTGAAAACAAAAAAAATCCAAAGATAGCCTATAATCAGAGTGCAAAAAAATTCCATGAAATATTAATCAATGCAACTAAATTGAGGGGAATAAACAACAACAAAGCTCTGGTGGTCTAGTAATATTTTATTTCATGAACTAGAAGAGTCCCACTACTGAGAAAGGTGACAGGAATCCCTTATGTTCTCCCTTACTTTCTACCTCCTGGATCAGGGCACAGGGTTGCCATCTTTTCAATAACAAGCAGCTTTTCTTTGAGTTTGCAGAGCTTCAGTAATGGCTTAAGAAAATGTGTATGTGTGTGTGTGTGTGTGTGTGTGTGTATGAAGTATTGTATATATTGATTTGACACATTTTAGGAACTCAATCAATAGTACATATGTAACTACGATTTCTGTTTCCTCAGATATCAGCTGAGAAAGCCTTGTATATACTATAATGTTTAACTGCTTTGTATGAAGTCCAGAGGTTAGTACCCTCCATTGGCTCCGTGGTGAACATTCTCTCATCATAAACATTTGAGAGCACTGAGTCACTTATTAAAGATATGCGGGTAATTAACTAAGGGGTCAGTTTAGGCAGCACTTAACCCTTCCTTCAGTACTTATCCGAAGCCATTAATGTTGGTACTCCACAGATCGTTAACTTCCTGCTTGGAAGCTAAGTTAGAGAAATAATTAATTCATGAAATTAATAAACAAAAATACATAATAACCTTTAAAATATTGGAGAATCTATATAACCATAAATATTTTAATGAAATATTATGCTAACACTTAAAATTCATTTTTCAAAGAAGTTTAATTAAATGTGGATTTCTCCCTATAACATAATATTCAGAAGTTAAAACAGGGAATTGTGCAGATAAGGTATGATAAGGCATTAAAAAAAGGAAATAAAATGTTATTTTTTCTATCTTTCTGTGTATTTGAAATTTTCAAAAATTAGAATACATTTCTCTCCATATCAGAAAAAACTAAATATTATACACATGGGCTTGAGGATGTAGACAACCAACCAATAAAATGGCCCAACAAATTTTTTTGGTTCATTTTGTATCATAACATAAAATATTGTCTTAAATCACAATATGGTAATATGAACTATAGGTTTTTCCGCTTCTTAAAAATAGCAGACACTGATCTTTCTGTGAATATTTTTAAGCTATTTTACTTTTTATGGTATGTATGATACATCTGTACATGCACATAATTATATCTTGTTTTAACTATTTAAGCAATTATATAAAACTAAGTATCAGAGTCATTTTTTTCTCCTTTCCAATATTTCTGTTCAATACCTGTTTACTCAGACATAACATTTACAATCAACTTTGAAAATTTTTCTGACTATACTGACTTAGTCATTGCATCTACATTTTGTGATGCATTACATGAAGTAGAAAATGGAGATGCTGTTAACAATTTCGTAAGACTTACACTGCAAATTTGCTTTTTTGTAGTTTAAATTTGTAGCGCATCTATATGAATGAGCTGTATCTAAACTTCTGAAACTAGATTAATTGCAATTTCTTCTTAGGAAATAGAGGATACAAACTAAATTAATAATATTTTCTCGTTTTCTCTATGAAATTAAAACTTTGTGATTTGCAAATATTGAGATTTTTATTTTAAAAAATCAAGGTAAGAGGAAAGTCAAAGGATTATTTTTTCTCTCTTTGTAGTTGAATAGTTTGCAAAGACCCCTGATGATGATGATTTTTTTTTTTCAGGTGTAGAGAAAACTCCCATTTGTCAACCATGCTGTTTTGAATTGTTCTTCAGAGCAATTAATGAAATCTATAGTAATCTGAGGAATAACTATAAAAATGTAACTCTTAATATCATATATAGGAATAACATGGCGAAATCACTCACAAATTCCCTGTTCTTAGACTGAAGAAAAGTGGTAGAGCAGAAAAACAGAAATGTCTGCCCTGAAATAGAGCAGGGGCAGATGAAGACAGAACCCTCATTGATATTTCACTGTAACCGATTCAGTAGATTGATTTTAAATCTTTGTCCGAAACAGAGAAAACAAATTAAGAAGAAATAACCAGTTAAAACTCTGTCCTATAAAAAACATATTTCTTTTTTTCTTTCTTTCTTTTTCTTTTTCTTTCTTTTTTTCTTGAGACAGGGTCTCACTGTGTCACCCAGGTTGGAGTGCAGTGGTGCGAATCTCAGCTCACTACAGCCTGCCTCCCAAGTAGCTGGGACTAAAGGCATGCGCCATCAGTCCTGGCTAATGTTTGTATTTTTTGTAGAGATGGGGTTTTGCCATGTTGCCCAGGCTGGTCTCAAACTCCTGAGCTCAAGCGATCTGCCTGCCTCATCCTAAAAATCATATTTGTATTGTTCTGTAATTTTGATTCTTTACAGCCATAAGTATATTCTTTAATATTATAGTCATTGAGAGGTAACAGTTCTAGGGTCATTAATGAATTCAAGGAATATTCAAAATGTTTGCTCACTGTATTTCTGGGGCTTAAGAGCTACTTCTAGAACCTATTCATGTTTGACTAACTGGCAACCACATAATGCCGTCTTATAACTGTTTTGATCTTACTTTCAATGTTAGCCTAATTTAGGTATGAGACTGGGAAACAGCTGATGTATTTTGGTATAAATGTTACAGGAAAGGGGTCTGGATCCAAACCCCAAGAGAGGTGTCTGGATCTTGCACAAGAAAGAATTGAGGACGAGTCCACAGTGCAAAGCAAAAGCAAGTTTATTAAGAAAGTAAAGTGGTGAAAGAACAGCTACTCCATAGACAGAGTAGGGTGTTCCCGAAAGTAAGAGGAGGAATGCGTCCATTCTAGGTACAGTACTTGTATATGTATAATTAAAAATGATCACAGGAGATGTGCTTTGCTACAAGGGCTTGTGATAAAGGATTGATTTTCTTAATTACTACATTTTGCAAGAATCAATATTATTATCTTTAAAGAAAAATTAGGAATGCCTTTGTTCTCAAGATATTGGGATATCTGGACACTCCCAAGTCCAGGTATGTTTAGTAAAACATTATCAATCTGTTCTCTTAGCTGTAAACATCTAGAGGTTAAGAATACCTAACTTTCTGGGAATGCAGCCTAGCAAGTCGCAGCCTCAATTTCCTAGCCCTCACTCAAGATGGAGTCACTTTGTTGGAACACTTCTTACAGAGGGAGCTCTGAACTGGACATTTGGAGCCCTGGGCTTGTTCTGGTCTACCATTAACTGGCCACATTTATAAATATATTTTTGGCACTTTTTTTGTTAAATACTTATAGAGGAATAAAACAGATGTTCCCTAATTTCTTGTCAGCACCCACATTTTCTATGGAGCTTTGATGTTTTCTTAAGCATGTGAAAACGCCCACAGTCTATCTAATTTTGTGGGCCAACTTACTTGCTTCTTAGGAAACTCCAGAGCAAGAAGTGGATTCCATGGAGACATTATTTAGGACATTTCCCTAATGTACTACCCTGGACTTCTAGAGTAGTTTTCAACACTGTTTTATTTCCCAGAAGTGAATGAGAAGCAGAACACATGTGCTTTTTAGATCATGAGTACACATTTTGCTTGTGAGTTACAGGCTTAATTCTTATCTTGATTTCTGCACCACACTGCTGGATACATAGTAGGCACTCAGTAAATATTCATGAATTGAACTTCTCAATTTTCCAGTTAACCAAATATTTAGTAATTAGCATCTATGTAAGGAAGCCCTGGAATGACTGAGGTTACTTAATTGTTGTAATACTGATTATCAGGAACTCGGTAGGTGTTCAGTAGTTCTATTGTAATGATGGATGATGCCTATTTTTATGCAAGACTTGGCTTTCTGTAGTTATTTGTCATTGCGTTTGATAATACCTCTTTTGCATAAAATATTTTAGGGCTTCCAGACCAAGGTCCTTATTTTTGTAAGATTATTGAGATGTTCCAAGATGCTTATCACACCGTTTACAATTCCAAAATCTGGATAACCTAACAAGAATACCATGTACAATTGGGGTAAACATGCCAAAAAGTAATATAAAAGCAAGTATCAATAATTTCCTCAAATAAGACATCACTTTTCTTTCTAATTTACCACATGGCAATGGATTTTAGACATTTCATTCCCAGCATAAGAAGTTAATAGCAGCTAGAAGTTATAGATAGCTGAAGACATGATTGATAGTCTGTAGAAAAATTGAATGTGAATATTTAGAGCTCTTCCATAAAAATATATCAAGGTAATTTTTAAAATGTAATGATTTAATGCCAATAGTTATGCAATAATTTTGTGTACTAACAATTACAGACATGCCATATGCTATACTTATATTCAAATACCTCTTTAGACCTAGAATCTATTAGTTAGAGCTTTGGCCTTTGCTTTCAAAAACATTTACAACTATTCTTCTTACTGGTTCTCTCAAGTACTTTCTCCTTAAATTTCCCAAGCTGTGTAGCTTGTTAGGAACACTGAATATGAAGCAAACAATGATAAAAATAGCAGCTAAAGAGCTAAATACACACATTCATTCTAGAGATTAGTGTGACCACTTAGAGAACTGACTTTATTTATTCACTTGTTTATTTACTTTTTATAAACATTAGTTTATATTCTATGCATGATAGAAACTTAATGCACATAAACAGGATGTTGTTAGTTAATAACTAAATAGATCAACCCCACACCAAAACTTTGATTATTAACCTGTATTTAACTATAATAATGGGTTCTTCATGTATCAGGACCCCTTAATATATCAAAACCTTCTTGTTGAGCCAAGCTAAATTATGTACTACTTCTTATGTTTTTCCAAGACTAATTGTTTTTTAATACCTTCATATATGACATAAGCCCTTGAAGAGACTGACTATATCAGTTAAGTAAATAAATAATTGTTCTGGGAACACAGAGACAAAACATAATAAAGTATTTATTTGTTGATTGTTTATAAATATTAGGTTATGAAGGGATGTTAACTAGGACACATACATATGCATTTATGAATAAAACAACTCACTACAGACAACATCCATTTCAGTGTATGACCATCAGTTTTCCCAATATTATTAGAATTCATTAATTATGAACACACACTAACTCAATTTAAAATAAATGTAAAAGAACCTGCTCAACGAAGAGTTTCATAATTAATTTATAAACTACATTTACACTAATTTATTTCTTGATTTTCAGACTTGGAAATAAGTTATATAGTTGAAGGGTTAAAAAATAGGCCAGATGCACTGGCCCACACCTGTAATCCCAGCACTTTGGGAGGCTGAGGTGGGTGGATCACCTGAGGTCAGGAGTCGAGACCAGCCTGACCAGCATGGTGAAACCCCATCTCTACTAAAAGATACAAAAATTAGCCAGGTATGGTGGCAGGTGCCTGTAACCCCAGCTACTTGGGAGACTGAGGCAGGAGAATCGCTTGAACCCAGGAGGCAGAAGTTGCAGTGAGCCGAGATTGTACCTTTGCACTCCAGCCTGGGTGACGGGGCAAGTCTCCATCTCAAAAAAAGGAAAAAAAAAAAAGCAGAAATTTCTGATGCTCATATTATGCAGTCTAAATATCTTAATGAATAATGAAAGTGAACATAAATAATATCAAATAACTACAGCCAAGACTTCCAAAAGAATAAGCTACTGAAAATGCAAAAATCGAGGAAGGAAACCAAACATTGGGCAGAGAATGGAAATATCCAAGGAGACTCATTTTTTCTCTCTGCACTGTTTTTGTCAGCCCTCATTAAGTTTTTCATTGTAAAAAAATTAGAATCTCAGTCAGTCATTCTGTAAAGAAGAAATATTTGGATTAGAGAAAATTCATTTTATATTTTTGCTTTTTGCATTAGCAATCTAATGAAAAATGATAATTACTGAGCTGAGAGTGAAATTCACAAAATTATAAAATCCCAAATTTACTAGTCAATTCCACGTTTGGTAACTCTAACTGTATGAGTTATCATCACCACTTGTTTAACTTAGTGTGCATCTACTATGAGATAGGCATGATCTAGCTATTGCAGACATATCTGTTAATAACAGAGATGTGGTCTCTGTCCTCTTTCAGCCTACGATGAAAATAGAGATTTAAACCAGTGATTCGAAATCTGATGATCATGCTGAAAGAGAAACACATCATGTTTAGAAGAGTGTCAAAAGCATTTGCTGAAGGATTTTTGTTAAGGTTTACAGAAGAAACAGGAATTCAAAAGGGTTTGAATAACTGGAAGCTCATATATATCTGTGCATGTTTGGTTAGTATTAGGAAGTCTCAGAGATCTGAAAAGAGCAAACAGAAACACAGGTGGCAGTATAATAAATAGAGGCATAGGAAAATTACTGGCCTTTCTTCTAATAGTTTTGAGTTAGAGTTGAAAATAAAATGCTTTTCAAGACAAAGGTGAAAGAACAGTCTTAAACTGTAAGTTCATTATAGGATTTTCAAAGCATTGAGTTGGCTAAAATAATGTTGAATATTTCTGTAAGTATTGTAATTGAAAATTAATTAAGTAAATAGGTGTATTAGTCTGTTCTCATGCTGCCAATAAAGACATACCTGAGACTGGGCAATTTATAAAGAGAAAGAGGTTTAATGGACTCACAGTTCCACATGGCTGGGGAGGCCTCACAATCATGACAGAAGGCAAAGGAGGAGCAAAGGCAAGTTTTGCAGGATGACAGGCAAGAGAGAGCTTGTGCAGGGGAACTCCCATTTATAAAACCATCAGATCTCATGAGCCTTATTCACTACCATAAGAACAGTATGGGGGAAACTACCCCATGATTCAATTACCTTCACCTGGCCCTGCCCTTGACATGTGGGCATTATTACAATTCAAGGTGAGATTTGTGTGGAGACACAGCCAAATCATATAATTGTGTCCCCGGCCCCTCCCAAATCTCATGTTCTCACATTTCAAAACCAATCATGCCTTCCCAACAGTCCCCCAAAGTCTTAACTCATTTCAGCATTAACTCAGAAGTCCACAGTCCAAAGTTTCATCCGAGACAAGGCAAGTCCCTTCCACCTATGAGCTTGTACAATAAAAAGCAAGTTAGTTACTTCCTAGATAGAATGGGAATCCAGTCATTGGGTAAATACACTCTTTTCAAATAGGAGAAATTGGCCAAAACAAAGGGGCTACAGACCCCATGCAAGCCTGAAATCAAGTGGGGCAGCCAAATCTTAAAGCTCAAAAATGATCTCTTTTCACTCTGTGTCACAAATCCAGGTTACACTGATGCAAGAGGTGGGCTCCCATGGCCACGGGCAGCTCTGCCCCTGTGTCTTTGCAGGGTACAGCCCCCCCCTTCTGGTTGCTTTCATGAGCTGGCACTGATTGCAGCTTTTTTATGTGCACAGTATAAGCTGTTGGTGGATCTACCGTTCTGGGGTCTGGAGGACAATGGCCCTCTTCTCACAGCTCCACTAGACAGTGCCTCATTGGGGACTCTGTGTGTGGGCTCCAACCCCACATTTTCCTTCTGCACTGCCCTAGCAGAAGTTCTCCATGAGGGTCCCACCCCCTGCAGCAAACTTCTGCTTAGATATCCAGGGATTTCCATAAAGCCTCTGAAATCTAGGCAGAGGTTCCCAAACCTCAATTCTTGACTTCAGTGCACCAGAAGGCTCAATATCACATGGAAGCTGCAAAGGCTTGGGGCTTACACCCCTGAAGCCATGGCAGGAGCTGTACCTTGTTCATAGTTCATAGTTTTTAGCTATGGCTGGAGAGGCTAGGATGCAGGACACCAAGTTCCAAGGATGCACAGAGCAGGGCCTGACCTACTGATCCCTGGGAGTGATCCACAAAACCATTTTTTCCTCCTGGGCCTCTGGGCCTATAATGGAAGGGGTTGGCATAAAGATCTCTGACATGCCCTGGAGACATTTTCCTCACTGTCTTGGGGATTAACATTTGGATCCTTGTTACTTATGCAAATTTCTGCAGCCTGCTTGAATTTTTCCACAGACAATGGGTTTTTCTTTTCTATCACATCATCAGGCTGCAAATTTTTCAAACTTCTATGCTCTGCTTTCCTTTTTAACATAAGTTCCAATTCAAAACCATATATTTGTGAATACATAAAATGAAATGCTTTTAATAGCACCCTAGTCACCTCTTGAACACTTTGCTACTTAGAAATTTCTTCTGGCAGATGACCTAAATCATCTCTCTCAAGTTCAAAGTTTCACAAATCTGTAGGGCAGGGGCAAAATGCTACCAGTCTCTTTGCTAAAATATAGCAAGAGGCATCTTTGCTCCAGGTCCCAACAAGTTACTCATCTCCATCTGAGACCATCTCAGCCTTGATTGTATTGCCCATATCACTACATCATTTTGGTCAAAGCCATTCAACAAGTCTCCAGGAAGTTCCAAACTTTTACACATCTTCTTGTCTTCTTCTGAGTCCTCCTAACTGTTCCAACCTCTGCCTGTTACCCAGTTCCAAAGTTGCTTCCACATTTTCAGGTATCTTTACTGTAGCATACCACTCTACCAGTACAAATCAGTCTGTTCTCATGCTGCTAATAAATAGATACCAAAGACTAGGTGATTTATAAAGAAAAAGAGGTTTAATGAACTCACAATTCCACATGGTTGGGGAGGCCTCACCATCATGGTGGAAGACAAAGGAGGAGCAAAGGCACATGTTACATCATGGCAGGCAAAAGACAGCTTGTGCTGCAGAATTCCATTTATAAAACCATCAGATCAGGAGTGGTGAGAGAGGGCATCCTTGTGCCAGTTTTCAAAGGAAATGCTTCCAGTTTTTGCCCATTCAATATGATATTGGCTGTGGGCTTGTCATAAAGAGCTCTTATTATTTTGAGATATGTTCCATCAATATGTAGTTTATTGAGAGTTTTTAGCGTGAAGGGCTGCTGAATTTTGTCAAAGACCTTTTCTGCATCTATTGGGATAATCATGTGTTTTTTGTCATTGGTTCTGGAAGTTCTGGCCAGGGCAGTCAGGCAAGAGAAAGAAATAAAGGTTATTCAATTAAGAAAAGTGGAAGTCAAATTGTCCCTGTTTGCAGTTGACATGATTGTATATTTAGAAAACCCCATCATCTCAGCCCCAAATCTCCTCAAGCTGATAAGCAACTTCAGCAAAGTCTCAGGATACAAAATCAATGTGCAAAAATCACAAGCATTCCTATACACCAATAACAGACAAACAGAGAGCCAAATCATGAGTGAACTCCTATTCACAACTGCTACGAAGAGAATAAAATACCTAGGAATCCAATTTACAAGGGATGTGGAGGACGTCTTCAAGGAGAACTACAAACCACTACTCAACAAAATAAAAGAGGACACAAACAAATGGAAGAACATTGCATGCTCATGGATAGGAAGAATCAATATTGTGAAAATGGCCATACTGCCCAAGGTAATTTATAGATTCAATGCCATCCCCATCAAGCTACCAATGACTTTCTTCACAGAATTGGAAAAAACTACTTTAAAGTTCATATGGAACCAAAAAGAGCCCACATTGCCAAGACAATTCTAATCAAAAAGAACAAAGCTGGAGGCATCATGCTACCTGATTTCAAACTATAGTACAAGGCTACAGTAACAAAAACAGCATGGTACTGGTACCAAAACAGATATATAGACCAATGAAACAGAACAGAGGCCTCAGAAATAACACCACACATCTACAACCATCTGATATTTGACAAACCTGATTAAAAACAAGAAATGGTAAAAGGATTCCCTATTTAATAAATGGCACTGGGAAAACCAGCTAGCCATATGCAGAAAGCTGAAACTGGATCCCTTCCTTACACCTTATACAAAAATTAATTCAAGATGGATTAAAGATTTAAATGTTAGACCTAAAACCAGAAAAACCCTAGAAGAAAACCTAGGCAATACCATTCAGGACATAGGCGTGAGCAATGACTTCATGACTAAAACACCAAAAGCAATGGAAACAAAAGCCAAAATAGACAAATGGGATCTAATTAAACTAAAGAGCTTCTGCATGGCAAAAGAAACTACCATAAGAATGAACAGGCAACCTACAGAATGGGAGACAATTTTTGCAATCTACCCATCTGACAAAGGGCTAATATCAAGAATCTACAAAGAACTTAAACAAATTTACAAGAAAAAAAATAAACAACGTCATCAAAAAGTGGGCAAAGGATATGAACAGACACTTCTCAAAAGAAGACATTTATGCAGCCAACAGACACATGAAAAAATGCTCATCATCACTGGTCATCAGAGAAATGCAAATCAAAACCACAATGAGATACCATCTCACACCAGTTAGAATGGCAATCATTAAAAAGTCAGGAAACAACAGATGCTGGAGAGGATGTGGAGAAATAGGAACGCTTTTACACTGTTGATGGGAGTGTAAATTAGGTCAACCATTGTGGAAGGCAGTGTGGCAATTCTCAAGGATCTAGAACTAGCAATCCCATTACTGGGTATATACCCAAAGGATTATAAATCATTCTACCATAAAGACACATGCACACGTATGTTTATTGTGGCACTATTCACAATAGCAAAGACTTGGAACCAACCAAAATGTTCATCAATGATAGACTGGATTAAGAAATTGTGGCACATATACACCATGGAATACTATGCAGCCATAAAAAAGGATGAGTTCATGTGCTTTGAGGGACATGGATGAAGCTGGAAACCATCATTCTCAGCAAACTATCACAAGGACAAAAAATCAAACACCGCATGTTCTCACTCATAGGTGGGAACTGAACAATGAGAACACTTGGACATAGGGCAGGGAACATCACACACCAAGTCCTGTCAGGGGGTGGGGGCTGGGGGAGGGATAGCATTAGCAGAAAAACCTAATGTAAATGATGAGTTAATGGATGCAGCAAACCAACATAGCAGATGTATGCCTATGTAACAAACCTGCACGTTGTGCACACGTACCCTAGAACTTAAAGTATAATAAAAAATAAAAAAATAAAACCATCAGCTGTCATGAGCCTTATTCACTGTCATAAGACTAGTATGGGGGAAACTGCCCCCATTATTCAGTTATCTCCACCTGGCCCCCTGCTTGACACATGGGGATTCTTACAATGCAAGGTGAGATTTGGGTGGGGACACAACCAAACCATATCAACAGAACAGATCTTGAATTTTTAAACATCTTTGTCATTAGATAGTTATGCTGTATCTTACATTTATATTTTCAGGCTTTTTGAAATAAAAATATTAATTTATGATTAGCAAATTTTATTGTTTTATTCTCTTATATTTAAGAAATTCCTTTCAGAGACATATGTTTAACATTGTCATTGAAAATCAATCAGCCTTTAAGAATTTCCAGGTTAGACAATAAGAAGTTTAATGTATTTGTTGATATAACAGTAGTGTTAAATAAAAATATTTGCTTCTTAACATCTAGTTCATGACAGTATACTTCTTGGGTTACAATCAAAATGTCTTACTTGATGATGATAAATTATTTCTACATATTCAATTTTGTTATTATTAGGACTTACCAGATAATGAAGCTTAGAAAAAAATTAGCCACACCACTTGCAAAAGATACAGCTGTAATATATTTAATTTTTTTAAATTTAGGGTTTAACTGAAAAAAGTAGTTGCTATGTAGTAACATAATATATTGCATTAATACATGTTCAGACTCATTATATTTATTTCAATTTCTTTCTATTTTTCATAATGTATCTGTTTTATATTCTGATTCAAATACATATGCAGGCCAAATACTAGATTCAAAAAAAAATTTAGAATAAAATTGATGATAATCACAGAGTTTTAATTGACAGAAAACTCCTACTATTTGTAGGTTATTCTAAAAACTATATTATAACTACATAGAAGAAGAAACTATAGTAAAAATAGCATTTTATGTGACAGACCCATAACCTGTTCACAAGATAGAACAGGCAGCCATACAGTGTACTGGGTTATAATAGGAAAAATATTACTGTAGCTGCATTAATTTAAAATGGAATTAGGTTGTTATAAGTTGGAAAGAAAAAATAAAGTATGAAATAGATATCTTTCTTTTGCTCCACTCAAATAGAAATTACAGGGCAATTTCAGATAAGAGGATTTCCTGTTTTATTCAACTTGAGGTCATTCTATATAGTTTGTGTTTCTTTTTTTCTTTTTTCCCTTCTGTATTTACTCAGACAAGGTCAACAGTCTATCTGGAGCTTTCTGCAATCACCCGTTTATTTTAAAGAACCAGACTTCCCTAGTGTTAAAATCCTTCCTATGCCATTTGTGAGAGATTATCTGGCCTTTCTTTTTGTTGCCTGTGTGTCTATGCATCCAAATAACAGACAGTCTATTTCCTCTAACACTTCCATGAGTCAGCAGGCTGTGATAGGTCAATTGATATAGTATTATTTTTTACTTTCAAAATATATGCTTAATCTTTTCATTATTAACTGGATGACTCAAGTATGAAAAGTATTTTCTGACCTAGACTCAGATAATTTACTGTATTTTGTGGGCAATGCGAAATAGAATCTTCGGCCATTGCTAGTATTTTTCACTCCTAAGTAGTGAAACATTGCAGATAATATATTCTTACTGGAATTTAGCATTTAGACATAGTTAAATAAGAGAGTAAGAACTATAAAACTGATTTGTGAATGAGAGGAAAGGTGAAGGAATTAAAATTTTGTATAGAGTAGAACACTTTACTTCTTTTATGAAACATAAAAAATGGAAATCTAATTGAAGTTTCCTCAACTGATAAAACATTCCAGACATAAGTATGTTATTCAAAAGATAGCACCATGTGGCCTTTTGGCATTACCTACCAGTCTTGAATAAGGTATTTTTTTAAAAAACGAAATATCTTCACAGCAATTTTGTCCCAGCCTCTCTCTTGATTCTAATTATTTTGAGGTTAGCAATTGCAACTTATTCTCCTTTGTGTCCTTTATGTGTTTAGCACTATGCTATTGCTGAGGATAAGATGATGTATTCTGAGGTATTCTGTAGAACACCCATGCTAGTTTCAATTACATGGAGCTCTTAGAGTTGTTTTCTCTTCAAAAACATGCATCTCCTCTGGGTCTGTTCAGGAGTCATGAAACCAAGAATTATATCAGTTGTATAGTGGGAACTACAGTTTGCTACTATAGTAGCAAACACTATTTGCTTATGGCATAATTTTAGAGTAGCCAAAGGAGAACATGTTCAAGAGCAACATGTATATTCAAAGATACAATTTCTGGATAAATATGTACTTAAACCAAAGAATGTAGAGATTTATCAATGACCAGTTTATTCTTATTCTTAGTCAACTATCTCAGCTACAGAGTGGCTTTTCAATCACAGAGCTCTGATCATGTCATTTTTCTATTTAAATACTTTGATGACAAACGATTTCCTTCAAGGTAAAGTCTAAATTCACAGTAAGTGTTGGTGTATTTCAAGGTTCTGCCCTTAACAGTCTTTTCCACTACTCTTTATTTTTTCATAATGAAAAGTAGTAAAATTACATCTATTTCCATGACTTCGGTTAACACCCACTTACACCACCTACGTACACTTCAATTTTGAGAAACTGACTCCATAAATCTGACAACTGCCAATGTAGTCACCTACATTTAATCTCTCAAGTCTATTCCTAACCTCATCATCTAACCCACAAACTCTGCTATTTTTAATTAAATTTTATTCCATCATCTCTTTAGTATTATCAAGGTAAGGTTATAGTAGAAAACAATAATAACAACAAAAAAAATCTCAAAACAAACAAAAATTCAGTGGTTTAATAAGAGTAAGAACTATAAAACTGATTTGTGAATGAAGGGAAAGGTGAGGGAATTAAAATTTTGTATAGAGTAGAGCTCTTTACTTTTTTTATGAAACATAAAAATGAAAATCTAATTGAAGTTTCCTTAAGTGATAAAACATTCCAGACTTAAGTACGTTATTCAAAAGATAGCACGGCTGGGGTGCTATGGCTGGGAATTTTGCTTTGCATAGTTTGTATTCAAGTACCCAGACTATGGGAGCAGCCACTATTACATTATTAGGCACTGTGTGGCAAAGGGAAAGAGAGAATGTGGACAATCAACTCTGGTTTCTAAAGCTTCCACTTGGAAGTAGACATGTCAATTCCTGAACGTCATTAGCTAAAGTAAGTCATGTGGCCACACCTTCCCACAAATGACAGCCTCCATGTTCTTGGAGGAAGACCATAGATACTACAACATAATAGCAGTAAAGAATGTTACATGTGCCATCTAGCCTAAGCTATAAACGAGATAATCTCTGCTCTTCTTCACCAGCTTTTATCTTTCATAGCCTATCACCAAATCTTACAAATTCTGGTTCTAAATGTCTTTCATATCTGTTTTCTCATCTCCAACCCAACTGCTACTACCATAGTTTCAGATCTCATCTTTTCCCTACACTATTGCTTCACTTTATTACTCTCTGCCTACCAATTTCCCATACTGCAACCCGTTCTCCATACGGTAACCAGAGAATATCCTAAAATGTGAATTTGATTTTATCCATCCTATTCTTAAAATTCTCAATACTATGGGTTTCAATTTATAGTTTATAGTTCAATTTATAGTTTAAGATTCAAGCTTTCTAGCTTGAAATACAAAGGTGCTTCATGATGAGATCCCAGTCTACTTTTCTGTTCTCATCTCACACCTCTCTTCTCTGACACTTTTTTATGCTCCAGGCATAATGCACTACTTGTCATTCTCCCCAAGCAAAACATTCTTTCTCTTATTGCCAAAAGCTGCATATACTCTTTTATTTCTAAAATGTTCTTATTTTCAAACCTCTATTTATCTTTCAAGATTAATTTCAAGCATCAACCCCTTATCATGATTTCTTTGGATCTTCCTTTCAAATGGCAGGATTAATGTTCTGAACCTTTGTTTTCACATGCTGGAGTACTTAATGCACAGCTCTATTAATCCATTTCTAACATTGCAGCCAACTATGTATGTGTTTGTGAGTTTTTTCAGGGCCAGGACTATACCTTATACTTAGTCTATGGCATGAAATAGGTACTCAATAAATACTTATGATATTTTAACTTTTTAATCTGTTGGAGCCATTTTATCAAGCACCACTTTAAAATGTTTAAATAATTTACCTCGGATTAAAATGAGGGCAGATGATCTTGGAGAGCCAATGTTTTCTATAATTTTATTGGAACTATTACCCAAATTACTCTTCAAAAACTGGCTTTAAGTAACATTGTTCCAAAAATACTGCTATGTAGGCAACATTCATAAACTTTACATTAAAGTTTTTCATGTATAAAACGAATTGGCCTAATAATGTAATTTACAATGCAAATGTTAATGTTTAAATTGTTCATTTGTATTTGACTTACAGTAATTTAGAGAGTATCTTGACCATCTGACTTTTTAGTTGATGGTCCATTGTTATGTAAAACAATAGACTTACTTTTTTTTCTATTGGTTATTTATACCACAAAGAAATTACTACAGTCACTGTTGTACGTATTTTACAGTAATGAGATAGATAACAGAATGTGAAGTAAAAATAAAGCTTCCTAGTAAATCTGATACACAATTGTAGGAAAATTGCGGCAACAATACTGCATGTAGTCAAAAAAGTAAGAGTATGGTTGGTTTGACATCACTAACTTTATAAATAATTAAGGCCTCTTACATTTATGGATGGCCCAAGATATTTTTGGAATGATTTTTGCTAGGAATATAGTGATGAAAAGACATAATGCTTATCCACAAGGAGCTTTCAATGTAGTAATGGAGACAAAAATACATATAAGTGATTTCCACTGAGTAAAATATGGGTGAATATAGAAACAATAGCTATTATTATGGGCTCTGTGTCAAGTACAGTAATCCTTTTAACGGCCATGGGAATGCAATGTTTTTATTCCATTTTGCAGGTGAGAAAAATAAAAGAGGAATAGTAGCTTGTTTGCTGTGTCACACCTAGTCAATAAAGATTGTAGTTCGGGTCTGCATGTCTTCAAAGGCCATGTTCAATGCTGTCCTAGCTTTCCATAAGAACAAGTGCATCAGAATCATCATTAACAATTACAATCTATACACTCTCTATTACTGGCATGCTACCTGCTTTCTTCACTAGAGTAACTTAAAATCAAAAGAAGATGTCTTAATTAAATACTTCTATAATTAACTGTGTTAATTATTATTTCATGACTTTTTAACATTTTCTTTGAGAGAAAACACTGCTTTGTTATAAATTTGCCGATGATTTTTGGGAAGGAATGTTCTATACATTGGTTGCGTAGATAGGTCATTGATTATGTGAACAAACTCAAAAAGATGACATGCCCAAATACTTGTGTCTCTGAAATTCGGCTAACTGCAACCTCTGCCTCCCAGGTTCAAGCAATTCTCCTGCCTCAGCCTCCTGAGTAGCTGGGATTACAGGCGCACACCACTACTGCCTGGCTAATTTTTGTATTGTTAGTAGACACCGGGTTTCACCATGTTGGCCAGGCTGGTCTCGAACTCCTGACCTCAAATGATCCACCCACCTCGGCCTCCTAAAGTGCTGGGATTACATGCATGAGCCACCAACATTTACCAATTCTTTTCTATGAGCTATTTTTTAAAATTTTTTTCTAATTTCAAAGTGCATATATTTCCACCTTGAGTATCCTATGAGACATTTCAAATCCGGGTGGAAATGACTGCCTTTAGGAGACACAAGGAAAGCACTGAGCAATCTACACAGAAAGTAGTTCTGAAATTGTTGATGGAGCTATACATAAGTGGTCAGACTTAAAAATTGTGTACTTTAATACATAAATACTTATGTTTTAAGATAAACATATCTTGTGTATCTATTCACAAATGATTAAGAAACTTTAAATTCTGCACCAGAGCATATCTACTGTCATTAAACTGGAGTCACAGCCAGGCGCGGTAGCTCATGCCTGTAATCCCAGCACTTTAGGAGGCCGAGGTGGGTGGATCATTTGAGGTCAGGAGTTCGAGACCAGCCTGGCCAATATGGTGAAAACTGTTGTCTATTAAAAATACAAAAATTAGCCAGGCAGCAGTGGTGCACACCTGTAATCCCAGCTACTCAGGAAGCTGAGGCAGGAGAATTGCTTGAACCTGGGAGGCAGAGGTTGCAGTTAGCTGAAATCGCGCCACTACACTCCAGTCTGGGTGAGAGAGTGAGACCCTGTCTCAAAAAACAAAACAAAACAAAACAACCAAACTGGAGTCACATATGTGACTGTTGATTGAGATCAATCTTGGGGTATATCTGTGTAAGATGCACCACTGAGAGAAATCCTGGGTGTTTAGAATTAGTCACCTAAAAAAAGCAAGAAACAGAACATCCAGATAAAGAAACCCTTCCACAAAGACAAGAGAGAATTCTAAGGCCACTCTGAAGTGTCAGGCCTCTGAGCCTAGGCCTGCACCTATACATCCAGATGGCCTGACGCAACTGAAGAATGACAAAAGAAGTGAAAATGGCCGATTCCTGCCTTAACTGATGACATTACCTTGTGAAATTCCTTCTCCTGGCTCAGAAGCTCCCCAGCTGAGCACCTTGTGACCCCTGCCCCTGCCTGCAAGATAACAACCCCCTTTGACTGCAATTTTCCACTACCTACCCAAATCCTGTAAAACTGCCCCATCCCTTACTCTCTTTGCTGACTCTCTTTTCAGACTTAGCCCGCCTGCACCCAGGTGATTAAAAAGCTTTATTGCTCACACAAAGCCTGTTTGGTGGTCTCTTCACACAGACGCATGTGACATGAAGGAATAAGATGGATCTTTATCCACAATTTGGTTTGGATGGCAAGCCTGGTGATAGCACACATACATCAAGAGGGTATGAAGCATTTTATTACATAATGAGATTTTCTGGGGAAGAGCAGGATGATTCCAGGTAGGTCTGAAAATGACTGGAGAGAGCAAGGAAAAGAGATTGGCCTGGGGTTTTCCATTGTGATTAGGGGTGTGGCCATTTTTGCACATGGTTTAAACTTCTCCCCCTGCCAACTCAGAGAGCAGCTGTAAGTTTGTATCAGTTTTGTCAGATGTGGGGTATAAGGGGAAGTGAAAAGGGTAGGTTTTCAGCAGACAAACATAAAAACTGGAGTCAAACCCTTTATAACAGATATATTTTCCACTTTACCCCAAAATGCCATCCATTTTACAATTTTAAAACAGCCTGCATTTCATCTGACATATCACAGACTTAGAATGCTCATATTCTAGACCAATAACCCACAGTTTGGCAACTTTACCATTTGCTGCCAAAAGTCATGGGATTTTCCTATAATATTATCAATTAATGAGGAAAATTAGATATAACAAAATTCCATCTGAGGCCCTGTGTAAGAAGAAAGAGACAATAAATTACTGAAGTTTATTAGTTTAAGGATATAAAACAAGTAACTCATTGGCTCTGAGAGCCGTGAGCACCAGTATATGCTTATAATGTATCTTTTCTTTACCTGTCCCTAAAACCATCATGCTTAACTATAAGCATATTAAAATGTAAGTATTAATACTTATTTTCAATTTTTCCTTACATATATAATTATGCTGTTATTACATTGCTATTTGTGCAGAGAAGTTTGTAATCTAAGTTCTAGTGTGAAACACCTGAGCATGGCCACTGAAACGACTTCTCAGTAGGTTTTAAAATGGATATTTTTCCCTGTCATGGTGTCATTGGAGTGCTGCTTAAAGAAAGGAAATCAACTCAAATTTGGTAATACTCTTTTGAAATTATATAAATATATTTTCATTTTCTCTTTTTTAAAGGATTGACATTCTTCCTAATTATTAGGGGGAAATCATAGCTGAAAGTGTAAATCAATTCGTTGAAAATACATTCAATACATAGCCATATTTTGAAATTATATCAATTACCATATTGATGGCTTTGAGAGGTGACAACGTGCTAGCAGCCCTCACTCACTCTTGGCGCCTCCTTGGCCTCGGCGTCTGCTCTGGCTGCGCTCCATGAGCCCTTCAGCCCACCCTACGCTATGAGGGCCCCTCTCTGGGGCTGGCCAAGGCCGGAGCCCGCTCCCTCTGCTCTTGGGGAAGTGTGAAGAGAGAGGTGCCGGCGTGGCACTCGCGGGCTGGCACGGGTTCCAGGTGAGCGCCGGCTTGGCAAGCCCTGCACTTGGCGTGGCTGGCGAGCGCCTGCTGGGCTTGATCGCAGGCTGAATCCCGTGAGTGGACTGCCCTTCCCTCTTCGCGGGATCGTTGGCCACCATAGCAGGTCTGCGTCTCTTTCTCGCTTCCCCTCTCTTCCTCTTGATTGTCTGGGAGGAGCTCCCTCTGGGCTGCTGGAGTGCCCCAGCAAGTCCCCTGCCCATTGCTAGTGAGAGGTGAAGCTGGCGGGGCTTCTGGGTGGGGTCAGGATTTGGAGAACTTTTCTGTCTAGCTAAAGGATTGTAAATGCACCAATCAGCGCTCTGTGTCTAGCTGAAGGTTTGTAAACACACCAATCAACACTCTGTAAAAACGCACCAATCAGCACTCTGTCTAGCTAAAGATTTGTAAATACACCAGTCAGAGCTCTGTGTCTACCTAATCCAGTGTGGACTTGGAGAACTTTTGTGTCTTTCTAAACGTTTGTAAATGCACCAATCAGCACTCTGTCAAAACGGACCAATCAGCTCTCTGTAAAATGGACCAATCGGCTCTTTGTAAAATGGACCAATCAGCAGAATGTGGGTGGGGCCAGATAAGGGAATAAAAGCAGGACACCCGACCCAGCAGTGGCAACTGCTCAGGTTGCGTTCCACTGTCTGGGAAGTTTGTTCTTCCCTCTTCGTGCAGTAAATCTTGCTGTTTCTCACTCTTTGGGTCTGTGCTACCTTTAAGATTTGTAACACTCACCATGAAAGTCTGCAGCTTCACTCCTGAAGGCAGCAAAAGACCACAAACTCAGCGGGAGGAACAAATAACTCTGGATGCGCTGTCTTTAAGGGCTGTAACACTGACTGCCAAGGTCTGTGGCTTCACTCCTGAAGTAAGCGAGACCACGAACCCACCAGAAGGAAGAAACTGCGGACACCTCCGAACATCAGAAGGAACGAACTTGGGACACGCCATCTTTAAGAACTGTAGCATCACTGTGAGTGTCCGCAGCTTCATTCTTGAAGTCAGCCAGACCAAAAACCCACCAATTCTGGACACAGCATTAAATTGATAAAGAAAAATTTTTATTGGTGTTACATTAGTTGTCATTCTAAATAATTGACAATATCAGAAACATAAGTGTAATTCATCTTTTATTATCATTGCAACATTCGATGTATTTAAATTTAAAATAACTAATGTTTATTGTTCCAGGAAAAAGTATGTTGGGTTTTATAGGTGCCACAAATTATGTGATGTTATATCTAAGTATTTTGAATAATAGCTATTTTACATGAAAGTAAATAACACAAATGAGTTTTTGGCTAGAAAATAATTTTCTTATATCTTTGAAAAGATTATCTTCTTTTTTACATTTCTATTATATAGGGAACTAGAAATATATGAGTTACTTTGAAAGCTTTACTTTTTGGACCCAAATATGAATTTAAATAGAAGACAAATATGAAGATACATTAATTTAGGAAATATGTGCTCTGCCAAGAAGTTACATTGAGTTTAAGTTATTTAAGCCAGCAAATTGGCTTAACTCCTACATAAGAGGTAGGTGGAGCCTTTATCCCCAAGATGGCTAGATCTCTATCATTTTATTTATTTATTTATTCCCTGAGATATAGTATTTAAAACACTTTAAGAAACAACTTTAAAGTTTCTATGCCAGAATAGCTATTATATGTTTTATTAATAAATAGTTCATTGTTTATTAGAGGAATTGATTCACAAAATGAATAATTTCATAAGGGTTAGACTTACAATGATGATGAAACTTAGCAGTTACACTATAGACTGACATTTTAATTTTAATTTTTATTCTTTTGGCATAAACCTCCTATTTATAGAGAACTATAGGTACCACAGTTTTCAGAAGTAATAGTTACATAATGGGGCTAGTTGAAAAATTAATGAAAAATACTTTCTTATTAAAGTTTATTTTGCTGGTTCTACTAGGCTATACTGCAAAGTTTCTAACTTTATGGTTATTTAAAGCCTTGTGAAGGTGTCTATGATTACTTTATTAATTTTCCTTTCTGTGATTGATGATGTAGCTTTCATGAGAATATATATGAATTATCAGTGCTGTACTTATTTTATGATCTATCATTAATTAAATTATAATATTCTACCACTTCTTGATACTGAGAGAGAAGAAAATCTTCTCAGAGTATACTAATAAGAAAAAGTAGAAAACCCAATGTAGTTAGTAAAGATTTGTCTTCAAAAGATTTTTATTTTCTCAGAAAACCACAATTGTTCTTTGCAATTTTCAAGTACTTTCATATTCGTTGTATGATCATAATTTGATCATAATTAAATCTTAGTGGAGTAGATGTTGCCATAATTATACCAATTTTGCTAATGAGAAAACTGAAACTTAGATGGGTTAACTATCTTTTTTAACATACGGATTTAAATATTCATCATTGTAACGGATATTTATTGAAAACCCACCATATGCTGGGCATGCTCTGAACACTAAGGATTAAGAGGTAAACAAACATAAAGTCCCTGACCTGATGGAGTTTGCATTTTAGTAAGAAAGACAAACAGTAACCAAATGCATAAATAAGCGTATAATGTCAAGTATTGGCAAAGAAAGTGAAAAAGAAGGAATCTGGGAAAGAGAATAGAAAATGATTCTGGGGAGGCTACTATCTTAGAAAAGATGAATAAGAAAAACCTCATGGAGAAAGTGGAATTTGAGCAAAGACATCTACTAGGTGTGGCAGAAAGCCATATAAACAGCTGGGAGAAAAGCAATCCTGGCAAAAGGAAAAATAAAAGCAAAAGGTTATGAATCAGAATCATGTTTAGCATGTTGTGGATGGATCCTGAAGGTCTTATAAGATATAGCAATGGGTCTAGAGTTTATTCCAAGTGACCTGGAAAGCCATTGGAAAAATTTTAGCAGTGAAAGCATGTCATGTTGTTTATATTTTTTAAAGTTCACCCTGATTGATTGGAAGGAGGCCAAAATCTAAATAGCATGGGTGCTGGCCGGGCGCGGTAGCTCACGCTCCTAATCCCAGCAGTTTGGGAGGCCGAGGGGGGTGGATCATTTGAGGTCAGGAGTTCAAGACCAGCTTTGCCAACGTGGTGAAACCCCGTCTCTACTAAAAGTACAAAAATTAGCCATGCATAGTGGTGCGTGCCTGTAATCCCAACTACTGGGGAGGCTGAGGCAGGAGAGCACTTGAACCCGGGAGGCGGACATTGCAGTGATCCCAGATTATGCCACTGCACTCCCACCTGGGCAACAGAGTGAGACTCTGTCTCAAAAATAAATAAAAATAAAAATAAAAACATAAATAGCATGGGCCCTAACAAATCAGAATGGACAACTATAAACACCTGTTACTTCCATAGTAGCAACACATAAACAGCTGAGTATTAGTCCACTTGTCCCAGAGAGAGGGAATAATAGGTCATTCTAAATGCTGAGTATTGACAGGAACTGATAGATATGAGTGAAAATTAATGATAGTAGTCCTGTGCTCTTTTTTTCTTTTTCTTCCTTTTATTTATTTATTTTTATTTTTATTTATTTATTTATTTATTTTGAGACAGAGTCTCACTCTGCCACCCAGGCTGGAGTGCAGTAGTGTGATCTCAGCTCATTGCAACCTCCGCCTCCCAGGTTCAAGTGATTCTCCTGCCTCAGCCTCCTGAGTAGCTGGGATTACAGGTGTGTCCCACCATGCCTGGATAATTTTTGTATTTTTAGCAGAGATAGAGTTTTGCCATGTTGGCCAGGCTGGTCTTGAACCACCTGACCTCAGGTGATCCACCTGCCTCAGACTCCCAAAGTGCTGGGATTACAGGTGTAAGCCACCAGGCCTGGCCCTTCTGTGCTCTTTTCATTATCCAATTCTCCCTTATATTCATAAACAAAATGTTCTACTCACCAAATACCTGGGTTTTAAAACTTATTTTTTGTATGCTAATATTGGAGTTAATAAGACAATTACAAATTTCATTTGAAAACTGCTTTAAAGAAGGTTGTGATACTTTTCCATATAAGAATGTATAGATAATATATTAACTATTTTTGTAAGCAAATAACTGATGGCAGTCATAGAGGCTTTTCTCGGCTTAAAATCAAGGAAAAAATTCAACTTTACAAATTTTTCTTGATACCATATTGCCAATATATAATAAAAGTCTTAAAATTGTCTCTATGCCTTTAATGTTTTACTCTTTTAATCATTTCTAGCAATGTAGCTTAATGAAATAATCAAAGGTAGAGGATAAAAATAACCATAGTAATCATAATTCTAAAGTAGTAAAAACATAAACTGAAGAAAAGTAAGGAACAACAAGTAATTGAGTAAAATATATTATAGTGAGAGTGTGGACTACTATATAGTCACCAACATCTGTTGTTTCTTGACTTTAAAAACTGTCATTCTGACTGGTGTGAAATGGTATCTCATTGTGGTTTTGATTTGCATTTCTCTAATGATCAATCATGTTGAGTTTTTTTTCATGTTTGTTGGCCGCATAAATGTCTTTTTTTGGAAGCATCTGTTCACATCCTTTACCCACTTTTTAATGGGGTTGTTTGATTTTTTTCTTGTAAATTTGTTTAATTTTCTTGCAGAGTCTGGATATTAGACCTTTGTCAGATGGATAGATTGAAAAATTTTCTCCCATTCTGTAGGATGTCTGTTCACTCTGATGATAGTTTTTTTTTTTTTTTTTTTTCTGTGTAGAAGGTCTTTAGTTTAATTAGATCCCATTTGTCAATTTTTTTTTTTTTTTTGCAATTGCTTTTGACATTTTCATCATGAAATTTTTCCCAGGCCTACGTCCTAAATAGTATTGCCTAGATTTTCTTTTAGGGCTTTTTATAGTTTTGAGTTTTACATTTAATTCTTTCATCCATCTCGAGTTGATATTTGTATAAGGTGTAAGGAACAGGTCCAATTTCAATTTTCTGCATATGGCTAGCCAGTTTTCCCATCACCATTTGTTAGATAGTGAATACTTTCCCCATTGCTTGTTTTTGTCAGGTTTGTCAAAGATCAGATAGTTGTAGTTGCGCTGTCTTATTTTATGAGTTCTCTATTCTGTTCCATTGGACTATGTATCTGTTTTTGTACCGGTACCATGCTGTTTTGGTTACTGAAACAATAATTTTTAATAGTAAATATTACAAATTTTACTTTTAGCTTGACAGCATACCTAACACATGTATACTTATGTAACAGACCTGCACATTCTGCACATATATCCCAGGGCTTAAAGTAAAATTAAAAAAAAAAAAAACCCAGCATGCCTAATTTCACATGTGATTTGCACAACCGCTTTTCCTTAAGCTCAGGTTTCTACTTATATGGCTAGGGTGGAAGTAAAATTTGATTTATGTCTCTTAAAATGCATTAATATCTCTATCAGTTTAGAAATTAAGGTCTTAGGTTTGATGTAAATTGTTTTCAAATAATATTTTAAACTTATTTTAAGTTCAAGGGTACATGTGCAGGTTTGTTATATGAGTAAAATCATGTCATCAGGGTTTGTTGTACAGATTATTTCATCATTGAGGTAGTAAAACCTAATACCCATTGGTTATTTTTCCTGGTCCTTTCCCTCCTTCTATCCTCCACCCTCCTGTTGGCCCCTGTTTCTTTTGTTCCACTCTTTGTGTCCATGTGTTCTCATTATTTAGCTTTTTAAACATTGTGCTGCTCTGTGATTTAAAATTTTGCATTCAACTTTAGAAATAATATGTATTTTTTTAAAAAGTGTCACATCTGATAAATGTGAATAAATGAATAAAACTGCAGAATAAAATGTAAATAAATTTCATATTTTTCTTTAAATCCAAAATCCATCAGCATTTGCCAATTCTTAGTATATAATTCCAAAATAATTTGATAAATGAATGCACATTTGCTTTTAACAGGTAAGTTTATTTCTGATAACTTTATTCTTTCATATTTCTGATCCTATAAAACACAGATCATCATAAAGTACCCAAATATCATAGTACAAATATCTTTATAATATAATAATTCTATACAGAGTTAATAAACAATGGATCAGCTACAGGGTCAACATATTCTTAAAGGTATTTTTGAATAAAGTATTTATTAAAAGCAAGTTAACTCAAAATGAATTACTGCTTTTAAGTATGTGAGTCTACTTAATTATTCTATTAAGTAATTTTGTAAAATATAAATTATTTGATAGTTCTTAAAATTTCACATTGTGTGTTTACATTTCTAAAGCTCCCAATATTTTGACATGCCCCCTCAAGGGAACTTTGATGGAATCCAAAGACTTAAAAGACACTGTATGTATATGAGATTTTGGAGAATAATAATGTTAAGAAAGCCTAATATGAATATATCTTAACCTGAATTATTTCAGATAAATACACTTTCACTTTTTATATATTTTGCATGGTGAAGCCATGCAAATAACTGTACATTTGTAAACAGTCCAGGTTTATATAGGACTATGTCACAGAGGAAGGCAGACATACAGAGGAAATTATAGGATATAACAGTATAGTAAAAAGTGCTCTATGGAGAGCAATGAAAAAAAAAGAATAGAAAAAGACAAAAATCCCATGAGAAAGCCAGAAATCCCAATAAAACGGATTAACTTTTTTCACTTTCTCTCTCACTTGAGGAATCAGGAAGGGTCTGTCAACTATGCACTACAAGTTTTTAGGAAGCTGACTATCAGCCTGTGGCCATGCAGGAACCATGCCCATAGGGAGAGTCTGTGAAGGCAGGGCAGTCTCAAAGACTAGCTGGCAGCAGCTTCTTATATAGACCTGATATTACTACTTTTCCTGTCTACCTAGCACATTTATTCCTGCCCACAACCCAACTTCTAGTAATGGAATCCTCCTTCTCGACCACGAGTGGGCACAGGACATGGTTTGAGCTAAGCATAGTCAGGGCGATTGTGTAACTTGAGCCAAATAGGGACAATCTGATTCCTGTCCCTATGCAGCTGATAGGAAAACATTTTTTCCTCCTTTGGGTTAGCTATGCTGGAATGACTTGAGAGCTGCCAGTGGCTCTTTTTGCCTAGAGAATAATCCATCCAATAAGGGAGAAGGAAGCCAATTATAGAGAAACAGAAAAGATTTAAAAAGCGAGAAACATGATGCACCAGTCCTAAATTCCAGACTCTCAAATTCTGTTTCTTTCGGTTCATTTTTTTTTCTAAGCGATGCGTCCATGAACAGATATGAGCTGTTAATTGTTCCAAGACTTAACTATACGTGGCCTTGAAGTGGAGACAGCAATTAGCAGAAAATTTAAGAAACATTGTTTTCGTGTTATAAAACTTAATAGGTAAAAATGAGCTGACACTTAACAAATGAGAAGGGACACATGAAAACGTTTAAGCATCGTCCTCCTTGATTTGTCCCTGATGTTTCACAGTATAATATTCATTATCTGAATATTCAATTTTAACATTATCAATTCAGTGCAAGTAAACCTATGTTTAATATTCTATTTATGTTCTACCTGGTTACATTTACAGTACTTGTCATCCTTTACCAAAATATATTGTGCATTGGACACAGCTCTGCTTAGAATAGTTCATTATAACCCTGATATAAAGGGAGATTTTTTTGAATAGTCACATGAAAGTCCAAAAATACTCCTATATTTTGATTAGCAAAAGCAGGATACAAAGAGCACACATTATTTTTAAGAACTACTGAGAGGGATTCAGCAAAGATATTGTTACAGCTACTGTGGGAGAATGGATGAGGATATAAGGATGCCAATGACATCTTTCAGTGTCTAGGTTGGTAATTCCTAATAATTACATCCTTGTGAGAAAGACAATTAGAAAGGTTCATACATAAGTTGTAAGAAGCAATGAGGAATGCATATTAAAACCCTGAAAAAATGATTTAAAAATATTTTAAGTGCTACAATTGTTAGGGTATTATTGCAAAATCCACTATTTTATTACCAAAATGTCTAATTTACCCCATGAAAGGAGACACAATATCCTTATTAGTGGAAGCAAATGTGAAAGCAAAACAATCCTTTACCAGTAAGTTAGAAAAACTATAACAAGTAGCTAAAAGGTAATAAATAAAATCACAACAATAAAGAAGGCATCATTGCAGAAATAAAATTCCCAACATATGGTCTATTATTTTCCCTTTTAACACTGATCTTAGAGCTCTTTCAGCTACAGTGCTCGGAGCCATTTACTCTCTACACTTGTTCTAATTATATCTATCAAATGTGATGCATGTTTAATTGGATTTTAATAGGACTATAGCTCCTTGTTTAGCAGCAAGTTTAAAAGGAGAGTAATTTATTGCTGATAAGGTATGGGGTCTTCTGTTCCTCCTACTAAATAAGAATTGGAAATGCATTTGGAAACCAATGTCTTGGATGAAGTTCCTGTTCTGAAAGCAAATTCCTATAAATCAAAGTGGGTGATTATTTTGCCCATGTTCTGAATGAGTTGAGAACAAATATTAAAATGTCTGATAGCACTGCCTATGAAAAATTTTGCTCAAAAAAGTGCTGCCTAAAATTTTCTTCAAGTTAATTAGATACTGGCTGTACAGTTTTCATGATGTTATAATAACAGGTACATTTCCTGCTGGAGGGAAGTATAAACCAATAACAAATTAATTCTGTGAAAATGTGAACAAGCTAGCTAACCAAAAGTTGTAGCACTCATCAAAAGAAATAGCATTGACATGTAAAGAAAGTGTAGAATTTTAAAATAGTAGTTGCAAGGCAAATGAATCCATTACCATATGAAGTCTTTTTTCTATTATGTTCTAGAAGTTTCTTAGATATTATTTTTCATAAGAATATATTCGAAGGTATTTATACCAATGCAGCATGATGCTTTATGTGGCTAAAACTTAATCATGATCTCTGCTCACATACTTTTCAATCTCAAGTGAGTTGGTTTCCATTTTGAAAGTGATGACAGAACAATGAGTAGGTGTTAATCATTACATTGTAAGAACAGTCCTCTGAATGTTGAAATGGTACTTTGAGGTATATTTGGAAAAGCAGAGACACTTCAGGAAACAAAGGGTAACAAGGCTTCAATAGTAACATGCCTTTATTATTATTAAACATATATGCCTTCCTCAACATATACTAATCAAGAATCATAATATTCATCCTTTCAAAATTCAGGATAATGGAAGGTGACTAAAATGAAGGCATATTTAGATGAGTTGATGAAATGAACTTTGAAAATTTCAGTAGAATCACAACAGTATTGTATTTGTCTATTTGTTCCAAACATCGTTTCTCAAGCTATTTATTCCACAAAATATATAAAGCTACTTTAAAAATACCTCATTAATCTTTACTTATCAACTTCTGTGCTTAATTGTATGGAGGGAGGGAACAATGGCAAATTCACCTATGAAAACAAAATTCACTATATGATGTGCAGGTGCAAGCAAACTAAGGAAAACCAGGACTCTTAAAAAATCAATGAAGATATTTAAGACTATATTTCCTAGAACTCATGATAAAAAAGCATCAGAATCAGTACACCGCTGTCCAGTTAAGTTTTAATTAAAAGCATAGGAATGGATTTTCTATATATAAAAGCTGCCTACACCATTGCTCATTGAATTCTTCCATGATTCCGATTCCAGCAAAGCATGCATATCTGACATTCATTTTTTTCTCATAGCTTCTACATCTAGGGCATGGCATGAACTAACTTCTCTGACCTCCTGTAGCAAGAGTGTAAATCGAGTAGCTACATAGTAGGATGCAAAGGGAAACAAATGACCCCTGACCTTAATTAGGGCAGATATTTCTTGCAGAGATAGAATATATACATAAAACATAACTCTACAAGAGAGCATATGAAAATGTCAGTTGAATTTAGATCTACCTTTAAGCTCTGCAGGAAACCAATTTCTAGCCAAATTCTATATTCTTTATCTTTATGCTGAAAAATTTTCCCTCTGTTACCATTCACCTTCAGGTATTTATAAATTCCACACAATCCCAATATCTTCAATAAAGACTGTCTTTTCCCATCTGTTCACCAAACCATCCAGAGCTCATATGTTCTATAGAAGTATATAAGACATGGTCAACATAAGCATGACGTTTTAAGTCAGGAGCTCTGGATTTTGGCTCTAGCTCTGCTAGTTGCTAGCTGTGTGATTTTGAGTAAGTTATTCAGTATTTGCTTGCTATCTATAACTGTAAGATATGGATTATTATAATGGTACTTACCTTAATGTTGTTGTATGAAATGAGGCAAAGTATCCAAGGCACTTAGCATACTTCCCAAATAATAAAATGTATGGATACTTTTGGTAGGTGGTGGTGCTCACATAGTCAGATATCTAGAAGATTTTGCTTTAACCCAATCTGGTAATAGTGCACACTTAACATCTGCATTATAACTCTGGGCTTTCTTGGGCAGACCCATTACTGCTGAACTGCTGATAGTGCTTTGAAGCTGGCATTACTTCATAAGAGAAAGTAAGGACAACAATATATTTATGATATTCAGCATTTTTATCTTACTAATTATTGTAAATATAGGATAACTGTACTGAAAGACAATAGTACAGATGCATTTATTTAGGATTATGGCTGATATTAATTTGGTTTAGTATGCAATGTGTTCTATGGCCCAGTGATATTTAATGCAAGTAACTTTGTTAATTATTGATGATAAACTAGGATCATTAGACTTTTACTTTTGACTTTACTGATTAACATATAAAATTTCTATGAAAAACAATATTTAACAAAATTCCAAAAATCACATCAATGATTTTATGGTGTTTTGTTTCACAATGATTTCTTGTCTATGACCCCAAAAGCACAGGTAATAAAAGCAAAATGGACAAGTGGAAACACATTAAACTAAAAAAACTTCTGCACAGCTAAGAAAATCAGAGAATAAAAAGTCAACTTATGGGATAAGAGAAACTATTTGCAAACCATATATCTGGACAAGGGATTAATTTCTGAAACTATAAGGAACTCCTACAACTCAATAACAGAAACAAAACAAAACAAAAACAAATAAACCAATTTAAAGAAATGGGCAAAGGACTTGAACAGAAATTTCTTTGAAGAAGACATACAAATGGCTAACAAGGTATATAAAAAAGTGTTGAATGTCACTAATCTTCAGAGAAATGCATATAAAAACTATAATGAGATATGACCATACACCTGTTAAGATGGCTATTATCAAAAAAAACAAATAAAAGATAAGTGTTTACAAGGATGTGGCAAAACTGGAACCATTGTACATTTTTGGTGGGAATGCAAAATGAGGCAACCATTCCAGAAAACATTATAGAGGTTCCTCAAAAAATTAAAAATGGGACTACCATACGACCCAACAACCCTACTTCTGGGTACATATAAAAAATAATTAAAATCAGGATCCTGAAGAGTTATCTGTACTCCCATGGTCATTGCAGCATTATCTGTAATAGCCAATATGTGCAAAAAACCTAATGCCCAACAATGGATAAATGGATGGAGAAATGTGGTACGGCTGAGGCAGGTGGATCACCTGAGGTCAGGAGTTTGAGACGAGCCTGCCAAACATGGCAAAACCTCGTTTCCACTAAACATACAAAAAATTATCCAGGTGTGGTGGCAGGCACCTGTAATCCCAGCTACTGGGGAGGCTGAGGCAGGAGAATCGCTTGAACCTGGGAGGCGGAGCTTGCAGTGAGCCGAGATCTTGCCATTGCACTCCAGCCTGGGTGACCAAAAAAAAAAAAAAAAAAAAAAGAAATGTGGTGTATACGTACAATGGAATATTATTCAGCCTTACAAAAGAAGAAAATCCTGCTTTCTGTGACGTCATGGTTGAACCTGGAGGATATTACAAAAGTAAAAGAAGCCAATCAGAGAAGTACAAATATTGCATGATGCCATGTATATGAGATACCTAAAATAGTCAAACTCATGGAAGCAAAGAGTAAAATGGTGGTTGCCAGAGTCTGGGTAAAGAGAGAAATAGGAATTGTTCAATGAATATAAAGTTTCAGTTATGCAACATTAATACATTCTAGACATCTGCTGTACAACATAGTGCCTATAGTTAACAATAGTGTATTGTGGACCTAAAAAATTTAAGAGGGTAGATCTTATGTTAAGTTTTCTTACTACAAAACAAACACAAAAATGAAAATGAAGAGATGGAAACTTTTGGAGGAGGTGATGGATATGTTTATCATCTTAATTTTAGTGATGGTTTCATGAGGGAATGAAATTCTAATTTCATCTAATTGTATACATTAAATATGTGCCATTCTTTTGCATATCAATTATACCTCAATAAAGCTTTTGATTAAAAAAAAGTTAGTTTAAAATATGCATAATTGGGCACTTCAGTTTAGGGCTGATGAGGGTGTGCTCTGAAATAAAACGTCCTGAGTTTAAGTTATAACCTATAATTTATTCACCATAAAATCTTGCAGAAAATGGTTAATCTTTTTGGACCTCAGTTTACTCATCTTTAAAATGGAAATATTTACAGTACATATTTTTTAGCATTCTTTTGTATTAACAGGAGATTGTGTTTTTGAAGCACTCAGCATTGTGCTTAGCACATTATAAGTGCTCAATAACTGTTTGCTAATATCACTATCTACAAGACAAGTAGACTCTGTGTGATGAGTGCTGTGCAATGTGCAGGACAAGGAGAGAGTGTAGAATGGATATCTAAAACAGGAGAGACAACTTTGTCTAGGTAGTTAGTAAGGCAAAGAAATCTGAAGAGGGGGCACCAGCAATCCAGATTGAAGGACTGACATGCACAAATCCTTGCACAAGACAGGAAAATAATAAAGTATACCTGTTGTTTCAAACCATGTATAAAGTTGAAGTCATTAACCTATGTGTAGCAGGAGGTAACTAAAGGACATTAAGCATAGGCATTACATACATAGATATGCATTACAAAAGAAAGAAAGCCTTCCTGCTGCGATGAAGAGAAAAGAAGTGAGAGTAGGAACAATGAGACTTCTTAAGATGTTATTGCAATGATCTAATTATATGAGATTTACTGTTTACAATACTGTTAACCTTTGTATTAGTTTGCATTAAGATTTGGAAAGATAGGATAGAAAGAAATGAGTGAATCAGAGCAGTGATTTTCAATAATATCAACATTTCTTAGAGTTTTAAAATTATTATTATTAATTCAGTGTCTGGGATTTACACCAGCCTAATTGAATCAGGATCTCTGGAGATGGGACTAAGACAAGTATGTATTTTGTTAACCTCTCCATACTATTCTAATATTCAGGAGAAATGAAAACTACTAGATAAATACTTAGAAGGAATAGATAAGAATAGATAAGACTTGATTGATTAAATGTGGAATGTAGAAAGAGGTAGGAATTAAAGATGAGTCCTAAGTTTCTAATTTTTTCTCTGGACAGATGGTAGGAACTTTTAATGAGACAAAAATGCTTGAGAGAGAGCCCATTTTTGGTGAAAAGATGGATTCAGCTTGGTCATGTTGAGCTTCAGGATCCTAGTATACATCCAAATGCAGAGGTAGGGTAGACAATTGGGTTTGAGATTTGGGACTCAAAACAAATAATCTGGATTAGAGATGTCAAACTAGGGAACATTATGCGTAGATGGATGGTACCTGATATTTGGGGAGTGTATATAGACTGCAGAAAATGTTACAGTGAGAAGAATATCTTAGATTAAATCCTGAGGAATTCCAACACTGAATATTTGGATAGAGTAGGAGTAGCCTGGAAGGAAAACTGAAAATGAATGTTGTGTGCTCAAAGCCAAGGGAATAGATTTCAGAAAAGTCGTCTGTGGTCAAATATGTTTACTTCTGCTAAGAGACACACTAATACAAGTACTGAATATGTCTACATGTTCATCTGGAAAAACCCAGGTCTGGTGCAACTCAGCCTCTACTTAGCTCTAATCTATAGTAAAACAGCAAAAAGTGTCTACAGGAATATTTTTTTTAAATAAAAATTAAAAAAGAACAATCCTACCAAATTTCCCTTGGAAATTGTATTTCTCATGTGCTCACATTTTCTCTTCAATTTCACATCTCTTCATCTTGTAGTCCTGCAGTTTTTATTTTCCACTTGTTATTCTCAACTGATGGACTGATTATTTTTTATTAAGAAAATAGAAGCAAACAGAAGACAGCTATTTTATCCTCCCAATTCTTTTTCTATTTCCCATCTGCATCAGTACTCACAATCTTCTCTTTTCTTCTTGTTGCCATGGAGAAATGTCCTTATCCCTATCTTATGCCAACCCCTCCAGTTTTAAACTGAATCTCGTTTTATCAAATATTACTGTTGACCAAAGCTCCCTCAATCCTTTCATGAACGTTTCTTCCTCTCTGTTGTACTCTCTCCTCCATCCCTTTAATGTTCTTCTGTATTCAAATATGCAAACAAATCTTCTGCCTAAAAAAATCTCTTCTGACCTCCAACTGCCTTTATCCACCTCATCATTTCTTTTTCCTCTTTACTACAAAATATTTTAAAAGAGTTATTATTTCTTCTACATCTGCTTGTCCAAACTCCCATTTTATCTGTTTTTGGAATGCAAGTGCAGAAGGTTGTGTTAATCCTATTCCCCAATTTGTGACACACCATTAACATTGATCCTTACAAAGGTCCTTTCTTATATTTCTTCTGCTTCTTCCTCATCACCTTTCACCAGCACCTCTTTAGCAACCATTTGTGATTAAAATTTAATTTGAATGTATTTACATAAAACTTGGAGTCATTAATTGTGCATGCAGTTTTAGTCCATATATGCAGTATGTTTTATAGACCACATTGTGTTTCTCAAATTTTCTATCTATGTACATCATTAACATTTATCCACATTGCTGTTACATATCCAAGCTTTAATTGAAATTGTTACGTGGAATTCCAGTGTTTCTTTTTTCTGTTACATGTTATCTGTGTTCCCCAATGATGCACATCTAGATCCAGAGATGTCCTCATATACAAAAACAATGCTGAGAACTGGAACTTCATATGCCTTCGTTTTTGAACCTGCATGAGAATTATTCTGCTCTATTCTGGAGGTTTACTCAGGGAAAAGTCTTTACAACTAACTAACCAACGAGTCAGTTAACCAACTTACTAAAGTACATCTATCAGCACACAAACACATGCAAATGAATTATAAGCACACTGCTTGCTTTGGCAGCACATGTAGGAATTATAAGTACTGCTAGATTTCCTTCCAAAATGACTACTACTTTACATTGTAAACACTAGTGCATGAGAGATTCTATGTCCCACACCCATGTTATTTTATGACTGTTTTATTTAAAATAGCTTTTGTTTGTTTTCCTTTTTAAATATTCTAGTTTCTTTATTTGCCTCTTCTATCTGCTTTTGATGTTGGCCAGTCTTTTATGGGTCTGAAATATATTTTACATTATTTTTCCCTGTCATTGATTTTTTTCCTTTTTTATTATATTGCCCCTTTTTGTTTTATTCAGTGAGACTTGTCCTCATCGCTTCACTGATACTATCTGTGTCAGGGTTGCTAACACTTCATATCAAATCCAATATTGATATTTGTACTTATTTAAACTTCTTAGTTGCATTCGGAATGATTGCCTATGCCTACTTTTTTCAGGCACTTTCTGTACTCGGTTTGTAGCATATTACTCTCCCTAACTATATTCATATCCCACAGTTCTGAGCCTCCCTTTGTGGTTACTCCTCCTTTGTTTCTAACCTTTGTCTAAAGATTCAAATATCCCTAACCATTGTCCGTAACCCATATATTTTTGTTATTTATCTTCTGTCCCTTTGTTATCACACGTGTCTCATGGCTTTGCATTCCATCTATAGGCAGACAATTCCTCAGTTTATATCTCAGGGTCAGGTCTTTCCCCTGAGCACGAAATTTATATATTACAGTTCCATTTTGACATTTCTACTTGCATATAATAGGTATTTCTAACTCAACAAGGCCACTGCAGAATTATGTATATAACCCCACCAATTGCCAAACTGATCTTGCCCTTTAGTCTCCCAGCTCGATTAGCAGTATTGTCATTAACATAGTTTATTGGGTCAAATTTTCAAAGGCTTTCTTGATTGTTGTCTTTTTTGCAGCCTAAACTTGTATTGCTTCAGGGACTTTTATGTGCAAAGTTCTATCTCCACCATGAAAATGTAAACATAATGAGGATGAGGGCTTCTTTCGTGTAGTACAACGCTCTTGACTCATTACTTGGAGTAGCATGTATAGATCGGGGCTTATATATATTTGTGAAAAGGCTACATGTGTAAAGATAAATGGAAAATGATAAGGGCAGGGGAGATCTGAATATGTGTTAATGTTA
This sequence comes from Pongo pygmaeus, assembly GCF_028885625.2. Taxonomy (NCBI): domain Eukaryota; kingdom Metazoa; phylum Chordata; class Mammalia; order Primates; family Hominidae; genus Pongo; species Pongo pygmaeus. The sequence goes on along the minus strand of NC_072386.2, from coordinate 46,834,074 downwards.
ACAGCAATAAAGCAGGTGAGAGAGAGAGAGAGAGAGAGAGAGCGAGAGAGAGAGACAGATTAGTCATCTAAGATGGAATGATTCCCGCTGTGTATGGAGCTGTCCACCAAGGCTGCAGATAACTCCACTGTGGATGTTAGGCACATATTTAGGCCAGGAACATGCCTGCTAGGCATTTTCAATTTATTTGGTAAGTTTGGTGCCTGATATTGAGAAGCAGAAATTTGAAGATTATGGACAATGGAGGAGAACAATTTGAAAAATATATGTGTGTGTCATATATTTGTTGAGATATAAGACCTCTGGAGTCAGAATTATATTATGTAAATTTTAATGCTTAATTTTGTGTTGTAAACAACCCCAAGTGATCTAGTTAATTTACAAAAAAAAATAAGCTTAGGAAGCAATATATTGTGAAAAATAATGTATGGAGTTCAGACTCATACATTTTACAAATAGATCCTGGCTCCCCTGACAACTGGCTGTATAACAAGACTCTGGCCTATTCATTAACCTCTGCCATCTAACGTTCCATATCTGAATAAATGGACATAATGATGTCAAGGTTGACTCGGAGATTGGTTCAGATGATATGTACAAATATTAATTCTTCCTCCTCTCCATACCAATACTTTACCTGCAATTGTTCTTTACAGATATGGCTATATATTCTGAAAAATAGTATCATTGAAAAATAATTCTTTGTGTAAAAAATGATAGCATCGGAAAACATTTGGAAATAATTTTAATGGAGTTTGGATGGTTTTAGGTTTGCATGCCTCAGTGATTTTGAGGAGTCTACTCAGTAACAAGGCCAGATGCAATTTTGAAAAGGTATCTTCATGTCACGCGATGCTGATTATTATTTGTTCTTATTCAAGTATTGTCATGTGAAGTGTGTACTCTTAATAGATAATAATATTGGATTTGCTGTCAAGTATGCCTGCTCTCTTTTTAAAATCTCCTTTTTTATAGATGTCTGTATGAAGTTAATAGCTTCAGCAAAGCAAATTTGTTATGCAGATAGAGTTAGCAACATTAATGTAAATGGTAAATCCAAATATCTGTATTTTTTACAATAAATTAGATCATTTAATATATGCATCACACTGTTAGATGTTAGTTTAATAATTTGCAAATAATTGTAAACAGTGTCTTAGGGTATTTTACATGGGCTTGTGATTCATATTGAAGGCCAAATTAAATGGGGGCTTTTGAACTTTCAATTTTAGTTTGTCTCAGCAAGGCAGTTAAGCATCCAGGAGTTGCATGTAGGAAATTTCAGGGTCAAACGCATGGTTTACTCTACTATGTTCACAAATTAGTAACTGTGTGACTTTGCTCAGGTTACTCAAACATTCTGAATCTCAAATTTCCTCATCTTTGAAATAAATATAATAGCCCACTCATTTCATGGGAGAATGAAAGGAGACAGTGTATCTAAAGTATAGAGTGCAGCTAGCACTTAATAATTATTCAATAGAAGTCACTTTTATTAGTGACTTCTATTTTATTAACAATTTAGTAGTAGTATTTTATTAACAATTTAGACTAACCTCTCTGTGAAATATTTATACAAACTTATTCTTTTTAACCACTCAGGCATGTACAATTCCCTGCAAAGCCATTGCACTTAGCAACTTGTTTCTCATTGTTTACTGACTATTTACTCCATGGGTCTTTAGTTCTGTAAGCGCCATCAATTTGTTTCTTATTTGTGTTCCTCGCACACAGCAAGTAGCTTGGATAGAATATTCCTGTATCCCATATTAGATGAATAAGTTGGATTACTTGCCTTTATATAACTTGTCATTATTTGAGAAAACTTACCTAAAAATTATATGAAAAAAATGCTTAATGGGGCAGCAATTTAAATAGTTTTCTTATTATTTCTAAATACAAGAATCCTTGTATTTAATATTAATAAAATATTCCTGTATGTTAAACTATTGTATGGTTTATACCATATTAGGAAGTGGGTAAATATTGGGATAATTAAAATTCAGTTTCTGATATAATTTATATATGGACTAACGTGGAGAAAAATTGCAGACATGATATCACATCTCTTAATGCATATCTATTGACTCTTTGTAATCCCCCTTCAAGTCAGTGCAATGACTTTTAAGAATAAATCTCAGTAACCCTTTAAAAACTCATCAGAGTAATTATATCATGCAGAAACTAAATATCCTATTACCATTTTCTAAAATTGAGCTTATCTTCTTTGTAGCAAAGACATAGAATACTGTTCTTCAAGGTTGGTTTTTTTTCCCCAACATGATGCACAGTTAATTTCATTTTGAAAATTGATTGGACTACCTGATTGATTACAGTGATTGCTTTTCTTGTCTTGAACAAAGAGATAGCATTTGTAATTCTTATTAAAAGTTGATTAGTATTTAATACTGTTAGTCTTATTAAATGTTGAATAATAAATTTTAGAACCGAAACCCACATGGCCAATTACTAAACATGAAGTAAATCACATCTTCAAGTGGTATAAAAAATTCAAAGGCATAATCTTCAGTGTTAAACAAACCTGGAAAAAAAATCTCATTAAAAGCAGTAGCTCTGTGATCTGAAATGTTTTGTTGTTTTCTTTGTGGATATGTTTATGATTTTAAGCTACGAGTGAATACAGCTTGCCTTGTCACTAATGCATTTAGAATTTGCATAACATGAAGCTGTACAGATATCCAGTTGGTTTTATTTTCCTAAGGATTGGAGCTATGATTAAAGAACACCTTAAATAAAGATATATATGCCTTCTATGTACAGACGTAATTGACATACTCATACCCTTCTGACGCTTTGATAAACATATTTGACTGATTTTGAAATGGGTTCCCTAGTAAATGAAATCCAAATCGTTGAAACAAATGATACAAACTGCTACCTTCCTTGAAAAGACAGCTATTTCTTTCATCTGTTGAACATCTCTCAATAGAAATAAGATCTTGTATAGCTGCTGAATGAAAGGGCTCTAGTGGCATGAAATAAAGAGTATTGTGACCTTGAGGAGGTGCTTATTTTGTGACATCTGTATTCAGAGAGATGAGGGCATTATTCCTTTTTGCTAGGCTTAGGGGGTATTGTTTTATGACCACTGGGGACCACAAACATTTCATGCCTTTAAATCTGATATAGAGGAAACAACTCCAAAATGTCTGCAAGGTACAATGGAGTCTGTGAGTATGTTCTGTTTAAGTTTTATGCAGTGTCTGCCTGCACCACCCACCATGAATCTCACAGCCCATTCTGCATAAAGTATTTCACTCTGTTGACAGCAGACAATTGAGATTAGTAGGAGTGACACACGCATGTAGAGGAGTGCAGAGTAGGCAGCAAAAAATGAGCAAGAGGGAAATGAAGTGGCATCCTTGCAGCAGATGAACATGACTCAATCAGCAATGGAAATCAATGAGCTGAAAGGAAGTGGCAGGGAAAATCAATGATGAAATAATGCACTGACCAATGAACTTTGTCCTTTTTTGTATTGTCTGGCTATAGCAACTTAAATATTCAAGTGCATCACTTTCAGATCATTCTAGCCTTTCCATCCCAATTTATAATATATTATCAGTCACCTCTGGCTCCCATACTACTATACACAAGGCCCTCTGCACAATCTAAAGCATCCAAAGATGTTTCAAGTATCATTCCCTTCACCCCATGGGAAAGCAACTAGAGATAAGACCTCATCTGAGAACCTGACTATCCAAAACATGGCAAAGTGGAGATTAGCATAAAAAGTTTTCCAGGGACATAAAAGGGTTTCCAGGGACTGCAAGTCAGTTTCAGCTTTGCCATTAAGTGGTTTCTTCGTGTCAGTTAAACTTTGAGCCTTAATTATAATGGACAGTACATGTAGACAGTTAAACAACTACAGGGTGTCAAACAACCAGCTTGAAATGCCATTATGTGTAGCAGTACACCGAAGTTTCTCAGTTATACATTACCTGTGGTGAATTAAGCAATGTTGTCATTGTGGGAGGGGACATCATTTTGCTGCAAGGGCAAGTAAAGGTTGTGAAATTAATTAAGCATTTCATAACAAAGTTGGAGGGTTTATAATTGTAAACCTGGGGCAATGATGAACAACCCAGAAGAAGGAACAATACCACAAATTCCACTAATGAACATGAGGTGAAATTCTGAAAATCTGGAACTGTTCTACCCTACACTGTGTGGCCTTCCCCAGTGACAATCACTCTGTATTTTTCCTTCCTAATAGAAATCGTAGTTGCCTGCTATTTCCTAGGATCCTTGTGAGACTACAGTAAGAAAAATTTTATAAAAGAAGCATCTTAAAATCTATAAATTTAGAAATAAAATGTAAGGTACTTACGATGGAAAAATAGAAACAATCTGTACATACAGAGTTAATAGTGAAAACAAACAGAGCTGTTCCATTTCCCCTCAGCCTAAAAATAAAATAAAACAAATTTGTGGGCAGAACAATACGCTGTCACATTTTGAGATATTAGCTGAGTTGTTTTTCTCTCATTAACAGCAGGAGTAATCTTTTTCCTGATGGATAATGCTGTGGTCATTGATTAACTATTTCAGTCTGTATATATTTCTCTTTCTGTCTCTAAGTCTCCAGTCTGCTCTCTGAATTCTCTCTCCAAATATATTGTACAAACCTGGAGGGCCTGACCATGTCTCAGGTTTCTTTGCAACTCCCATCACATCTAACAAAGTGGCTCCATTGAGACTAAATGCTTAAATTTTTTTTTTGTTAATATTCTTAATGAATTGCCTAATTTGCATTAAGTGTTTATCAATAACAATGTATCACATTTTGTATGTACATTAAATATTTTAATCTTTACTAAATCCTGTGAGTTGATTTTTCAGTTTTATATTTAAGAGAAAGAAAGTAAATTGCCCTAGATTACACGGCTTCTAATTGAAAGTACCAGCCTTTCAACTTCTCTCTGTTGCTGCTTCTTGAGCCAAGGAAATCTTAAATATAGAGTTCCCATGGGAATAATGATTCCTTTTGATGAGGCTTTTCTGGGAGTCATTTCTTCTGCAGCCTGAGAAGCCTTCTGTTCAGTTTGAATGTCTTTCTTTAGAGAAGGGGACCCTCTCTTTTCTTATCATTGATGGAGTTCATTTTTTCTGTTTGATTTCAGCTGTAGCTGGGTTATCTCAAAAGGAATTATTCCAGAACTCAACATCTATTCTCTATTTTATTGATTTTCCGACTTATCAAACTGCTGTGGGTTTTGTTTATTTGATGGTAGAATATGAAATTTTTTTTCAAATACCATGTTACATAAAATGTGAACTTACAAAATATTGTAGCTCCTCAATTTGAAGTGGTGGAATGAAGGGTCATGAGTCCCGCCCTCCAAACTTTAGAACTCAGGTCACTTTACCACTGGGTCCCAGCATTCTGCGAACTGCTCACCTGTGGGATTTGAAGGCTGATTTTTTTGTTCTGTGAAACATAATTATAAAAACGTTTAAGTTTTAACTCCTTTATACAAATCAGAGAGCAAAATGGGGCCACTCAGAAGTCCAAACAAGGGTTACTTTTCTCTTTTGATAAGTATAATTTGGTATGCACTTTATTAAACATATTTTGCTTCTATTTAGGGCATGCTGTAGTACATGAAAAGAGCATCAATTCTGGTTCTAGATACAATTTGGTTGAAATCTACTACTTAGTAAATTTATGATCTTGGAAAAGCCCTTTAATTATATTATCGGTTTTTTTCTATGTGAAAAATACTAGAACAATTCATCTATAAAATGCCCAGCACAGTTAGTGGCTGCACATAGAAGGTATGTATAGTGGTTGATCATGTTCTTTGTCCTAATAAATTGTGCAAGAGATAGAATGCTATTTAGAAAAATATACACATTACTCATCAAAAACAACTCTCAGCTGTATTAGCTTGGCATGATTTGTATTCACTAACTTCTTAACTCAATCAACATTTCTGAACCCTGCTTATAGGACATGTAGCAGAGAAACAACGTAAGCCAAGGCAGAAGGAAATTGTACCCTCCTGAAGAAAACAGTCAAGTGAGAAGAAAGGGCCATGGATCAAATAATCACACAAATAAAGGTGAAATTACAACTGGGCCAATGCTGTTAAGGTCAACAGAGATTGCTTGAGGAAATGACAGATCTGAAGAAGATGAGCAAAATTTAAATACTAAGGAGAAAAACAATTGTAGGTGGGATGAGATAAGACATGTTAAAGCAGGTGCAGAAGAAATAAAAATATAACGCTTCTAGATAACGAGCACCTGAGCAGGCAATCCAGTCAGGACAAAATAACAAGCAACAAAATTGTATATCAGGAAATAGTAGCATCATGTAAGCAAAGTGATAGAAGACTAGATTACATGAAGGCTGTTGCCTTAGGAAAGAATACAATTAGTTATTAGCGCACAAGTATTTGAAATGTGTTGTTCTTTGGCTTAGTCTTAAAGGGGTAAGTGTGTAAAAATGAAAGGATACCTGTCAGACGGAACTAGAAGGGATACTTAATAAAGAGTCCTTGAGGATAGAACGGTGATGATTACTGACCTGGGGTTGTTGAACAGAATTAGATAAGGCGGTTGAAGAAAGGAACACTCCTGGGAGCAAACACATCAGAACTGGGAGTTGACAGAACAAAAGTACATGGCTAACTGGCACTACATTTTTTGGGAAATGAAGTACTACTATTAAGGCATGATTGCATGTATTCAAAACTGAGACAACTTACTATCTACCATATAATGTAATCCAGCTTGCCTTGCCAGGGGATTTGGCTGTTGGTTGGACATGAGGATTAAAAACAAAAAAAGTTTTTTAACTTTCTTTTGCTTAACTCTCTTGTGCATAGAATATGAATATTATCACAAAGAATATTATCATAAAATATAATATTTGTAGAAAGTTTAAATTAGGAGAAAGAAATAAGCAGATAATGCTCTAAGGTAGAATGTTGTCTTTTAAAATGTTAAAAAAACAAATAACATTGGTTTGTATTGTAATGTTAGCTTTTAACAATTTGAAATTATCTCTGCAAAATATATATACAAAAAAGATAAGGAGAAAATATTAACGAGAGTTGTCTTTCAGTGGATGAATATACACACATATATCTATACATACAGATGTACATAATTTTTAAAAACATATCAATATATAGATATATAAACATCTATATATATAGATGCATATAATTTTTAAAAACATTTTATATCTTAACTTTTTCTACAATTGGTAGGTAATACTTTTATAACTACATGAGTAGTTTTATAACTACAGTAGTAGTTTATAATACCTTTATAACTACATGAGTAGTTTCATAACTACAGTAGTAGTTTATAATACTTTTATAACTACATGAGTAATAAAAAAACAAGAAAATATTAAGATTCTGTTAAGGCATGTAGTTTTCTAGGAGAATGGAACAACATTCAGAAATCTGAACATATTTTGTTAAATTGACCTTGAGGCAGGAAAAGACCATGGGTCCCTCTGCCTCCCGTAAAGATTTTTTGGGATTACATTTCTCAGTGGGGAGATGAGGCAGGAAAATAGGGTCTGGAGGCAGGGAACATAAAGCAAATTCACACTTCGACTATAATAAGAAATGTTCTCTCCATAGGGCATAAGCTGTAAATGACTGTATAACTTTACTTCATCCTCTCCATTTACGTAGGGTGTACCCCAAGTAACCAATGGAATCCTCTAGGGGATATTTAAACTCCCAAAAATTCTGTAACAAGGCCTTTTGAGCCCCTATGCTCAGGCCCACTCCCACACTGTGGAGTGTACTTTCATGTTCAATAAATCCCTTCATTCCTTCCTTGCTTTGTTTGTGTGTTTTGTCCAATTCTTTGTTCAAAACGCCAAGAAGCTGGACCATCCTCCACGATTAATAATCTTACCAAAATTTAATTAGGTTACTACTTCGGTAAAAGCTAGACAGACATTCATGACAATTTCAAAAATTTTAAATTAGTTCAAAAAAGCAATGACACTTGTGAGTATAGTAGCGGAATGCTGAATTCTTAGCTTATTCAATGAAAAAATGTTTTCAAATATCCCTAAAATTGTCTGAATATGTGTTAAGGCATTTGACAACATTTAAAATGTAGACAAAGATAATTGGCTTTCCACTTTTGCATTATGTCTTGTTGATAATCTTTATGTGTGAATACAGGCCAACATTTTCTAATTCACCTTTTCACTTGGACATCTGCTACACAAAACATATGGCTCTCTCTCAGAAAATCTGGAGTCCAGATTTTTGCAGGTAAGTTTAGTCTTAACTTTTTGTTTTGCTAAAAACTTTGCTAAGATAAATGCTGTGTAATAAAATAATCTGAAAAATAAAGTCATTATTCATTCTCTCCTCTATTTTATGTCCCATCTTTACATAAATTTGATCACCAGAATTTGGTTTAGTTTCCTGTAGGAGTTCATTTGTTTGGGTTCCTGTAAAAATATTTTCACTGGATTAGGGTATAATGCTCCTGGCAGACAGAATTTTGGCTTCTGTGATCTTTGCCCCCTGATGTCTTGCCTGTAGATAGGTTAAATTACATGGCAAAAAGAACTTTGCCAGTGGAATTAAGGTTATGGACCTTAAGACAGTGAGATTATCCAGGATTATCTGGAGAAAAAGTACTATTAAAGATACCAACATATGAAGCTTTCACTCTTCTTTCATAGTTTTCTTCTCATCAGAGTGTCTTCTATTTGCTGTTCAGCACTGTGCAAGGTAAAGAAGAAATAAAATGTTCAATTAATAAGATATCTACAGTTGATCCTTCTATTCTGAAATTTCAGTCTTAAATAGAAAAAGTAGAGCCACAACTAGCCCTGTCATGAGATGATGCTGTGTACATACCACACCCTGACACTTCCCATGACTGTTCCAGCCACCAGCAGGAGTGGAGGGCAGTAACAGACTGGGTGGGAGCATGGTGGGAGAGGCTGGACAGGCTGGGTGCCAGAAAGCAGGGGAGCAAACAGGGAACTAAGACCTCGCTTAAGGAACTGAGACGTGGTGGGAGGCATCCCAGTCACGAGCTATGGCTCTACGCTCCTAGTGCACGTTTCATTGTCCAGTTGGTCTTCACAAATAAAACACTTAGAAACGTACAAAATTCAAATGTCATGTTATTACAGATTTCCACATGATGACCTCAGAGTTTTAAACCCCAAGTACAAGAATGTTCTGAGAGTGGGACTCAGAGCAATTGCTTTGGTCATATGCCCACGAATCTGACCCTGATAAGAACTGTCCTTAGCACACGTATTTCCCTTCTTTTCATGATTATATTGTATATAAAATAATAATTAAGTAAACAAAGAATAAAATAGGAATAGCAAAGAGAATGGAAGGAGGGTCAATAATAGATTACAAATTACAAGTTTTATAATACTTAGTATTACTTAGTGCTTTCTGTGTGCCAGGTATTTCACAGTTGAAATGTCAGGTCACTAATTCAAGTAAATAGATAGATTAATAAACTTATTTTATGAATAAGAAACAAGAACCAAGGCTACTTAACACTTCCAAGGACATAGAAGTTATAAGTTGAATCTGATCAATTTAACACAGAGACTGACCTCTTAAACACGAATTATAATGGCTCTCAAGATGAAATAAGGTGGATAACAGCGTAATGAAGCTAGAGCATTTTTCCACATTTAGGAGGAAGGTAAATTGTAACAAATTTCTTAAAGGACAATTTGGCTATAGCTAAAACTTAAACATTTCACATATATTTGCATCTTAAACACTATTTTTAGAAATTTATTATTTTAAAAAATCAAGGATGTCATTTCATTTTTCTGTGGCTGCATAATAAATCATATCAAAAGTTAGTGGCAACATGCAAGCATTTTGTTTTGTTTGGACTTGATGTACTTTCCTTTATATTTTTGGAGTATGTGTTTTGTTGAGTCTTGGATCAGTGGATTTATAGTTTTCATCACATTTGAAAAAGCTTTGAAAAGTTGTTTCTTCAAACATTTTTTCTGTCTTCCTCCATCCCCTCTTTGGAGAATCCAATTATATTTACATTAAGCTGCTTAAAGTTAGCTCCGAGCATACTGATGATATATTCATTTTTGTCTTTTTTTCTGTTCGTGTTGAATTTTGGATAGTTTTAATGGCTATGTCATAAAACTCACTCATCTTTTTCTTTTTCATTATGCATTGACTTAATATGCTGTTATTGACTTCCAAGTTGTTTTTCAACTCAAACACTGTGGTTTTCATCTTTATAATTTCAATTTCGATCATTTTATCATGGGTTATGATGTGTCATTTCTGGATCTGTCTCAATTGATTGATTTTTTTTTTTCATTATAGATTATGCTTTCCTGCTTCATTGCATGTCTGGTAATTTTTTATTGGATGTCAAACATTGTGTATTTTACCTTGTTGGGAGCTAGTTTTTTTTTTGTAATTCTATATACTTGAGCCTTGTTCTAGGATATGGTTACTTTCAAAACATTTTGACATTTTTTAATCTTACTATTAATGAAAATTAGGAGATATCTCATCAGGTTTTATTCTACAGCTATTTTTTCTTCCCTACGGAAGCAAAATGTTTCTGAATATTCTATCCAATATTTTGTGAATTATGAGTTTTTCTACACTGGGGGGTAGATACTTGAACTACATTTGTTCCTGTGTGAACTCTAGATATTATTCCTTCTAATCATTCATGTGGTCCTCTCTCTAGCTGCAGATAAGTTTCTCACATGTACGTGTTGATCCTTAATCAGCAGATGATTCTAGGGGAATCTCTTGCAGATTTCCAGCGTTCTCCCTGTGTGTAGCTCTCTACTCTGGATTTTGCCCAGCAAAATGCAGCTCTCATGATCTGCTTAGACTCCCAGATTCATCTGCTCAGTTCAAGGAGGCTACTGGACTCCATCTTGTTTCTCTCTATGTCATATCCTGAAAATCTAGGATCTAAGTTAGAGCAATTGTAAGACTCTTATTGTTTGTTTCCTCTTTCTCAGGTATCATTTTCTAACATACAATGACTTCAAAATCATTGTTTTATATATATATATAAAAATATATATAAAATATATATACAAATAATATATATAAAATATATATACATAACTAAATTTTTTCCAAGCACATGACTACATCTTGGCCCAAATTATTTAACTTTTTCATTATTTTGTGGATTAAGAATTCTGGAATAGCTCATCTAGACATTTTATCTTTTATCTACATGATGTTAGTGGGGATTGCTGAGCTGGAGATTCTAATTTCAACACGGTATCACACTAACATGTCTGAATCCTTGATTTTCTTTGACCTATCTCTTCTTCCCTTCTTTCCTCTCTTCCTCTATCTGGCATCTCATCTTTTAGTGCATCTTTGTATGGCTTGATTTTCTCACATCATGGTGGATTTGGGATTGTGGACTGCTTGCAAGGTAGCTCAAGCTCCAGGAGATCAAAGTGGAAACTGCAGAATTTCTTCTGACTAGACACAAAACACACAACAGCAAAATTAATTTCTGCCTTATTCTGTTTGTTACCAGTGAATTACAGAGCCTGCAAAAATTCAAGTGGATGAGATGACACAAAGACATGAATACTAAGAAATGTGTCCCATTGAGCTGTAGAAAATTATTTTACAGACTGATTATCACTGGTACAATAAGGGATACAACTACAAAAGCGTTTACTACTGTTTATATTAAGAGAAAACAGCAAGAAAGAAAGCAACCAGAAGAACCTGGCTGTTGTCTGAATTATGAGCTATTTACAAAATATTATTTTGCAATATTTCAATATGTTATTACAGATGTATATGTAGATTTAATATTTAAAATGTGGAGGATTGCTCATATACTTATCTCCAAATAAATGCTGGTAGAGTATCAAAACAGGGTTTGTTTATTTTTTTTTGCATTTTTCTTTCATTCACTTTGAACATTTCTATGTTGAGCATGTAGTAAAATAAAAAGATGTATTTGAAAGTCTGTTATTCTTCTATCATTTGAAAAGAACTGGTTAAAAGCCTCCAATTTACTACTTGTTTCGTTCTGAAGAAATAGTCCACAATTTAATACTTCTGTAAATTCTGCCTAATGCAATGCCTAGCACATTAATTAATACTTGATAAATGTATGAACAGGGCAGCAATAAAAGAATACATCATATTTTCCTTTTCACTTGGTTTCTGGATATTTAGAAATAAATTTGCCTTTGATTACAGAAGGATTAGTCTAGGAAGTCAAAATATTCCCTCTCTCACAGGTCTTTTTAAAAATTTATTTTAAAATTTAGTTTAATTATCTAATTCTATATTGAATTGAAATCTGTTTCAAATGTATTTTTTAATTTTATGAATAAGAGGAAGGTAGACAGCTAGTTAATTTATAAAAAATTAAGAAATACCCTGAAGCAAGATGTTTGATTTTATTTTGAAGATGATTAATTACTTAGAAAATCCAAGGTATACATAAAACAATTTAGATAATCCAAAACCAAATAGTCGTTGTTTATAAAATGCTGTTGATTTCCTAATACACGTCCCATAAGTAAATTTTTTGTTTGACCTTGAATTCAGTCCCATGCTGCTTAAATTCTTTCAATTCCAGTTTAGATTATGTATACACAAGAATAGCCTACATTTTGAGATTGTCATTCATTATGGTGATCACTCTGTCTTGTGCAATACATGATTTGAGGATCCTTCTAGAGTACATGCATAAACAATATTTTCATAATCTACAGAGGTATGATTTACAAGGGTTCAATATTATGGGATCTGTGGAGATCTATATTCAGTATATAAAGAGACTCATATATATGTACTCGAATTCAACATAAGTCCTAGAAAGAAATGACCAACAGTCTCCTTGTGTTGCTGAAACTTTGCTGTCAACATCGAAATAGAATTTATTGGTTTGAATGGCAATCACCAAAGGGGATCATAATCAATTATATAGATGAAAAATGAACTGTGTCAATCTTTTAGAAAAAAAATATTTCTTTTTGAAGTGGGTCAGGAGAGACAGGGTGTCACTCTGTCAAACCAGGCTGGAGTGCAGTAGTGCAATCTTGGCTCACTGCAGCCTTGACTGCCTGTGCTCGAGCAACCTTCCTGCCTCAGCCCCCCAAGTAGCTGGGATGATAGGCATATGTCACCATGCCCAGGTAATTTTTCTATTTTTTGTAGAGACGGGGTTTTGCCGTGTTGCCCAGGCTGGTCTCGAACTCCTGGGCTCAAGCAATCCTCCTGCCTCGGCCTCCCAGAGTTCTGAGATTACAAGGGTGAGCCACCGTGCCCTGCCAATATTTTATTTTACGATTAGCTGGATGAGTACAAATACACCAACACAAACACACACACACACACACTCTGTCTCTCTCTCTCTGTCTCTCTCAAACTAATTTTTATGTTATTTATTTATTGATTGAAATGAAGTCTCACTCTGTTGCCCAGGCTGGAGTGCAGTGGCAGGATCTTGGCTCACTACAACCTTCGCCTCTCAGGTTCAAGCGATTCTCCTGCCTCAGCCTCCCAAGTAGCTGGGATTACAGGCATGAACTACCACACCCCACACCCAGATAATAGTTGTAATTTTTTGGTAGAGACAGGATTTCACCATGTGGGCCAGGCTGGTCTCAAACTCCTGACCTCAGGTGATTTGCCTGCTGTGGCCTCCCAAAGTGCTGCGATTACAGGCATGAGCCACCATGCCAGGCCCTCAAACTCATTTTAATTGGGTTTCACTTATAAGTTTAGAGAGAATGACAAAGCAAGTTATGTCATATTTATATAAATCTCTGAGCATAGCTATAAACTGTATATAATTTCTAGTATAAATGTGTAAATGTCATTATTCCCTGTTCCACATCTATGATGTCATGGGAACTTGGGCAAGTCACAAAAACTTTTGTCATGGTTTAACTTTTCCATAAAAAAGAAGCTTGGAGTAGACAAACTGTAGAATCCTTGTTGAATCAAAAATTCCAAAATTTCTAGAACTAACTGTTTTAAGTGATCCTGCCGTTCCTCATTTTTATTTAATGCAATGTATTGTTACTTGAAAGCTAAGTAATAGCAGTGTCAAGAGGATATATTGCCCACATCCCATCAAATAAAACTTAAATGAGAGTTTCTCTGTAGAATCACTGTAGGAATTAGGAAATAAAGAAGGTAAAATAGATATAGAGACCCATGTTTTCATATTCCCTATACTGTTGATCTTGGAAAAACCGTAGTAATTAATTACCATTTTCTAACATGTACATGTGTGCTTATATGTGTGCGCGTGTGTGTGTGTGTTTGTGGTGTGTGTGTGTGAGAGAGAGAGAAAGTAAGTGGAGAGAATCCACTAAATGAAATAATATATTGTAAAATTTTTATTGATTTAATGATTATCTTCTTAAAAATTTTATTTTTCAGTTGCAATGTTGGAATTAACATTTAGATAACAGTTCACTCAATTGAAAATGAACATAAAATTACATGCATTACGCATGACATGCAAGTTGTTTCTCTCTGACTTTTGTATAGTAAAATGTTTTCTGTAGCTTGTATTTCATCTGTAAGCTCTTATTTATGAATGTATTTTTTTTTGGTATTGATGCCTTTCTTTACTTCTTTTTTTACCTAGCAATAAGCTGCATGTTCGCGTTTGATTGTCATTGACTACCCAACTAGTGTTCAAATGCCTGTTATATAGCCAGCAGAGCATACAATTATTAGAGTTTTTTGTCCCTTAATTGGCCAAAACTGCAACATCTGTCGTTTTTGTGGGAATCAAATTTCAGCTTCAAAAGCAGCATGAACAGTCTGGCACAGCCACATCAGTATGACTTCTGTTTAATCTACTTGCTCATCCTCCCACTCTTCACTATCACCATCTCCTTCAAAGCTCCCTTTCTTCACAAAGTTCCTTTTCACCTTGTTGGACTCACTACTGAATCCTTTCTGGCTACTGATTCTGCAGAGTGTGCTGGCTTACCATTTCAAGGTCATTCATAATTGCGTCTAGAATTTTTGTATCCTTAAAGGTAAAATGCTCTGCTAAATATCACATTGGCATC
Organism: Pongo pygmaeus; assembly: GCF_028885625.2. Classification (NCBI taxonomy): domain Eukaryota; kingdom Metazoa; phylum Chordata; class Mammalia; order Primates; family Hominidae; genus Pongo; species Pongo pygmaeus. The sequence continues at coordinate 46,819,007 of NC_072386.2, read as the reverse complement.
CTAGAACTAAAATTTAACCAGTAATAAGTGGATCATTTAAAAAAGAGGTGACAATAGGAACCGCACAGAACTTTTCTGGTGCCATGGGATTTTTTTGCATTTCAGCCTCTGAATATTCATTCTTGGCTACTCCTTCTGGAATGAAATCTGCCCAAATAGATGAGGTCTGAGGTGAAATAAAAATAAAGGTAAGATATTACAGAAGCATAAACCTAAAATGTCTTCCATGTTTGATAAAATCCCTTGAGAGAATTGTAATGTTAGTGCTATTTTTCTCCCCCTTTCTCTTATCAACTGGAAAGGCACTTTCACTTTCTGTTATTACAGTACCATACCCTCTAGTCACATTCATACAAATAACAAAAACAGCACCATGCCCTTTCTTTTGTCCCTATCCTTTGACAAAGTTCACAAATAAGCATACTTCCTAACTAAAAGAAAGCAGGAACAATTCCCTAGTTCTTCATTTCTGCTTTCTCTGACATTGCACAGCAGCATGAGCAAAATTCACTATACTTTTTTCTTTCTTTTTTTTTTTTTTTGAGATGGAGTTTCATTCTGTCGCCCAGGCTGGAGTGCAGTGGCATGATCTTGGCTTACTGCAAGCTCCGCCTCCCGGGTTCAGGCCATTCTCCTGCCTCAGCCTCCTGGGTAGCTGGGACTACAGGCGCCCGCGACCACGTCCTGCTAATTTTTTGTATTTTTTAGTAGAGATGGGGTTTCACCGTGTTAGCCAGGATGTTCTCGGTCTCCTGACCTCATGATCCGCCTGCCTTGGCCTCCCAAAGCGCTGGGATTACAGGCGTGAGCCACCGTGCCAGGCAAAATTCACTGTACTTTTGAGCAAAATACAGTACAAAAATGTTACTCTTTAGTATTAGAGAATGCATAAAGTTTTCCCAAATAGATAGGGGATGAAACCAGGGAAACACAAAGAAAAGGTAATTTTGGATTAGTGTAAATAGATACCCCCCCCCAATTATTCCCTTAATTTGACTTAAGGGTCAAGACAATTAATCTTTCTGAGATGTGTTTTCCCTGTTTATGTATTGGAGATTCTAAATATAAAAATAAGGTAAAATATGTAGAAGACTTTCTACAACGTATAAATGAAATTTAGTTGTAAAAGTGAAGCTGCGGGACATAGAATTCAGTACATAAAATCAATGAATAAGAATAATAAAAGAACCGGTAGAATAACGGCATACTAACTTTTTCCATATCAGCTCATCATTGAGAATAACTGAAAAATCCAAAAAGTATCTCCTTGAAGACATCAGAGGTACACCAAAACATCCAGGGCTTGAAGAGCAAAAATCACAAACAAAAGAAAAGAATTTTGGAACAGATTTTAATTATTCAATATTTTCCCCCACAAGGCTCTCATCATTTTGAAAGGGATAATTTCCAAGGGATAAAATCCAAGGAGAAAGTGGTGGCAATAGCTGACAAGCAGATACTAACTTTCCACAATGCTGTGGGTCAGGAAAACAAAATTCGAGTTTCTGGGCCACGAACTCAGTGAGAACTAATGTGTTAAAGTGAAACAAAGCACTTCGAAATGAGCCCAGGATTTGAAGGCACTTTTTAAAGTCCAGACATTTATTGGTTTCTAAGTGGTACTGAAACAACAAGCTTAACACCAAAAGAGTGATGGCTAATAGGCTAGGAAGCAGAGGAGACCTTTCAGGAGTTTTCTAGTGCTGAGTGGAAAAAAAAATGTACATGAGAGCTGAGTATGTATTGGAAGTCTTGATAGATAGCACAAACAACACACACACACACACACACACACACACACACACACAATCCTGCAGTGCTACAAATAAGAGTAAGAGTGGATTGGAAATAAACTAGCCATAACAAAATATCAAGTATGGAGTATAGCTGGGACCAAACTTAATCCCAAAGTGAAATAAACTAATCTGCACAACTAACTACATCTAACAACATGATATAACAATATTTTTCATGAAAAAGAGAACTGTATTTATAGTCTCAGTTTCTTTTCATTTAAAATGACCAATAATATACATATTTTTAATTACTGGGATGCCAGAAGATAAAATCAAAGTAATAAAAAGTGAGAAAAGTAAACAAGCAAACACATGGAATCTAACTAAGAAGTGATCTAAAAATTGTACTTATCAGAGAAAAAGAAAAAAAAAATGATGATATGGTTTGGATTTGTGTCCCCATCCAAATCTCACGTCAGATGGGAGGAGTGGACTGGTGGGAGGTGATTGGATCATAGGGGTAGATTTCTCCCTCGCTGTTCTCATGATAGTGAGTGAGTTCTCATGAGGATTGATGGTTTAAAAGTGTGTGGCATTTTCTCCTCTCTCTCTCCTCCCATGGAGTAAGACATGCTTGCTTCCCCTTTGCCTTCCACCGTGATTATAAGTTTACTGAGGCCTCCCAGCTGTGCTTCTTTACAGTCTGTGGAACTGTGAGTCAATTAAATCTCTTTTCTTCATAAATCACCCAGTCTCAGTTCTTTATAGCAATGTGAGAACAGATTTATGCAGATGACATGAAGGATATTTTCATTTCATTTAGATACACTAGAAGACTTACCCACAGATTAGACATAAGAGGGGATCACTGAATCAGGAGAAAATATCCAGAAGAAAAATATTCAAATGTAGAGAATAAAGGTTGTAATGTACTTACAAGAGCCTAATATGTATATAAAAATGGTGAAAGTCTTTCATAAGTGTAACTGGAGACACAGAGGGGAGAAAAAAATACAAAGCAGAAACATTTTTAGATCTAAAGGCCAAAAATTTTCTAGATCTGAAGAAAGTAGAAGAACCCAAATTTAAGGGGCTCTTCAAACTCAAGGTAAGATAAATACAAAGAAAGTCACTGCCAGAACCATCAGAGTAAAAGTAAAACCAATGACAAAAGAAAACCATAAAGTCATCAAGTGGGGAGCAAAAGACACATTACCTTCAAATGAGCAAAGGTTATTCTGACAGCTGAATTCACAGCAAAAATGATGGGATTCTGGAGGTAATAAAATAACTTCATCCAAGTCCTGAAAGAAAACGATCAGGCTAGAATTCTAAAACTAATAAAATGTATCCTTCAAAATTAAAATGTAGTAAAAAAATTAATAGATTATATGTTAATCAGATACGAACCTGAAGAAAGAGATGCTTATTGAGGTCCCCTGGGGAACTAATTGTAATCTAGGATATATACAAAAGAATTAAAAGCTATTAAAATATCAATATATTAGGAAACATAAATGAGAATTTGCTCTCTTGAATAGCAGTAACATCTTGTCAAGTTTAAAATATGAGTAGAGTAAAAATATATGAAAACAGTGATACAACATGTGAAAGGAGAGAAAAGAAATAGCATTCTAAGCTGCTTATGTCATCCCAAAATTGGTAAAAGGTCATATTTTATGTCGGTGTCAGATAAAAAAGAAATGAAACTTATAGTCTGTTGAGTAACCAACAAGCATGGAACTATATATATATATGTATATATACACACACACACACACACACACACACACACATATATAAAAACAGACACACACACACACCCCTAATAAGAAAACCAAGAATGATTCTTTTTGAAAAATCACTTAAGGAGAGAGAAAAAGGACATAGAATAGGCAAGACAAGTAGATTATGGATTTTAACTAAAATAAGTTACTAAATATATCAAATATAAATTTTTAAATATTCCAGTTTAGGGAAGATTTTTATTAGCATATATAGATAGATTATTATTATTATTATTATTATTACTATTATTATTAGAGACAGAATCTCACTCTGTTACCCAGACTGGAGTGCAGTGGTGCCATCCCAGCTCACTGCAACCTCTGCCTCCTGGGATCAAGTGATTCTCCTGCCTCAGCCTCCTGAGTAGCTGGGATTACAGGCACCCGCCATCACACCTAGCTAATTTTTGTATTTTTAGTAGAGGCGGGGTTTCACCATGTTGGCCAGGCTGATCTCAAACTCCTGACCGCAGGTGATCTGCCCAAATCAGCCTCCCAAAATGCTGGGATTACAGGTGTGAGCCACCACACTTGGCTTTTATCAACTTATATTAAAACAAAGAATGTTGGTTACGTTTTTAAAACAGACATCTTAAAAAAGTAAAAATGGAGAAAATTAAAAAGTAGAAGTGTGAACAAGTCATACTACACATAAAATATCAAAAAATCTTATTAAAATATCTCAATATCAAACAAATTAAATGTTAAGACAAACTTATTATAAGACACTATGAGATATATTTCATATAGATAAAAAGAACATTTCACTGAGTATAAATAGCAATTGTACTATAGCTCTGTAAACATACTGCTAAATATAAAAAGGAACACTTTATAGGATGAGGAGAAATAGAAAAATCAACAACAGCAAATGAGATTTAACACATTTTTCTCAGTAACTTAGGGAAAATATATTAAGAATTCAGTAAGGATATAGAAGATTTTTTTAAAAAGTACAAGTTTTTATTGAATTGCCATTTATAACACACAGTGCATAGCAACTTCTTTTCATATTCATGTGAAACATATCTCCAAATAATCCTAGAACATATATAGGTTCTAGAACCTAAATCTAATCTCATCAAATTTCAAAGAATAAAAAGCTTACAGATAATTGTCTGTCTCTACTCCTGAAAGCACATAGAAATGGGTAAGAAAATAATAAGAAATCCGTAATTATTAGGAAAGTTAACAACACATTTATAAATAATACATGGACTAAAGAATCAATAACAATTAGAAATAGACAATATATTAATTGAAAGATAATGAAAAAATGTTATATCAATATCTATGCAATGCCACAAATCAAGTGTTTAAAGGAAAATTTACACCCATAAACAAATTTGTGAAAATGAATGGCTGAAAACTAATATATTGAGGAGTGTTTTGTTCTCAAAAACTAAAGGATTAGAATATATTAAATAACAAAGAAAATAACAAAACATACTAAATTATACTCATGTAACCAAATACCACCTGTTCCCCACAAAACTATGGAAATAAGTTTAAAAATAATAATAAACTATAATACAAATGTAAAATAAGTATCAACAAAGCCCAAAGTGTATCTAACAATAGAATTTCAAAACACATGTGACAAAAATGGATTTAGAAAGGCAAATTGATAAATTTATGGTTGGCAACTGCAATACCTTTCCTCAGTATTTGATAGAACAAATGAGTATTAGGCCAATAAGAATGTAGATGACCTGAATAAAACTGTCAACCAACTTGAATTAATTCATGTTTTTAGAACACTCTACTCAATAACAGCTGAACACACATTCTTTCCAAGTGCTCAAAGAGCATATACACAACATTCCACTAAAATTTTGATCTGCTCCCAGAAATAAGCCCAATAAACAAATTTTCCCAAGTCAACAATATATTACGCAAAATAGTTTTCAGTAAACTAACGTCCTCACGAAGCTCTGCCAGATACATGGAAAATTATTTCAAAAATAGAAATGGGCAAAAGAAGTGAGTGATATACAATAATTGAAACGGGAAAGTTTCCCTTGTCCCTCTCGCAGGACGTGCAATGGGAGCTCGCTTCTTCAGTGCCCCACTGCTCAAACCTCTAGGGGAGCATACAGAAGGGCAGGCTGTGGGGCTCCGACCCCATGGCAGTGTCTAGGTGTGAATATTTACAGCTGAAGCCCCAGTGGGCTTGTGTTACAGGGCGCTCTCTTCGTTTGCCATCTATAGGCGGCTTGTGTTAACCAGCTCAGTTACAGCCCTTTCCTTTTCACAAGCACAGAGGTACTTCTGTATCCCGGGGCTTTCGCTTTGGTGTACAGGAAGAATCAGATCATATGTGGGATGGGAGAATGAGTGCAAGGTTTTATTGAGTGCAAATAGCTCTCAGCAGATGGGGGAGCCAGAAGGGAAACGGTTTTCCCCTGGAGTCGGGCCGCTGGCGGCTCGGGCTCTCCTCCACTGCCCCGGCCCAGCTTCGCCGTTGTTCTGCTGGTCGATGGCTCGCTGGTGAGCAGGTGACTGCTGACATGCTCCTCTCCACGTCCCCATGCTTTTTCTTCTGCGGATGTGCTCCTCTGGATGTCTGGCCGCCTCTGTGTCTGTCTGCTAGGATCTCGGGTTTTTATAGGCCCAGGATGGGGGCGTGGTGAGCCAGGGTGGTCTTGGGAAATGTAACATTTGGGTGGGAAGGCAGGAGAGTCTGTCTTCACTTAGGTCTGTGGGGGTGGAGCCCTAGCCAGGGACCACACTCTCCTCTACCCAGCACTTCCCCTCCTCCCTTCGGCATTATTTAAAGTGCTTCCCAGCACTTTTGTATTATAATGCCTACTGATAGATAGCGCTATTTTTACTCAGACATAATTTTTAAAAATTAAGTTTCTACTGTGATCAGATCAACTAGGAAAGATGTAAATAGAGTTTGATCAGGTTAGAGAGGAGGAAGCTCAAATATTGGAAATCTTGAAAAGAGTTTACGTTAATCAAAAGAGGGTTTTGGCCTCCGTGTTTGCAATACCTTGAGAAATGAGTAAAAAGCTCATACTTTGGTGAAGTCAGACACAAAAGTTTGTAATAAGAAAGCAGGGTTGTGGGGTAAGGGAGGGATAGCATTGGAATAAATACCTAATGTAGATGACGGGTTGATGGGTGCAGCAAACCACCATGGCACGTGTATACTTATGTAACAAACCAGCACGTTCTGCACATGTATCCCAGAACTTAAAGTATAATGAAAAAAAAAAAGAAGAAAGAAAAGAAAAAGTGAGAATGATTATCGTAAAAGACAGATCATGATTACCTCCAGGAGAAAGGAGAGGAGTGTGATTAGAGAGAGAAATAAAGTGGACTTAAAAAAAAAAAAGAAAGAAAGAAATCAGGTGGGAGAAATCAAGAATGAAGTCAGACATAACAGCTGCAAGCTAGATGGCTGGCAAAGTAATGGAGACAGAAGAGGCTTTATGAAAAAGTGAAAAAGTTCAGGTACTGGTATCAGCTGTGGAGACCATTTCAGTCAGTAGAATTTCTGTAAATCTTATAAGAACAGATTCTTTCATTTTCATTTCAGTTCCAAAATGAAATCTTGAAATGTACAAACTTCTCAAAAATGATTCACAGAAACATAATTATCCAGATACAGAGGTTTTATTCAGGGACATTCAGTTTTCTCTTTGCCAATCTCACTTCATCTTCATAAATATATTTTGATGGTAGAATGATGGCTTTCTTCATAGCAAACCTAAAGAAGAGAGGTATTTTACCAAAAATAATATATATATAAAATGAACATGCTGTTTGTTTTATCAATAGAAATGGTTTTACAAGTGAATATCCATTTACAATATTCAGCACAGCAAACAAAAGAAATTTTTATTCTATAAAATATTTTTATCTTATAATTATTTGCTTTGATAGGTTATATCATTTATTTTTGGTGTTCAAGGACACATTTACAAACTGGTAAGAAGAGGTTATAAATATTATAATAGTATTTTTACTTTCAGCAAGTCTCATTGTTAAATATTATAGAATTCTATAGCAAGCAAATGGAAAACAAAAAAAGGCAGGTGTTGCAATCCTAGTCTCTGATAAAACAGACTTTAAACCAACAAAGATCAAAAGAGACAAAGAAGGCCATTACATAATGCTAAAGGGATCAATTCAACAAGAAGAGCTAACTATCCTAAATATATATGCACCCAATATAGGAGCACCCAGATTCATAAAGCAAGTCCTTAGAGACCTACAAAGAGACTTAGACTCCCACACAATAATAATGGGAGACTTTAACACCCCACTGTCAACATTAGACAGATCAACGAGACAGAAAGTTAACAAGGATACCCAGGAATTGAACTCAGCTCTGCACCAAGTGGACCTAATAGACATCTACAGAACTCTCCACCCCAAATCAACAGAATATACATTCTTCTCAGCACCGCACCGCACTTATTCCAAAATTGACCACATAGTTGGAAGTAAAGCACTCCTCAGCAAATGTAAAAGAAGAGAAATTATAACAAACTGTCTCTCAGAGCACAGTGCAATCAAACTAGAACTCAGGATTAAGAAACTCACTCAAAACCGCTCAACTACATGGAAACTGAACAACCTGCTCCTGAATGACTACTGGGTACATAAAGAAAGGAAGGCAGAAATAAAGATGTTCTTTGAAACCAATGAGAACAAAGACACAACATACAAGAATCTCTGGGACACATTCAAAGCAGTGTGTAGAGGGAAATTTATTGCACTAAATGCCCACAAGAGAAAGCAGGAACGATTTAAAATTGACACCTTAACATCATAATTAAAAGAACTAGAGAAGCAAGAGCAAACACATTCAAAAGCTAGCAGAAGGCAAGAAATAACTAAGATCAGAGCAGAACTGAAGGAAATAGAGACACAAAAAAACCCTTCAAAAAATCAATGAATCCAGGAGCTGGTTTTTTGAAAAGATCAACAAAATTGATAGACCACTAGCGAGACTAACAAAGAAGAAAAGAGAGAAGAATCAAATAGATGCAATAAAAAATGATAAAGGGGATATCACCACTGATCCCACAGAAATACAAACTACCATCAGAGAATACTATAAACACCTCTATGCAAATAAACAAGAAAATCTAGAAGAAATGGATAAATTTCTGGACACATACACCCTCCCAAGATTAAACCAGGAAGAAGTTGAATCTCTGAATAGACCACTAACAGGCTCTGAAATTGAGACAATAAATAATAGCTTACCAACCAAAAAAAGTCCAGGACCAGATGGATTCACAGCCGAATTCTACCAGAGGTACAAGGAGGAGCTGGTACCATTCCTTCTGAAACTATTCCAATCAATAGGAAAAGAGGGAATCCTCCCTAACTCATTTTATGAGGCCAGCATCATCCTGATACCAAAGCCTGGTGGAGACACAACTAAAAAAGAGAATTTTAGACCAATATCCCTGATGAACATTGATGCAAAAATCCTCAATAAAATACTGGCAAACCGAATCCAGCAGCACATCAAAAAGCTTATCCACCATGATCAAGTGGGCTTCATCCCTGGGATGCAAGGCTGGTTCAACATATGCAAATCAATAAATGTAATCCAGCATATAAACAGAACCAATGACAAAAACCACATGATTATCTCAATAGATGCAGAAAAGGCCTTTGACAAAATTAAACAGCCCTTCATGCTAAAAACTCTCAAGAAATTAGGTATTGATGGGATGTATCTCAAAATAATGAGAGCTATCTATGACAAACCCACAGCCAATATCATACTGAATGGGAAAAAACTGGAAACATTCCCTTTGAAAACTGGTGCAAGACAGGGATGCCCTCTCTCACCACTCCTATTCAACATAGTGCTGGAAGTCCTGGCCAGGGCAATCAGGCAGGAGAAGGGAATAAAGAGCATTCAATTAGGAAAAGAGGAAGTCAAATTGTCCCTGTTTGCAGATGACATGATTGTATATCGTCTCAGCCCAAAATCTCCTTAAGCTGATAAGCAACTTCAGCAAAGTCTCAGGATACAAAATCAATGTGCAAAAATCACAAGCATTCTTACACACTAGTAACAGACAAACAGAGAGCCAAATCATGAGTGAACTCCCATTCACAATTGCTTCAAAGAGAATAAAACACCTAGGAATCCAACTTACAAGGGATGTGAAGGAACTCTTCAAGGAGAACTACAAACCACTGCTCAATGAAATAAGAGGGGATACAAACAAATGGAAGAACATTCCATGCTCATGGGTAGGAAGAATCAATATCGTGAAAATGGCCATACTGCCCAAGGTAATTTATAGATTCAATGCCATCCCCAACAAGCTACCAATGACTTTCTTCACAGAATTGGAAAAAACTACTTTAAAGTTCATATGGAACCAAAAAAGAGCCTGCATAGCCAAGTCAATCCTTAGCCAAAAGAACAAAGCTGGAGGCATCATGCTACCTGGCTTCAAGCTATACTACAAGGCTACAGTAACCAAACAGCATGGTACTGGTACCAAAACAGAGATATAGATCAATGGAACAGAACAGAACCCTCAGAAACAATGCCGCATATTTACAACTATCTGATCTTTGACAAACTTGACAAAAACAAGAAATGGGGAAATGATTCCCTATTTAATAAATGGTGCTGGGAAAACTGGCTAGCCATATGCAGAAAGCTGAAACTGGATCCCTTCCTTACACCTTATACAAAAATTAATTCAAGATGGATTAAAGACTTACATGTTAGACCTAAAACCATAAAAACCCTAGAAGAAAACCTAGGCAATACCATTCAGGACATAGGCACGGGCAAGGACTTCATGTCTAAAACACCAAAAGCAATGGCAACAAAAGCAATGGCAACAAAAGCCAAAATTGACAAATGGGATCTAATCAAGCTAAAGAGCTTCTGCACAGCAAAAGAAACTAGCATCAGAGTAAACAGGCAACCTACAGAATGGGAGAAAATTTTTGCAATCTACTCATCTGACAAAGGGCTAATATCTGGAATCTACAATGAACTCCAACAAATTTACAAGAGAAAAACAAACAACCCCATCAAAAAGTGGGCGAAGGATATGAACAGACACTTCTGAAAAGAAGGCATTTATGCAGCCAAAAGACATATGAAAAAATGCTCATCATCACTGGCCATCAGAGAAATGCAAATCAAAACCACAATGAGATACCATCTCACACCAGTTAGAATGGCGATCATTAAAATGTCAGGAAACAACAGATGCTGGAGAGGATGTGGAGAAACAGGAACAGTTTTACACCGTTGCTGGGACTGTAAACTAGTTCAACCATTGTGGAAGACAGTGTGGCGATTCCTCAGGGATCTAGAACTAGAAATACCATTTGACCCAGCCATCACATTACTGGGTATATACCCAAAGGATTATAAATCATGCTGCTATAAAGACACATGCACATGTATGTTTATTACGGCACTATTCACAAAAGCAAAGACTTGGAACCAACCCAAATGTCCAACAATGATAGATTGGATTAAGACAATATGGCAGATATACACCATGGAATACTATGCAGCCATAAAAAATGATGAGCTCATGTCCTTTGTCGGGACATGGATGAAGCTGGAAACCATCATTCTCAGCAAACTATCACAAGGACAAAAAACCAAACACCGCATATTCTCACTCATAGGTGGAAATTGAACAATGAGGACACATGGACACAGGAAAGGGAACATCACACACCGGGGCCTGTTGTGGGGTGGGGGGAGGGAGGCGGGTTAGCATTTGGAGATATACCTAATGTTAAATGACGAGTTACTGGGTGCAGCACATCAACATGGCACATGTATACATATGTAACTAACCTGCACGTTGTGCACATGTACCCTAAAACTTAAAGCATAAAAAAAGAAAAAAAGAATTCTATAGCATTGTGAAGGGGATAAATTTCAGGCATTGGAAGGACTGTCAAAATATTTCTTCTCTGCTAATTTATATCCACCTAGAAAACTGTTGAGCGATGAGCCCTGATTCTGTTTCTAGACAGTTATTTCTTGCTTTCTCTCTTGCTTCACAGTAATAACTCTGGCTCCAGCAACATCATACATTTAGATATTTGCTCAATCCTATTATACTTCATGAAAAGTTTCAGAATTATTTTGTACATACAACTATAGTAACAAATCAGCTGGACTTCTGTTTGTACTTAAGTTGTAAAAAGCTTTAAATAATGTTTCTTTTACAGTAACAATGAGAAAAAGTCAGATTATAACTTTCCTTGAACCCATCAGAAAACTGAAGGCATGAGGCAACCAAGGAACGTAAATTACAAGCAGAGAAAAGTATAAGGAGAGTCAGGGCACACAGACTGTATCTCCTGTGGTAGAACATTGGAAGAAGAGGCACAGGCCACCATTTAAGTGAATGTAAATGAATCAGGTAAATTTTAATGAATGGCCAAAGGCCAAATATAGGATAGCATGTCATTTTTGAATAGTTTGGGGCCACCCACCTAAGTGAAAATGATACTCTTTTAGCTTTTTCCTACATACCTTCACTGGGTGCTTACAAAAACCAAACAAACAAGCAAGCAAACAAACAAGCAACAAAAAAAGAAAAGAACAGAAGAGAGAGAGAGAAACAAAAAGAGATTGGAAGAAGGAGAGAAGACTGAAAAAAAGCTCTATCAGTAATGACAAAATTTAGTACATGATCAGTGATTGTGGGGTCACAGGCCCATAGTAACACTCATTTCTCGGACCCTTCTCTTAGAGGAGGCAGAAGACTTAAGCCACAAATGAAGAGACAGCATAGCTGCTCCCAAGGTATAGGAAAAGACATTTGTGGCTAGAGGAAGGGTAGAAAGAAACTAATAAACCCCTCTATTACTGAAGGGAGGTAGAAAACCATCTTGGGCCCAAGATACTCTATTGCTACCAAGCATAGGACTCATTCCACTGAGGGAAGGAAAGGAAACTCCTAAGACCAGCTACAAACATAAGCAAAGTTTGACTGCCATAGGAAAGGGTGAAAATAATGAGAAAGTTCCCACAATTTTGTCTCAGATTCAAAGAGCCTGTTTAAGACTGAGGCTGGACCAGAACAAAGGACATTCCTGACCCATCACGAGCCTAACAGAGAAGTCTAAGGATGAGAAAAGGCAGAAGCACAGGGTGAGAGTTGGAGGATGGGGAGAAAATGCTAAAAGTTGTTGATGAAGAACTAACACTGAGAAAAAACCTCTGAGACTAAAGTCCCCACCGTAAGCATAAAACAGCAGACCACCACTGGAGGAACTTGAAGACTGGGTCACTGACATTAACCATAGCCAAAGTAAAAACAAAACCTAAACCTCGTTCCTTGCCTTGACTATCCTAACTCATAGTTTTATGTCCTGAGAGAAGAGGCATGTTCATTTCAAGATGTAAATACTATTTGCCTCAGCATTTACAGTTTTACACATAGCATCCAGTATTTAATTTTTAAAATGATAACATATACTATTTTAATGTATGTAACAACATAAGCGGAACAAAACCCCAACACATTGTCCAGAAACAACACAATCAAAAGGATCTGACTCAGAGATTACCCATAACCCACTCTCCAATAATGATGTTAAAATATCTGTATTAATATTTTAAAGGATCTAATGAAAAAGATAAGTAACATGCATACATGGATGAGAAATTTTAACAGAGAAATACAAACTATAAGAATCAAATGAAAGGCCAAGGTGAAAAAAGCTCTGATATTATAAAAGAGGAAAGCTTCGTGGGCTTGGTAGTAGATTTGAAACAGTCCTCTGGCCTATATACTAAGGTCTCAGAGTTTGCTTGCCTTTTTTTGGGTCCATATTGGCTCAAAGGGAGATTGTTCCATGAGCCCCGGGTTGAAGCTACAGAAGTTCCTATTACATAGTCTGCACTACATTCTAATAATCTAACAAGTCACTAAATGCATCCCAGATTCCAGGAGAGGGGAATTGGACTCCCATTTGCTACCCAAATAAGAGAAGTAGCAAAGAATTTTTAGATATCTTTAATCTCTCATCATGGATGTATTTCCCATTCCTTCTTCCACATGCAAACAGTCATCTGTTAAAACTGATTAGTGATATATCTATTAATATAAAATATTCAAATGCAAGTAACTTCAGAAGGTAAATTTTTGTAGATTTTACAAGGATAAACAGAAAACAAAGAAAGTAGAAGGAAATCATATTTTATTGTCCTAAATCTTTAATTTATACTCTAATGGAACGTCATATACTAGGCTAGGAATCTGTTTTACCTATAACCTACCTAAAGTGTTTAACTTATTTTTCTGATATTTATCTCTAAGTCACTTATATCATAATTCCTCAATTATTTCTAGAATAATAATTATATATTTTAAAACATATGTTTTTCTGTTTTATATCCAAGTGTTTTCAAATTTAATCTTATATTCTATTGCCATTATGCTAAAAAAAAAAGGTAAGATATTAAAGGTAAACTTAGACAACAAGTTCTTTCTTTTTCTATGGTAAAAGCCTAATCTAATTAATTTTATTGCCCACTGGATTTAATGAATTATCTGAATAAGTTGATACAGTAGGGTGGCCTTTTTGCAAGAAACATTAAGAGAAATGCATGTTTTAAACAGTTGAAGCAGTTTTATTAGAATCTTCAAAAATAGGCCTATCTATAGTATTTCATGCTTTTATTTTAAACTTTCTTCTTTTATTGCCAATAAAGGCAGAAATGTTGAGAAGACAGAGGGTGAGTCCGTAAGCCAAATGTTGACAAGAATTATATTTTTACTCTGAGTCTATTTTTTTACTTAAATGGTTTCTCCCAAAAGTTAAGAAAAAGCATTATGACTCATATTTATGACTGATTCTGAATCTACAGAAATGAAATAAATTTGTCATTTGTACCGATTTAAAAATGAAACAAAAATTTTGAATAACTTTTGAAGTATGATATGTAGAACTTTTTTTGCTACTTTAAAAATGTATTCTAATTTGACTAAAAATTTTTAAAGAACCTAGAGAATTAATTTGATCACTTTAAATGTTTTAATCAAAAATTCTGCATACTATTTCATTGCCATCTAAAGCAATTAGTCATATCATCTGTTTATTAAATTTCAGAATGCATATGTTTTAATTTTGGCCTTTTTCATATCAGATACACTTAAAACTTTATATATGACTTGAATTATAATTATAAGAAATAGTTAGGACCTACAAGGTTAATTTTATGCCTTTATTTATAATGTTGCTTTTAGTCTTTGAGGAAAGAAATTGTCTTTGTTCTTTTAGTGAGCTTAATAAGTTGACATTTTAGTAAAATTTTGTTCATATCGCGTTGGTCTGATATATTGAACTTCTGATTAGCAACTCAATGATAAGCTATGCTTAGAAACTTCAATACCTTTTCTAGTGATAGGATATGATACTAGCCTGTAATCCATGTAGTTTTCCTATTTCAAAATGTGTTTAGGCACTTTGATCAATACATTATCTTCTGAAGTGTGTAGAGGGTGCTTCCAGGTCATTGTAAGGAAACATACTCTGCCCCGTCCACATCTGTACTTTTGCAGGGAGCGTTATTTGCACTTTTCAACCTTAATTTACTTTACTTCAGAGTTTTACAAGTCTTGAACATACCCTGAAGGGTATTTTTGTTAGGGAAATTCTATTATCTTCAAAAAAGAAAGTATGATCAGAAGGTTTAAGGAAAAATTAACAAATGAGTAGGTATATCCTTTGACTTCAGTTTAAATTACAAAATGCAGTCTTCACTAATTTCCCTTTAAATTTAAATCAAAGTATTTATTTCACATAGAAAATTAGAATTTTTAATTACTAACACATTACATTTAACAGAAATAAAATGTAATTATTTTTTACCCTACTGCACAAAGATTTGTTAAACGGAAGACCTGTTAATTTAAAAGCTATTACAAGTTATGATTAATCTTAATAGTCACAATACTTATTGGGAATAAATTGCTTGAACCTTTAATTAAAAGTTAAATAGTCATTAAAACTATGTTATTTGGAAAGGAAAGGGTCTTAAGTTCAAATTTTTCTAATTTAGTTTTAAATCTAGTTAAAAGTTAAACTGTAAAATCTTTCAGTGTACTGGTTTTGAACTAATAGTTGGAGAGATACTGATATGGTGTGCTTTTCTCTACTTTGATACTAAAACACAGCACAACAAAAATTATCTTTATGTAAATGGTAACATCATTGACATCCATGAATTCTGCTTTTTTTTTTTTTTTTTTTTTAACAGCAATTGCCAAAGCATAACCCCATTTGGATTCAATAAATTTCCTGATTCTTGATGGATTTTTTTGGCGCACTATCTTTGGACAGGATAAATGTGATGAAAAAACAATTATACATAAGTCAATTAACCCATGATAAATACCGGCAATTAAGACACCATAGCATACTAAAAATGAATACTGCATCAATTGAAACTTGAAAGCAAACACACTGGAATAAGTCTCTATATTTTATAATTTTTTAATGTCTTTGATCACCCTAAAAAAGAAAAAGAAAAATAAATAGTTTCCCCTTGAGCTATGGAGTCTGATTAAAAATGTAAAGAATAGGAGTGAGAAGGATGGGACTCATCCTTCACTGAGCATATAATAAAATATATTTACTAAGATGAATGAATATGACAAGCTGTGTTCTTTCAGAACATTTAAAAGTCTGCAAAAGGTAGATTGCTTCTTTGACTACAGAAATTTATGAAAAATTTCTTGTCGAGGTAGGAATTCAGTATTCAAATTGTGCATGAACCTTGAGATTATCAATATTTTCCATCTTGAAATACACAAAAATGATTTCCCAGAGAAAGCACAACTCTATCTGCAGCTTCCTAAATGTCCATTTTTTTTTTTTTTTTTTTTTTTTTTGAGACGGAGTCTGGCTCTGTCGCCCAGGCTGGAGTGCAGTGGCACGATCTCGGCTCACTGCAAGCTCCGCCTCCCGGGTTCACGCCATTCTCCTGCCTCAGCCTCCCGAGTAGCTGGGACTACAGGCGCCCGCCACTACACCGGGCTAATTTTTTGTATTTTTAGTAGAGACAGGGTTTCACCGTGTTAGCCAGGATGGTCTTGATCTCCTGACCTCACGATCCACCTTCCTCGGCCTCCCAAAGTGCTGGGATTACAGGTGTGAGCCACCGCACCTGGCCCTAAATGTCCATTTTTAAAATAAAAAAATTACTTG
This sequence comes from Pongo pygmaeus, assembly GCF_028885625.2. NCBI lineage: Eukaryota > Metazoa > Chordata > Mammalia > Primates > Hominidae > Pongo > Pongo pygmaeus. The sequence goes on along the minus strand of NC_072386.2, from coordinate 46,802,290 downwards.
ATTATTCTTTTATTGTATTATTATATTATTATATAATCTTTTATTATATTATTATATTATATAGCTGTGGGGTATCGCTCTTCCTGACCTCACACTCTAACTTTGATAAATTATATTAATTTGAATTGTCTCCACATCTTGCAAGATTAAGACCCAGAAAGTCTGATGAAGTGAGTTACAATGAAAGCATTTTTCTAAAGCTAGGGTGAGTAAATTTATCTATTTTTTTCTTTTTTTTAATAGACTTCACAACATAGTATATGGCAACTGCAAGTTCTTTCTGTTTCTTAAAGTAAAGCTCAAACCCTTTTTAATGGAAAAAAATTTATGATTATTTAGTATTTTGAAACTTCAGTTTACATTTCAGAGTACAAAGATCAGAGGTGATTGTCAAGATTAAATGAGATAATGTATTGCACAATGTTTAGGTCCAAATCTTGGCTCAGGTCAGTAATCAGCTTATTGACTTGGGTGGGTTACTTAACCTCTCTGCCAGCCAACTTTCTTGTCAAAAACATGAGAATAAAAATACTCTTTACGTATGAGACAATACATGAGATAATGTCTGTAGAGCACTCAACACCACCTCCTGTTCATATTAAATGCTTATTAAATATGAGTTGTTGCTGCTTTCACTGAGACTATATAAAGTATCTTGTTCTGGCTTTGGCAGAACATATACAAAACAAAACAAAACAAAATAACCTAAAATCAAAATGCTAGGAACTACAAGGTTAGACCTCATTTCTTTCGAGGTATCCTTTACCTCGTCGCCATCATCAGCTTCACCATCATTTCCAACAGCATCCTCCAGGAATGAGTAGGCCTCCATTTTAAAAGTGGATAAACACACAGAGGAAATTAGGGATTGAATACTTCTATGCATTCTTCAATTTTATGTTATCCTTGCTGAACATTATAGAAAATTAAATCACTGATAACATTGAAAACATCCCCCAAACTCTTAAGTTACTTACCATGAGCTGATTTAAATGATTGGCGGTCATACAGAAAGGCCTCATTTAAAATCTCTGATTTACCACAGACATTTTTGAAAGGCTAATATTCCCATTATATTGAGTAGACAAGAAAACCCACTCTCTTTCAATCAGGATTTCTCAGTTTTAATTTCAGGAATATATTTTTTCAGAAGAAATCAATCTGTGACCAAAAACAAAAGTATTAAGATATTTGTTTCCTGACTAATCCTCCATTAAGACACAGATAAGTTGTTGAAATGCATATTTGATAAATAAACTGAGATTGAAACTTAACTTTCATTATGGTTAAGATGGTAAAATTAATTGTACATTCTCTTACCAAATATTTACATATCAGTAATAAATTAGCAACATTAGAGTCAAATTTGAAACCACAAGATAGCATAAAACTTGAAGATTATTTAAAGAATGAAAGAACAAATTATTTAGTATATATGAATAATATGTAATGAAGCGTGATAATGCTTTCTTTTTTCCAAAAGCTTTCACAAATAATTCTAGGGAGAAAAATCAGCATATCAAAGATTTCAGAGTACAGCCTATATGTAGAAGACCAGTTAGGTTCATGATTAGGTAATGGGCATATGTGGTGAATGGTAGGAGTCCTCAGGGAATGTGAGATGGATTTGAAGTTATTATGAGTAGAAACACACAAATACACTGATATGGTTTGGCTGTGTCCCCACTCAAATCTCACCTTGAATTGTAATAATCCCCATGTGTCAAGGGCAGGGATAGGTGGAGATAATTGAATCATAGAGGTGGTTTCTCCCATACTGTTCTCATGGTAGTGAATATGTCTCATGAGACCTGAGGGTTTTATAAATGGGAGTTCCCTTACACACACTCTGTTGCCTGCTGCCATGTAAGACATGACTTTGCTCCTCATTTGCCTTCTTTCATGATTGTGAGGCCTTCCCAGCTATATGGAACTGTGAGTCAATTAAACCTCTTTCCCTTATAAATTACCCAGTCTTGGATATGTCTTTATTAGCAGGATGAGAACAGATTAATGGGCTTTGGTAGAAACTGAATGTTTGACTATGAGTCATCAAGTAACCATGTGACCCTGAACTGCCTATCATGAACTGGGTGCTTTCTGACCCATCTAGCCATGAAGTGGGGCATACACAGCAGCATTCCATCATCAAATAGAAGTGGTATATATCTGATCAGGATTAAGCAGTTCCTGAAAGCACAAGTAAGTTACATGAAGAAGTGGTTCAAATGCCCATGGTCCCCACTCCTGCTGTCCTTCCTTTTCTCCCCGAGATGGCACTGATGGCCTTATGGGGAGCTTTCTATGATAAGTTGACAGAGGAAGAGAAGACTAGGCCCTGGTTTATAGACAGCGTTGCACAATATGCAGGCACCACCCAAAAGTGGACAGCTGCCACTCTATAGTCCCTTTCGAGGATATCCCTGAAGGAAAATGGCAAAGGGAAATCTTTCCAGTCAGCAGAGTTTTGATCAGTGCATCTGGTTGTGCACTTTGCTTAGGAGAAATGGGCAGATGTTGTGATTATATGCTGATTCATGGGCTGTAGTCAATGGTTTGGCTGGATGGTCAAGGACTTGGAAGAAGCATGACTGGAAAATTGGTGACAAAGAAATTTGAGGAAGAGGTATCTGGATGGATCTCTCTGAGTGGTCAAAAACTGTGAAGATATTTGTATCTCATGTGAGTGCTCACCAAAGGGTGTCCTCTGCAGAAAAGGATTTTAATAATCAAGTGGGTAGGATGGCTTGTTCTGTGGACACTATTCAGCCTCATTCCCCAGGCACCCCTGTCATTGCCCAATAGGCACATGAGCAAAGTTGCCATGGTGGCAGGGATGGGCTCAGCAACATGGACTTTCACTCACCAAGGCTGTCCTGGCTATGGTGCCCAATTTGCCAGCAGCAGAGACCAACATCCAGCCCTTAATATAACACCATTCCTCAGGGTGATCAGCCAGCAACTTGGTGTCAGGTTGATTATACTGGACTTCTTCCATTATGGAAAGGACAGCAGTTTGTCCTAACTGGAATAGACAATCTGGATATGGGTTGCCTATCCTGCACACAATGTTTCTGCCAAGACTACCATCCCTGGACTCAGGGAATGCCTTATCTACCATCATGGTATTCCACATAGCATTGCCTCTGACCAAGGCACTCAGTTTATGGCTGAAGAAGTGTGGCAGGGCCAGGCGTGGTGGCTCACACCTGTAATCCCAGCACTTTGGGAGGCCGAGGTGGGCAGATCGTGAGGTCAGGAGATGGAGACCATCCTGGCTAACACGGTGAAACCCCGTCTCTACTAAAAATACAAAAAATTAGCTGGGCGCGGTGGCGGGCACCTGTAGTCCCAGCTACTCGGGAGGCTGAGGTGGGAGAATGGTGTGAAACCGGGAGGCGGAGCTTAGAGTGAGCAGAGATAGTGCCACTGCAGTCCAGCCTGGGGGACAGAGTGAGATTCCATCTCAAAAAAAAAAAAAAAGAAGTGCCGCAGTGGGCTCATTATCAGGAAATTCACTGGTTTTACCATGTTCCCCATCGTCCTGAAGCAGCTGGATTGATAGAATGATGAAATGGCCTTTTGAAGTCACAATTACAAGGCAAAATGGTTGAAAATACTTTGCAGGGCTAGGGCAAAGTTCAGAAGAAGGCTGTGTATGCTCTAAATGAGGATCCAATATATGGTACTGTTTCTCTCAAAGCCAGGATTCATGAGTCCAGGAATCAAGGGGTAGAAGTGGAAATGGCACTACTCACCATCACCTCTAGTGATCCACGAGCAAAATTTTTGCTTCCTCTTCCCATGACATTACATTCTGCTGGCCTAGAGGTCTTAGTTCCAGAAGGAGGAATGCTGCCACCAGGAGACACAACAATGATTCCATTAAACAAAGTAGATAGCAACCTGGCCACTTCAGGCTCCTCCTACCTTTAAGTCAACAGGCTAACAAGGGAGTTACAGTGTTGGCTGGGGGGATTGACCCAGACAATCAAGATGAAATCTGTTTACTACTTCACAACGGAGGTAAGAAAAAGTATGCATGGAATACAGGAGATCCCTTATGGCATCTCTTGGTATTATCATGCCCTGTGATTAAGGTCAATGGGAAACCACAGCAACCCAATTCAGGCAGGACTACAGATGGTCCAGATCCTTCAGGAATGAAGATTTGGGTTACTCCATCAGGTAAAAAACCATGACCTGCTGAGGTGCTTGCTGAAGGCAAAGGGAATACAGAATGGGTAGTAGAAGAAGCTAGTCATGAGTGCTAACTATTACTATGTGACCGGTTGCAGAAACGAGAACAGTAATTGTCCTGAATATTTCCTCCTTATTTTTTTTAAGAACGGGTTTGTGCATGTATACACTTGAACTAAAAAAAAGATTATTTTATTTTCTTTCGTTTTCCTTTAACACGTGACATAAGATTTATTGACTTTATGTTAGCATTTAAGTGTTGTTAACTTTATGTAATAGCATTTGGTTTGGGGATTGGTGTGCTTCTGCTTGTATGAAGGATAGCTGTATTATGTTAGGTGTAATTATGACCTTATTATTGTCTTTATTTGAAGATTATGTATGATTTCAGGAGATGCGTACAGGTTCAAATTGACAAGGACTGGACTTGTGATGATTAGTATTGAGTGTCAACTGTATTGAATTGAAGGATGCAAAGTACTGTTCCTGGGTGTGTCTGTGAGGGTATTACCAAGGAGATTAACATTTGAGTCAGTGGACTGGGAGTGGCAGACCCATCCTGGATCTGAGTGGGCACCATCTAATTGGCTGCCAGTATGGCTAGGATAAAAGCAGGCAGAGAAATGTGAAAGGACTAGACTGGTTAAGTCTTGCAGCCATCATCTTTCCCCCGTGCTGGATGCTTCCTGACCTTGAACATTGGACTCCAAGTTCTTCAGGTTTTGGACTCTTGGACTTACACCAGTGGTGTGCCAGGGGTTATTGGACCTATGACCACAGACTGAAGGCTGCACTGTCAGCTGCCCTATTTTTGAAGTTTTGGGATTTAGACTGGCTTCCTTGCTCCTCAGCTTGCAGACAGCCTTTGCAGTACTTCCCATTGTGATCATATGAATCCATGCTCCTCAATAAACTCCCCTTTATGTATACATCTATCCTATAAGTTCTGTCCCTCTAGAGAACTCTAATACATACACATAGAAATGTGCACATGTGTATATATATGTCTATGTGCATATTTATATATTTATTCTGTATATACTTTACATATAATAAATGTTGTATGTATTCTGACTGCTCCACCAAACAGCCATTCTCCAATACTAGGAAACACAGAAAACATAAAAGAGCTTGAAGAAAATATGCTTCCCCTAGGCTTTAACTTTTATACTTACAGTAGATAGGAGGGAGAATCAGGCAACAATGATGGAAATGTCATCCACAGGTGTCTGTTGACTTTCAAGTTAAACTGAAAAGGTTTCTACTTAAGAAAATAATGTTTAGTATTTACTACACACACCCCATAAAGATAAACTAAAGTGCACAGACACATAGAAAACATGTTTTCATTCTCCATTCAATGAGAATTACGTCTTGTTTTATTGAGCTTTACTATATTGTGCTTTACAAATCTGTGTATTTTACAAATAGCAGGTTTGTGGCAACCTTGCCCCAGATAAATCTATTGGCAGCATTTTTTTCCAAATGCGTTTGCTCACTTGATGTCTCTGTTTCACATTTTGGTAATTTTTTCAATATTTTATTATTTTTATTATGTCCATAATAGTGATCTGTGATCAATGACATTTCATGTTACTATTATAATTGTTTCAGGGTGCCATAAACTATGTTCATATAAAGCTGAAAACTTAACAAATGTTGTACGTGTTCTGACTGCTCCAACAAACAGCCATTCCCCAATCTCCCTCCCTCTCCTCAGGCCTCCTCGTTCCCTGAGACACAATAATATTGAAATTATGTCAATTAATAATGCCTTCTAAGTGTTTAAGCAAAAGAAAGAGTCACCTATCTCTCACTTTAAATAAAAAAAAAAACTAGAAATGATTAAGCTTAGTAAGGAAGGCATGTTGAAAGCCGAGACAGGCAGAAAGAGTCCTCTTGCACAAGTTAGCCAAGTTGTGAATGCAAAAGAAAAGTTCTTGAAGGAAATTAAAAGTGCTACTCCAGTGAACACAAGAATAATAAGAAAACAAAACAAGCTTATTTTTGATATAAACAAAGATTTAGTGGTCTGAATAGAAGACAAATGCAGCAGAATATTCCCTAAGCCAAAACCCAATCCAGAACAAGGCCCTAAGTCTTTTCAATTCTATGAAGGATAAGAAAGGTGAGGAAGGTGCAGAAAAGTAGTTTGAAGTTAGCAGAGGCTGACTGATGAGGTTTAAGGAAAGAAGCCTTTTTTATAACATAAAAGCATAGAATGAAGCAGCAACTGCAGATGAAGAAGCTGCAGTAATCTATCCAGAGGATCTAGGTAAGATCATTGATGAAGGTGTCAATGCTAAACAACATGAGTTTCAATATAGACAAAACAGCCTTATACTGTATTGGAAGAAGATGCCATCTAAGACTTTCATAGCTAGAAAAGAAAAGTTAGTGCCTGGATTCAAAGTTTCAAAGGACAAGCTGACTCTTTTGTTAGGGACTAATGCAACTGGTGACTATGTTGAAGTCAGTGTGCATTTACAGTTCTGAACATTCCAAAGACCTTAAAAAATAAGCCAAATCTACTCTGCTGGTAATCTATAAAGTGAACAACAAAGCCTGAATGACAACACATCTGTTTAGAGTGTGGTTTACCGAATATTTTAAGCCCACTGTTGAGACATACTTCCCAGAAAAAAAAAAATTTCAAAATTATTACTGCTCATTGACAATGCACCTGGTCACCCAAGAGCTCTGATGACAATATATTAGGTTGGTGAAAAAGTAATTCAGATTTTTGACATTAAAAGTGATTAGTTAGGTAATCAATGTCATTTTCATGCCTACAAACAATATTTATTCTGCAGACCTTGGATCAAAGAGTATTTTTGACTTTCAGGTCTTGTGATTTAAGAAATAAATTTTGTAGGGCTATAGCAGTCATAGATAGTGATTTATCTGACGGATCTGGGCAAAGTTTATTGAAAACTTTCTGGAAAGGATTATTCATTCTAGATGTCATTTAAGAACATTGGCAATTCATTAGTAGGAGTTTGGAGCAAGTTGATTCCAGCTCTCATAGATGACTGTCAGGGGTTCCAGACTTCAATGGAGAAAGTCACTGCAGATGTTTTGGAATAGCAAGAGAACTAGAATTAGAAGTGGAATAGCAAGAGAACTAGAATTAGAAGATGTGACTGACTTACATCAATCTTATGATAAAGACTTGAATGGAAGAGAAGTTGCTTTTTATGAATGATCAAAAACAATAGTTTCTGGAGACAAAACCTACTCCTGATGAAGATGCTGTGAACATTATTGAAATGACGGCAAAGGATTTAGAGCATTGCATAAACTTAGTAGGTAAAAGAGTAGCAAGGTTTGAGAGGATTTATGCCAATTTTGAAAGATGTTCTACTGTGGGTATAATGCTATCAAAGAGTATCACATCATACAGATAATTATTTCTGAAAGAAAGAGTACATCAATGTGGCAATCTTCATTGCTTTCTTATTTAAGCTACCTCCACAGTCAACCCAATCTTCAGCAACCATGGCCGAGAAGAGTCACCTCTCTCTCCCCTCCTGGCTATTACGATCCACATCGCAGCGGGGTGAGGCACCCCTTGCGATATGAGGAGTAATAGCACACCCCTCTCCCCCACAGCTATTACGATCCACATCGCAGGGGCCTGAGGCACCCCCTGCAATAGGGGGATCAATAGCACCCCCTCTCCGCCCATGGCTATGATGATCCATGGTGGATTCACAGTCTGTTTATGATATTGTGAGTAATATCATGTGCCCCTCTGGAAATTGTGAACTATTTCACAGATGGGTGTGCACCCTCGGTGTACAGAGGGTGCACACCCGTCTGTATTGGGAGTAATAACATCCTCTTCCTCCCTGAATATTAAGAACAGGAGTGTTTCTACTCCCTGCGATATTGGGTGTCATATCCTCCTCTCCCACGTTGAAATTAGAAACGATATCACTGGGGGTGTGCACACCTTCTGTGATATTTAAAGTAATATCATCCTCTTCCTTCCAGGATCATGGGAACAATATCCCTGGCGGGTGTACACTTTCTGCCATATATGTAGTAATATCATCCCCTCTGCCTTCGAATATTATTAAGGACCATCTCACACGGGGGTGTACAACCCCTGCGATATTGGGAATACTATTGTCCTCTTTCCCCCCTGCATATTTGGAAAAATATCAGAGTGAGTGTACACCTCCTGAGATATGGGGATTAATATCCTCTTCTCCCTTTCTGGATATTAGAAACAATATCACACGGGGGTTTACACTTTCTTCGATATCTGGAGTAATGTCATCCTCTCCAGTTTTGAATGGCAAGAACAATATCTCAGGGGGGATGTACACCCCCTGCCATCTTGTGAGTAATATTACGCTCTCCCCCACTTAATATTAGGAACAAAATCCCAGCGTTGGCGTACACCTCTACTATATGGAAAGTAATACCGTCCTCTCCCTTCCTGGATTTTAGGGACAATATTACAGGGTGGGTGTACACAGCCGGCAATATTGAAAGTAATATCATCCTCTCCCCCTCCGGATATTAGGAACAATATCACAGAAGGGTAGAAGGGTTGTACACTCTCTGCGATACTGGGAGTAATATCATTTTCGCCTCCCCTGAATATTAGGAGCAATATCCCTGGGTGGATGTACACCCACTATTATATTGGGAGTCAGGTCATACTCTACCCCCTGGATATTAGAAGCAATATCACAAAGTGGGTGTACACCCACGGCGATAATGAGAGCAATATCATGCTCTCCCACCCTGGATATTAGGAACAACATCACAGGTGGGTGTACATCCCCTGCAGGGCAAAGAATAATATTATCTTCCCTTCCTTTAGCTATTGAGAACAATATCACATGGGGGCTACAGCCCCTGCACTATTGGGAGTAATATCGTTCTCTCTTATTCTGGATGGTAGGAAAAATATCACAGGCGGAGTGTACAACCTCTGTGATATTGAGAGTAATATCATCCTCTCCCAAAGTGGATGTTAGGAACCATATCACAAGGGGCGTGTACATTTCTTCGATATTGGTAGCAATATCATCCTCTCCTCCCTGGATATAAGAAACAATATGACAGGCGGGGTGGACACCCCCGCGATATGGGAAGTAATATCCCTACCTGGATATTTGGATCCACGGTGGACACACAGCGTGATTACGATTTTGTGAGTAATATCATCTCCCCCTGTAGAAATTTCGAAGGATATCAAAGATGGGTGTACACCCTCTGCAATATAGGTAGGAATATGATCCTCTCACTCCGCGCCATTGATATTAGGAACAATATCAAAGGAGCATTTATAAACCCTGCGATGTTGGGAGTAATATCATCCTCTCCCACGTTGAAATTAGGAACAGTATCACTGGAAGCGTGTACACCCCATGCAACATTGAAAGTAATATCATCCCCTTCCCTACTGGATCATGGGAAAAATATCACTAGCGGGTGTATACTTTCTGCGATATTGGGAGTAAAATCATCTTCTCCGGCTTGGAATATTAAGGACAATTTGACGGGGGTGGAGGGGGGTACAACTTCTGCAATATTGGAAAAAATATTACCCTCTCTCCCCCTGCATATTAGGAAAGCTATCACAGAGTGGGTGTTCACCTCCTGCGATATGGGGAGTAATATCAACTTCTCTCCTTCTGAATAGCAGGAACAGTATCACACGGGGGTGTACACTTTTGGGGTGATATTGGGAGTAATATCAACCTCTCGGCCTCTGAATATTAGGAACAATATCACAGGGTGGGTGTACACCTCCTGCTCTATTATGGGGAGACATATCTATCCATTATGGGGAGTAATATCATCTTCTCCCTTTCAGGATATTAATAACAATATCACACGGTGGGTGAACACAGCCTGCGATACTGGAATTATTATCATCCTCTCCCTCTCGGGGTACTAGGAACAATATCACACAAAAGGTGTACACTCCCTGCGATATTGGGAGTAATATCATACACTTCTTCCGTGAGTCTTAGGAGCAATATCACCGGGTGGCTGTACATTCATTGCTATGTTGGGAGTCATGTCATACTCTACCCCCTGGATATTAGGATCAGTGTCACAGGGTGAGTGTACACCTACTGCTATATTAAAACTAGTATCATGCTCTGCATCCCTGGATATTAGGAAAAGTATCACAGGTAGGTGTACACCCCCTGCGGTATTAGCAGTAATAATATTATTAATTATTAAATATCAGTCTTAATAATAATTATCAATGATAATATTAATAATATAACATTATTAATCATTAATTATTATTTTAAATATACACTTATGCATGATTAAAATTAATTATTGCTATTAATGTCATTTTTCAATAATATTAGTTATTAATCTTAATATTAATTATTGTTTTATTACCAACATCACTTATGACTGATTTAATTAAGTAACATTAATTACTGATATTATTTTATTATTAATAGTGATATTGCTATTAATTATTAATAGTAAACGTTAATATTTTAATGTGTATTAACTTTTACCATCTCTATTGTAATTATTAATATCGATGATTACTATTAATTGTTATTATATTTATTAATATTAATAATTAATATAACTGTTCCCGATCTCCGTGGGGGAGAGGATATTACTCCCAATATCGCAGAAAGTGTACACCCTTTTATGATGTTACTCCTCATGGCCAGGGCATAGAGGGTGACATTGTTGAAAATATCGCCGTGAGTGTACATCCGTTCGGTCATCTTGTTCCTAATATCCTGGGTGGGAGCGGATGATATGACTCCCAATATCGCAGGGGGCATAGACCTCCCCCGTGATACTGTCCCTAACATCCAAAGGTGGAGAGGATGATATTTCTTCCAATTTCGCAGGGGGTGTACACCACCCCTGTGATATTGATCGTAATATCCAGGGGACGAGAGGATGATCTTAGTCTCACTATTGCAGGAGGTGTACACTCCCTAGGGATATTGTTCCTAATATCCAGGGATGGAGAGGATGATCTCACTCCCAATATAGCAGGGGGTGGGCACCCCTTCTGTGACGTTGTTCCTAATAGCCAGCGGGGGACAGGAAGATATTACCCCCAATATCGCAGGGGGTGTGCATCCCCTTGTGACATTGTTCCTTATATCCTGGGAGGTAGAGGATGATACTAGTGGCAATATCGCAGGGGCTGTACACACACCCAATGTGATATTGTTCCGAATAACCCAAGGGGGAGAAAATGATATTACTCCCAATATCGCAGGGGGTGTACATCCTCCTGTGATATTGTTTCTTATATTCAGGGGGAGAGGATGATATTACTCCCAATATCGCAGGGGTTGTACACACCTCCTGCGACATTGTTCCTAATATCCCGAAGGGGAGAGCATAATATTACTTTCAATATCGCCGGGGTGTACACCTCCTTGGTAATATTGCTCTTAATATCTGTGATGGGAGAGGAGAGGCTGATATTACTCCCAATATCGCAGAAGGTGCACACACACCTGTGATATAGTTCCTAATATCCAGCGGGAAACAGGCTAATACTACTCTGGATCTCGCAGTGGGTGTACACCCCCAACACCCCCGGGGTATTGTTCCTAATATCCAGGTGGGAAGACAATGATATTGCTGATAATATCGAAGGGGGTGTACAACTCTTCTGTGATATGGCTCTTGATATCCAGGGGATGACTGGGTGATATTACTCCCAATAACGTAGGAACTGTACACCATCCTGTGATTTTGTCCTTAATAACCACATGGAGAGAGGTGATATTACTCCCAATATTGCAAGGGGTGTACACCCCCTCTGTGATATTGTTTCTTATATCCAGGAAAGGAGAAGATGATATTACTACCAATATCGACGAGATGTACAACCCCATGGGATATTGTTCTTAATACACAGGTTGAAAGAGGATCAGATGACTCCCGATATAAGAAGGGGTGTACACTCCGCCTGTGATATGAATCGCAAAATCTAGAAGAAGAGTGAATGACATTGCTTCCAAAAATACACCGGGTATACACCCCCTCTCTGACATTGTTCCTATCATCTACAGGAAGACATGATGATATTACTCCCAATACTGCAGAAGGTATACTCCCCCCTGTGATATTGGGCGTCACAACTAGTGGGGGAGAGAATGATATTACTTCAAATATGACAGTGGCTTTACACCCCATCTGTGATATTGCTCCTAATTTCCAGTAGCTAAAGTAGGATGTTCCTCCCAATAGAGCAGTGGGTGTACACCCGCCCTGTGATATTTCCCCGCCTATTCAGGGAAACCCAGGACGACATGACCCCAAATCCCGCAAAAAGTGAACACCTATTGTGTGATATGCTTGCTAATATGCGGAGGTGCAGAGGATGATATTAGCTTTCATACCGCAGGTTGAAATTGTTCCTAATAGCAGGAAAAAAGAGAATGCTAATAAAGGACACAGATCGAAGGGGGTGAGGCACCCCCCGCAATATGGGGAGTAAGAGCCAGCCCCTCTGCCCCCCCGGCTCTCAGCATCCACATGGCAGGGGGACGAGGCCCGCCCCCCGCGATATGGGGAGTAAGAGCCAGCCTCTCTCCCCCCCGGCTCTTAGGATCCACATCGCAGGGGGGTGAGGCACCCCCCGCGATATGGGGAGTGATGGCCACCCGCTGTCCCCCCTGGCTATTATGATCTACATCGCAGGGGGGTGAGGCACCCCCTCCTTTTTGGGGTTATAGCACCCCTCTCTCCCCCACCCTGGCTATTACGATCCATAACGCAGGGGGGTGAGGCACCCCCATTATATGGGAACTAATAGCAACCCAGAGAGACATGACTGTACCCCAACAAAAACACTAAAAGTTGTGAAGGCTCAAATGATTGTTACCATTTTTTTTTAATCAATGAGCCATTTTAAATTAAGGCATGCATCTTTTTTACACATAATGCTATTGCACACTAAATAAACTATAGTAGAATTTAAACACAACTTCTATATGCACTTGAAAATGAAGAAATGTGTGTGATTGACTTTATTGTGATATTTGCTTTCTTATGGTGGTCTAAAACCAAACCGACTATATCTCTTTACTATGCCTGCAATTGTAGTATTTGGCTTTCACGAAATAAACGTGAAATAGTGTGTGCATTCTACAATGGGGATGTCTATTCTCCTTAAGAAGGGAAATTTTGAACAACTAAGCTCTTTTTAAGAAATGGTGTAAGATTGCTATTGAAATTTTTCCGTTTGCATGTTTGCAATATTCAAGATAAACTACACAAGTGTCCATGTGTGGATGCCTTTTCCACTTAACCATGTGTAAGCAATTTGAAATGTTAAATGATTCAATAACTGCCACTTCTTAGACCCATAACTAAAAACAACATTCAATGTTGTTACTGAAAATGTCAGTAAGCAACCAAGTAGAAGGCCCTGCATATACACAAACTTTTCCATCTCATGGCTTCGAATGGCTGTTTTTCCAGGTATGACTAGAATAATAGTTTAGCATTCTATTCCCTAATTTATTCTTGACGTCTGAAAATTCTCACTTAACTAATAATTTATAGAATTCTTACCTTAGACAACCTATGTGAAGAGTTTGCAGGCTGACAAAGGTTTTAGGGAGAAAACATAGTCAAGTGAATAAAATATTGCCAAATTCAAACTCAAAAAAAAAAAAAACTTTAAGTTTTCAAGTGTGGGTTTTAACTGATTTTATTATAATTTGGAATAAAGATATCTGTTGAAGCAATTTATAAATGATAATTATATTACAATGTTAACCACAAGGGCCATTTTCACCTATAATATGATGGAAATAGTTACACTTATTCTCACGTGACTTTTATTCCTTAGTCTCAGTTCACCTTGTCTTGAAGGGCTTTCTCACTACCTGAGAGAGATAGGTAGTGAGGGAAAATAAACAATAAAACAAAATATACAACCAAACAAACAAAGTGGGATGGTGCATAGGAAGGGTTTCTGGGGACTTCTTGAAGTGGAGTGGGTTAGAAGGAAGATGTGGAAGCAGAGAATGGAGAGTGAGAAAAATAAAGATTCTGTATGTCTTGATGGCAGAGAAGACATTTATGAGCATATGGCTCTCAGGTAGTCCATAAACTTTGAAATTGAATGGGATATTGTTTAAAATTTCCTTGAAATTAATCTTTTATTAAGATGAACCAATGAGCAGATTGTATAATATTGAAAGTCCTCTGATATGAACATTGAAAGACATGATTTTGTAGGAACAGGTTATGCCTCAGTGTTATTTACAAGTATTATGAAAAGCAAATATGTCATAAATTAACCATAAGTTGTATAGAGAGTTTTATTTCACAGATGGATTTGTAACTGGATAATACTAGTTTATTTGACAAGCGTCGATGATATAGACACTCTGTAAACATTATGGTGGGATTATTCTGTGCTTAATTACCTAGATACATCCTTTTTGGCCAATTCTTAGATCTTTCTTCCAGAAAACTATTTCTCCTTTTGCTACCTTTTAAACTCAGCATGCTACATGTGAACTTTATAATATAGCTTCTGGATAGCCTTTCAGCCTAATTTCCTAGGATATCTACTATATACTCTTATTTTCAGCTATCTTTACCTCTCCCACTGTTTTCCAAATGCAGCACATTCACACACCCCTCCATGTCTTTATTAAACTCTCCTCTCTCCTGGAATGCCTTTTTCTTTTCATTTTCACTCCTGTCATTAGCTTGTCAAATATTCCCTCCACCAAGGTAACTTTTGGTCAAGTCTGCTCAAGTGACATCTTTTTCTTTCTATAACTTAGCCTGTTTTTTCATGGCTAGGTAGTGCTGCTTTATAAAATTTTCATGGAAAGTGTTAGGTATCTTTATTTTAGCACTTAAACACTAAATTATTTAGTTCATTACCCCAAGACCAATAGCCTAGCTTTATAGCTGGACAAAATAGGGAGTCAATAATTATTTGTCAAATGAATAAATAAATCAACAAAATCCTCAGTAAGTGATATCAATGGATTCTCGCCATTTTGCAGCTATGTTCAAACTCTCTCCCTATGTTTTCACAATTATTACTGAAATGTCAAGTTCCACACTTTATAGTATTAAAAAAAATTAGATGTAGGCAAAATTTTTTCTTTACATTTCTGAAAGCTTCTTAAATATTCAATCAGACAGCTTTTTTTTTTTTTTTTTTTGAGACGGAGTCTCGCTCTGTCGCCCAGCCTGGAGTGCAGTGGCGGGATCTCGGCTCACTGCAAGCTCCGCCTCCCGGGTTCACGCCATTCTCCTGCCTCAGCCTCCCGAGTAGCTGAGACTACAGGCGCCCGGCACTACGCCCGGCTAATTTTTTTTGTGTTTTTAGTAGAGACGGAGTTTCACCGTGTTAGCCAGGATGGTCTCCATCTCCTGACCTCGTGATCCGCCCGTCTCGGCCTCCCAAAGTGCTGGGATTACAGGCCAGCCGCGCCCGGCCTCAGACAGCTTTATAGAATGTGTGTGCATGTTGGGAGTAGGTTCTGTTACATGCATTGAACGCTTCATTTGTTATATGTCATTTGGTCGAAGAGAGAAAATCATCCTTCTCCATCCCGGTGAAAATGATGATTATGTCACTGAGTCATTTGTGCCAAGAAAACTATTTCAAAGAATTTAAAGAACTTGAACACAGGATTTTCTGTGGGAAAAATAAGTAAAATATTGAGTAATGCCACATTAAAATTGAAAATAATATATTCTGCAGGTATGTTACTAGAGAAATTGACCTTCTACCTGTCTTCTACATGGGTACTTTCTCATGAGGCTCTGTTCATTGTTTCCATGAAGAACTTAGAGAGACTCAAAAGGAATAAATTAATAGTATTATATATATATATCTCTTCTTAATTTATGTATAAGTAATAAGAACACAACTTTTGGAAATAACAGAATCTATAAATGTAGTCAACAAACCTAATGTTACAGAAAAGACAGGTTTCTCCCAAACTGAACTGATTTTCTAAAATGATTGAATAAACTGACAGAGTTTAAAGATAGGTGCAATATTTGCACAGGTAAAAACAATTCTAAATACCCTGTCCTTGAGTCCTTTGTAGTTCTTGAATTTAAAATTGCTTTATTTATTATTGTTTCCACTTTCTTTTTTTTTTTTCTTTCAGAGAAAGAATTCTTTCCTCCTTCAAAGACTACTTGGTATGGTTTGACTCTGTTTCCCCACCCAAATCTCACTTCAAATTGTAATTCCAATAATCCCCACATGTCAAGGGTGGGACCAGGTAGAAGTAATTTGGTCATGGGTGCAGTTTCCCCCATTCTGTTCTCATGATAGTGAGTGAATTCTCAAGAGATCTATCTGATGGTTTTATAAGGGGCTCTTTCATTTTCGCTTGGCACTTCTCTTTCCTGCTGCCTTGTGAAGAAGGTGCCTTGCTTCCCCTTCACCTTCTGACATGATTCTAAGTTTGCTTAGCTCTCCCCAGCCATGCTGAACTGTGAGTCAATTAAACCTCTTTCCTTTATAAATTATCCAGTCTTGGGCAGGTCTTTATAACAGTATGAAAATGTGCTAATACACTCCTTTTCTTATATTTTAATATTCTTCATATAATCACTTTCCATTATCGCACATCTTTAATTACTTAACAACTTTCTGTTTTATCCAAATTATCTAAAGTCTTAGATCATCTTCTTGGAAACAACAACAATAACAAGTAACCATATAGAGAACCACAACTTTATCATTTTGAGATAGTCTTTTACCATGCATTGGAAATTTATGACTTTTTTTAACCTCAATTTTCTCACCATTCACTGGATTTTTATTCCCTGCCTATTCTGACCACAATCTCTCACAGGTTCAAAACCTTAAAGAAAATAAAAATTACCTTTCTGTGGAAACATCCTAATTAAGAGCAAATATGTTAATCGAAAAAAATGTATGTAATATTTAGTAGCAATACTCACAAATATACACTATCCATTTATACTACAGATTTTTGTCATTATCCCTCGCTGTTGACCACCTCAACACTTTTGCAATGGAAGGCTGATCTTTTGCTCTATGTCATAATATCTTATTTTTAATTTTGACCTCTGAAGTCTTTCGATATGTTGTTGCCTGGCTCCATATGCACCTCTTACCTCTTACACATGGGTATACATCTTTGGTTATTCACTGTAATAAGTCCAGTTATAATTTAAGTTACTTCCAAACCTAACACTTTATTCCTAATTTCTTATTTTTTATTTCAGTCAATGTCCAACTGCACAAACAACTGTGCTGCACTAATTTAATCAAATTCCCCAAACTAGTATAAACCATTTATATCCCTACTTACCCACAGCAACCAATCTCTATTATGAATGTCGACAGTACTCCTAATGATTTCCCAACTTTCTGGGTAAAATTGAAGCAAACACTTGGAAATAAAAAACTACTTTGTTTTTTCTATTCTTTCTTCCCTTTGTTCCTCCATATTTCTCTATCCCTTTTGTCATCACATATCCTCATCACTTATGCCTAAACTACTACATTGTATTTCTGCAAATAGTCCTAACTATTCTTTAGTCATAAACTTTGCCATAAACTTTTAAGAATGGATTTACAAATTGTGAGATATTACTAGCAGTCACCCAGTTTGGTTCTTCCTTTGCACCTGAACATAGGGAAGAGTTTACTTGCCAGCACACACGAACAAAACCATATGCTTAGTTTATTTAAATAAAAATGTGTGGATAAGTTGTGTGTTACATCTAGTTTTAGGTAAAGAAAGACAGATTTTGATACTTCAGTCTCTTCCATTTTCAAAATGGTCACAGACTAGCTCTTGTTACAGATGATGCAAATATAAGACTACACAGCATCTGTTAGTTTGTGTGACTTTGCAGCAGCGGCTTCCACTTACCTATATAGGATGTTGGCCTAGTGAAAAATTAACTGTTTTGTCTACAATCACTGAAGTTTGGGGTTCATATTTTACTACAGTATAACTTAATCAGTCATTTCTAGTACATTCTCTCCACACACAGAAAGTACATAGAAACTTAAGTCCAAAATTTGGCACCAAATGTCTGAGTTCATGGATACAGTCTTAGTTAAGAATTCATATTCTGACAGATTTCTTTGGTTACAAGTTTCTTTGTCTATCATTAAAATCTGATTAATAAGATTTGGAGCAATTGACTTAGAAAAGAGAGCTAAATATTTTATGCAATACCCAACACCTTCAATAATCTAATTTACAACTCTGACTTTGCTTCCACGAATTAATAATTAGGTCCACTTGCCACAACCTATCATGTACATTCTTATTGGCATGCTTTTTGGGTAATGCTTTACATCTTTCTTCTCTACTCAAAGTGCAATTCTAGTCTCTCATTGTATCTAAGCCACTAATTATTATAAACCCCTCTGAATGATTATACTATGTACTATTTACTTTTCAACCTGTTGAAACATTATAATATAATCACTTAATGATTTGGGTTAAAGTTTATATTTTTAAACACTTCTCAAATGTCTGCAACATGCAATAAGTAGCTTATTGTTTTCCCCAGTTCAGTTGGGTAATATTCTAGTTGTGCTATTCATGCTGTTGTCATCATTGATTATACAATAAATATTAGCATATTTTAACTTGTTCTATCACATTATGTGAGCATGCAAGAGTAAATGAATCCCATCAATGGAGGCAAAAAAAAAATGACTATCTCTTCAAAATGTTGTAAAGAAATTATTTTGACAAAGAAGCATACTGGTTTATGTGACTTCTATGATCTTTTCGATATTAAAATTATCTTCTGCTTGTTAATAATATGCAACTGAGAAGACCGTAACCTCATTTTTATAAGTCAGTACATTGCTCATCATGAACACTCAATATATATTTGCTACTGCTGTCTTATTATCTAAATAAAATATATTAATAAAAATATTTCCCTAGAACCATGCAGATTTTTTTTCAGGGAAGACTAAATACATTAAAAATTCAAAGTAATTCACTATGATTAAGATGGTGGATAAGAGGCAGGATTAGCTTGCAGTTACCACTTGGATGGACAGAGCAGCATGTGGAGACTCAGAACATGAATGTTTGCTTCAAGAACTAATGCAGGAACATACTAGGAAAGCTGAGAGAATCCACAAACCCTTTGAAGGAACTGTATTACCCCTGCAGGCTCCCTGGGATGCAGAAAAACTGAGTTGGCTTGCTTTCTCAACAGGGAGGCTCATGGCCTCCGGCAAGGTCTCAGCACTGGTCACCAGCTGCCTGGGAATAGACTTGGAGCTGTTGTGGCTGCATGGTAGGAGTGAGACCGGCTTTTAGGACTGTGGGCTGCATAGGAGCGGGGTGAGGCCTGTGACTACCGGCTTTCCCCTACTTCCCTGGCAACCTGTATGACTCAGCACAGGCAGCCATAATCCCCCTTGGAATATAACTCTGTTGGAATGGGAACCATACGTCATCCCCACAGCAGCCGCAGTAAGCCCCACTCAAGGAGAGGCTGAGCTCAGAAACACCTATCCCTGTCCCAACCTGGTGGTCTTTCTCTATCCTCCCTGTTAGTCAAAGACAAAGATCATAATCTCTTGGTAGGGCTACGGCCCTGCCCACTGCCTGAGAAACCTGAATACTTAACCTACAAGGATTGTCTGTAGGGCAAGTTTGCATTCTCCCTATAGGACCATAGCTGATGTGCTCTTGAAAATGGCACCTCCTGGCTGGAGGTCAACCAATACAAAACCAGTGCACTAAATAAAAACACAACCAAGGACCCTCACAGAGTCCACTTCACACCCCCTGCTACCTCCACTGGAGTAGGTACTGGTAGCCCTGGTTGGAAGACCTGAAGATGGAACATAGCACATGATAGTATCATATGTCACAGGACCCTTTGCAGATACTCCCCAGTACCAACCCAGAGCTCAGTAGCTCTGTTGGGTGTCTAGATCCAGAAGAGCAAAAACAATCACTACAGTTCAGCTCTCAAGAAGCCACATTCCTAGGGGAAGGGGATAATACCACATCAAGGGAGCACCCCATGGGACAATAGATTCTGAAGAGCAGCCCTTGAATCCCTGATCTTTCCTCTGATGTAGTCTACCCAAATGAGAAGGAACTAGAAAAACAATTCTGGTGATATGACTAAACAAGGTTCTTTAACATCCACAAAAGATCATACCAGCTAACCATCAATAAATCTAAACCAAGATGAAATCCCTGAAGTGCCAGAAAAGGAGTTCAGAAGGTTAATTATTAAGCTAATCCAGGAGGCACCAGAAAAAGGTGAAGTCCAACCTAAAGACATAAAAACATGATACAGGATCTGAAAAGAAAATTATTCAATGAAATAGATAGCATAAATAAAACATAATCACATCTTCTGGAAATCAAGGAGATACTTAGAATAATGCAAAATGCAGTGGAAAGTCTCAGCAATACAATTGAAGAAACAGAAGAAAGAACTTCAGAACTCTAAGGCTAGGCTTTTGAATTAACTCAATTTGTCAAAGACAAATTAAAAAGAATTTTTTTTTTTTTTTTTTTGAGATGGAGTCTCGCTCTGTCGCCCAGGCTGGAGTGCAGTGGCGCAGGATCTCTGTTCACTGCAAGCTCCTCCTCTTGGGTTCATGCCATTATCCTGCCTCAGCCTCCTGAGTAGCTGGGACTACAATTAAAAAGAATTTTTAAAAAATTAACAAAGCCTCTAAGAAGTTTGCGACTATGTTAAACATTCAAACCCAAGGATAATTGGTGTTCCTGAGGAAGAAGAGAAATCTAAAAGTTTGGAAAACATATCTGAGGGAGTAATCAAGGAAAACTTCCCAGACCTTGCTAGAGAAGTAGACATCCAAATACAAGAAGCTTAAAGAACATCTGGGAATTTCATCACAAAAAGATTATTGCCTAGGCACATAGTCATCAGGTTATCTAGTCAAGACAAAGGAAAGAATCTTAAGAGCTGTGAGGCAAAAGCATCAGGTAACCTAAAAAGAAAAACTTATCAGTAACATCAGATTTCTCAGCTTTAGGAACCCTGAAACCGCCAGGCGCGGTGGCTCACGCCTGTAATCCCAGCACTTTGGGAGGCCAAGGCAGGCAGATCAGGTCAGGAGATCTAGACCATCCTGGCTAACACATGGTGAAATCCCGTCTCTACTAAAAATACAAAACATCAGCCAGGCGTGATGGTGGGTGCCTGTAGTCCCAGCTATTTGGAAGGCTGAGGCAGGAGAATGGCGTGAACCCAGGAGGCGGAGATTTCAGTGAGCCGAGATCATGCCACTGCACTCCAGCCTGGGCGACAGAGTGAGACTCCGTCTCAAAAAAAAAAAAAAAAGAAACCATGAAATCTAGAAGGGATTGGAGTCCTGTTTTTAGCCTCCTTAAACAGAACAGTTATCAGCGAAGAATTTTGTATCCAGGGAAACTAAGCTTCATAAATGAAGGAAAGATAGTCTTTCCCAGACAAACAAATGCTGAGAGAATTTGCCCCTATGAGTCCAATACTATAAGAACTACTAAAAGGAGCTCTAAATCTTGAAATAAATCCTGAAATTACACCAAAATAGAATCTTCTTAAAGCACAAATATCACAGGACCTATATAGCAATAACATAATAATTTTAAAAAGACATTTAGGCAACAAATAGCATGGTGAATAGAATAGTAGCTCACATCTCAATACTAACATTGAATATAAATGGCCTAAGTGCTCCACTTAAAAGATACAGAATGACAGAATGGATAAAAATTCTCCAACCAAGTTTCTGCTGTCTTCAGGAGATTCACCTAACACACAAGGACTCACATAAACTTAAGGTAAAGGAGTGGAAAAACATATTACATGCAAATGGACACCAAAGCGAGCAAAAGTAGCTATTTTTATACCAGACTAAACAAACTTCAGAGCAATAGCAGTTAAAAAAGACAAACAGGGACATTATATAATGAAAAAGGACTAGTCCAACAGGAAAATTTCACAATTCTAAGTATATATGCACCTAACACTGAAGCTCCCCAATTTATAAAACAATTACTACTAGACCTAAGAAATTCGATAGATGGCAACACAATAATAGTGGGGAATTCAATATATCACCGAAAACACTAGATAAGTCATCAAGACAGAAAGTCAACAAAGAAACAATGGACTTTAACTATACCCTACAACAAATGGACTTAGCAGATATTTACAGAACATTCTATCCAACAACTGCAGAATATACATTCTATTCTTCAGCACATAGAACATTCCCCAAGACAGACAATATTAAATAACTAAAAGTAGATCTACCATTTGATCTAGCAATCCCATTACTAGGTATCTGTCCAGAGGAAAAGAAGTCATTATACAAAAAAGATACTTGCACACACGTTTATAACAGCACAATTCGCCATTGCAAATATATGGAAGTAGCCCAAATGCCCATCAATCAACGAATGGATAAATAAAATGTGGTACAAAATAATGGCATTTGCAGCAACCTGGATGGAATTGAAAGCCATAATTCTAAGTGAACTTAGGAATGGAAAATAAAACATCATATGTTCTCACTCATATGTGAAAGCTAAGCTATGAGGGTGCAAAGGCATAAGAATGAAACTTTGGAC
Source organism: Pongo pygmaeus (assembly GCF_028885625.2). Lineage (NCBI taxonomy): Eukaryota > Metazoa > Chordata > Mammalia > Primates > Hominidae > Pongo > Pongo pygmaeus. The sequence continues at coordinate 46,779,503 of NC_072386.2, read as the reverse complement.
TCTGGGGCCTGGGGGGAAAAGGTGGGGGGTAGTGAGGGATATAGGACTACACACTGGGTACAGTGTATACTGCTCAGGTGATGGGTTCACCAGAATCTCAGAAATCACCACTAAAGAACTTCTTTCTTTTAATTATTTTTTATTACACTTTAAGTTTTAGGGTACATGTGCACAATGTGCAGGTTTAAATTCAAGATGGATTCAAGACTTTAATGTTAGACCTAAAACCATAAAAACCCTAGAAGAAAACCTAGGCAATACCACTCAGGACATAGGCATGGGCAAGGACTTCATGTCTAAAACACCAAAAGCAATGGCAACAAAAGCCAAAATTGACAAATGGGATCTAATTAAACTAAAGAGCTTCTGCACAGCAAAAGAAACTACCATCAGAGTCAACAGGCAACCTACAGAATGGAAGAACTTCTTATTCTTGTAAGTAAACACTACCTGTTCTCCAAAAACCTATTGAAATAAATCAAACACAAAATTTTTAAAAAACAAATTAATTCACTGTGTACATTGAACTTCAAATTGAATTTCATATGCAATTTTGAAGTGTGTGCTTGGTGCTTAGTGTTCAGTTGTTGCTACCATATTATAGTCTATTTTTTATGTGAACATTGGTGACTGATGTATATACGCTATCAATCAGAATGTTTGATTAAGCAATAAATTATTCCTTAACACAGCATTACGAGAGATTTTATTGCAAATATTTTTATATGAGAATCAGCATGAATTTATTACTCTATAGGAAAGAAAATAGACTTAAATTTGTATTTGGAAGTATTTTTGTAAAAACTCCTTTCTGCTGTGTTCCCAATGTACATTGTATGAAGTTATTCTCCTTTCATACTCTTTACACTTGACACTACTGTACATTCCTCTACGATCCTGAAAATAAATAGTATAAGAGCCTAAGTGGTGTTTCCAACCACAAACTGAAAAACAACATTAATCTTTTAATCTTTGGCCCAATAGTGGCAAGAGTGCTATTGAATTATTCTAAGAAGATTTAGTGTATTTATACTCATTTCCAGAAATGTTTCAAAGGAAGTTTGAATTTTTTTTTTTTTTTTTTGAGATGGAGTTTTGCTCCTGTTGCCCAGGCTGGAGTGCAATGGGCAACCTCAGCCTCCCGGGTTCAAGCGATTCTCCTGCCTCAGCCTCCTGAATAGCTGGGATTACAGGCACCTGCCACCATGTCCAGCTAATGTTTGTGTTTTTAGTAGAGACTGGGTTTCACCGTGTTGGCCAGGCTGATTTCGAATTCCTGACCTCAGGTGATCCACCCGCGTTGGCCTCCCAAAGTGCTGGAATTACAGGTGTGAGCCACCGTGTCCGGCCAATTTGACTATTTTTTTAAAAAGCTCCTATTATTATTCAATTTCCCTCTACTCCAAATATAAATGTGTATCACAGAGCTGTACTAGGAAGAAGAGGGAAATAATGATCCTCAATGAAAATGTTTCACTATATGGTTAATGATGTAATTTTAATTCTCTGTTCTCTGTCAACTACCTCATAAACCTCACCTTGGTCCCTCACATCAATTGAAATCTGCTAAATTTTGTTATCTTAGTTTGGCTGCCATTACAAGTGGGCAGACTAGTGTTCTGTGCATAAAATGTTTTATGTGCTGATAATTAACTCCCTTTCCTACATTTCCTCCTTTTTTATAAAGTCAGAAATGTAGAACGTTTTCAGACCTGTATTGCTTGTCATTACTTTAGTGTCCTCTATCATATAGCTATTTAGAAGGCAATTTGGGTTTAAGCAAGATTTAAAGGCCTTTATTAATCTTTCTATCCAGGTTTACCAGAACTCCGAATGGATTATCAGAAACCGAATTAGCTTATAATATGGTAATAATTTGAGTCTCATTCTACTATTGTCCATTGTTTATCTGGCTCACTCATTTATCTGATAGCTTCTGTGTCTAGGAAACAGGGTCGTAAGGTTCACCTTGTATAGTTTTCTGAAAACTGAGATTATCATTCTATATAACAAACTGTGATTATTGTCTTTTACAAATCTACAAAAGAGAGGTTTGGTGATGAATGGCATCATTCAAGAAAAGTTTGGAAGCTTTTTAACATAATTAGCCATAAAATAATCACTTCCAAAATTAAAATATATTCATTAATATAACTGAGAAAAGGGAGAAAACTTGCAGATTCACAGTAAAAACAGTAAGTATTTTTATTAACTGAATTATTTTTCTCCATTTTTGATTCATAGAAGCTTTTTAAATAACTTGCTACAAGTCTTCTCATTAAAGGTAAAAGTCTCCTTTCTACAATGTCTTTTCCTCTTGAATTTACTTGGTGTATTATTAACATAATCAATGGCAAAGTATTTATAGATTCTCTACTCAATTCTGCTTATACATTTATCCATCCTTATTCCAATATTACACTGCCATTATTACTATTGCTTTTGATCTTTACATCAAAGACGTATGTCCTCTACATTTGTTCTTAATTTCCAAAATTGTTTTAGCTTTGGTAAGTCTTTTCATTTTCATACTGTATTAATCTGTTCTCATGCTGCTAAAGAAGACATACCTGAGACTGGGTAATTATAAAGGACAAAGGTTTAATTGACTCACAGTTCTACATGGTTGAGGCAGCCTCACAAATATGGCAGAGGATGAATGAGGAGCAAAGTCATGTCTTACATGGTGGCAGGCAAAGAGAGTGTGTGCAGGGGAACTCCCCTTTATAAAACCATCAGATCTTGTGAAACCTATTCACTATCATGAGAACACCATAGAAAAGACCTGCCCCCATGATTCAATTACCTCCCACTGAGTCCCTCCCATAACACATGGGAATTATGGGAGCTTCAATTCAAGGTGAAATTTGGGTGAGGACACAGCCATACCATATCATATACAAATTTCAGAGTCAGATTAAAGCCTACTAGAAATTTGATTTTGATTACGTTGAATCTGTAGATCAATTTAGGTACAACTGACATCTGAAAGATATTGAGTCTTTCTACCCACACATGGTATATTTCTTCAAGCATTTAGTTTTCTGTAATTTCTTTTAATAATGTGTGTGTGTATAAAAGTTATGTACTTGTTATGTTAAATTTATTCCTAATTATAAGTGTTTCATATTTTAATGATACTGTAAATATTTTAAATTTTTTTATTATTATACTGTAAGTTTTAGAGTACATGTGCACAACGTGCAGGTTTGTTACATACGTATACCTGTGCCATGTTGGTGTGCTGCACCCATTAACTGGTCATTTAGCATTCCGTAAATCTCATAATGCTATCCCTCCCCCATCCCCCCACCCCACAACAGTCCCAAGAGTGTGATGTTCCCCTTCCTGTGTCCATGTGTTCTCATTGTTCAATTCCCACCTATGAGTGAGAACATGCGCTGTTTGGTTTTTTGTCCTTGCGATAGTTTGCTGAGAATGATGGTTTCCAGCTTTATCCATGTCCCTACAAAGGACATGAACTCATCCTTTTTCATGGCTGCATAGATTCCATGGTGTATATGTGCCACATTTTCTTAATCCAGTCTATCATTTTTAGACATTTGTGTTGGTTCCAAGTCTTTGCTATTGTGAATAGTGCTGCAATAAACATACATGTGCATGTGTCTTTATAGCAGCATGATTTATAATCCTTTGGGTATACACCCAGTAATGGGATGGCTGGGTCAAATGGTATTTCTAGTTCTAGATCCCTGAGGAGTCGCCACACGGACTTCCACAATGGTTGAACTAGTTTACAGTTCCACCAACAGTGTAAAAGTGTTCCTATTTCTCCACATCCTCTCCAGCACCTGTTGTTTCCTGACTTTTTAATGATCGCCATTCTAACCAGTGTGAGATGGTATCTCATTGTGGTTTTGATTTGCATTTCTCTGATGGCCAGTGATGATGAGCATTTTTTCATGTGTTTTTTGGCTGCATAAATGTCTTCTTTTGAGACATGTCTGTTTATATCCTTCACCCACTTTTTGATGGGGTTGTTTGTTTTTTTCTTGTAAATTTGTTTGAGTTCATTGTGGATTCTGGATATTAGCCCTTTGTCAGATGAGTAGGTTGCAAAAATTTTCTCCCGTTCTGTAGGTTGCCTATTTTGCTGTGCAGAAGCTCTTTAGTTTAATTAGATCCCATTTGTCAATTTTGGCTTTTGTTGCCATTGCTTTTGGTGTTTTAGACATGAAGTCCTTGCCCATGCTTATGTCCTGAATGGTATTGCCTAGGTTTTCTTCTAGGGTTTTTATGGTTTTAGGTCTAACATTTAAGTCTTTAATCCATCTTGAATTAATTTTTGTATAAGGTGTAAGGAAGGGATCCAGTTTCAGCTTTCTACATATGGCTAGCCAGTTTTCCCAGCACCATTTATTAAATAGGGAATCCTTTCCCCATTTCTTGTTTTTCTCAGGTTTGTCAAAGATCAGATAGTTGTAGATATGCAGCATTATTTCTGAGGGCTCTGTCCTGTTCCATTGGTCTATATCTCTGTTTTGGTACCAGTACTATGCTGTTTTGGTTACTGTAGCCTTGTAGTATAGTTTGAAGTCAGGTAGTGTGATGCCTCCAGCTTTGTTCTTTTGGCTTAGGATTGACTTGGCGATGCGGGCTCTTTTTTGGTTCCATATGAACTTTAAAGTAGTTTTTTCCAATTCTGTGAAGAAAGTCATTGGTAGCTTGATGGGGATGGCACTGAATCTGTAAATTACCTTGGACAGTATGGCCATTTTCACAATATTGATTCTTCCTACCCATGAGCATGGAATGTTCTTCCATTTGTTTGTATCCTCTTTTATTTCATTGAGCAGTGGTTTGCAGTTCTTGAAGAGTTCCTTCACATCCCTTGTAAGTTGGATTCCTAGGTGTTTTATTCTCTTTGAAGCAATTGTGAGTGGGAGTTCACTCATGATCTGGCTCTCTGTTTGTCTGTTATTGGTGTATAAGAATGCTTGTGATTTTTGCACATTGATTCTGTATCCTGAGACTTTGCTGAAGTTGCTTATAGCTTAAGGAGATTTTGGGCTGAGACGATGGGGTTTTCTAGATATACAATCATGTCATCTGCAAACAGGGACAATTTGACTTCCTCTTTTCCTAATTGAATGCCCTTTATTTCCTTCTCCTGCCTGATTGCCCTGGCCAGAACTTCCAACTCTATGTTGAATAGGAGTGGTGAGAGAGGGCATCCCTGTCTTGTGCCAGTTTTCAAAGGGAATGCTTCCAGTTTTTGTCCATTCAGTATGATATTGGCTGTGTGTTTGTCATAGATAGCTCTTATTATTTTGAGATACGTCTCATCAATACCTAATTTATTAAGAGTTTTTAGCATGAAGGGTTGTAAAATTTTTTAATTCATCTTTACTAGCATAAATTGATTTATATATTGACTTTGTATCTGGCAACCTTACTAAATCAGATAAGACCCTCTTGAGCCTATAGATAATTCCCCCTGAGAATTAATTAATAATCATTAAATTATTTATTAATAATTAAATATTAAAATAATTAAATCTTGTAAAAGCATTAATTAATTAATTAATTAATAATTAATAAATTCTCAGGAGGAATTATTTGTAGATTCAAGAGAGTCTTATCTGAACACAATCATGCCATCTGCAGCAAGTAAAAACAAATGAATTTTTTTCTTTCCAAAAGGCATTTTATTTATTTTTCTTGACCTCTTGGACAGGCTAGATATTTCAAAAGAATGTTGAATAGAATCACTAGCCAGTTTTTCAGAACTTTAATATTTCAGCATTAAATATGATGTCAAGAAAAAGTTGTTATTTTCTGTTTACGGGGCTTTTTTTTTGTTTCTTTTTTTTGTTTTGTTTGTAAAACACTGAATCAGATTGATTGTTTCTGTCTGTTCTTCAGAATCTACTCTTTCAGTGTCTTTGTATGCCAGACCAGATGAGAGTGCAATTTCACAGGTCATCCATAATAGCAAATTTGAAGGCTTGGAAATACAAAGCCCCCAACTTGGGTGATGAGTGATGCAAGTTTAAGATTATTTCTCATGATATCTACTTGCTCCAGCTTTCCTCTTCTTTGTGATTATCTTTCAGTACAGACTACCTGGCTTCTGACTTCAGGCTCAGCATCAGACAGAGAAGAATTTCTGTGTGTCTTTACTGTATCCATGGGCCACTGATTTGTTTCAATGGCTTCTAGAAGTCCATACAAAAATATAGTCATACTTACTTGCATGGACCTAGCAAATTGTAAAACATCATTTGGTATCTCTTGAATAAATTAATTTTTAAGTTAAGATTCAGAAAGACCACAGGATTTAAAGAAAACCATAGTATATATAACACAGCCATTATAAATGCTGAGTCCACAGAGAAAACTTTGCATAGATATGCTAAGTTAACTGCTAGCATGCAATGCTTTAGTTTCTTGGTAGCCTAGCTTTGTCCAAGTTATCTAGAGCCAATAACTTAGACTAAGTTATCTAGTAGATTTGGAGATGTTTATATAATCTTCTTAAATATGTTAAAATGTTTTAGATTTAAGTTACTAATAACTTTTACTAGTTGATGAAGATATTATTACCAAGTGCAACATGAGATGCTTTATTTTTCTTGTTTATATTTTTAATTTGTATGGGTACATAGTGGATGTATGTATTTATGGGTTACATGAATTATTTTAATACAGGTATGCAATGTGTAATAATTACATCAGGGTAAATGGGGCATCCATCACTTCAAGCATTTGTACTTTGTATTACAAACAATCTAATTATACTTTTAGTTACTTTAAAATGTACAATTAAATTTGTGTTGACTGTACTCCTTTTGTTGTGTTAGCAAATAAAAGCTCTTATTCATTCTTTCTATGTAGTTTTTGTACCCAATAACCATCCCCATTTGCCTTCCACACCCTCAACTACCCTTATCAGCAGCGGGTAATGAACATTCTAATCTCTGTCTCCATAAGTTCAATAATTTCAATTTTTAGCTCCTACAAATGAGTGAGAACATGTGAATTTTATCTTTCTGTGCCGGGTTTATTTCACGTAACATGATTACCTCCAGTTTCATCCACGTTGTTGCAAATAACAGAATCTCATTTTTTTAATGGCTGAATAATAGTCTATTGTGTCTATGTACCACATTTTCTTTCTCCATTCACCTGTTGATGGATGCTCGGGTTGCTTTCAAATCTTGGTTATTGAGAATGGTGCCGCAATAAACGTGGGAGTGCAGATATCTCTTTGATATATCAGTTTCCTTTCTTTGGGGTATATACCTAGGAGTAGGATTGCTAGATCATGTGGTAGGTCTATTTTTATATTTTGAGGGACTTCCCAACTGTTTTCCATAGTGGTTTTATTAATTTACATTTGCACCAACAATGTACAAGGGTTCCCTTTTCTCCATATCCTCACCACCATTTGTAATTGGCTTTTAGATAAAAGCCATTTTAAATGGAATGAGATAATATCTCATTGTAGTTTTGATTTGCATTTCTCTGATGGTCAATTATTTTGAGTAGGTTTTCAGATACGTGATAGCCATTTGTATGTCTTCTTTTGAGAAATGTCTATTTGGGTCTTTTATCTATTTTTTAATCAGATTATTATTTTTTCCTGTGGAGTTGTTTGAACCTCTTATATATTCTAATTTTCAGATGGCTAGATTGCAAATATTTTTGCCATTTTGTAGGTAGTCTCTTCACTTTGTTGATTGTTGACTTTGCTGTAAAGAAGCTTATTAACGTGATATGAACCCATTTGTCCATTTTTGTTTTGATTTCTGTACTTCTAGGGTATTCTCAAGTAATCTTTGTTTAGTTCAATATCCTAAAGAATTTCCCTGAAGTTTTTATTTTTTTTAGTAGTTTCATAGTTTGAGGTCTTAGATTTTAGTCTTCAATTCGTTTCAATTTGATTTTTGTATATTTTGAGAAATAGGTGTCTAGTTGTATTCTTTTGCATATGAATACCCAATTTTGCCAGCACCATTTATTGAAGAGATTGTCCTTTCTCCAAATTATCTTCTTAGCACTATTGTCAAAAATGTGTTCACTGTATGTATTAGTCCATTTTCATACTGCTATAAAGAACTACCTGAGATTGGGTAATTTATAAAGAAAAGAAGTTTAATTAACTCACAGTTCAGCATTGCTGGGGAGGCCTCAGGACACTTACAATCACGGTGAAATGCAAAGGAGAAGCTAGGTATGTCATACATGGTGGCAGGAAGAGAGAGACAGAGTGAGGGGAGGAACTCCAAACACTTTAAAATGGTCACATCTTGTGAGAACTCACTCACTAACCCAAGAACATCATGGGGGAAGCTGCTGTTATGATCCAATCACCTCCCACCAGGTCCCTCCCTTGTAATGGAATTACAATTCAAGATAAGATATGGGTAGGGACATAGAGCCAAACAATATCATTCCACCCCTGGGCTCTCTCAAATCTCATGTCCTTCTCACATTTCAAAACAGAACCATGCCTTCCCAACAGTCCCCCAAGTATTAACTCATTCCAGCATAAAACCAAAAGTCCAAGTCCAAAGTCTTATCTGAGTCAAGGCAAGTCCCTTCCGCCTATGAGCCTGTAAAAATCAAAAGCAAGTTAGTCACTTCCAAGATACAATGAAGGTACAGGCATTGGACAAATGTTTCCATTCCAAATGGGAGAAATTAGCTACAGGCCCCATGCAAGTCCAAAATCTGATAAGGCAGTCATTAAACCTGAAAGCTCAAAAATAATCTCCTTTAACTACATGTCTCATATTCAGGGCACACTGATGCAAGAGGTGGGCTCCCAAGGCTTTGGGCAGCTCTCTCCCTGTGGCTCTGCAGGGTACAGCTCCTGAGGCTGCTCTCACAGGCTAGTGTTGAGTGCGTGTGGCTTTTAAAGGTGCATGGGTGCAAACTGTCAGTGTATCTACCATTCTGGGATCTGGAATACAGTGTCTCTCCTCTCACAGCTCCACTAGGCAGTGTCTGTGTGGGGACTGTGTGTGGGGGCTCCAACTCTACATTTTCCCTCTGCATTTCCCTAGTGAAGGTTCTCCATGAGGGCTCCACCCCTGCAGCAGGCTCCTCTCTGAACATCCAGGTGTTTACATACCTCCTCTGAAATCTAGGCAGAGGTTCCCAAACCTCAACTCTTGCCTTCTGTCCACCTGCAGGTCCAACAATACATGGAGCTGCCAAAGCTTGGGGCTGGCAAGCTTCTGAAGCAATGGCCTGAGTTGTGTGTTGGCCCCATTTGGCCATGGCTGGAGGTAGAGTGGCTGAGACACAAGGCATCATTTCCCAAGGCTATACAGAGTAGCAGGGCTCTGGGCCCAGCCCACATAATCACTTTTTCCTCCTACGTCTCTGGGTCTTTGATGGGAGGCACTGTCATGAAGATCTCTGAAATGCCCAGGAGATATTTTCCTCTTTGTCCTGGCTATTGACATTCAACTCCATCATAGCATTATCTAGTATATCTTTAAGTTTTTAGGAGATAGATTTTATATACAAATTAAGTATTGTACATGTTCAATTAAAATACACGTATTTAAAATAACATATATATTTACATATTTTAATTGAAACATCTTGGAACTAACATCCCAATGACTTCTACATTCTAAGACTATGATATTTCACTAAGAAATAAATAACCTAAAAACGTTAATATCTGAGTTTTTTTTCAATCTCTGTAAATCATAGCATGCATTTAACAAAATCTGGGAAGTGAACTTTCCCCGCCTCTTATCTTCAGAAAAAAATATATATATCATGTTCCATACAGCAGCATAAAATTAATCTTGCACATTATAGCCTCTGGCCTAGGAAAAAAGGTGCTTAAGTGGAAGAGAAAAAGTTCTCTGATTTCAATGCATATTTGGACGATGTCCCTGATCTGTTTTTGATGTCTCCTGAATATTATGATTAGTATGTCATCTATTCATTGGCAAAATGGAGTTTTAGTACTATTGCTGTTAATGAGGGTGGAAAGCTATTTAGATTCATTGGCATTAGGTTGCTTTTCATTGTAGAGATCTAAAGTATCAGATAATTATTTGAAGACAGGCAGTTTTGAAGTTCAGAAAAATAGGTGTTATACACAATACACATGTACTCCATTCTTCCAAGGTACTTGCAGACAATGCCCACTAGACAAAGATCTCTGAAGATACAACTAAATAGAAAAGTAAAGTATAGAAGTTTTATTTTATTTATTTGAATTTGTTTCTTTCTCACTTTTAGGCAACCACTGCCCCAGAAAGTCTGTGGAATGGAGTTTCTTCAAAGAAAGTTATGATTTTACAACAGTGCAACAAAGTTCTTATGGACATTGGTTGAAGTCCTTTTTTAAATGAGTTGCTCATTGATAAAAATCCAAATAAAGATGAAAGAATGTCATTTGAAATTTAGGAATTCAGAATAAAAGCAAACACAATTTCAGGTATTGTTGAAGTGCAATATTTAAAGTATATATTTCATCAGTTTTGACATGTGTGTATACTCAAAAATTATTGCCATAAGAAAGATGAGAAATATTTCCATCACCTTTAGCAATTCCTTATACCCTTTGTAATATGCTTCTTCCTTCACTCTCATTCAGGAAAACATTGACCTACTTTTAATATTTTTGTGACTTAATATTAATTGAAGAAGTACGTACTTTTTGTTTTTATTTTTAACTGACTTTTCCTGCCGCCTACTGATTTTGAGATCCATCCATGTTATTATATGTATCAATAGATAATTTATTTTTATTGCTCAGTAATAGTTGATTATACAGGTGTATCATAATTTTTTTTCATTCACCGGTTGACGGAAACTTGTATTGTTTCCAGTATTTGGCTATTACAAATAAAACTGTTATGAGTATTCATGTACAACTCTTGCTATGAAAAATAGCTTTTGATTCTCTTTGGTTAACTACACATAAGTGGAATACTGGTTTATATAGTAGGTCATGTTAATTTGAAAACACTGCCAAACACTTTCAAATAACTTGTGACATTTATATTCCCAATAGCGGTGAATAAGAATTCCAGTTTATTTATATTTTTGCAAAAACTACTAATGGTTAAGCTTCTATTTTTAGCTAATTTAATGGATGTGTAGTGGTTTTATTTGTGGTTTAATTTTAATTTCTCTGATGAGTAATTATGTTTAGAATATTTTTATAGACCTATTGGACATTTAGTATATTCAATATTCATGTTTTTACTTTTGTGAAGAGTCTCTTAAAATATTTTGCCCATTTAAAAAATTGGTTTGCTTGTCTTTTGTTATATACCTGTAAGAGTCCTTTAGATATTTCAAATGAAGTTCTTTCTTTGAATTATAAATGTTGCCTTTGTTTTCTTTTATTTGCCAATTTCTGTAGCTCACAACTCCATTACAGTGATAGGAAAGAATTGATTAAAGTAGACACCATGTCTTGTTTCTAATCTTAGAGGGAGATACTCAGTATTTCACCATTAAACATTATATTGGTTATAGGAATTTTAGATGTTTTTATTGAAGAGGTTTTTTTCTATTTGTAATTTTTTGAGTGTTTTTAAGGCGTTTTAACAGTTATGCTTCAAAGTTAAGTTATACTTCCTTGCATTAGTCCACCGATTTAAAAAGAAACAAACATTGCCTAACTCTTTTAATCTCTGTTTTTTTTTCTTCTGCCTTTGGAGAAATTTCCTCAACTTTGTCTTCTAAATGTTCAACTGCTTTTCATCACTTTAATTCCCAAGAACACTTTTGTCTACATAATAATTACTTTAAAAATATACTATCCTATTCTTGTTTCATTAATGAAGAATTCATTATCTTTAAGATATGATCATTCCTCTTAAGTGAGTCAGATCCTCCAGAAAGGATATTTCCAATCACCTATTTGTAGCATAATAGTCTGACCGCTCTCATTCTAGCATCTCAGGGAACAAAGAGATCATGGTGTCTTAGAACTTAGCATTTGGTTTTGAGAGGTGAAGCCAGCTGGACTTCCTGGGTTGAGTGGGGACTTGGAGAACTTTTGGGTCTTACAAAATTATTGTAAAACGCACCAATCAGCCCTCTGTAGCTAGCAAAGGCATTGTAAAATGCACCAATCAGCGCTCTGTAGCTAGCAAGGGTTTTGAAAAATGCACCTATCAGCGTTCTGTAAAACGCACCAATCAGTGCTCTGTAAAATGCACCGATCAGCACTCTGTAAAATGCACCAATCAGCATGATTCTAAAAGTAGCCAATTGTGAGGAGGATTGAAAAAAGGGCACTCTGATAGGACAGAAACAGAGCATGGGAGAGGACAAATAAGAGAATTAAAGCTGGTCACCCCAGCCAGCCAGGTCAACCCCCTCAGCTCACCTTCCAAGCTGTGGAAACTTTGTTCTTTCACACTTCACAATAAGTCTTGCTGCTGCTCAGTCTTTGGGTCCATGCCATCTGTAAGAGCTGTAACACTCAAGGCGAAGGTCCGCGGCTCCATTCTTGAAGTCAGTGAGACCACGAACTCACCAGAAGGAACCAACTCCCGACACAGTTTGAATATTATCTGTTTCATCCTTTTCAGAAAACAAACCTGTCTGGGTTGGGGATCAAGAAACGCAGCTGCTCAGCAGCATATATTGGGGAAATGCAGCTGCTCACCACTATGGATCTTGTAATCCAGTGTATTAAACAGCTTTGGCACAATCCTCAGTATTCAGGTTTCCTCTATATTTTGTAGTTTCAGAGGTAATTGTGGCTGCCAATTTCCAAGAATTTTGAAGTGAAGTTTTCTGATGGTTTCAAATTTAGCTTTTCCTGGTCTGCCGACATTTAACACTTGTCCATTTTATTTCTGACTTCCAAAATTTGGTGCTATTGTGTTTTTTCCTAACTTCATTCTTTTTATGGGTTCCCAACTTTTGAAAACATATTTATCATGGTGAGTTTTGGAGGAAATATTAAACTACATGTGCATCTTCATGCTCTGATGTTAACCCAATAATACCTAATATTAGAGAAGAACAGCTTCATGCTGACTATTGGCTTTTGTAAGTCTGCATTTTCAATTAACACTCTATACTCTTTATTTAAATAACAGCATCCAGGTTATTTTTGGAAAGTCTTCCAATTAAATTAATGTAATAAGATTGCACACCTCTCATACTGTACTGTCTTAGCTTTTTTTGAATTAGAAACAATCTCTTCCAGGTTATCAAGAACCACAATTCCAAAATTTATGCTATGCCAAGGTTTCCTTTAGTAATTCAATATCTCTGTTTTCATTTTTTACTGTATTCCCAGACACTTGAATAGTATTATTTGAAGCACAACGTCATAAGACATGTTGCTTATGCAGTTTTAAGCAGAGTCCTTTGTCATTATGGATGAAGCCTAGAGTTTCTGAGCAGCATTTAGCCTGATGGCCCAAATGAGAGTTTTTAGTGACAGGAGGGTGCCCCAGACAAATGATTTTTAACCTTTGTTCATATATGTCTGCACATCTTTTCAAAATTAATGTATTTGATCCCACTTTGACCTAGCATCCCCACCTCCCACCTCCTACTCTGAAAATGAAATTTAATTGCTTTGAAGTGGTATCCCAGACTCTGATACAGACAATTATGATGCAGTCAGGGTTCATGACTTGAGAAATATAGACCTTGCTACATGGGGAAAAATTGTATACAATCTCCTAAAGCATCTCTGCGAAGTTAAAGAAGATTCTGGGCACCACTGTAAGGGGCACACAAGTTTTGGTCTTTTGTAAGTTTCATGAGGATAAATTTTTAGGATAATAAAGGGTACAAGACACTACAAGAAAGCTATTAATCAAACAATATATTTTCACAGGAATTCCACTGGCTTACAACTTATTTTGCTCTTAAAAATATTGTTCATTTATCTGGTATAGTGATAAGTAACCCATCTTTACCAAATGGTGTAGGAGTCAATCCCCACAAATTTCAGACTAACTCCCAATAATACACATATGTGCAAGACAAACTCCCCACCCCCACAAATACAAGTCTTTGAGAACTGAACTGAGATTTGAAAGCCCTGAATAAATCTCAGAATAAACCCTTATTGGTATTCAAACCACTAAATACCAAAGGAAAAAAATACTGAAAACTTCTAGAAAATAATAAGACATCACGTACAGAAACATGATAGTTCAAATGAACACTAATTTTCCATCAAAAAACTTTGGAGGTTAGGAGACAAGGAAAGAACATATCTAACAAAATAAAAGAAAAAGAACTATAAACCTGACATCCTACATCCAGCAAACATATCCTTCAGAAACAGGGCAATATAAAGACATTTTTCAGATGAAGGAAAACTATTTAATGCTAAAATCTTCAGTTTTTAAGGAATACTACAGGAAGCTTTTTCAGGCTTAAGAGAAAAGATATAAGAAGGAACTTTGAATTTTCAGGAATGAAGGAAGAACAACAAAATGCTGTCTTTTAAAAGATAAGATATGTAACATATACAAAAACTACAACTTGAAGTTGTTGGGAAAGAATAAACAAATTTATAAAGTTTATATTTTCTGCATTTTATATAAAATACTGCAATATAAACCTTAAACTATAAAAGGTGAAATCTGATATTATAAATGTGTTAAAAATAAGAGGTATAGACAAAAATACAATAAATAAATTAATAAAATGGAAAAAGGAAAAGAACAAAAAGAAGAAAAAATTAAATAATGAAAAAGTAGTCAGGAATAATAAATAAATTAAGCCCAAACAGAAGACAAAATTATAATTCAAAATAATAAGAAAATGGTAGAAGTAAATTCAAAGTTCAGACTAATTATTCTGGCATGTTTAGATCCTTAATATTTCAGATAAACAATTATTGATATAATTATTCTATCAATATAAATATTAAGGATCTAAACATGCCAAATAAAAAATAATGATTGATTTAAACTGATAATTCAATAATACATTGAATTATCATTTAAGTTAAATGATAATTAAAATACAACACATCAGATTTTTTGAGAAATACAGTTTAATAAAACTGATACAAGAAGCAACAGAAACTTTGAATTACTATCAAATATTATCGGTTGAAGAAGAAATAGCACCACTCTTATGAAAATGTATTTTAGTGAATAAAGGAAGATGAATAACTCTACAACTCATTTTAGCAGCCAAGAAGAACCTTAACACTGAAACATGACAAGGACATTACAAAACAGGAAATGTGTGGAACAATACTTCTCATGAATATGGATGCAAAAATCTTTAATAAAATATCAGCAAACTTAAAGTGATTACCTCTGGAAAGAAAAAAATTTAAAAAATTAGCAAACTGATTGCAATATTACATAAAAGGGATAATACATCATGAACAAATAGGGATTACTGTAGCCGAAACAACCCCATCAAAAAGTGGGCGAAGGATATGAACAGACACTTCTCAAAAGAAGACATTTATGCACCAAAAGACACATGAAAAAATGCTCATCGTCACTGGCCATCAGAGAAATGCAAATCAAAACCACAATGAGATACCATCTCACACCAGTTAGAATGGCGATCATTAAAAAGTCAGGAAACCACAGGTGCTGGAGAGGATGTGGAGAAATAGGAACACTTTTACACTGTTGGTGGAACTGTAAACTAGTTCAACCCTTGTGGAAGTCAGTATGGCGATTCCTCAGGGATCTAGAACTGGAAATACCATTTGACCCAGCCATCCCATTACTGGGTATATACCCAAAGGATTATAAATCATGCTGCTATAAAGACACATGCACACATATGTTTATTGCGACACTATTCACGATAGCAAAGACTTGGAACCAACCCAAATGTCCAACAATGATAGACTGGATTAAGAAAATGTGGCACATATACACCATGGAATACTATGCAGCCATAAAAAAGGATGAGTTTATGTCCTTTGTAGGGACATGGATGAAGCTGGAAACCATTATTCTCAGCAAACTATTGCAAGTACAGAAAACCAAACAGTGCATATTCTCACTCATAGGTGGGAATTGAACAATGAGAACACATGGACACAGGAAGGGGAACATCACACTCTTGGGACTGTTGTGGGGTGGGGGGAGTGGGGTGGGATAGCATTAGGAGATATACCTAATGTTAAGTGAAGAGTTAATGGGTGCAGCCCACCAACATGGCATATGTATACATATGTAACTAACCTGCACGTTGTGCACATGTACCATAAAACTTAAAGTATAATTAAAAAAAGCGAAAATACATCAATGTGCGTTAACATATTCACTGAACAAATGAGAAAAATCACAAGAACTTTTGAAAAAATGCAGAAAAATTGAAAATATTTTATAATTGAAAGACATGAATTTTCATGTTGAAGTCACACAGTAAGTTTATAAAACAATGGAAAAAATTAGGTTCACCATAGTCCACATCACAGTAAAATGTCAGATCACTGGCTTTCAGCAAAATTCTAGGGAAATGAAATGTTTTAGGCCTCCAAATGGCTTTGGGCATTTTGAATAGAATACTGAAAACAAAAAGACAGTGGGCTAATAGCTATAAAATTCTGAAAAAAAATCTGGTTTTTTTTCCCCCCATATAAAACATAAGCTCTATCTTGGCAGAAGTAAGAGAAGAAATGTTGAAGAGGCAGCAGTTTAAGCATGCAGAAGAGAAGGACATTATCAAATCTGCAAGTGAAGTTCAGGGCATGTGCAGAAGGAAGTGAAGAAATAGAGATGCCAACCCCATCTCTCTTTGAATTCAAATTCTTGAATCCTACAGCCAAGGAAAAAATGGACCTGGTTAAAAATTCTTGAAGGAAAATTATTTTAACATAGAATTCTAAATCCATCCAAATGATCAATCAAATTTAGACTAGAATAAAGACACTTTTAGATATGCAAGAGCTTAAAATATTTATATCCTATTACCTGTACCAAAGATGCCTTTGGAGAATACTTGCTGTCAAATGAGAAACTAGGACAAAGGAAGATTTGGAATATGGAAAATAAATAGATTGAACGCAGAAGAGAATTACAGAGAATCAACATTATAATGGTAAAGAGAGATCCTAGGGTGAAATATGTACCAGATATAGAAGTCAACCATTTTGGATTCAAACTGTGTGACACAAGATACAGATATTTTGAGGATTGACATCACATAACTTCTATGTTTTTACCAACCATTTATAGAACCCACAAAACTACTGTAAATTCTATTCCACAAAAATAAGGAATTAGCTCTTACATAGCTATAAACTTCAATCTTCACTTTTATGAAAGGGAAAAAAAATGAAAGTAGACCGGTAAAGGAGAAGTCTTGAGATTTAGGAATCAGGCAAACTTATCAGGGAAGCAAATGAGCATTAATACGTCCCCATATTTCCACATAATATACTGCATGCTTTCAAGGAGTGATTTTAGACGGTATTTGAATTGTTACTTAAATAATAAAGGACTTTCTAATTCTCCTCCCTAGAAGTAATCAATTTCTACTGTGGTAGCCACCAAAATTACCTTTAATATTATTTAATTTTGAAAATTGTAAGCATGATTTAATTAAAATATATATTCATTTTAAAAAGAAATTTTAGATCTACCAGTCTGCGTACAAGTAGGGTTTTTTTAAAATGACTTAAAAGCTGAACTCCAAGGCTTAAAATGCCTCCTATAATTGTATTTCCTTCAGAATACCCATTCCTCCTCTAATTAAAAATCTTTAAGTATTGTTGAGACTAAAGTAATTCTTTCAGAAATTTTGAATTTTCAATATTATGCTGCTATTTTGAGCCATAATACTCTTCTAAGTATTATCAAATTGTATTGCATAATCTGTGTTACTCCATGTGGTACTGGAATATGTATAGTCACACTTTAAATAAGGCACTTCCAAAAATTAATCCTACTATTTCTAGAATTGTTTTACCCTTGATAATGCTGTTTTTATATTTACTTTATTTTTCTGTTTTCTCTTCACCATCTTTTTCTTTCTTCCTTTGCATCCTTTCCCTCAACTACATATTTCTTTTCCCTTGCTTTCTACTGCTTTTTTCCTCTTGTAATCTCTTATTCCTCTTCTCTTTGCCTTTTCTTCCTCTACTCTTGGGGATTTTAACATGATCTCCGTGGGACCCCATGTATGGATGCGCTTCAGGCGATCCAAAGATACTCTGAAAGTGAGTGCAAGTTACTTATATTGAAAGTGGGTTACTTGTTGTGCTTGTTAAGTATCCCTAAAGTCCCAAAGAAGCAAGTGAATGACCAGAAAGTTGTAAAGAGAACCCCAATCACCTCTCTCAAATTCCCCTTTTTGTTTGCCTCTAGTTTCCATCTACAGTCTCGTGCAAGGCAAACTACCAGGGAAGTGCTACGATGTTTCCTCTCATGTTCATTTCCTTTCTTTTTCTACTTTCACTTGAAAAAGATGAAATGTTTTCCCTTAAGAAACTGCATTGTACTGGCAGGAAGGAATTAGTTCCTGTCAGTGCCATATCGGAGGAAAAAACAACAACCTGCAAACACAGTGCTGGAGAACCTGGCAGCTGATGATTCTCAGGAATAGGAACTAGCAGGATGCTTCGCTTCTAAGCACCCCTTGCTGCATTCATGCATGAAGGATAAAACGTCTTCTGCTGTTTGCCAGTTGATTTTGAAGAAAAAAACAGATACCTTGCAACTTTTAACCCACTGCTGCAATGACAAATGTGAAAACTATTCTTCCACCACAAGTTTTCTGAAATAGACTAGAAATATAAACATTTTTTCCTCTGTCTCTTTGTTCATGACATTTTCTATGCCTCAAGATTTTTCCTCAGCATATTCTGAATTTAATAGACTACTACTAATTCATTAAGAGACAACTTAAATGCAGCCTTTGGTATGAAACTTTCCCTCATTTGAATGTACTCTACTGTCACCTTTTTCTAGTCATATATACAATGCATTATCAAAACTATGTGTGCCTTTTAGCAGAGGTGGTGTCTAATTTACCTTTATTTGTTACAGTATCTATAAAAGCAGAAAGTTTGTAGGTAGGCAAATTATGTAGAATGATTGGATAAATGAATAAATGCATTTTAAGTTCAAAAGAGCATTTATTTAAGTTGCAATACCCAAAATCAAAGCCAATTAATTCCTTTTATAAGATGCTTATATGGTTTGGCTGGGTCCCAACCCAAATCTCAACTTGAATTGTATCTCTCAGAATTCCCGTGTGTGGTGGGAGGTTACCAGGGGGAGGTAATTGAATCATGGGTGCCAGTCTTTCCTGTGCTATTCTTGTGATAGTGAGTAAGTCTCACCAGACCTGATGAGTTTATCAGGGGTTTTCGCTTTTGCTTCTTGCTCATTTTCTCTTACCACCACCATGTACAAAGTGCCTTTCACCTCCTGCCGTGTGAAACTGTAAGTCCAATTAAAACTATTTTTCTTCCCAGTCTCAGGTATGTCTTTATCAGCAGTGTGAAAATGGACTAATACAGTAAGTTGGTACTAGTAGAGTGGGGCATTGCTGAAAAGATACCCAAAAATATGGAAGCAACTTTGGAACTGGGTAACACGCAGAGGTTGGAAGAATTTGTAGGGCTCAGAAGAAGACAGGAAAATGTGGGAAAGTCTGGAACTTCCTAGAGACTTGTTGAATGGCTTTGCCCATAATGCTGATAGTGATATGGACAATAAGGTCCAGGATGAGGTGGCCTCAGATGAAGATGAGGAACTTGTTGGGAACTGGAGAAAAGGTGACTCTTGTTATGTTTTCGCAAAGAGACTGGCAGCATTTTGTCCCTGCCCTAGAGATTTGTGGAACCTTGAACTTGAAAGAGATGATTTAGGGTAAACAACAAAAGACATTTCTAAGCAGCAAAGCATTCAAGAAGTGACTTGGGTGCTGTTAAAGAGATTCAGTTTTATAAGAGAAGCAGAGCATAAAAGTTTGGAAAATTTTCAGCCTGACTTGCAATAGAAAAGAAAAACCCATTTTCTGGGGAGAAATGCAAGCCACCTGAAGAAATTTGCGTAAGTAGCAAGGAGCCTAGTGTTAATCCCAAAGACCATGGGGAAAATGTCTCCAGGCCATGTCAGAGATATTCACAGCAGCCGCTCCCATCACAGACCCAGAGGCCCAGGAAGAAAAAGTGGTTTCCTTCTCTGGGCCCAGGTTCCCTGTGCTATGTGCAGCCTAGGGACTTGGTGCCCTGTGTACCAGCTGCTCCAGCCATGGCTGAAAGGGGCCAACATACAGCTTGGGCTGTGGCTTCAGTGGCTGGAAGCCCCAAGCTTTGGCAGCTTCCATGTGATATTGAGGCTGCAGGTGTACAGAAGTCAAGAATTGAGGTTTGGGAACCACTGCCTAGATTTCAGAAGATATATGGAAATGTCTGGATGTCCAGGCAAAAGTTTGCTGCAGGAATGGGGCCCTCATGAAGAACTTCTGCTAGGGCAGTGTGGAAGGGAAACGGGGGGGGGGGGTTGGAGCCCCTACACAGAGTCCCTACTGGGGCACTGTCTGGTGGAGCTGTGAGAAGAGGGCCATCGTCCGGCAAGCCCCAGAATGCTAGATCCACCAACAGCTTGTACTGTGAGCCGGGAAAAGCCACAGACACTCAACACCAGCTCGTGAAAGCAGCTGGAAGGGAGGCTGTACCTTGAAAAGTCACAGGGGTGGAGCAGCCCAAGAACATGGGAACCCACCTCTTGCATCAGCGTGATCTGGATGTGAGACCTGGAGTCAAAGGAGATAATTTTGCAGCTTTAAAATTTGACTGCCCCACTGGATTTCATACTTGCATGGGCCCTGTAACTCCTTTCTTTTGGCCAATTTCTCCCATTTGGAATGGCTGCATTTACCCAATACCTCTACCCCCATTGTATCTAGGAGGTAACTAACTTTCTTTTGATTTCACATGCCCATAGATGGAAGGAATTTGCCTTATCTCAGATGAGACACTGGACTTTGAACTTATGGGTTAATGCTGAAATGAATTAAGACTTTGGGGGACTGTTGGAAAGGCATGATTGGTTTTGAAATGTGATGACTTGAGATTTGGAGAGGGCAGGGGTGGAATCATATGGTTTGGCTGTGTCCCCACCCAAATCTCAACTTGAATTTTATCTCCCAGAATTGCCATGCGTTGTGGAAGGGACCCAGGGGAAGGTAACTAAATCATGGGGGCCGGTCTTTCCCATGTTGTTCTCATGATAGTGAATAAGTCTCACAGTATCTGATGGGTTTATCAGGGGTTTCTGCTTTTGCTTCTTGCTCATTTTCTCTTGCCATCATCCTGCAAGAAGTGCCTTTCCTCTCCCACCATGTGGAACTGTAACTCCAGTTAAATTTCTTTTTCTTCCCAGTCTCGGATATGTCCTTATCAGCAGCATGAAAACACACTAATACAGATGCATTATATGAATTGCCTGATATAGATCATAGATCAATCTGTAAACATTGATTAGTGAAATGATATGCCAGATCACAGTAAGGGGTGGAAAACACACATGCACACAGAGTATATTACATACTTCTAACAGTCCTTCAATAAGGAAATTCATTTAACTTAATTTAGCATTTCCCACTATCGTTAACTTTTAGGACACCTACTATATTTTAATTTCCCCAAAAAAGAAATATTCTATAGAATCCATTAAGCCATTTTGGAAAATCATAGGCTAAATAATAAATATTTTATTTTGTTTTGCACTGTAGAGGCAAGATTGTGTGTGTGTGTGTGTGTGTGTGTGTGTGTAGAGAGAGAGAGGATCCTGAATATCACTTCATTACAATACCCATATTTTATTTAACAATGCAAAACAACACCTAGCCAACAATATATATTTTTAAAACTATAAAACTAAAAACCCACAACTGTAAAACTCCACATGTAACTAAGACTTTCAGACAAATAAATGTATTATAAAGTTTTCCTGTAATTATTTGTATTTAAAATAGTTAATAGGGAGCAGCTGAGTCCTCTCTTCCATTCAAAATGTTTGTTTTAACTCTAAGCAGTTAAGTTGGAATGGTCAACAAATAAAGAGTAAAAGTAATTTAGAATAAGAGTGATATTTTTTCCATGATCTTAGGGAAAATTAAATGTCCTTGAAACTACCATTAAACTGAATTTAATAACCTGATATACTAAACAGGAACGGAGAAAAAAGTGGTCTATATTAGCATTACTAGACAGCTACAGAGTAATTCCACTGAAATTCACAATTGGTTGGAGGGAAATTGGAGAACTTTATCATAATATTTGAATTGGTTTTGTTAATTCAAAAAAGCAAAATACAAAGGTGAATTTTATTTGTAAGAATGCTATGTAATGGAGTCAATCTGGAATATATTAATAAATATATCACAAAATCACATAGAGTAGAAAAAGGAGATGCTTTAATATTGGCCATTAGACTTTTCCCATCTATGTTTCACATTGCTTTCGGGGTTTGACCTTATGAGACTCTATCTGCTTTCTGCTGTGAGCTATGCGCAAACTGCTGGCAGGACACTATCCATGTTCCTTTTGAAAAATCAACAATGACAGTCTTTCCCTAGTGTGTCCTGTGCTCATTATCTATGTCTCCAAAACTAAACCACTTAATACAAATAAAATGTTCTCTCATGTTTAGACTTTTAGAAAGTACACATTAGCTACAGCCTAAGAATCATCCTTAGAAAAGATGTTTTTGCTTGCTGTATAGATGTTGCAGGCAAAAAATGTAATAGCCAACTGGGTAGTGTTCTGATTTCTGCATATTTTGAAAATGGGTATTGTAATACCATCTCTTTAGCCTGCAGTTTTTTTAAAAGAATAAAGGCTTCTGAAATCTGATTTTGTTCACCTCTGAAGACTTTCATTTAAAAGCTGAGCACTTTAGAGAATTATTAAATTGTTCTGAGATGCAGTTGCCTCATTGCAAAAATCAAGCTCTTAACTTTTTCGTAGTAGTACTCCTCAGGGAGTATACACATACATATATACGTACACATATATACAATACATACCATAAAATTGAGACTTAGAATGTGGTTATATAATATGTTTCCATTCTCTTGCCTTTAAAAATCATTATAAGCACATCTTTTTTGTAGGAGTCATTTGCTTTTCAATTCCCATAAACCAACTAGTCTACAGCCACAATTATTCTAAAAACATTCCACAGCCATTTAACCTGCACACACACATAGAAACACATCTGAACTCGCCAGGTGCAGTGGCTCACACCTGTAATCCCAGCACTTTGGGAGGCCGAGGGGGGCAGATCACAAGGTCAAGAGATCGCGACCATCCTGGCCGACATGGTGAAACCCCGTCTCTACTAAAAATACAAAAATTAGCCGGGCATGGTGGCATCTGCCTGTAGTCCCAGCTACTTGGGAGGCTGAGGCAGGAGAATCAGCTGAACCTGGGAGGCAGAAGTTGCAGCGAGCCGAGATTATGCCACTGCACTCCAGTCTGGAGACACAGCGAGACTCCATCTTAAAACACTCACACACACACACACACACACACACACACACACACCCCTGAACTTACATACACATGCGTATTCATATAGTAATACAGAAAATACAAAGTTGTTTGTCTCATCTTCGGCAGTGTTAGATGTGGTTAGCAATATGGACATTATAGACAGAAAAAATGAACATGTATTCTCACAGGCTCTTAGCTGGAGCCTCAGGAAATGACTAAGAAATGACTGATCAGTCAGAGAGGATGATGTTCAGCCTAGAAAATCACTAACATAGATCAGTGCAACCAGGAGGTAAGCAGTTTCTGGAAACTTGACACATTGAACTACTTAATTCAATGAAAACAAAGTAGAATTTGTTTAATAGAAACTTGGCTCATTCTACTGTCGTATGCTTCTAGAAGAATGAATGATGTTGACTGAAATCTAGAAGATGAGTATATTTTGGGCCACTTTTCTTTTCCCTAAGTAAAGGGACCTGTATAGAATAAGAAAATAAAAATTATAATTAAAATCACAGTAATGCTATGACAGAGGTCCTAATTTGGGGGAAAATTTAATAATTTTAGGAATATAACTTTGATGATTTCTTTTTCAGAAACATAACATTGAAAGACACATTAAATCTCTGAATATATATTTTCAGGATATGTAAGTATTTCATAATAGTAAAGCTTTTGTTATAGACAGTGCCCTGAGTAAAATGATAGAGTCTGTTCATAATAATTTTTCAAAGAGGATTTTGTCATATACTGAGAATGCGAAGAACAAGTTAGGATTCATAATTCATTTTTGCATTTTTTATTAAATATATGACAACACATTCAAGAAGTCTCATTTACTTAGATATTAAGAAGTATTTTAGAGTACACAAGTGGAAGAAAGGCAATAGCACAATAATCTCATTCACTATGATGAAATATCAAGTGTACATGGCATGGAAATTTTGTCTCGTAGGTGTAGAGAGGAATTAAAATTACCTTCATTTCTAGCCACAGCTGCAAAACAGAAGAGAATTTTATAAAGCTGAGAAAGCTTACAAATGGTTACATTGTTTATGCTTGCAAAATGTTGGAAAGAAAATAAATACAATTATATAATTTCAAAATTCATTATTCATCAAAGGTTCTCGTTTTTCACAAATCCAGAAAAAATATCAGAATTAATGGAAGGGAAAATAATGCTTGAATACTATAAATATTGTTTTGTTTCTCAAATTCTGATACCTTTAGTAAGATACAATACCAAACTTTCAAAAAAATTATATATTGGACTACTTATGGGAAAGCTATTTCAAAGTTGTTTTACATTTCAGACAAAATTTCATTTGTTTCTGCCTAAAACTGTACTGCTAAGGCCAATATTATAATGACTTGTCTGGGAAAACAAGATATTTGTAATAGATATTTAAGTATTTATTTTATGGTTATGCCATCAATATTTAAAATTGACAACAAGTAAATGTTGTAGTACTTTTAAGAGTGGTTATATTTTCATAATTATATAAATTAATTATGTTCTGTGCAACACTGAGTCAACACTATTCGTCTTAAATAAATAAGTTAATACCTTACGTAAAACTTTAAAGCACAGAATTATTTTATTTTTTATTTTTAAACAAATCTTATTTTAGACACAACATTATTTTAATCTCATCAAGATTCTTAGTGTAGGTGCCATTAGCAAGTTTCCATCAGTTCAAATGTAGAACTTTTTATTGTGTTATTTTTTTGTTTTTTGTGGTAGCACTCAAGAACTAATAAGGGCATGAAGCTACAAAATATTGAGTATCGTTGAAAATTTAATGTATATAAACATTTATATATAAATTGTAATATACATGTAAGTTATGTATATAAACATTTATCAAACTTCTTCTAATGGTGTTTATTCAGAGTAAAAAGGATGGGTAATGATAAAGTTGATTTTCATCTTTAAAAGAGTGAATGGAGATGTAAAGTGTGTGTATGTCTAGTGTCTACTTTTTTAAAAAAAGAGTACAATGGAGATGAAAACTGTGTGTGTGTGCGCGTGTGTGTATGTTTTAGAAATCTTTGATGAAAGCAACGTGATGTCATTATGATTAACTTAAGCACAAAATGAATGATTTGAAAATCTGTGATATAGTCCAGAATAAAAAGAAAAAAGGGAAAACTGCTTTCTTAGAAACTGGAATTAGGGCTCCTCCAATGGACACTGTCACTAATGGGGACATACTTCAGACAACACTTGTTGAGGGTCTTCTATCATTTTTGTTTTTCTGGTGGTACTAAGCATCTGTTGCTTGCACAACTCCAAAAGAATTTTGGAGAAAAGTTTCAAGGATATTGTTTGATAATTAAAATGATTCCCTGTAAGTTTAATTGTGAAGGGTATAATTTTCAGCATATTATAAATACAGACTTTACAAAATATAACTGCTATATAATTGCTTTAAATGTAGTCAATAGGATCTAAATACCATGAAGATTTGATACCTACAACCTTCAGTCATGAACAGTCTATATTCCAAAAGAGGAGATATTTCCAAACTGTATCACCTACGAAATTATAACCTAATTAAAAATATATTTTGTTCTTGAAAGTCTTGTATTAAGGATGTCAACAGAATAGAAAGCTGGTTCAGTTCTTTCACCAGCACACAACTGTACTCCATTTGTTTATGTGTCTGCTAAGCTTAGACTGTGCCATCTTCCCAATGAGAGCACACTTTTCTTGAATCGAGCTTCATTCTCCAGAGAGCTGCTAAGTAGCAGGAAGTGGTGAAGACAGCAGGGCTGGAATTCAAAATGGTAAGGAAAGAGATAAGGAAGCTTCTTTATCTCTGATACAGAAGCAACAAGTAAAATGAGCACTCCAAGTTAAGTGTCAGCACTTTGCTGCGAGAGTGAATGTGTTCAAGTGCCTATGAAAGTCTTTTAAACAGCTGAGCTGGTTTATGTAATTCCATCAGTCAAAATTATTTGTGTTAAATTTTAACAACTAGTCACAGTTGAGAGACATCAAAGTTGGCTAATTGTGGAAAAGTGATATTTAAAAATCACTTTTCCACACGTTTATCAATGCTGATGACTTTATATATCCCTACCTTTGTCCTTGCTTTCATCTCCCTGTTCCTTTCTCTTAAGTAGTCACTTTCCAATTTTCCTCTGATTGTTTACTCATACCTTGTTTCTCAGATGGTGTCTCTTAAAAAAAATTTTAGGATCAATATTTTCTTTGCATTCCCAACTAAACTTTAATCACCATGAATGCAAGTATAATGTCTATATTCACTCACTATTATATTCCCAGCACCCAGCAGAGGACATTCAATAACTATATAAGAGAATAAATAAAAAATATAAACACGTGGTGGCTGATGCCTGTAATCCCAGCACTTTGGGAGACCAAGGTGAGTAGATCACTTGAGGTCAGGAGTTTGAGACAAGCCTGGCCAACATGGTGAAACCCTGTCTCTACCCAAAAATACAAAAAATTATCAGGGCATGGTGGTGTGTGCCTGTAGTCTCAGCCACTTGGGAGCCTGAGGTAGGAGAATTGCTTAAACCCTAGAGGTGGAGGTTGCAGTGAGCCGAGATCACACCACTGTACTCCAGCCTGGGCGACAAAGTGAGACTCTGTCTCAAAAAAGAAAAAAAAATTATGGATGTATACAACTGTAACCAAGAAGACCAGCATATCGTAATAGCTGGTGTAAAAAAAATGGCTAAACCCAATAGTGAAATAATAGCTTTGCCAGTAATTTAAAGACTAAATTCAGAGATGTCATCCATCAAAGGAACATTATTTTCTGAAAATAGTGATAGGTATATTGAAAAGAGCTCTGCAGTTAAAGACATCTAGGAGATACTGAATAAAATTTAATAAACAGAAAAAAGTAATGAACAAATGATGGATTAAATACAGAACATTGAATTTGCCCTATGTTTGATTCCTAGAAACCTGCTAATGAAAATGATTAAAATAATTCCAGATGAATTGTTAATGCCTGTTACATTTTCATATTATTTATCATCCCACATAATATATGCCTTCCAAATATGCTTATGGCAATGAATCTGAAGAATGAATACAGTGGTAATCACATTTATCACAACAAGTTATGGGGGGAGAATTGTTTTTATACCATGCAAAACACTCCCTATCCACTGGTGATTGTCAAATATTGTGGTCTAAGAAGAGCACCATAGACAAAAATTCAAAAACACATACTTTGCTACTCTCTTGAATTATTCTTAGTGGGTTTTACTAACAAAACTACAAAAAGAAATACAAACTTTATAAATTATCTCAAAATGAATCTGTAAGGCAAAACTACAGCAATAACAGGAATGGTGCTAGGAAAGCTGGTGGAGTGTTTGTGAATGTGTGTATGTGTTTGTGTGCTGTGCTTGTGTACCCAACTAAAACACAGCATCCTAAATATTTTCAAGTTTAAAATTCTAATGATTCATTATAAAAGCACAATACAATAAAAAAGAAACCCTTCTTTAAACTCTGGCCAAGGTCCCTCTAGCAGAAGGCCAGGATTCTAACAAGAATGAAGACAAAAACATGTCTGTGAATTCTCAAAAATTCACTTGAAATTTATTTTGCATCCCCTCACCTTGCTCAGTAACCATGTTTTGTTAACACTGTCTGTTGAGCCTTGTTGGCTCCTGGTAATTGGAATATGTTGTTAACTGAACTGCTGGAAGTTCTAGTGCTTGCAGCTAATGCATTCTCAGAACTGCACAGTATGAACACAGCAGGTGTAAAGTAAAAGCAATAATAAAAAATTGAACAGACTTTAAGTGCTATGATTATTACTGTAGGCCAGTTTTTATCTTCCATTTTAAAAGTATACTTCTTGGATTTCCTGTGTCTGAAAGTATTGATAGCCTCATATTTTCTTTCTTAGTGATGGGAATTAAATATCATATTTTTAAAAAGCAAGTAATATTTGAAAAGACTTGCCTATAGATGGTGAACTCCTAAATCTATGAATGAAATTATCTGAAGATTCTGAGAAAAATCCCTCAAATAATCTAACAACTGATTAAAAAATTCAATACAGGAGTAGCTGTGACTTTTAACATCAGCTTTCCCCTAGAGAGCTTTTACGCATTGATCAATTTTGCATCTTTCTAAAGTCAAAGGAGGAAAAGAACTTGTTTTAGAGATAGAAACTCTGAGTAGCAGAAGCACTTTTCAGTGGTAGTTGGAAAGTAGAATAATGAAAATCAAATTCTAATTTCAGCAATCCATTACCTATGCAAGATTGTGTTTTGAAATGAGGATAAATGTATCTTTATTTCTACCTGTAGAGATATAGATATACTACCAGAAAAAAAGATACACAGGTAGGCTTATCTGAATCTACCATCAGATTATTTCATCTTACTTATTAAGAGCAAAAATATTATATTAATGGATTATTTTTGTCATCTTTTTCTCTTTAGTAACTTACAAGGTATGAAACATTCAAGAACTAGTAAGATATGCAAATCCTGTATGTACCTGAAGTGTTTTACAAGAGCATGTCCACACTGATGTTATACATTCATATTACTATTAATAATTATTCATACTTTTCATAGTTTTACTTCCTGCCTCTGATCCATCAGTGCACTCTGGCTGCTGTAACTCTAAAACATATTTAAAATTAAATCACTTCTCACCCTTCTATTGCTACTACTATGGTCTGCGCTACCAGGCAACAGCCACCTAGCATGATCTGTCATTTCAATTACTGTCTCCTAACTGATCATTGTTCTTGCATAATTTTGGTGTGTTTTAACAGAGATCCGTAATGGTACCATTAGATCACATCAGCTCCGTCCTCAAAATATTCCAGTGTTCCCTATCTGCTTTAGAGTAAAGGATAAGTCTTTACAATGATTTACAAGGCATTAAGCAGCCTCTCTCTTATGCCCCATTACATTTCTGATCTCATTTACTAAAATTATTTTTTTTCAGTCTCTGTGCTCCAGGCACACTCACCCCTTAGCTGTTTAAGCAAGCCAGTCACACTCTTACCTGAAGACTTTTGCACTTGTTATTCATTCTGCCTAGAGTGTTCCTCCTCCTGATAACCATTTGGCTTTCTTTAGGTTGTTTCTCTCATATCATTTTCTAAGTTTAACCTTCCCTTCTTACTCTATTTGAAAATCCACCATTCCACTACTTCCTAATTCTCTTTATTTTTCTTGTTAGCACCTCTTAATATGTATTATTTATTTACCCAAATAGAACGCAACTCCATGAGGGAAATTAATTTCTTATGTTTTGTTCACTGTTTTATACCAGTGTTTAGTACAGTATATGAAACATAGAAAGTAGATGCTCAATAAATATTCATTTAACATTTTTCCTAGATATGGGAAGCATTTTTTTAAAATCATGGGATTTTAGAGATATGGGAATCTTAGATTTCCTGCTTCCAGCAATCTTATTTTACAGAGTGAATACTGAAGACCAAAGATGTTGTGTCCTTTCCAGAGTCAAGTAGTTAATTAAAGTCAGAATTTGGAATAGAAGTTGGGATTTTTAAAATTATTCTTGAAATGATTATATCCTTTACATCTCATTATTACCACTATGTGAATTTTAAATTTGAGAGAGAAAATAAATTTAAGATGTATAAGCATATAAAAGTAGTGGTCCTGAGAAATTATAAAATCTGAGTTATTGATACATAAAATTATTTATAATTACAATAGAAAAATATCTATAGCTCATAGAATATCACGTCAGTTATAAATTAGAAACATCACAATGTGAGTGAAAAAATATATAGCACAAGCACATATTATACTAAGAAATACTATAATTGAAAAACAAGCATCTCATTATACTCAACACTGGTCAGGCCCTTATTAGAATAACATCTTCAATACTGAGCTCAGGAGCAAAATGGGGATGTGGTCAAATTGAAGTGTGCTCAATTGGGAGCCAGAAAGATAATTAAAGTGCTGGGAAATTGGGCCTTTGAGGATAGGTTAGAGTAACTTGGATTACTGAAACTGAATCAAAGGGGGTTGAGGGTAGATTGGATAGTAGTTGCCAAGTGTAAAAATAGTCTTATTTTAAAGAAAGGAAGCCAGCTGTCAGGTTCTCTATAGGGGAATAAGAAGGGGGTCAATGCTATTTCTCTGTAGGATAGTGAAATTAGGTCAAGTGTAATGAAAATTTTCCTCACACGGGAGAATTATTAAATGGGAAGACATTACTGAGAAAAGTATTTTCATATGGTAGTCTAAAATTTGCCGTGGGTTCTCAATGTTTGAGATTGATTAAATCTCCCCTTTGATGAGGGCATGGATAAGGTAACAGAGCAAATTTTCTCCAGGTCATTACATGTCTGGTTCTCATTGATTGTTCCACTTCTTCTTGAAATAATGCTTGATTACAATTTAATTGTAATCTCATTCTGTATAGGTATCTTCGTCCCTTTTTGCACTAATCAAATTTAATATTGCTGAATAATGTTGCAGGAAAATTTTTATGAGATTCTTACAATCACTAATACATCAAGGCCATTTATTAATAGCTAGACTCTTTCATGAAATATCTTCCTAAATTTCTTAATTCCCTCTTCTGACCCACGTCCTTCTTGCTAAATTGCATTTTACATTCTTGCAGAAGAATTAATTCTTCCTAGCATAGATCTAGTCATGATAATTTTTCTTAAAAAAAAGTTTGGTGTATATTAACTATTTGCATCTCTCTGTGGCCAGAGGAATAAAGGCCCTATGTATCTCTTGCACTTTAATCCTGGTGTAATGCATCATTTTATGTTGGACACCATTTTCCTTTGATAAACTGTCTTATACATTATACTGGCCTATTTTATTTAATGAAATTTTATAGGCTGCATTTTAAAAGGGCATAACTTAACCCACCTTATCATATCTCATTCTTATTCCTTCTTTTATCAGTCACCTGCTCAACACTTAAAAATGCTGGCTTAGTCAATTTGTGCTGCTACAGCAAAATACCTAAGACTGGATAATTTATAAAGAACAGAAATTTATTTCTCACAGTACTGGAGACTGGGAAGTTCAAGATCAAGACACTGGCAATTTATCTGGTGAGGACCTCTTTTCTGAGTCCTCACATAGCAGAAAACAAAAGGGCAAGCTAGCCTAAAATTGTGTGACGTCTCTTTTCAACGGGCTTAATCCCATTAACAAGGGAGCAGCCCTTATGGCCTAATCACTTCTTACAGGCCACACCTCTCAATACTATCACTTTGGCAATACCTAAATTTTGGAGGGGGCTACATTTAAATCATAGCAAATGCCATACAGATGAGTATGCCCTCACAAAGACATCTCTGATTCTCTGGTTTGAGTGATTCCCACAGTTCTGTTGGAAGAAGTATGATTAACAGTATACTCTAACTTCTGGCTGCCAGTTTGCCTTAAGGGGGCAATTGCATATGTATTCTCTCATTTAGAATGAGAAATAATGCATCATTAACAAATTTAAGATTTTTTTTCACAGGAAAGATAGACTACTTTTTAAAAAGACTTTTCCATTTCCCCCTGTCCTAAATTTGTTTCATTTGTTTGACAGATTCCTAGCAAGGATTAATGTGTAAATAGCACAATTTTGGTTACAAAAATTCCCTTTTCAGTATTGATGTATTTAAATTTTTCATCATTTATTCATTATTTATGGTATATAGGTATATATACCATAAAATACACAAATATTCTAAAAATTGAGAAAAAGTGGTTCAAAAATTATTAATTGTATTACTTAGAGATAAATCACTATAAAAATGTGAAATTTATATATATATAGAAAAATAGAGTGCATAATAATATTAACACAACTTAAATAAATGAGTTTTTACAACTTTGTTTTGACCAAAATGAGATGCTTTACAAATACTCTTTTGTAATCCTTTATCTCCAATGTTTATTGTATAGTGAACATCTTTACACAGCAAGTCCAAATTTATTCCAACAGCTGAATAGTATTCCACTGTTTTGATGGAGGGCTGCCATGTTTTATCATGCAGATTTTCCATCGATCAAGTGTCCGGGACTGAGTATGTAGATAGAGGCTAAAATCTAGCCCAAATTGCAGTCACCCAGCTGCATAACAATTTGTGCCCGACCAGAGGAACTGTCCTTTTCTAATTGACATGAATTTTCCATATGGGTTGTGGTGGTCCTGTAGTTTTAATTTACAAGTTTTATAAGCTCATAGTTTAAAATATCCAATAACTCAATAAGGCTTATTTTCAAACGTAGCAGTATCACTGCTCGAAACCCATCCCTAGTCCCCTTCTTCTTTTTATATTGAGACCTGTCTAGAGTTACATTAAAATTTTTTTCTAGCTATATTAAGGTATTTCTAACAAATAAAATATGTATACATTCAGGATGTACAATGTGATTATATGTATATATGTACACATACACACATTGTGAAATGATAACCATAATCCAACTAACACATCCTTTACTACAGTTACCATTGTGTGGTGTGTGTATGTCTGTGTATGTGTGTGTGTGTGTGTGTGTGTGTGATGAAAACACGTAAGATCTACTCTTTTACCAAATTTCAAATAAACAGTATAGTAATGTACTGTACTGTAATATACAGTATAGTCACCAAGCTGTACATCACCGAAACTTATTTGTCTTATTACTGAAAGTCCTCCATAATTTTGGTACCTATTACCAATGTCTTCAACTATTTTAGCTATTGCTTCTAAAATTTTCATAAAATTTATTAATAAGATATTTTACTCCATATCTTAATGTTTCAGTTTCAGATGTCATTCACTGAACTCCTGCTATGAGAAAAATGGGAGTTTCCTTTCTTATAACCAACCACATCACTTCCAGCATGTCAAATGTATACAAACACAGTGCTCACAATAAAATTGGTAAAATCTTTTTACTGAATTGGTATTTATTGTCCATGTGCTTATTATTGCATACATTGTATTCATTATCCAAGTGATTGTATATATATATATATATATATATATACACACATGTATATGTATATGGGTATTATAATACTATTATGTTTTTTCAAATATTTTTATTTTTAATTTTTGTGGGTACACAGTATGTGTATATATTTATGTGACATTTGAGATATTTTGATACAGGCATACAATGGATAATAATCACATCAGTGTAAATAGAGTATCCATCACCTCAAACATCTATCCTTTCTCTATGTTACAAACAATCCAATTATACTGTTATTTAAAAATGTACAATATATTATTGTTGACTATACTCACTCTGTTGTGCTATTAAATACTAGATCTTATTCATTCTATCTAATTATACTTTTGTACTCATTAAACATTCCTAATTCCCTCACCTCTCACTACCATTCACAGCCTCTGGTTACCATGATTGTACTCTCTATCTCCATGAGTACAATTGTTTTAAGGTTTAATTCCCACAATAAATGAGAACATGTGAAGTTTGTCTTTCTGTGCAAGCTTATTTCACTTCACAGAATGACCTCCAGTTCTATCCTTGTTGTTGCAAATGACATTATCTCACTCTTTTTTATGGCTAAATAGTATTTTATTGTGTATATGTCCTGAAGGGTTTTGCCAATGTTTTCTTTAAGTAGTTTTATACTTTGAGATGTTAGATTTAAGTCTTTAATTCATTTTGATTATATTTTCAAACAAGGCAAAAGATAGGTGCCTAGTTTTACTCTTCTGGATATGGATACTCAGTTTTCACAGCGCCACCCATTGAAGAGACTATCTTTTGTCCTATGTATGTTCTTGTATCTTTTGTCTTTGTCTAAATAAGTTCCTGTATATGTATGGATTTATATCTGAGTTCCCTATCCTGCTTCTCTGATCTATGTGTTTGTTTTTATACCATGCTGTCTTGTATAATATCTTGCAGAGATATTATACAATATCTCTGTAGTATAAAGTCAGGTAATATGATTCCTAGTTTTGTTCTTTTGGCTCAGGATGTCTTTGACTATTGAGTCTTTTGTGCTTCCATATCTACTTTAGGGCTATTTTCTCTACTTCTGTGAAGAATGTTATTGGATTTTGATATGGATTGCATTGAATCTATAGATCTTTTTACATAGTATGGCTATTTTATCAATATTGATTATTCTAATCCATGAATATGGAATATCTTTACATTTTTTGTGCCCTTTTAAATTTCTTGCATTAATGTTTTATAGTTTTTATTATAGAGATTTTTTACTTACTTGGTTGTTTATTCCTAAATATGTTGATTTTGTATCCTGCAGCATTACTGAATTTGCTTATCAGATCTAACAGTTTTTTGGTTGAGTCTTAGGTTTTCCCAACTATAAGATTATCTCTGCACACAAAAATAATTTGAATTATCTCTTTTCTATTTGGATGCCCTTTATTTCTTTCTCTTGTCTGATTTCTCTAGCCAGGATTTCCAGTACTCTGTTGAATAACAGTTGTGAAAATGGACAATCTTGTTGTGTTCCATGTCTTAGAGGAAGAGCTTTCAGGTTTTCTCCATTCGGTATAATACTACATACGAGTCTGTTGTATATGGCTTTTGTTGTGTTAAGGTATGTTCCTTCTATACCCGCTTTTTAAGGGTTTTTATCATGAAGAAATGTTGAGTATTATCAAATGCTTTTTCTGCACCAGTTGAAAAGCTCATATATTTTTGTCTTTCATTCTGTTGATATGATGCATCACATTGACTTGTGTATATTGAACCATCCTTGCATCCCTGGGTAAATCCACTTAGTCATGATGAATGATATTTTTAATGTGTTCTTGAATTTGGTTTGCTAGTATTTGTTGAAGATTTTTGCTCAATGTTCATTAGGAATTTTGGCCTGTGGTTTTCTTTTTTGATGTGCCCTTGTCTTGGTATCAGGGTAATTCTGGCCTCATAAAATGAGTTTGGAAGTATTCCCTCCTTCTCTATTTTTCAGAATAGTTTGATTAGGATTGATATTAATTCTCCTTTAAGTGTTTGATAAAATTCAGCAGTGAGGCTGTTGGGTCCAAGGCTTTTCTTTGCTGGGAGACTTTTTATTATGACTTTGGTCTCATTACATGTTATTGGTCTATTCAGGTTTTGGATTTCTTTATGAGTCAATCTTGGTAGGTTGAATGTGTGTAGGAATTTATCTATTTCTTTTAGGTTTTCCAATTTCTTGTGTAGAGTTGCTCATAGTAGCCACTAATGATCTTTTCACTTTCTGCAGTATCAGTTGGAATGTCTCAATTTTCACCTCTGATTTTATTCATTTGGGTCTTCTCTCTTTTTTTCTTAGGTTAGACATTTGGCAATTTTATTTGTCATTTCAAAAGACCAACTTTTTGTTTCATTGATCTTTTGTATTTTTTTATTTTAATTTTATTTCTCTCTGCTTTAATCTTTCTTATTTCTTTTCCTGTACTTATTTTGGATTTGGTTCACTCTTGCTTTCTTTTTTTTATATATTTTTTAAATTTTTAATTTAAATTTTTTTTTTTTGAGATGCAGTCTTGCTCTGTCGCCCAAGCTAGAGTGCAGTGGTGTGATCTTGACTCACTGCAACCTCTGCCTCCTGGGTTCAAGCAATTCTCCTGTCTCAGCCTCCTGAGTAGCTGGGACTACAGGCACACACCACCACGCCCAGCTAATCTTTGTATTTTTAGTAGAGACAAGGTTTCACCATGTTGGTCAGCCTGGTCTCAAACTCCTGACTTTAGGTAATCCACCCACTTCAGCCTCCCAAAGTGCTGGGATTACAGGCATGAGCCACCATGCCTGTCCTGCTTTCTGGTTTTTATGCTGTATCATTAGGTTTCTTATTCGAAGTTTTTCTACCTTTTAGATTTAGGTGCTTATTGCTATAAACTTTCCTCTTAGTACTGCTTATGCTGTATCCAACAGGTTTTGGTATGCCGTTATCTTTTTTTTTTTTTAGAGAAATTTTTCAACTTTTTTTCTTAATTTTTTTATTTCAACTTACTTGTCATTCAGGAGCATATCATTTAATTTATTGTCTATGTATAGTTTCAATATTCATCTTGGTATTGATTTCCAGTTTTATTCCAGAATAAATATCTTCTCTGTGTTCAGAGAAGATATTTGATGTAATTTTAATTTTTTGAATATTTTAAGACTTGTTTTGTGGCCTTATATATGGTCTATCCCTGAGAATGATGCATGTGTTGAGGAGAAGAATGTGTATTCTGTAGCCATTGGGTAAAATGTTCTGTATCTATTAGATCCATTTGGTCTATAGTGCAGATTATGTCTGATATTTTTTGTTAATGTTCTGTATCTATTAGATCCATTTGGTCTATAGTGCAGATTATGTCTGATATTTTTTGTTAATTTTCTCTCTGGATAAACTCTCTAATGCTGAAAGTAGGTTGTTGAAATCTCCAGCTCTTATTGTACTGAGGTCTTCTCTCTCTTTAGCTCTAATAACATTTGCTTTCTATATCTGAGTGCTCCAGTGTTGGATACATGTATGTTTACAATTGTTATATCCTCTTGCTGAATTGACCCTTGTTCATTATATAGTGACCTTCTTTGTGTCGTCTTATAGTTTTTGTCTTGAAATCCATTTTGTCTGGTATAAGAATAGCTACTCCTGCTTTTTTTTTTTATTTCCCTTGGCATGGAATATCTTTTACCATCCTTTTATTTTCAATCAAATGTGTCTTTCTAGGTGAAGTATATTTCTGGTAGGCAACAGATTGTTGGGACTTTCTTTTTTTATGTATTCAGCCACTCTATGTCTTTTGATGGGAAGAGTTTAGTTCATTTACATTCAAATTATTATTGATAAGTAAGGACTTACTCCTGCCTGTTTGTTTATTTGTTTTCAGGTTGTTTTGTGGTCTTCTTTTCCTTTCTTCCTTCCTGTCTCCTTTTAGTGAAGGTGATTTTCTTTGGTTGTTTTAATTTCTTTCTTTTTTTATTTTTTTGTAGTATCTGTTATATGTTTTTAAATTTGAGATTACCATGAGATTGCACATCACATTTTTAACCTATAATTATTTATTTTATTTTATTTCTAATTATCCAACTTTATTTTCCAACTGCAGTGTCAAGAGATGTCACAGCCGCTAGGGTGAATGTACAACTTCTGTGGCTTTCAAAACCGGGCGGGAAGCTACGTGACTGCACAAAAGACAAGACATGAGGTGCACGGTTCAGGAAGAAATGGCTGAGTCTCTTCAACAATATTAGTTTAGAGCATTTTAAGGTAACACATACCCTAGTACTGCTTACAAGCCAAAGGAGAAAGGGCGAGGCATCCATCATACATCACATCCCTTTGAACAGGGAAATGAGCATCAATTCTGTGCAAACAGCATCTTCGGATTACACATCAGCTTGTTTCACTTCGACTTCCATGGCAACTGCAGCAGAAGCAGCCATGGTTCCACCACTTTCTGCCTCTGCTGCCTTTGTCTCAGCCCCACTTCCAGTCTCTGCAGCCTCACTTCTGGCCTTGTGGCCCCCTACTCAGACGCTGTTACACAGAGCATCTGCTCTTCCAGCAGCTGTTCAGCTTGAAGATCACTACTGTTGTCTGCTGTATCCACGGGGCCTTCACAATCGCCTTGGTCTCCAGAGCAGAGCTCCTTTCCCATCTACAGCCCTCACTGCTGTCCTAATCTCCTGGGCCAAGATGTCTGCTGCCACCTCCTCAGGTGTCTCTTCCATATCCTCACCTCCTAAATTGCCATCTCCTCCTATTTCTGTATCACCAGTTTCACTGGTGTAAGGGGCCTCACACCTGAGGTATCTGTCTGTTGTTCAAGAAACTCTTAGCCACATGGAGACTGGTTTTCTTGAACTGTTCAGCAGCCGGCCCAGTCTCATAGGAGGCCACCAAGGCAAGCAAAGGTGGCCTGGTGGCCAGGGCCACTTCCGTGCACATGGCCTCTTATGGCCCAGAGCGGGGTACCTACAATTGCAACTCCCTCACTGCCAAGATCAACCAGCTTTTGGACATGATGTCCAAGGAAGAAGGCAGTGGGGGAAGCGGCCACGGTGGGGAAGGCAACCAGGACCGGAAGAGCTCCTTCCACTTGCAGACCTTGGAGTCCTGTGACTCCATGGCCTGCCTGCCAGAGCACAGCCCCTACTGCCCCAGCTACAGCTATGACTATGACTTCGACCTGGGGTTCCACCCCAATGGCACCTTTTGGGGGCAGTACAGTGAATGTTGAGACCTGGCCCTGGAGTAGGGCTCCCTCAATGGCTTCATGCCGGGTGGGGCCAGGGCCATTTCCAGGACCAGAGCAATCCCGGCACCTTCATGTGGAGCGACCCCGTCAAGCCACCCTCGGCCTCCCCTGATCCTCTATCCACGCCCTAGAAAGAGCTGAACTACATGAGGGGATGGGGTCTGGGAAGGCCCTCTCCCCAGCCAGCGGCCTCCTTGGCTCTTCTCCCCATCCATGGCTACTGACTAAGGCTTGATGGGCACGCAGGGGTCACGTGGCTATGACAGCACTGGCCTTAAGGATGTGGTCACTAGCAGGGCCAGATGCAGGATCGGGATCCACCCAGAAGGAGAGGGTTTGACCCCTTTGGGCTAGATGGCATGGGAAGGAAACAGAAGCAGTTCCAGATTTGTAAGGAGCCGACGCAAAACTAGCCTGGGTTGACAGCAAAGGAGATTACTCAGAAAATGATAACAAAGCTGATGACTTCCACTCAGGAGATGAA
Source organism: Pongo pygmaeus (assembly GCF_028885625.2). Taxonomy (NCBI): domain Eukaryota; kingdom Metazoa; phylum Chordata; class Mammalia; order Primates; family Hominidae; genus Pongo; species Pongo pygmaeus. The sequence continues at coordinate 46,740,406 of NC_072386.2, read as the reverse complement.
GAATTCAAAGGTGAGGATGAATTCTGTGACTCTGGTAGGCAGAGAGAAGGATGACGAGGATGAGGAAGTGAAAAAGAGAAGGGAAAAGTAAAGGAGACGAGACAGGATGCAGGACTGCGCAGCCAACAGGATTCAGTTGGCCTCTTCTGTGGGCAATTTCTGTAGATTTGAAGACAAAGAGATCCAGAAGCATCTGCAAAGTGAATTTCACAAAGAGACGCTGCAGTTTATAAGCACCAAGCTGCCCAACAAGACAATGGAATTCATCCGGGAATACATTATAAACAGGAATAAAAAAATTGAGAAGAAGCGTCAGGAATTGATGGAGAAAGAAAGCACAAAACCAAAACCAGATCCTTTCAGAGAGATTGGCCAGGAGCACTTTAAGAAGATCCAGGCTGCTCACTGCCTGGCCTGTGCTGTGCTGATCCAAGCGCAGCCACAGCTTCTCCAGCCACACCTGCACTTCATTGACCTCAATAACCTATTTTTTAAATTAATGGCAACTTAACATTGAATGCATAAACAAACAGGCAAAGTGAAAACTAATAAAAACTCTACACTGCAACTTCATCTCCCTGCTTTTTAATTTTTTGTGGTTGTCTTATTATATGTCTTACTATACTATGTCTTGAAAATTTGTTGTATTTCTTACTTTTGATAGTTGTATCTATTAGTCTTTCTACTCAAGGTATGAGTAGTTTATGCACCAGAATTACAGTGTTATGATATTCTGTGTTTTTCTGTGTACTCACTATTACAGGTGAATTTTGTGCAATATCTTCAGATGAGATGAATTATTATTGCTCATAAACATCATTTTATTTCAGATTGAAGAACTCCCTTGGGCATTTTTTGTAAAATAGGTCTGATGTTATAAAATCCCTCAGTTTTTCTTTGCCTGGGAAAGTCTTTATTGCTCCTTAATGTTTAAAGGATATTTTTATTGGCTATTGCTGAGACCAGCTCAGTCGTGGAGACCCCAACCCAGTGGTACTAGAGGAATTAAAGACACACACACAGAAATATAGCGTGTGGAATGGGAAAGCAGTGGTCTCACAGCCTTCAGAGCTGAGAGCCTTGAACAGAGATTTATCCACATATTTATTGACAGCAAGCCAGTGATAAGCATTGTTTTTGTAGATTATAGATTAAATAAAAGTATTCCTTATGGGAAATAAAGGGAAGGGTCAAAACAAAGGGGTGGGTTTGGCTAGTTACCTGCAGCAGGAACATGTCCTTAAGGTGCAGATCACTCATGCTATTGTTTGTGGTTCAGGAACGCCTTTAAGCGGTTTTCCACCCTGGGTGGACCAGTTGTTCCTTGCCCTCATTCCAGGAAACCCACAACCTTCCAGCATGGGCGTCATGGCCATCATGAACATATTACAGTGCTGCAGAGATTTTGTTTATGGCCAGTTTTGGGGCCAGTTTATGGCCAGATTTGGGGGCCTGTTCCCAACAGATATACTATTCTAGGATAATTTTATTCCAACGCTATGTATATGTCATGCCATTCTCTACTGGCCTGTAAGCTTTCCACTGGGAATTCTGCTGCCAGACATATTGAAGATCTTTGTATGTTACCTGTTTCTTTTATTTTGCTGCTTTTAGGATCATTTCTTTATCCTTGACCTTTGGAAATTTGATTATTGAATGTCTCGAGGTGGTCTTCTTTGGGTGAAATCCACTTGATGTTCTATAACTTTCATGTGCTTGGATATTGATATATTTCTCCAGGTTTGAGAAGTTCTCTGTTATTATCCCTTTGAATAAACTTTCCACCCAAATCACTCTCTCTACCTTCTTCTTTTTTTTTTTTTTTTTTTTTTTTACAGAGTTTTGCTTTTGTTGCCCTGGCTAGAGTACAATGGCATGCTTTTGGCTCACTTCAACCTCCTCCTCCCTGGTTCAAGCAACTCTCCTGCCTCAACCTCCTGAGTAGCTGGGATTACAGACATTTGTCACCATGTCAGGCTAATATTTTTGTATTTTTAGTAGAGATGGGGTTTCCTCACGTTGGTCAGGCTGGTCTTGAACTCCTGATCTCAGATGATCTGCCTACCTCAGCCTCCCAAAGTGCTAGGATTACAGGCATGAGCCACCCCACCTGGCCTACCTTCTCTTTAAGGTCAATAACTCTTAGATTTACCCCTTGGAGGCTATTTTCTGGATCTTGTAGATCTGCTTCATTCTTTTGTATTCTTTTTTCTTTTCTCTCCTTCGACTATGTGTTTTTAAATAGCCTGTCTTCAAACTCCTTAATTCTTTCTTATACTTTATCACTTTTACTGTTAAGAGACTCTAATGCATTTTTATGTATGCAGTTGCATTTCTCAGCTCCAGAGTTTCTTCCTGATTTCAAAAAGTATTTCAATCTCTGTTAAATTTATGTGATAGGATTCTGAATTCCTTCTCTGTCTTATCTTGACTTTCACTGAGCTCTTCCATAGAGATATTTTTAATCCACTCTCTTCAAGGTTACATATTTCTGCCTCTCTGGGATTGGTCACTAGTGCCTTAGGTAGTTCATTTGGTGAGGTCATATTTTCCTTGATTGTCTTGATGCTTATGGACATTTTTCAGTGTCTTGGAACTGAAGAGCTAGATATTTCTTGTAGTCTTCACAGTCTGGGCTTCTTTGTACCTGTTTCTATTGGGAAGACTTTCCAAATATTCAAAGGTACTTGATTGCTGTGATCTAAGTCTTTTGTCACTGCAGCTGTATCTGCATTAGAGGGCACCCCAAGCCCAGTAATACACTAGTTCTTGCAGCCTCATAGAGGTACTACCGTGGTGCTCTTGGGTCAGATTTGGGATAATTCTCTGGATTACCAGTCAGAGATCCTTGTTCTCTTCCCTTACTTTCTCCCAAATGGAATCTTTATTACTGTGCTGAGCTGCCTAAGGGGTGACAATAGCACTCCTGTGAGCATCACCACTGGGACTGCACTGAGTCTGACCCAAAGCCAGCACAGTATTGAGTCTCACCCAGGGCCCGCGGTGACCACTGCCTATTTACCACCTATGTTTTCTCAATGTCCAAGGGCTCCACAGTCAGTAGGTGGCAAATCTGGTCAGGCTTCTCCTCTTCCATTCAGAGAGGTGAGTTATCCCAGTCCCTGGGTAGGCCTAGAAATGGTGCGCAGGAGTCAGGGCCTGGAGTTGGGAACCTAGGAATCTTCTTGGTGCTCTATCTAATGTGGCACCCAAGCTGCAAGATTTTTCCATCTTTTCCTCCCCTTTCCTCAAGTAGAGAAGACTCTCTCTGTGGCCATCACTGCCACAGGCCTGCAGCAAATACTGCCTGGCTAGTGCTGATGTTCAATCATGGCCCAAGGGTTCTTCAGTTCACTTGTGGTGAATACTGACAGGCCTGCATCTCTTGCTTCAGGGCAGTGGGCTCCCTTCTGGCCTAGGGCAGGTCCAGAAATACCATGCAGGAGCCAAGGCCTAGAATCAGGGACAGCAGAATCCCTCTTGTGGCTGAACTGGCACCCAAGCTGCAAGAAAAAGTCCCCTTTACTCTTCCCTCTCCTTTCCTCAAGCAGGAGTCTCTCCCCATAGCCACCACAGACGGAAATGTGCTGAGTCACACCTGAAGCCAGCATGGCTCTGAGTCTCACCCAAGGCCCATGGTAATACTGCCTGGCTATCACTGCTAGTTATTCATGACCCAAGGGCTCTTTAGTCAGCAGGTGATGAATCCTGTCAGGAATGTATCCTTCCTTCCCTTCAAGGCAGCAGGTTCTCTTCTGGCTCGGGGTGTGTCTAGAGATGTCATCCAGGAGCTAGGGCCTGGAATGGGGGCCTCAGAACTCTGCCTGGTGACTTCTTCTTCTGTGGCTAAGCTGGTATTCAATTCACAAGACATATTCCTCTTTACTCTTCTCTCTCCTCTCCTCATGTGGAAGGAAGGAGTCTCTCCTGGATCTGCAAGCTGTACTGTCTTGGGTTGGAGAAGGGGTGATGTAAGCACTCATTTAGCCACCTCAGGTGATGTCTCACTAGATTGCATGCACCCCAAATTTACTGGCTCCAAGTTCAGCACAGCACTAGGACTTGCCCAGGAATTCTATCCTTTGTGGCTGAAACTGCCATCCAAGTTCATTTAGAACCCCAGAGCCCTTTAGCCTGTGGTGTTGTGGCTTGCTGGAACTCAAATTCCTACTGCTGGGGCTGGCCTAAATAATCCCTCCATGGGTGCTGACTGAGTCCTGCCCCTTCTTGCTTTCTGCTGTGACAGGGCAGCACTGAGTTCCAATGCAACATTCCACAACCACTGTGCTCTCCCTCCTGCAAGCACACAGATTTTCTCTCCGCATCACGTGGCTGCTGCTGGGAGATGGAGAGGGGTGGTGTAGGTGATTTAAGATTGTCTTTTTTAGCCTCTTTCCTTAATATGATGTTAAAACCAGGTACTGTGATTGCTTGCCTGATTTTTGGTTCTTGTGAAGGTGCTTCTTTGTGTGGATAGTTGTTCAATCTAGTGTTCCTGTTGGGAGAAAGATTGCTGGATTATTCTGTTCAGCCATCTTGTTTTGCCTCACTCGTCTCTGTTTTCTTTTTTAATATATTTTTTGTTTTAACTGCACTTAACAATTATTTTGTTTCCTTATTTTCTTATAGGGGATTAAATATTACTTCCCATTAATTCATCCCATACCTCTTCTCCAGAAGTATAATTATACTTTCATTATGTCCATACATTATGTAATTCATTGGCTTAATTTTGTTCTTTGATAAATACTTCTTGAGGCCCTCTCCTTTTCTTCTTTAATCAGAAGTTTATTCTCAAATTCGGTGGGATAGCTTATGTCTTGTCACTTTGGGATTCACATTTAACTTCATCCTAGCAATTCCTATCAACTCCTTCCTGCATTGAAACTCCCTCTTTTTTGTTTTCATTTCTTCTTTACTCTTAATTCATGGCTTTAATTTTAATGGGCCATATCTTATAGTAGCACATTGGAAATTATTTGAAGAAAAGTAAATTTCTTGAGGGTTTGTATGTCTGTGAAAAAAATAATTGTGATAACAACTTTCTGAGAACTTCTTAGATGCCATACTCTACTCTTTACATTTTATGTATGTTTACTTATTTAATCCTCAAAACAACCTAGTAAGAGAATTAATTATTGATTTCCTTGGAAAAATAAAAACTTAAGAAATTGAAATTTAAGCCCCAAGATATGTAGAAGCTTGCTGTTCCAGAACTAAAACCCCTGAAATCCGACTCTAAAGTTTGTGTTTTAGCCCTACACTATGCAAACACCCAACAGCATTATTCTACCATCACATGTGATGAGTAATTATATTTGATGCAGAATTCTAGCTTCCAGTGTCACTGACATATTTTTTCTATTTTTATTGTTATTTCTTCTGAAATTCCTATTGTTTATGTATTGTGTGTGGATCATCTCGTTTTGTCATCTTTTCATGATTTTTTCCATTTCTGTTCTGAGAAGTTTTGTAACTTTATTTTCCAACACTTTACCATTGATTTTTTAATTTTTTCCAATATATTTTAAATTTCAAATATTTTTTCTTTTTCTTAATCCCTTTTTCTATATTTATAAACAGTATCTTTTGCCATGTATATATATATTAACTGCAGATGTTCTCTGTTATGATAATCTTGCTGAGCTTTTTCTTGGGGAAATTCAACTGTCAAACTCTCTCAGTTTCTCTAGAGAGGAATTATTCATCATTCTGCCTGAAGACTGCAAACCCAGTAGCCAGTGTTCTCACAGCAGAGTGGAGGAGGTGGTTTTACTACTCTCTATATAGATTTCCACAGATGCCCACCTTTCCACATAGTATTTTCATCCTCAGCTATGCTTGGGTCCCCAAGTCTAAAGCAATGTCTGACTTAACGTCTTTAGACAACTGACCTTCAGTTTAAAGCAGATGATTATTCCTTACACAGATTTCCAAACAATCCTCCTTTTTATCAGCCCAACATACACCCAACTATCAGAAGTGCCTCCAATTTATGCAGTTCTGTAATTCAAATGTGTTTTTGCTGGGTTCTACTCATGGTTGCATTAAAATGCACTTTCTTCTAGTTCTAATCAGTTATCATGTGTTCATTTGTTTTTAGTTTTCTTTCTTTTTTCTTTCTTTCTTTTTATTTTTTTTTTTTCGGAGACAGTCTCACTCTGCTGCCCAGGCTGGAGGGCAGTGGCGCGATCTCGACTCACTTCAAACTCCGCCTCCCAGGTTGAAGTGATTCTCCTGCCTCAGCTTCCAGAGTAGCTGGGATTACAGGTGCCTGCCACCACATCCAGCTAATTTTTGTTTTTTAGGAGAGATGGGGTTTCACCCTGTTGGTCAGGCTGGTCTTGAACTCCTGACCTCAAGTGATCCTCCTGCCTCAGCCTCCCAAAGTGCTGGGATTACAGGCATGAGCCACCTCACCCAGCCTGTTTTCAGTTTTCTAAAATATATCTCTGTTTCTCCTATTCCATTTTTGATTTTATGGTGTATAAACTTTTATCTCTTTTCTGATATTTTAGTGTGATTTCAGCAAGAAGCAGATGTTTCTCAGAAGTTTGTCTTCATTCATAAATAGAACCTAAGACCTCTAAATTATCACTGGAGAAGAGAATATCCTCATAAAGAGAGACATGTGTACCCTGGAGACATAATAATTTTTCCTGAAATTTATGTTTATCCTGTTATTGTTATGCTACTGGCAGCAACATTCTGACCACTTCTACCCAACCAACTGCCCTTTTAATGTAGATCAAAATACGAACAGCTTCCTTCTCTTCTTTCCTCTTTTACTATGTTTAAAAACACTTGATTGTTTTATAAATATTTAATTGAGCTGAAGATAAGAATAATCATTTAAAAGTGGAAAGTAGTATGTATGTAAAGGATCTGGCTAACGAGGCCCTATCGCATCCATGTAGGCCCAAGATGTAAGAAAATAAAGATCATGAAGAAATTACTTGACTCCTAATTTTATGACCACTCTCCTCTCATTCCACAAATGTACTTCAATTTGAAGGACAGCCTTGTTCAAAAACAAAGGTGAGTTATAGAATACTTCTGTTTACCTATTAATTATCTGTTTACATGAAATACTTCACTTGCAAAGTTCCAAAAGTACAGAAAATTCTTTCTTCCTTCAGTAGAAGATTTTATATAGTGTGTGTAATGTGTAACATGAATTGTATATAACAGAGGTGGAGGATAAACTTCACCAATTAAACCATTTTTCACACTTCACCAACAATGTGTTGAGATGAAAAGCTTATAATGCAGAAAATGTTAAGAGTGGCAATATTCTTCTCCATCTACAACTTCAATGGCAGGTGGTTATTTTGACATTGTCTGTGTCATTTTCTTTCTTACGTGGTAGAATATGCCATCATTTTAAGTATCAATATATGTTATTGCTTATACAAAACAACCAGGGGATAGAAAATGATTCTAAAATATGCATATTATTTTCAAGAAAAAGGCAATAAACTCAAAGGTAGCAGGAAAAAATTTAAAATGTGAGAGGAGAACAAGAGAGAAAAATAATCATCAAATTGTTTGAACTGTTAGAACACAAGTCGACATATCTGGGCTGGCAGGAGGGGGGTTTTGAGAAGAATGAATTGTTAATAGGAAACTTACATAAGCATATGATTTAGAAGGAAAAATTTTCAAGTTTTGCACAAAGAGATGATTATGACAGTATTTCAAGCAAGCATTTGAGCTTATGAAAATGAGTTTTTAAATGTATAGTCGTATTATACAAAACATCATTGCTAATCTGTTTTGCTTAAGATAGTGCCATTGAATACCAACAAATTTTTAAATATTTTTGAAAACTGAAATTTGAGATTCCAAACTTTCAGTATTACAGGAGATAAGTATAATTGGGAGCTCATTGTTATGTCTTAACTTAGAAAGAAAATATGGCTCCGATATTTTGGTAGAATATTTGCCTTACATGTACCCAGACCTGATTTCTTCAAAAGTTAGATATAGTTGATGCTGTGTCCTCCTAAAATAAAAATAAGCTTTCCAATATTACTAATTGGAAACATGTATTTTGAAATCACTGAAAATAACAGCATTTGACAACTTACCCATGCTATGGGTTAAATTTTTAAAAATGCTACAGCAGTAAACTTAATTTGGAGAATTTTGTAAGTACATAAAAAGTGAAAAAATTCACATCTTCCTCCATACTATGCCACGTCTCCTGTACAAGAAGTAAATATATTCCTCTCACTCACTACAGTTCCTGGAGAATAACAAAGGCATAGAGAAAGTTATGACCATTTTTTTAAGAATAGGACATAATAAACATTAATCATTAATTATAGATTCTTACTTAGTTAAATGCAGGGGTTACAACTGGAAGGCTTAAAAATATCAATGAAGTAACACAGAGGTGTCACTTAGTCTAGGTGCATATTGGTGCATGGCAAATGAAAAAAAGAAGGGGGAAGTAAAGTATTCGAATGGGACAGTATACATCTTGCATAAAGTTATTCAAATAAAGGAAATACAAAGTATGTATACACACACACACACACACACACACACACACACACACACACACACACACGTCTTTTGAAGGCCAAATAAAACTTTTCAAAAACAAAGTTGCAATATTTAATTTAGGGTGAAGAGTTTTCTTCCTTAAACGAAGTAGTTTTCTAATTTTAATTTCAGATGATGTCCTTAAAGTGTAGTAATTCACAGCCATTTTAAATTTTCTATTCTGTCATATAATTGAAATCTTCTTCCTGCCATTTGTTGGAATGTTTTAAGGAATGTTTGCAGATTTGCACAAAATCCAGAGCTGTAAAGTTGCCTAAATTAATTACTTGTTATCTAAATATTAAGCAGCAAGACAGGAAGTGCTTAATAGGACCTTACGTTCCAGTGAGCAGGGTAAGGAAAAATCATAACGGATTCTCCAGTTTGTGGTCAGGCTTATTTGGAATGTAGCATACATGAGAGTGGACATCCAAAGGGCATTCCTTAGGTGTCTTTTGGAATAAGTATTATGCATGGATCTAATCAAATTCTAGCACCTCTTTCTTGGCAATATGATCTTTGCAAATTACTTAAACTACTTTGGTAAGTTGCTTAAATTGCTTTGGTCAAGTATTGTGGAAATTAGTGGATATTATTTAAAATACTTGGCACAATGCACAACACATAGTAAGCACCAAATAAACTTTGCTTTCTGTTATTTTATTATTAACATTATTATTATGCCTGCCCCAAGACCAGTGGCACAGAATACACAGGCAACATTTAAAGAACACTTAGGAAAAGACAGAAATAGTAGTAGTAGTAGTTGACATCTATTCAAAGATCACAATGTTTCAAGAACTGTCCAAAATGCATGAACTCACCTAATTCTTTCATCTATCCTATTTCATTTCCAATTGTACAGAAGAATCTGAGCCTCTGAGAAATGAAGCCTCTTGCTCCAGGTCAGGTAGGTAGGAATGGCAGGGCTGGCATTTAAACCAACAGAGTCTAGGGTTAGAGTCAGGCTCTTAACTAATATCCTATACTATCTCTTGATAACAAGAAAACAGTCATTCCAGATAGGAACCACGTGGATTAAAACGCCATTTAGGGCACATAGAAAAGGAATAGCAAAAATGAATGAAAACAGAGGAGAACAGATTTATTTTCCTTAGCTACATCTGGCTCACAATTTACACCTATAATGAAACAGGAACCAGAAATTAAATACTAGAACTGTGCTATATCAAAAGCATAAGTGTTATATCAAAAGCATAATGCTATGTTAATGAGGGTATACTTTGTTTATGACCAAATAACCTGTATAGTTAGCTGCATAAAGCATGTTATTGGGTATGTTCTGCCATTATCGATTTGTCTTTTTTTGTTTCATTTTCCTTTATTTTTATAATGTCCTAAGTTAAAAAATTTATTTTCCTGTATTGATTTAATAACATACTATGTTGAACAGCACCTGACAATTACAGTCATTATTCTGATGTTCCACTAGAGGAATAATATTTCTTATTTATAGTATGTAACATTATATTACTCAGTGTGGGGTTTATTTATATTCATGTGTATGTATTTCCCCAAAGTTATTCTGCCCTTCTTTGTCCTACATATCGTTTTCTTCAAGAGAAAACAATTTTATATACGCACTTGTATGTACACACACACACACACACACACACACACACTGAGAGAGAGAGAGGTCAAGCAACATAAAACCCAAGAGAGAAGTCAAGCACACATAAAACCCAATCTAAAACAAAACACATTTAGGGAGTATTTTTTGTTTCTCTTATTAGCAGCATTCAGTTGTACTTTGGATCCACAAAGTTAAATTATTAGCCTAATATTGTGAATTCTTTTCTTATAAAACCACAGCAAAACTCACATTATATAATAATATTTAACCAATTTCTTTATATTTACTAACAACCACATTGAATACATTGTGAAAAAATATATAGATTCCATTGAATATGGAAATTTGGTCCCAGAACATCTTAGTGACTTGACCAATGGCACTGAGGAAATCGGGCTAAAACAGGATGCAGTCCAAGTCCTCAGATGCCTGGCCTACTTCTTCACATCTCCCCAGGGCAACAGACACAGAAGCAGCAAAGCTGTGCATCACCAGACCAGTCCATGAATGCTTGAAGCAAAACATGCTTTTGTGGCACCACAAACGTTCTTAAAGCAGTTTTATCCACACTAAAATGGAAAACAAAGGAACATGGGCTCTAGTCCCAAGAGAGCCATGTTTTCTACTGTTTCCATTAGAAATAAACTCTGCATTCGACTCCCTAAAGCAACATTATTATGAACACGATTTTATGTGGATAAATTACTACTATATTTCAGCTGCACTGTGGGTTAAATAGGTTTTGTGGGCTACACTGTAGATATCATCACCTCATATACAGCTGCTACTACAGAAAAATGAATTCTGAGTCCAAGCTAAATTTTTTTAAAATTATTAACATTGAAAATATGCCCTGATAAAATTGTTTTACTTTCACAAGACTGAAGATTTAACTGTTACCGCTTTGGGGCAGAAATGATATTTTATTCCCATACGCGTTCCATAGGGGTATTTATTCCCACAATTTACCTATTGAAGTATCTTCCCAATATGTAGGTTGAAATACATAAAAACTGCAATATTTGACCATTTTGAGCTGTAAAAGTAGCAATTCCGTATAGTATAATCTAATACATAAATATACAGTAGCTTAACTCTCTATTGCTGATATTTCAAGTCTTTTCTCTATTTCCCATTACACAATGGCAACACCTAACCGTACGCAGTCATATTATCCCATTTTGAACATTTTGATTAATTGTATTTATATTTAAACACTATTTATTTAGCATCCCCTATATTCCAGCCACATCCTATGTGTTTTGTGTGATAAAAGTAATACAAATTTATTGTTGACATTGCACAAAATATAGAAAGATAGAAATAATAAATGTCATGAGTAATTGCAAAAATACACTAAGAATTTTGGAATCAGTTACTTGTTTTAAAAATATATAAAAATAGGATCACTATATGTACACAGTTATAATTTTTAGATGTCTATATTGTGTACATTTAACTGACACACTGTCTTTCCTATGCCATAAAGTGTTTTTGGTGTACAGACATTCCAATGGCTGATAGCACTCCATGGTATGGCTCTACCCACATCATCTGTATTAGGCCCCTCTCACATGGCTATAAATAAATGCCTGAGACTGGGTAATTTTTTTAAAGGGCTTAATTGGTTCACAGTTCTGCCAGCTATATAGCAAGCATAGTGCCAGCATCTGCTTCTGGAGATGCCTCAGGAAACTGTTTCTCATGGTGGAAGGCAGAGCAGGAGCAAAACAGGAGCTCACATGGCAAAACAGGAGCAAGAGTAGGGAGGAGTTGCCACACACGTTAAATGATCGGATGTCATGTGAACTCAGAGCGAGAGCTCACTTATCACCAAGGTGATGGCCCCTATGATCTGCCCCCATGATCCAAACAAATACTTACCACCAGGCCCTACCTCCAAACCAGGGATTACATTTCAACATGAGATTTGGGTAGAGACAAACATCCAAACTACATCATTTTGCCTTCTGCCCTTGCTACCACCCAAATCTCCTGTCCTTCTCACATTGCAAAACACAATTATAACTTCCCAATAGTCTCCCAAAATCTTAACTCCTTTCAACATTAACTGAAAAGTCCAAAGTCCAAAGTCTTATTTGAGACAAGGCAAGTCTCTTCAACCTATGAGCCTGTAAAATCGAAAACAGATTATTTACTCCCCAGATACAATGAGGGCATAGGCATTGGGTGAGCATTTCTGTTTCAAAAGAAAGAAATCAGCCAAAAGAAAGGAGGCAGGGGCAGTCGTTAAATGTTAAAGCTCCGAAATAACCTCCTCTAACTCCATGTCTCACATCCAGGACACACTGTTAGAAGGGGTGGACTCCCAAAGCCTTGGGCAGCTCCACCCCTGTGGCTTTGCAAGGTTCAGCCTCTGTGGCTGCTCTCATAAGTTGTTGAGTGCCTGTGGCTTTTCCAGGCACAGGGTCCAAGCTACCAGTGAATCTACCATTCTCAGGTCTGGAGGGCAGTTTCCCCCTTCTCACAGTTCCATTAGGTGGTACCTGAGTGGGGACTCTGAGTGGGGGTTCCAATCCCCCATAGTCTCCCTTGGCATTGCCCCAGTAGTTCTCTGTGGGGGCTCTGCCCATGCAGCAGGCTTCTGCCTGGGTACCCAGGTTTTCCATACATCCTCTGAAATATAGAGGGAGAGTGCCAAGTCTCCTTCACTCTTCCACTCTGTGTGCCCACAGGCTTAATGCTACATGGAAGCCACCAAGGTTTATGGCTTGCACTCTCTGAAGCAGTGGCCTGAGCTGTACTTGGGGTCGTCTGAGCCAAGGCTGGAGCTGGAGTGGCCTGGATGTGGGGAGCAGTGTGTTGAGATTGAGCAGGGCAGTGGGGCCTTGGGTCAGGCCCCTGAAACCATTCTTCCCTCACAGGTCTCAAGGTCCGTGATGGAGGGGCTGCCATGATGGTCTACGAAATGCTTTCACGGCCTGTTTCCCATTGTCCTGACTTTCAGCACTGGGCTCCCTATTAGTTATGTAAATTTCTCTAGCAAATGGTTGTTCCACAGCCTACTTGAATTCCTCTCCTGAAAAGGCTTTTACTTTCTCTGCCAAATGGCCAGGCTGCACATTTTTCCAATGTTTATTCTCTGCTTACCTTTTAAATAGAAGTTTCAACTTTAAGTCATTCCCTTGTTCCCGCATATGAGTATAGGTTGTTAGAAGTAGCTAGGCCACATCATGAATGCTTTGATGCTTAGAAATTTGTTCTAGCAGATACCTGAAATCATTACTATGAGGTTCAAAGTTCCACAGATCTCTAGGGCATGAACAAGTTACTTGCTAAGGTATAACATGTGACCTCTGATCCAGTCCTCAATAAGTTCCTCATTTTCATCTGAGACCATGTCATCCTTGACTCCATTATCCGTATCACTACCAGCATTTTTGTCACAACTATTTGACCAGTCTCTAAGAAGTTCTGAACTTTCCCTCATCTTCCTGTCTTCTTCTCAGCCCTCCAAATGCTTTCAACCTCTGTGTGTTTCCCAGTTCCAAAGCCGTTTCCACAGTCAGGTATCTTTATAGCAATGCCCCACCAATCAGTACCAATTTTCTGCATTAGGCTATTCTTGCATTGCTATAGATAAACACCTGAGATAGGGTAATTTATAAATGATAGAGGTTTAATGGGCTCATCGTCCTGCAGGGTTCACAGGATGCATAGTGCCAACATCTGCTTCTGGGGAAGCCTCAGGAAGCATTAACACATGGCAGAAGCTGAATGTAGAACAAGTACTTCACATGACTGAAACAGGAGCAAGAGAACTGGGGGCGATGAGGAAGTGTCACACAATTTTAAAGAGCCAGATCTCATGTGAACTCAGAGCAAGAGCTTACTTATGACCAAGGGATTGTCCCAAGCCATTAATGAGGGCTCTGCCCCCAGGATCCAAACACCTCCCACCAGGCCCCACCTCCAAGATTGGGGATTACATTTCAACATGATATTTGAATGGAGACAAATATCAAAACTATATTACCATCTCATTTCTACTCCAACTTTTGGATTGTTAGGCTAAACCTAATTTCTCACTTTCTGAAACATGATGGAATGAGTGCTCTTTCTTATAAAATTTGCATGCATCTCTGATTCCAACCATAGCAAAACATTTTCTTAGAAATGAACTTTCTGGATTAAAAAGTAGGTTCATTTTATTTTGTTACTAGTAATATCTTCTATATTATTTTAAAGGGCATATTAATTGAAAACAACCCAAGCATTACGGAAGCCAATTGAACCAAAATGAACATTATACATCCACTTCCCGGGAAAAACCACTGTTGATATTTTGGCATATACATGCCCAAATTTATAAGGCCCAAAGCTTGATAGTTACTGTGTAATAAAGAGGTTACATTTGTTTTTATGTTTTATTGTTGCATTTGTTTTCATTTTAGAATTAATTTTGGGATAACATATACATAAATAAGATACAGCTATTTAAAGTAGGAAGTTACACTAATTTTGAAAAATGTGTGTATCTGTGCTATAATCACCACAATCAATACATAGAATATTTCGAACAGTGTAAAGGCTTTTCTTTTATCCATTCCTAGTCAGTCCCAACTCTCATCTAGGACCCCAGACAGCCCACTCATCTACTTTCTATAACTATACATTAGATTTGTCTATTTTCCATTTTTAGATAAATGGATTCATAAAATTGCCAGCATGTACAGTTTTGCATCTGTTTTTATTTAGCATAATGTTTTTGAGATTCTATTTTGATGAACATGTTTGAAGTTTTCTACTTTACCTCTGAGTGCTATAGCCTTATATAAATGTGGCAGGCAGAATAATGTCACCCCAAACATGTTCATGTCTTAATTCCTGGAACCTGTGAAATGTTATCATACATGGCTAAAGGCACTTTGCAGCTGGGATTAAATTAAGGGCTTTGAGATGGGGAGATTTTTTCTGAATTAACCAAGTGGACTCAATATGATTTCTTGATGCAATAGTTAATTTTATGTATTAGTTTGTCTAGGTTATGATGCCTGTTTGTTTTAGTTAAACAATAATATAGATGTTACTGTAAAAGTGTTTTAGATATGTTACTAACATTTTCAATCAGTTATCTTAAAGTAAAATAGATTATCCTCCATAATGTGGGTGGACTTTATGCAACCAGTTGAAGGTTTTAAGAGCAAAGACTGAGGTTTCTTGAAGAAGAAGGAATTCCGCCTCAAGAAATTATGCCTGAGTTTTCAGCCTATTGGCCAGCCCTACACATTTCAGAATTGCCAACCTCTATAATCTTATAAGCCAAAACCTTAAAATAAATCTGTCAGTGTGTATGTATGTGTGCACACAAGTATGTGCGTGTGTGTGTGTGTGTGTAACTTTTTTTGTAGAACTCTTACTAACATACATAGATGTTTGGTCAAAGAGTCATGTGACCACAGAAGACTAGTCAGAGGTACAACGTTGCTTGCTTTGAGGGTAGGGGAAAGCGTTCAGGAGCTAAGGAACCTGAGCAGCCTCTAAGCTGGAAGAGGCAAGGAAACATACTCTCACTTCCAGAAAGAAAAGCCTGCTGACACCTTGCTTTTAGTCCCATGAGACCTATTTTGGACTTCTAACCTCAGAACCTTAAAATGATAAATTTACAATATTTTCATTGCTAAGTTTGTGGTTCTTTATTATGTGACAATAATTTGTGAAGAATACATTTATTTATCCATTCACTTCTTGACTGGCAAAGTAATTTTTTTCTAATTCTTTTGTATAATGAATAAAGTTGATATAAACTTTAATGTACAGCTCTTTGAATAAACGTATTTTTACTACTTATGAGTGAATTCATAGCAATTGGAGTCACAATTTTCTATGGTGAGTTTATAACTCTATAAGAAACTACAAAAGAATCTACCAAAGTGGTTGTAGCATTTTATAGTCTCAACAAAAAATGTAAGAGCTCTAATTGCTTCACATCCTTGTCAACAATTTGTCTTATCAGACTTCAAAAATTTTAGGCATTCTAATAGGTGTAAAGTATCTCATTTTTTAACAGTTTTATTGAGATATAAATTATATACCATAAAACATGCTTATTTGAAATTTAAAATTTTATTTTTTGTGAATTCACAAAAATATCACCAAAATCAATTTTAGAACATTTGCATCACTCCAGAAAGTCTGTACATATTAGCAGTCATTCCCATTTTTGCTCCAAATCTTCCTCACCACTACTACTCATCCATAGATTACCACCAATCTATTTTCTGTTTTTATAGATTTGTTTATTCTAGAGATTTCATATAAATCAAGTATATAATATATAGTACTATGGTTTGAATATGTCCCTCAAAAGTTCATGTGCTGAAAATATAAACCCCAATGAGATTATATATCTAGAGATGATTTTAAGAGCTAATTAAGGTTAAATGAAGTCATATGGATGGGGTCCTAATCCAATAGAACTGTGGCCTTATAAGAAAAAAAAAAAAAGAAAAAGATTTCAGACATACTTGATCTGCTTTGGCCTATAATACCCTCTGCCATGTTACAACATAGTAAGAAGGCCCTCACCAGATGCAAACCCTCAACTTTGGACTCCTCAGCCTCCAGATTTGTAAAACCTAAATTGCTTTTACTTGTAAATCAACCAGTCTCAGGTATTCCGTTAAAGCAATAGAAAACTGACTTGTTTCTTTCACGTACAATGTTTTTATTTTTTATTCATGTTGTAACATATGTTACTACTTATTCCTTTCTATTGCTGAATATATTGTATTGCATGAATATATCATGTTTTTGAATCTATTCATTAGTTGACAGACATTTGTATTGTTTCTAACATTTTATTATTATAAACATTCTGTCATAAATATGTGTCAAGAAGTTTTTGCATGGAAGCATGTTTTCAATACTCTTGGATGCATGGCAGCAGTGGAAGTATATGGTAACTCTATGTTTGCCATTTTAAGGAACTACCAAACTGTTTTTGAAAAATGGCTGCATCATTTCACATTTCTACCAGCAATGAATGAGTGTTCCTGTTTCTCCATATCTTTGTCAATATTTGTTTTTACATGTATTTTTTAATTATATCTATCCCACTGGGTATGAATTAGTATTTCCCTGTGGTATTAATACACATTTTCCTGTTCTCTAATGATGTGGAGTTATCTCATTATGTGTTTATTTGCAATTTAGATAACCTCTTTGGGGAAATGCATGCTTCGATCTTTTGCCAATTTTTCAATTGGTTTATTTGTATTATTATTGAGTTGTAAAAGTTATTTATTCTGGCTACAAGTTCCTTTTCACATATACTTTTTGCAAAAATTTTCTACCATTCACTGGGTTGTTTTCACTTTCTCAATTGTGTTCTTTGAAGCACAGAAGTTTTTAATTATTATTGATGGTTAATTTTATGTATCAACTGTACTGGGCCCGAGGATGCCCAGATATCTGGTTAAGGATTGTTTCTGGATTTGTCTGTAATGGCATTTCCAAAATACACTAGCATTTGAATTGGCAGACTGAATAAAGCAAATGGCCTTCTCGAATGTGAGTAAGCATCATTCAATCATTTGAGAGTCCGAATGCAGTAAAAGGAAAGTTGAATGCTCCATCTCTGCCTGACTACGTGAGCTGGGACACTGATCTTCTCATACCCTCAGTCCTCCTATTCTCAAGACTTCAGACTCAAATGGAGATTTATACCAGCAGCTCTTCAGCTCTCAGCCCTCTGCACTATATCATCAGCTTCCCTGGGTTTCCAGCTTGCAGAAGGCACATTGTGGGACTTCTTGGACTCCATAATTGCATGAGCCAATATCTTATAATAAATCTCTTTAAACATACACACACATTCACATATACACATGTACACACTAACTCGTACACAGGTTCTGTTTCTCTGTAGATCCCGGACCAATACAATTATGATAAAGTCAAATTTCTCTTTCATTTGTGTAACTTGTGCTTTTCGTGAAATATCTAATGTTATGAATATTTACTGTGATATATTTTTATGAGTTTTATAATTTTAGCTCTTACATATAGGTCTATGATACATTTTCAGTTAATTCTGATGTAAATAAGGATGAAGTCCAGCTTTATTCTTTTGTAGGTGGAGAACCAGTTATTACTGCACAATTTGTCAAAAAGCTTATCTTACAAAATTGAATTTCTTTGGCATGCTCCAAAAACCAATTGACTTTAAATGTCATGGTTTATATCTAGATTCTCAATTTCTTTCCATGTATCTATGTTTGTCTGTATGCTATTACCAAACTGTCTTGATTACTGTAGCTTTGTATTCAGTTTTGAAGTCAGAAATTATGGGTTATCCAACTTTGCTCTTTGTTTTAAAGGCTGTTTTGGCTACCCTTGTTTTTGGAATATTAATACGAATTTCAATATCACTTTGTCAATTCCTGAAAAAAAAAAGATGGAATTTGATAGATATTGTCTTGAATCTATAGATTAATTTGACAATAATTGCCACTTAAATGATATTACGTTTCTGAAAAATGACACTGGAACATCTTTCCATGTGTTTAGGTCTTCTGTAATATCTTTCAACGATGCATTGTTGTTTTCGGTATAAAGATATTGGTCTCCTTTGCTTAATTTACTTCTAAGTACTGTATTTCTTCATGTTATTTTAAATAAAATTGATTTTCTATTTTCATTTTTGGATTGTTTATTGCTAGTGTATAGAAGCACAAATGATTTTCATATACTGATCTCATACCCTGAAAGCTTGCTGAACTTGTTTATTAGTTCTAAGAGTTTTTATTGGATTTCTTAAGATTTTCTAGATATAAAATCATTTCATCAGCACATAGAGATAGTTTTATTCCTTCCTTTCCAATATGGAAGACTCTTATTTCTTTTTCTTGCCTAATTGTCCTGGCTAGAACTTCTAACAATGCTGAACAAAATCAGAGAGTGGATATCATTATACAGTTTATAAACTTAAGGGGAATTTAGTCTTTTACCATTAAGTATGATGTTAGCTATGGATTTTTTGTAGAGGCACTTTATCCGGTTGACCAAGTTCCCTTATATTCCTAGTGGCTGAGTGTTTTTTTTTTTTTTTTTTATTATACTTTAAGTTTTAGGGTACATGTGCACAACGTGCAGGTTTGTTACATATGTATACATGAGCCATGTTGGTGTGCTGCACCCATTAACTCATCACTTAACATTAGGTACATCTCCTAACGCTATCCCTCCCCTCTCCCCCCACCCCACAACAGGCCCCGTTGTGTGATGTTCCCCTTCCTGTGTCCATGTGTTCTCATTGTTCAATTCCCATCTATAAGTGAGAACATGCGGTGTTTGGTTTTTTGTCCTTGCGATAGTTTGCTGAGAATGATGGTTTCTAGCTTCATCCATGTCCCTACAAAGGACATGAACTCATCATTTTTTATGGCTGCATAATATTCCATGGTGTATATGTGCCACATTTTCTTAATCCAGTCTATCATTGACGGACATTTGGGTTGGTTCCAAGTCTTTGCTATTGTGAATAGTGACACAATAAACATACATGTGCATGTGTCTTTATAGCAGCATGTTTTATAATCCTTTGGGTATATACCCAGTAATGGATGGCTGGATCAAATGGTATTTCTAGTTCTAGATCCTTGAGGAATCGCCACACCAACTTCCACAATGGTTGAACTAGTTTACAGTCCCACCAACAGTGTAAAAGTGTTCCTATTTCTCCACATCCTCTCCAGCACCTGTTGTTTCCTGACTTTTTAATGATTGCCATTCTAACTGGTGTGAGATGGTATCTCATTGTGGTTTTGATTTGCATTTCTCTGATGGCCAGTGATGATGAACATTTTTTCATGTGTCTTTTGGCTGCATAAATGTCTTCTTTTGAGAAGTGTCTGTTCATATCCTTTGCCCAATTTTTGATGGGGTTGTTTGGTTTTTTCTTGTAAATTTGAGTTATTTGTAGATTCTAGATATTAGCCCATTGTCAGATAAGTGGATTGCAAAAGATGGCTGAATAGGAACAGCTCCAGTCTACAGCTCCCAGCATGAGAGATGCCAAAGACAGGTGATTTCTGCATTTCCAACTGAGGTACCAGGTTCATCTCACTGGGGAGTGTCGGACAGTGGGTACAGCACACCGAGCATGAACCGAAGCAGGGCAAGGAATCACCCATCCAGGCAGTGCAAGGGGTCAGGGAATTCCCTTTGCTCATCAAAGAAAGGGGTGACAGCTGGCACCTGGAAAATCGGGTCACTCCCACCCTACTACTGCATTTTTCCAACGGTCTTAGCAAACAGCACACCAGGAGATTATATCCCGCACCTGGCTCAGAGGGTCCTACACCCACAGAGCCTCGCTCATTGCTAGCACAGCAGTCTGAGATCAAACTGCAAGGCAGCAGCGAGGCTGGGGGAGGGGCGCCACCATTGCCAAGACTTGAGTAGGTACACAAAGCTACCGGGAAGCTCGAACTGGGTGGAGCCCACCACAGCTCAAGGAGGCCTGCCTACCTCTGTAGACTCCCCCTCTGGGGGCAGGGCATAGACAAACAAAAGGCAGCAGAAACCTCTGCAGACTTAAATGTCCCTGTCTGACAGCTTTGAAGAGAGTAGTCATTCTCCCAGCACGGAGCTGGAGATCTGAGAATGGACAGACTGCCTCCTCAAGTGGGTCTCTGGCCCCCGAGTAGCCTAACTGGGAGGTACCCCCCAGTAGGGGCAGACTGACACCTCACACGGCCGGGTACTCCTCTGAGACAAAACTTCCAGAGGAACCATCAGGCAGCAACAATTGCTGCTCACCAATATCCGCTGTTCTACAGTGTGCACTGTTGACACCCAGGCAAACAGAGTCTGGAGTGGACCTCCGGCAAACTCCAACAGACCCGCAGCTGAGGGTCCTGACTGTTAGAAGGAAAAATAACAAAAAGAAAGGACGTCCACACCAAAACCCCATCTGTACATCACCATCATCAAAGACCAAAGGTAGATACAACCACAAAGATGGAGAAAAAACAGAGCAGAAAAACTGGAAGCTCTAAAAATCAGAGCACCTCTCCTCCTCCAAAGGAATGCAACTCTTCACCAGCAACAGAACAAAGCTGGACAGAGAATGACTTTGAGGAGTTGAGAGAAGAAGGCTTCAGATGATCAAACTACTCTGAGCTAAAGGAGGAAGGTAAAACCCATGGCAAAGAAGTTAAACACCTTGAAAAAAATTAGATGAATGGCTAACTAGAATAACCAATGCAGAGAAGTCCTTAAAGGACCTGATGGAGCTGAAAACCACGGCACGAGAACTATGTGACGGATGCACAAGCCTCAGTAGCTGATTCGATCAACTGGAAGAAAGGGTAACAATGATGGAAGATCAAATGAATGAAATGAAGTGAGAAGAGAAGTTTAGAGAAAAAAGTATAAAAAGAAATGAACAAAGCCTCCAAGAAATATGGGATTCTGTGAAAAGACCAAATCTATGTCTGATTGGTGTACCTGAAAGTGACGGGGAGAATGGAACCAAGTTGGAAAACACTCTGCAGGATATTATCCAGGAGAACTTCCCCAATCTAGCAAGGCAGGCCAATATTCAAATTCAGGAAACACAGAGAATGCCATAAAGATACTCCTTGAGAAGAGCAACTCCAAGACACATAATTGTCAGATTCACCAAAGTTGAAATGAAGGAAACAATGTTCAGGGCAGCCAGAGAGAAAGGTCGGGTTACCCTCAAAGGGAAGCCCATCAGACTAACAGCTGATCTCTCGGCAGAAACTCTACAAGTCAGAAGAGAGGTGGGGGCCAATGTTCAACATTCTTTTTTTTTTTTTTCTTTTTTTAATTTTAATTTTAATTTTAAGTTCCAGGGTACATGTGCACGATGTACAGGGTTGTTACATATGTAAACGGGTGCCATGGTGGTTTGCTGCACCTGTCAACCCATCACCTTGCTATTAAGCCCAGCATGCATTAGCTATTTTTCCTCAATTTTCAACCCAGAATTTCATATCCAGCCAAACAAAGCTTCATAAGTGATGGAGAAATAAAATCCTTTACAGACAAGCAAATGCTGAGAGATTTTGTCACCACCAGGCCTGCCCTAAAAGAGCTCCTGAAGGAAGCAGTAGACATGGAAAGGAACAATCGGTACCAGACACTGCAAAAATATGCCAAATTGTAAAGACCATCAAGGCTAGGAAGAAAATGCATCAAATAAGGAGCAAAATAACCAGCTAACATCATAGTGACAGGATCAAATTCACATATAAAAATTTTAACCTTAAATGTAAATGGGCTAAATGCTCCAATTAAAAGACACAGACTGGCAAATTGGATACAGACTCAAGACCCATCAGTGTGCTGTATTCAGGAAACTCATCTTACGTGCAGAGACACACATAGGCTCAAAATAAAGGGATGGAGGAAGATCTACAAGCAAATGGAACACAAAAAATAAGCAGGGGTTGCAATCCTAGTTTCTGATAAAACAGACTTTAAACTAACAAAGATCAAAAGAGACAAAGAAGGCCATTACATAATGCTAAAGGGATCAATTCATCAAGAAGAACTAACTATCCTAGATATATATGCACCCAATACAGGAGCACCCAGATTCATAAAGCAAGTCCTTAGAGACCTACAAAGAGACTCAGACTCCCACACAATAATAATGGGAGACTTTAACACCCCACTTGTCAACATTAGACAGATCAACGAGACAGAAAGTTAACAAGGATATCCAAGAACTGAACTCAGCTCTGCACCAAGTGGACCTAATAGACATCTACAGAACTCTCCACCCCAAATTAACAGAATACGCATTCTTTTCAGCATCACACCACACCTATTCCAAAATTGACCACATAGTTGGAAGTAAAGCTCTCCTCAGCAAATATAAAAGAACAGAAATTATAACAAACTGTCTCTCAGACCGCAGTGCAATCAAACTAGAACTCAGGATTAAGAAACCCACTCAAAACCGCTCAACTACATGGAAACTGAACAACCTGCTCCTGAATGACTACTGGGTACATAAAGAAAGGAAGGCAGAAATAAAGATGTTCTTTGAAACCATGAGAACAAAGACACAACATACAAGGATCTCTGGGACACATTCAAAGCAGTGTGTAGAGGGAAATTTATTGCACTAAATGCCCACAAGAGAAAGCAGGAAAGATCTAAAATTGACACCCTAATGTCGCAATTAAAAGAACTAGAGAAGCAAAAGCAAACACATTCAAAAGCTAACAGAAGGCAAGAAATAACTAAGATCAGAGCAGAACTGAAGGAAATAGAGACACAAAAAACCCTTCAAAAAATCAATGAATCCAGGAGCTGTTTTTTTGAAAAGATCAACAAAATTGATAGACCACTAGCAAGACTAATAAAGAAGAAAAGCGAGAAAAATCAAATAGACTCAACAAAAAATGAAAAAAGGGATATCACCACCAATCCCACAGATATATAAACTACCATCAAGAATACTATAAATACCCCTACACAAATAAACTAGACAATCTAGAAGAAATGGATACATTCCTTGACACATACACCCTCCCAAGACTAAACCAGGAAGAAGTTGAATCTCTGAATAGACCAATAACAGGCTCTGAAATTGAGGCAATAATTAATAGCTTACAAACCAAAAAGACTCCAGGACCAGATGGATTCACAGCCGAATTCTACCAGAGGTATCAGGAGGAGCTGGTACCTTTCCTTCTGAAACTATTCCAATCAATAGCAAAAGAGGGAATCCTCCCTAACTCATTTTATGAGGCCAGCATTATCCTGATACCAAAGCCTGGCAGAGACACAACAAAAAAAGAGGATTTTAGACCAATATCCTTGATGAACATCAATGCAAAAATCCTCAATAAAATACTGGCAAACCAAATCCAGTAGGACATTAAAAAGCTTATCCACTATCATCAAGGGGCTTCATCCCTGGGTTGCAAGCCTGGTTAAACATATGCAAATCAATAAACGTAATCCAGCATATAAACAGAAACAATAACAAAAACCACGTGATTATCTCAATAGATGCAGAAAAGGCCTTTGACAAAATTCAACAACACTTCATGCTAAAAACTCTCAATAAATTAGGTATTGATGGGATGTATCTCAAAATAATAAGAGCTATCTATGAGAAACACACAGCCAATATCATACTGAATGGATAAAAACTGGAAGCATTCTCTTTGAAAACTGGCACAAGACAGGGATGCCCTCTTTCACCACTCCTATTCAACATAGTGTTGGAAGTTCTGGCCAGAGCAATCAGGCAGGAGAAACAAATAAAGGGTATTCAATTAGGAAAAGAGGAAGTCCAATTGTCCCTGTTTGCAGATGACGTGATTGTATATCTAGAAAACCCCATTGTCTCAGCCCAAAATCTCCTTAAGCTGATAGGCAATTTCAGCAAAGTCTCAGGATACAAAATCAATGTGCAAAAATCATAAGCATTCTTATACAACAATAACAGACAAACAGAGAGCCAAATCATGAGTGAACTCCCATTCACAATTGCTTCAAAGAGAATAAAATACCTAGGAATCCAACTTACAAGGGATGTGAAGGACCTCTTCAAGGAGAACTACAAACCACTGCTCAGCGAAATAAAAGAGGATACAAAGAAATGGAAGAACATTCCATGTTCATGGGTAGGAAGAATCAATATTGTGAAAATGGCCATACTGCCCAAGGTCATTTATAGATTCAATGCCATCTCCATCAAGCTGCCAATGACTTTCTTCACAGAATTGGAAAAAACTACTTTAAAGTTCATATGGAACCAAAAAAGAGCCCGCATTGCCAAGTCAATCCTAAGCCAAAAGAACAAAGCTGAAAGCATCATGCTACCTGACTTCAAACTATACTACAAGGCTACAGTAACCAAAACAGCATGGTACTGGTACCAAAACAGAGATATAGACCAATGGAACAGAACAGAGCCCTCAGAAATAATGCCGCATATCTACAACTATCTGATCTTTGACAAACCTGAGAAAAACAAGAAATGGGGAAACGATTCCCTGTTTAATAAATGGTGCTGGGAAAACTGGCTAGCTATGTGTAGAAAGCTGAAACTGGATCCCTTCCTTACACCTTATAAAAAAATTAATTCAAGATGGATTTAAGACTTACATGTGTGACCTGAAACCATAAAAACACTAGAAGAATACCTAGGCATTACCATTCAGGACATAGGCATGGGCAAGGACTTCATGTTTAAAACACCAAAAGCAATGGCAACGAAAGCCAAAATTGACAAATGGGATCTAATTAAACTAAAGAGCTTCTGCAAGGATGCGTGTTTTTATAGTGAGAGGGTAATGGATTTTTTTCAAATACTTATTCTGTATTTACTGATATGATTATGTGTTTTTCCTCATTTGTTCTACTAATATGGTGACTTACATTATTTGATTTCAAATGTACAACAAACTTTTCATTCTTGGGATAAAATCTACATAGTCATGGTATATTATGATCCTTTATATGTGATGCTGTATATGGTTTCTAGTATTTTCTTGAAGACATTTGTGTCTAGAGTCACAAGACATGTAGTTTTTCTTTCTTATGATGTATTTGTCTAGTGATAGTATGATGGCAACCCTAGCCTCATTAGATGAGTTGGTAAGTATTTTCTCCTCTTCTATTTCTTACAAATGGGTATAACTAATTGGTATTCATTCTTTTCTAAATGTTTGGTGGAATTCACCAGTGATGGCATAGGAACCTGGCTTTTCTCTATGTAAAGTTTCTTATAAATTCAATCTCCTTACTCCTCTTGGGTCTAGTCAGATTTGTGGCATTTTCTTGACTCAGTTTTGGTAGTTTATGTTAGTCTAGGAATTTGTCCATTTTATCTAAGCTATCTAATTTGTTGAAGTATAATTGTTCATATTACTCCCTTAAAATTCTTTTTATTTCTGTAATAATAGTACCAATGTCCTCTCTTTCATGCCTAACTTTAGTGATTTGAGTCTTTTCTCCTTTATATTAGTATGAATAAAGCATTATCAATTTTGTTTATCATTTCAGAGAACTAACTTGTGGTTTTGTTTATTTTCTCCATTGTTTTTCTTTCTCTCTCTCTCCATTGTTTTTCTAATTTCCATTTCCCTTGAGTCTACCCTATTTTTAAAGCTCTTTCTTTCTTCTTGCTCTGGTTTTAGTTTCACCTTCTTTCTCAAGTTTAAGGTAAAAGGTAAGTTTGCTGACTTGAGATCTTTATTCTTTTGTAATATAAGTGTTTAGTGTTTAATTCTATAAATGTCCCTCTAAGTTCTGTTCTATTTGTATCTTATGGGTTTTGTATGTTCCATATTCACTTTTATTCATCTCACAGTATTTTCTAATTTTCTTTTCTTTTTTTTGGTCCATTGGTTATTTAGATGTGTGTTGAATTTCTCACTGTTCCTTCTGTTATTGATTTCTGATTTAATTCCACTGTGTTTGGAGAACAGATTTTTGTCTGATTTCAATCATTTAAAATATGTTGAGTCTTATTTTGTGAACTAGCATAAGGTCTCTTCTAGAAAATGCTCCAAGTGCTCTTGAGAAAAATGTATACTGTCTTGCTTTTGAGTGCAGTTAGCTATATAGATATCTGTTAATGTTGCTAAGTCTCCTGTATCTTGTTGATCTTCTTTTTAGATGTTTTATGCACTATTGAAAGCGGGGTATTAAAGGCTACAACTATTATTGTTGACTTGTCTGTTTTTCCCTTCATTCTAGCAGTTTTGCATCATGTATTTTGGGAGTCCTCTTTTTAGGTTCATGCATTTTTACAATTGTTACACATTTCTAGTAGATTGACCCTTACATTATCCTAAAATCTCCTTCTTCACTTTTAGTAACAATTTGTTGTTGTTTTACTCTCCATTTTGTGTTATTTTAGCATAGCTGCTCCAACTTTGAAAAGGTTGCATTTGCATGAGTATTTTTTCCATCCTTTTGATCTCAAAATATTTGTCTTTAAACCTAAAGTGGGTCTCCAGTAGAGAAAATATAGTTGTACCTTGTGTTTTTAATCCAGTCTGTCAATTGCCCTAGAACATAAAATGTTTATCTTATCAGGACACATTTCAAATTTATAGTATATTAATTCCAATGAGCATAGAAATGTTACTTCTATATAAATTGATTTCTTCCCCTTTTTGTGCTATATTTGTTACATATATTCCATCTATGTTACAAACACAATGATATAATGCTAAATTATTGTTTTCTGTAATTTTATGTCTTTCAAAGAAGCTGAGAGAAAAATAGCAGTTATATATTGCAGATATGGTTATACTAACCTTTTTATTACCCTCTCTGATTCTCTCCATATATTCCTATGTATTTCAGTTAACCATTTTTTGTCATTTCCTTACTCTAATGAAGCTTTGTTCCCATCCACCTTCTTTGTGCTGTTATATAATTACATACACATTGTTTTAACGATTGCTTTTTAATCAGTTGAGAAGAAAGGAGAAGAAATATGCAATTGTAATGTCTTTGTAAATGACTTACTAATTACCTTTACCACTATTTTTATTTTTTTCATGTGGATTCAAATTACTTTCTGGTATCACGTTTTCTTCCTGAAAAAAATTCCTACAATATGTCTTGTAAAGCAGTTTTGATAGAAATGAAATCTCTCTTTTTCCAACAATGCAGGGATATCTTTATTTTGCCTTCATTTTTCTTAGCTAGATATTTTATTTTCATTTATTGCAGATTCATATGAAGTTATAAGAAATGATACAGAGAGACTGTGTTTCCTTTACCCAGTTTTCTAATGGTAGTATCTTGCAAAACTAGTAAAATATCAAAATTAGGTGTTGACATTGATACAGTCAAGGCACATAATTTTTTAATCATGTTGTTCTTTTATAGCCACTCACCCCTACTTGCTCCTTAAGCCCTGACAGACACTAATCTGTTATTCGTTTCTATTATTTTGTCATTTTAAGCATGTTATGTAAATGAAACCACAAAGTATGTAACGTTTTGAGAAGAGCTTTGACATTGGTCTTTTCTTCTCAGCAAAGTTCTCTGGCATTTATTTCAGGTTGTTATCTATATCAATAGTCATTGCTTTTACTTTATACTTTGAATTGTATTCCGTGGTATGACTAGACCGCAGTTTGTTTAACCATTTGCAGTTGAAGGACACGTGGGTTGTTTCCAGTTTTTGCCTATTACAAATAAAACTTCTATAAACACTTGCATACACAGTTTTGTGTGAAGATGTCAGCATTTCTTTGGGATAAATGCTCTAAAGTCCAATTGCTGAATTATATG
The DNA here is from genome assembly GCF_028885625.2 of Pongo pygmaeus. Taxonomy (NCBI): domain Eukaryota; kingdom Metazoa; phylum Chordata; class Mammalia; order Primates; family Hominidae; genus Pongo; species Pongo pygmaeus. Next base: position 46,711,989 of record NC_072386.2, on the reverse strand, counting down.
AGAGTTTTGTATATAGTTTATTAAGAAATTTTCAGAGTGGTGGTATCAATTTATATTCTTACCAGTAAAGTGTGAATCATCTAATTTCTCTTAATTTCTTCAGTCTTACCAGCATTTAGTGATGTCATTGCTTATGCCTTGAATTCCATTGTTCACATATTTTGTGAGAATATTTCTTAGTATTAGGCTATTTAATATTTCATTATAAGTATCTTAATTTATTAATTTTGTGTATTTACTGATACTTCAAAATTACATATTCAGTTGGATATATTAGACACAAACAATTTTCAGTTACTTTTTTTCTTAATTGTAAAAATTGTGTGACATATTAATTTTTGCCCAAATTGTGTTTTTTTTTAATTCAACTTTGATCAATTTAAACATTGTGATATCCTGGTTTCTTTTTGTTTGGATTTGCATAATTTTTTTAAATTTAATTTATCACAATTTTTAAACTGTGTTATTATATAAATGTCTCTTGTAGACAGAACTTAATTTAGGTTTCCTGTTTGACCCAGAGATGTCTTTGTTCTTTGTCTTATTTTTATTTATTTTTGCTGTCTTATTGTTGTATGTATTTTCGACTATGATTTTCATGTGTTTTCTCATCTATATGTGAGTTGACTGGATTTACATAATCTGTTTTAAAATGTGCTTATAGTGTTAAATAATGTGTTGGAATTCTTATTTTTATTTTTATTTATTTATTTTTTGAGACGGAGTCTAGCTGTCGCTAGGCTGGAGTGCAGTGGCCCGATCTCGGGTCACTACCATCTCCACCTCCCGGGTTCAAGTGATTCTCCTACCTCAGCATGAGTAGCTGGGATTACAGGCGCGTGCCACCGTGCCTGGCTAATTTTTGTATTTTCAGTAGAGACAGGGTTTCACCATGTTGGCCAGGATGGTCTCAATCTCCTGACCTCATGATCTGCCCGCCTTGGCCTCCCAAAGTGCCGGGATTACAGGCGTAAGCCACTGTGCCTGGCCTGAATTTTTATTTTTTAATGTATTGATCTAAGGTAATAATGGCATTTAAGATTTACTTCTCTTAAATATAAATGCATTAGCATGCTTATCCAACCTTTTTCCCTCCTGAAACTTTCACCATTTCTAAACACCAGTAATTACACTTATTTTGTAATGTTATTGATATAGTCTTGAGTTTTTTAATTTAGTAATTTTATTTCTTATGTTTATAACATAGTGTTTTGATTTAAATAAATTAACAATCACTTTTTTCCTAACCATTGTACCCATAGTAGTTTAAAGCTAATTCTGCATTTGAGTTAATTTAATTTGAATTAATTAGCCATCATCATTATCCTTTTTAATAATTTTCCATGTTTGCTTCCTTATTGTGATTCATTTTTATTGAAGCTGCAATCACAGTAAATTCAACAAAAGATATTTACATATTTGAGAAGATACATCTTTTACATTTACACTGGAATGGTTACTTCATTAAAGAAATCTTGGGTTAAATAATTTTTTCTCCAAGTTTTGTAGAAATTGTGTTTTGCTTTTTAGTAGCTATAATGGCCCAGATAAAATTTAAGGAAAAAGGATTATTTGTTTACTGTCTTAGTGATGTGCTTTTATCAATCTAGGGTTCATAAACTGATAATTAACATGAAAAATATCATAAAAATTAATTTCTGCCAAAAATTGAATAAAAATTTCCTATTCTCGAATTTTAAGAAAAGGAAAGACTGATTTTTTTTCCATAACAACCTAGCCATCATCCAGTAAACACTTAAATTGACTTTAAACATTCCCAATTAATCAGTGACAGCTTCACGTTAGTGCCTGAAGCATTTCAAAATCAGCCAATTAGTGACTTTTCCATGCTTCTGAAAGTTATCCAATCATCAGTAGCCTCTGTCTATCGACCACATGCCCATGCCTGAAAATCAGGCAACCCCGAAACACTCAAAAATCTGTGAATATGAAGCTTTCCCAAAATCTATGCAAAATCACATCCTTGTTTGGAGAACTGGGCTTTGAGGTCATATCAAGCTCTTGCTTAACAAGAAATAACTACGTGTTTTTATTTTTATTTTTTGGTGGTGGTGGGCCATTCTGATGCATGTTTCCAGATCTGGATTTTTCATTAATATACATTAGATTACATGAAGCTGAAGAAAGAGAAGAAAGTCATGAGAGGGGAACCTACGATGGGAGAGGAACATATGGATCAAAGCACAATCTTCCAAGTGAGTTACTTAGTCTATTTGTGCTGCTAAAACAGAATATCTAAGACTGAATAATTTATAAAGAACAGAAATCTGTTTCTCACAGCTTCAAGGCTAAAAAGTCCAAGATCGAGATGCCCCAACTTTGGGTGTCTGATGAGAGCCTTCTTCTCGTATCCTCACATGGCAGAAGGGCAAGCTGGCAAATGCTGTGTGAAGCCTCTTATGAGGGGCTTAACCTCGTTGACAAAGAAGAGCCTTCGTGGTCTAATCACCATTTAAAGGCCTCACCTGTTAACACAGTCATGTTTGCCACACTTAATTTTTTTTTCTCACCAAAAATCATTTTATTTATTTTTTCTTTTCTCCAGTTTTATTTTATGTTCATGGAGTACATATGCAGGTTTACCACTTGAGTAAATTGCATGTTGCTGGTATTTGTTGTACAAATGATTTCATCACACAGATAGTGAGCACAGCACCTCATAGGTAGTTTTTCAACCTTCACCTTCCTCCTAACCTCTCCACTCAAGTAGGCCTCCGTGTCTATTGTTTCTTTTTGTCCATGTGTACTTAATGTTTAGCTCCCACTTGTAAGCAACAACATGCAGTATTTGGTTTTCTGTTCCTGCATTAATTCACTTAGGGTAATGGCCTCCAGCTGCATCTATGTTGCTGCAAAGGACATGATTACAGTTTTTTGCCGTTGTTGTTGTTGTTTCATGGCTGCATAGTATGCCATGGTGTATATGTACTACATTTTATTTATTCAGTCCACCATTGATTGGCATCTAGGTTTATTCCATGTCTCTGCTATTGTTAATACTACTTTTATGAACATACCGGTACATGTGTCTTTTTGGTAGAAAAATTTCTATTCCTTCGGTTATATAACCAGTAATGGGATTGTTGGGTTGAATAGTAGTTCTGTTTTAAGTCTTTTGAGAAATCTCCAAACTGCTTTCCACAGTGGCTGAACTAATTTACATTCCCACCAGCAGTGTATAAGCATTCCTTTTTCTCTGCAATGTCACCAACATCTGTTATTTTTTGACTTTTCAATAATAGCCATTTTGACTGGTATGAGATGATATCTCATTATGGTTTTGATTTGCATTTCTCTAATGATGTTATGTTGAGCATTTTTTCATGTGCTTGATGGCTGCATGTATGTCTTCTTTTGAGAAGTATCTGTTGATGTCTTTTGCCCATTTTTTAATGGTTTGCATTTTGTTTTGGTGGGGGATTTTTTGTTTTGTTTTTTGTTTGTTTTGCTTGATTTGTTTAAATCCCTTATAGATTCTGGATATTAAACCTTTGTCAGATGCATGCAAATATTTTCTTCCATTATGTAGGTTGTCTGTTTAATCTGTTGAAATTTTCTTTTGCTGTTTAAAAGCTCTTTAGTTAGGTCCCACTTGTCTATTTCTGTTTCTATTGCAATTGCTTTTGGAGATTTTATCATGAAATGTTTGCCAAGGCCTAGGTCCAGAATGGTATTTCCAAGGTATTTTTCTAGAGTTTTTATAGTGATAGGTCTTACGTTTAAGTCTTTAATCCATTTTGAGTTGGTTTTTGAATACGGTATAAAAAAGGGGTCCAGTTTCAATTCTCTGCATATGGCTAGCCAGTTATCCCAGAACCATTTATTAAATAGAGAGTTCTTCCCCATTGTTTGCTTTCATCAACTTTGTTGAAGATCAGATGTTGTAGGTGTGAAAATTTATTTCTGGGTTCTCTAAGCTGTTCCATTGGTCTATTACACCTGATTCTTGAAGTGGACACTTTCAAACCGTAGTAGTGAGTATGGAATTAAACACATTCCATTTAGTCAGACAAAAAACAGACTAGAAAGGACAAATCACAAAACACTGAGTTCTTCTGGAATATTGGTACCCCTGGTAACCATTGCCTAAGAACAACTAACCAGCTAGAAAGTCCAAGGCCCTTAAAAGCCTCTAGAAAAGAAAAGGAGAGAGGAGTTGAAGTGTGAGAATTAAAGTGTGAAAATAATGCCTTCGCTTGTGATAAAATGAAAAACATGGGAATTTTTCTATGAGCTTAGGTAATGGTGGACTCATTACTTCTTACATATTACAAGGTGAATATAAATCAGACAGTATGCCTTTGAATTTCAAGAAGCCCATAAAAGTCAGACGATTTTATAATAGTTTTCCTGGTACATTAGGCAAGCCACACCTAAGTGAGTGGGCATAAGAATATCATTGAAGGCAAGGTATGTGTCATCTGCCAGCCTTGAGGGGAAATTGTTGAATCTCAGAAGAAATAAATAATATGGTATATTGGGGCTCTTGCCAGATACAGTTCAGCTTGGTCATGCAGGGTGAAAATAGAACACATAAGAAGTAGCACCCTCTCTGTGTTCATTTTTACGTTTCTTATGCTTCATGTCAAAGCTCATTTGACTCCAAAAAAAGAAGAAAGAGAAATCCCAAAGAGAAACATTTTATCCACAAGGAACACCAAGAAAAATGCAGCTTAACAAAGAAGTGACAAATCCCTTTTGTCCTCTAAAGAGTGTCTTCAACAAAACAAATAAAGCAAACAATCAAAGCCAAGCTTGACCCAAGTTATAATGACTACCTGGAGAGCTGTTTTGTTTTGCATATCCCAATTCAATTTCACATTATTCCAAGGCACATAACAGATTTGGATACAATCATGAAACATTCACACCTGAAAAATAATCTCTGTAGAACTTGTTTTCAATGATTTTCAGGTCAGAGACCCCTTTGAAAGTCTGCAAAACTATGGAGGTTCTTTCAGAAAAAAAAAAAAAACTTAACGTTTTAGAGATTTCAGGTATCTGTTTAGGTAGTTGTTCTAAAGAAGATTTTTATAGCAAATGTCACAGGCGTTTGAATGACAGTAACTCCATTTTGAATAGGGGCTGGATAAAACGAGGCTGAGATCAGCTGGGTTGCATTCCCAGGAAGTTAGGCATTCTTAGCCACAGGGTGAGATAGGAGGTTGGCACAAGGTACAGGTCACAAAGACCGTGCTGATAAAACAGGACGTGGTAAAGAAGCCAGCCAAAATCAAGATGGCAAATAAAGTAACCTCTGGTTGTCCTTGTCAGGCCTCTGAGCCTAAGCTAAGCCATCATATCACCTGTGACCTGCACATACACATCCAGATGGCCGGTTCCTGCCTTAACTGGTGACATTCCACCACAAAAGAAGTGAAAATGGCCTGTTCCTGACTTAACTGATGACATTATCTTGTGAAATTCCTTCTCCTGGCTCATCCTGGCTCAAAAGCTCCCCTACTGAGCACCTTGTGACCCCCACTCCTGCCCGCCAGAGAACAACCCCCCTTTGACTGTAATTTTCCTTTACCTACCCAAATCTTATAAAACGGCCCCACCTTTATCTCCCTTCACTGACTCTCTTTTCGGACTCAGCCCGCCTGCACCCAGGTGAAATAAACAGCCTTGTTGCTCACACAAAGCCTGTTTGGTGGTCTCTTCACACGGACGTGAGTGAAAGTCCTCACGGTTCTTTATATGCTAACTATAATGTATCAGCATGCTAAAAGACACTCCCATCAGCGCCACTGCAGTTTACAGATACTTTTGGCAATGTGGGGATATTACCCCATATGGACTAAATAGGGAAGAAGCTCTGGGTTCCATGAACTCTCCACCCCCTTCCTGCAAAACTCATGAATAATCCACCACTTATTTAGCATATGACTAACAGGTAACCATAAAAACAGCCAACCAGCAATCCTCAGGGCTGTTCTGCCTATAAGTAGCCATTCTTTTGTTTCTCTATTTCTCTCATAAACTTGATTTCACTTTACTCTGTGGACTCCCCCGCCCCCCGCAAATTTTTTCTTGCACAAGATCCTAGAACCCTCTCTTAGGGTCTGGATCAGGACCCCTTTCCGGTAACACAAACAATAAAGAAATCTGTTGTTCTCTATGTTCTCATAGCAGTGTTTTCTGTGTTTTTCTAAACGGGTAAACAAAACACAAAGATTTTTCACTGAGGTTAGAGAATATTTAACAATGATGCCTAGGTTATATTTGTTGTCATTGTTTTGTAAATCTAGGCCATGTTATAGTCTCCCCAGAGATTGCTTCAGCAAGCATTCTACTCACTTGGTTCATGTTTACTGTATTTAAGTCCCGACTGTACCACAAATTAGAAAAGAAAAGAGAATATTAAAAATTAGATCTAAATTAATTCCCACACTCCAGTTCAACATTCCTCATCCTAATAACATGAGGTGTTTTAAAGACTTCAAACTGAGAGAATAGTTTGTATCTTAGATTTGATTCATGATGAAATGAGCTTCTATCATCAGTTTGAGTCTAATCACCCTGAGCCTTCTTCCTCCCAAAGACTGGGACTGAATTACATGGCTTCAAGTTGTAGAAGAACATTACATGGATCTCATTTAAGGCTATCGCAAGAATTCACAGACCTATACCAAATATACTATTTTCTTTAATTGTATTTTTCATTTCTACCAAATACTCGTTTCGTCTTCACTCTTATTGCCATAGTACTGTCTATGATTATCTCAGACCTGCTGAGTAGCTTGCAGATTAAGCTCAAACATGTCAACATGAATGTTAAAGCCTTTTAAAACTTTTTAACTTCTTAATTTTCAGGTTCCTGTTTCCCTGCTAAAACACAAGTAAGAGACATAGGACTGTCCCATGTCCTAATCTACTAGGAAAGTGAAAATACCAATGATGTAAATTCAGTCACGGTGCTGGTATACTCATTTCAATACAAGACTCTTTATATAACTTGTATGATGTATATTAACCTTGCTCTTGCAGAAAGAGATACCACTTTATTCATCTATTTTTACTTATTTATTTATTTTTTGATATGGAGTCTCGCTCTGTCACAAGGCTGGAGGAGATAACACTTTCATGTAGAACAGGGGTCGTCCCCAAACCTTGGGCCACAGACTAGCATCACAGGAACCGGATTCACAGCAGGAAGTGAGTGGCTGGTGAGGGAGCATTACTGCCTGAGCTCCCCCTCCTGTCAGATTAGCCAGGGCCTTAGATTCTCATAGGAGCGCAAACCCTGCTATGAACTGGGCATGCGAGGGATCTAGGTTGTGTGCTCCTTGTGAGAATCTAATAATGCTTGATGAGCTGAGGTGAAATAGTTTCATCCCAAAACTATCCCCCTCCACATCGCCTCCATGGAAAAATTGTCTTCCACGAAACAGTTGCTAGCGCCAAAAATGTTGGGGACCACTGATGTAGAATCTAAACGTAGGAGATGGGGAGAAAATTCCCTACTTTGGCTATAGGTCTTATATCAATTATGATGTGAACTCTCTGAGAGTGGCCTAAAATTGAAGTCAGTCAGATGAAATTCTACAGCTGAACAACAGGTAGCAAATATTTAGCTATTATTTTTTAAATTAACAATTGGTCTGGGTCACTAAAATCCACCTAAATTTTTTCTTACGCTAAACACAAAGAAAAGGGTGCACAATATTTATTCATAAAAAGCCCATGTCTATATTCCCATCAAAACAAGGGAGATTATTATATAAATAATATTCATTTACGTATTTATTACTCCAAACTATTTTACATAAAAGTGACAAATGTAAAATGGCTTTGGCAAAGCATAAATAAACATATAAACAAATAAAAGTAAAATGTAAAGATTTTGGCTCTCAACATATGAGAGCGATTTTAGACTTCAATGACCAGGTATAGGAGCACAAACAGTGTCATGATGTCTCAGTCTTTCTCCTTCCATCTTTGGCCAATGGGTCTGCTCTTTTTTCAGGTGAGTTTTTCTTTGTTGGGACAATATGTCCCCTAGTAATTCCAGGCTAAATTCAATCCCTCCAGAAATAGCCCGTGGAAAAAACAAAACTATAATCTCAAAGGATGCAAACGCACACACACACACACACACTCACACTCCCTGCACACAAACATCAACAACCCGGAATTGAGTTTCATTGGCCAGATTTAGTCACATGCTTACCTTTGGAGTTACAGAAAAAGAAGAAAGTCCAATACAATAATATGCACTGAAAATGCTAACTGGTAATTACCCAAGGAAAATTAACGTTATGTTAATAAAATAAAATTATGAATATCTATTGTTGATTCCAAATAGATGCAGAGAAAATAATAGATATCCACAATTGTTTTACTCCTCCCAGGTGTTTACTGCTCCTACATTATTCACTTCTTAAACTATAAGCTTAGACATACGAATTAAACTAAGCTCCTTAAATGTGTCATGTTCTCTTATTTCTGAAACATTAAGCACTTAATTTTCATCACCTGAAATGCATTCTCCTTCCCTTTTTCTTTGGCTAAATCTTAATTCTCTTTTGTATATTAGTTTAGAAATATTTTTCTTGATCCCACTTACATTGTGTACTTAGCCTCATTTTCTGTCTTCCACACTTCCACAATCGTTGTACAATTTTGACACTCACACTAGTAATGAATGACCCTTCCTATTGCTCCACATCCTCTCCAGCATTTGGTGTTTTCCGTGTTCTGGATTTTGGCCATTCCAGTCTTTTATCGCTAGACTATAAGCTGTATAAAGGAAGAGATGTGGCCTTCCTTAACCACTAGTATCTCCAATCTCAACCAAGTGCCCAATGCAATAGCAGATAATAAATATTTTAATGAATGAATGAATCATCTGAGTAACTTTTAAGTCACCAGAAAAATTGCCTTCCTCTTAATAATTTCTGCAAACAAGAACAGAGAGCTGACTGCATATGGACTTCACAATTGAAGTTAATTTTAGTCCAGTTATCCCATAAAGAAGTGACAAAAATAACAAAAGCAAACAAAAAACACTAAAACACAGTTGCAGAATTGCCTAATGAGGAATTTATATTATTTTGTTGATTTTATCTTTTTCCAATCCTTGCTCTCTCCTAAAAGTCATATGAAGCATCCCTAAAATCATACATTCAGCAGCGCCACACCAGATGTATGATTTATGATGACTGGAAGAGTAGATAGGTAATTTAAGCCACCCCTTGAAATGGATCCAAAACCAAAACTCTTATTCTTAGGCAATAGGCTTTTTCTTGTCATATCTATCCCAAAAGGATGTTCAGGCTACCATAGTGACTAAGATTAAAGGTATATGTCTTCTGCTCTTTTTTTTTTTGCTTTTCTTGCAATTTTTCTAAGGAAATTAATTATGTACATTTCAGATACATGCTTGCATCTCTCCTCAATATCAACAAGGAATAATAGCACATCGCAATAAAAATAGACTATGTTAATTTTGGTCAACTTCTAATTTTTTAAAAATAGATGTATAAGTAAAACTCCTGGAGTTCATTTTCATGTTTCCTATTGATCTCCACCTGCCACAGATTCTTGTCTACTATATGATAGCATTTCATTAAAAAGGAACATATTTCAATTACTCTTGCCAATATTTTTTGTTTGTCTCAACCCCATTAGTAATACGTCAATTACATGGAAATCCAAAAATGTTGCGGAATTTCAGGTTTCTGTATTCCCAGATGCTCTGATCCCCATAATCAATACACAGTAATTAATCAAGACAGCTTGTTGATTTGCTGCTGTTTGTGTGGGAATACTTTTAGTGGCTATAGGACATTTCCTCTAACTCTGCTAAGCACAGGTCACTAAATGAACCCAGAGCCATTAAGATAGTATCTCCCTGCTATGTTGGCATACTATGGGTACAGCTCTCCCTTCTACTGAGCTTTCAGATTCTCTTTTAAATTCTAAGACACATTTTTCTACAACAGGAGACAAGGTTAAAACTATGGCTAATAAAACATTGTGATTCTAGTTTATGTTGGACGAGAGAGCTTTGATAAATTCCTCTTATTGATTATTTAAGTGTACAATCTTAGTAAAAACACTTTCAGGTTTTCCTCTTACGTTCCTCATTCAACTTGTGCTGCTTTTACTTCCATAGTTATTGATGTCTACTTGGGAAGTGTCACATTATTGTAAAATAAGTGATGAGTGAGGCAGTCTAAGGTGTGTTTAAAAACTATCTTTTTACCAACCAGCCATCCACCTGCTTCAGATATGTTTCTTAGTTTGGTAAGTCACTGGTTTGTAAATTTTTATTATTTTTCTAAATACCATTCATTGTAGAAATACTCATATTATACGTTGATCTCTGCTCCATGTATATTTGCCTTCTTCCTCTAATCATCATGTGAAATATAGTCTGTTTTGGTTAACAAAGTACACGATATCTAACATTCTGTTAAAACATTATTGGTAAGAATATATTTACCATTTTAAATTTTAAGTAAGCTCTGGGTATTTATTTCTGAAGTCCTTACATTACATGTTAAAATGGTCTTTTAAAATAATGTTTACTTTTAAAAATAATTTACCAATTTTATCCTTGTGATTTTAGTTTTATTTCTGAACTAAATAAGTTGAATTCTTGATGGCTAGTTACTATAATACTGTTTAATAATCATCTAATTAAACATTTATTGATGTTCATTATTAAATATTAATTTTGTTTTTAGAGCCATGCATTTTTTTCTGATGCCAAATATCATCTCAGGTCATGCAAATCTCATAGACCCTACCTAGAATGTCCAAATAATACAATATCCCTAATTTGTAAGGTGAATTTTTCCCATCCTCCTTAGAGTTATGCAGTTTTCAATAAATTACATTGAATTAAAATTTTTAATAAGTAATTTGAAAGGTTGATTTTTTTAAAAGGGGTACAGTGAAAAAAGGCATAATGTGTATCACATTTTGGGTGTTCAGTAGATCAGTAGATAGTGAATAAATAATGGAATAAATTACATTACTTGCAGAGAAAACTTCATTTTTGCTATTCCTAAATCTCTGCTTTTGGGTAATCTCTTTCACCAGGATTACATTTTTTCTTAGTGTGTTTTTGCAATATTCCTTCTAGCATGGGTATATAAAGAAAAAACATTTCTTCAACTTATTAGCCTGCTGATATATAACCTATGATTATGTCAGTGTACTTCATATCATTTTTAGGGTTTATTTAATATAAAAACAACAGATGATTTCTAATACTACAAGAATTTTTGGCCTATTAAATTATAAGTTCCTTTCCTAGTGCAAATGCGGGTCATTCATTTGTGCCACCTCTAAATATAATGTGAAAACTTGTAATGTTTTCTAATGTGTTTCTTTAAAGTCACCTTCACTTGATTTGTTAAATAAATTTATTTGTCCAATCATTAAAATACCTGTGATGTTGCTATACATTGTACAGAATAAAGAAGATGCTTTAGGTGAAAGGTTTATGACGTACATATTTTTACGCTAATTGATCTAAAAGAATTAACTGCAGTTACACCCTAATTTATTTTCAAAATTATTTTTTAAAACCTGTCATGGACTAAAATACCCACATCTAAACCTGCTCAGATTTTTATTATTAAATTTTAAAGAACATATTTTAGAAGTATATTTTTATGTTTTCAAAGCCTTAAATATCAATAAAGTGAAAATGAACATGCCAGTCCAACTCCAATGGGAACCTGTCTTATGAAGGAGATCAATGACGATTCTAACTAAGCTTCTAAGAAAAGAAAAATCATCTGTGAGCTAGAAGATCTGCATTTCAACAGGCTGTTTATATATTTACTTACATTGAAAAGGAGCCAAATGCTGTGGTTTTTACTTCTTAGCTTTTCCAAATAGGATTTTTTTTAATCCTTCATAAAAATGCACTTTAAAAATAGTTAAATTGTGTGCATTTTTTTGCCTTTTCATATTTAAGGAAAATAGTGCATATATAATATGGAGCAAATACAAAATCATAAAGAGTACATTAAATTGAAGTAAATGATGCATTGAATTTAACATTTTACTTTCAAAGTTGTGTAGAAATAGAATATGACCTGAGAAATGGGAAACTAGGCCAGCTGAGGTTTTGTGTGATGATAGTTTCCCAGTGCTTATGTGATAAGAGGAAGATATCAAAATACATTGTCAGAAATTCTTCCCTCCACTGCTATCATCCAGAGCATCAAAAAAATAAGTAGTGAAAGAATGGCAGCAAAATACTTTTCCAGGGCACTCAATGATGCAATGACTTGAAGGGAATCAATAAGACAGAAAGATGAGAGAGCCAAATGTATTCTAGCCATGGAGTAAAACTTCTTAATCTTCCTTAAAAGTCTCCTGTGGTCAGCTAGTAGAACTACAAAACCTGGAAGCCTTTACTGGGATGCCACGAGGGAAGGATGCGTGAAAGTGTAAGCTAATTCTGACAAAAACCTCTTGACTGGGAGCACAGAACTGTTTAGAAAGAACACTGGAGTCTCAGAATTCTTAATTGCAGTATCGTCTTTATGTTTTGGGGGGAACTACATATTTTGAGACTCTTTTCTCATCTATGAAATGAAGCTGATAATATGTATACCACAGGACATGTTTTTGGAAGTACATAATACAATGTTTTAAAATTACCATATAATTCAATTATGGTAGAGGTTTCTACCATTTTTACGAATAATCTCTAAAGCATGTGAATTTTAATGGTTTTCAACTAATAATTTTAAAAATAGACTTTTAAACAAGTTCTTACCTTAGCATGATACACTTACGGATAAATTATCAAGCCTTGAAGTACATAAAATAATTCACAACTTCAGAAAAAAACAATCTCACTTTTGTCAGATTTTCTTTTTAGGGGGATAGTAATAAGGGTAGTGTATTCCTTAGGTTGAGTTGACCAATTTCTGACAAGTTATGTAGCAAACAAGGATGATTTAAAGAGAATTACTGGCCTGGCACAGTGACTCATGCCTGTAATCCTAGCACTTTGGGAGGCCGAGGCAGGCGGATAACGAGGTCAGGAGTTCGAGACCAGCCTGGCCAACATGGTGAAACGCTGTCTCTACTAAATATACAAAAAATTAGCTGGGCGCAGTGGCATGCACCTGTAATCCCAGCTACTTGGGAGGCTGAGGAAGGAGAATTCCTTGAACCCGGGAGGCGGAGGTTGCAGTGAGCTGAGATCGTGCCATTGCACTCCAGCCTGGGCGATAGGGCAAGACTCCATCTCAAAAACAAATAAATAAAGAGAATTACTATAAGTTTAATCACAAGAGCTTGATTGATAGTGTGTACACTTGTAAACATATTTTTACTTCTGAATTATTATAGAGATCATTGAAATTAATTTTGTTTTTCACTATGCCTTTTAATCTGCCCATGGATTTTATTTTTTTCTTTTTTATAAATAGCATCTCCCCTACTAATATAATAGATGACATAAAAGGATAATGCCTTTTAATCACAGTTACAAAATACAGATGTGCTTCTAGTTAAAACGTTTTCTTTGTAAACTCCCACCCCCATAATGTTCATAATGTAATATAAACACATTAAAAATGCCTTCCCAGCCAAAGATTTGATATCTTAATTCTGTAATGAAAATCCAGAAGTCATTTCAGATGACTAGATTTTAGCCACCAGTCCCATATACCTATCTACCTTTCAACATCTATGTTTCTCAACTGCTTTCACTCCTCTTAATAGGAGTAGACTGTTTCTAGCTAAGGACAACCTTCCACTTGTGCAGTAAGTCCTCTCACCCAATAAGGGCTGTTGCTTCAATAACATCCCCTCTCAACTTCTTCTGAATTATCATTTTTTTGCCATGTCTCTACTGGATCATTATCATCATCACATGAACATTCTCTTATATATTCTCTTAATACTATTCCAAATAGGCTTTTACTGTTCCTCCACCATCACACTTCTTTTGTCAGTCAACCCTAAGCTACACAATGTTAAATCCAATGGTTAATTCTTATCCCCTACCTTACTTCATTCATCACCAGTATTTTTTAAAACCACTTAATTGTGGTGTGATTGACACATAAAAACTGTACATATTTTTGTATACAAACCAATACGTTGGGGATGAGTATATACCTATAAAATCATTACTACCATCAAGGCCATAGATATATTCATCATCTACCAGATTTCCTCCCCCAACCCAAACACTTAACATAAGATGTACCCCCTTAGCAAATTTAAAAAAAAATAAGTTCCGAATGTCTACTATGGAGCATACTGCCTGTAGCTAACATCACCAGTATTTTAAGCAGCCAATTACTTCCTTCTGGAAGCATTGGCTACATTTTGTATTCATGACAGGTTCGACTCTGTTTTAGTTTTCTTAACGGTTTCTTTTCATCTTAACCCTCTTCTTTACTCACTTTCCAGGAACCTAAGCAAGTTGCATAGCTTTAAGCACAATCTTTATGCTGTAGACTTCCAACTGTATGTCTCTAGCCTAGAAATCTATTCTGAATTTCAGACACAAATCAAATTTCCTCTACCACATTGTCACTTGGATGGATAAGTGTCATCTTAATATGTCCCAAATGTAGCTCCCCAAGTAGTACATGATAATTACATTCTTCTATTTCCTTTCTGTCTTAAAAAGAAATTACTGATATCTCTGCATTTCCTTCTCTCTCTCTTTTTCTCTCTCAGCCGCTATTAGTAAATTCTGTGCCTCTACTTTCAAAATATAATCAGGGAGGTATCAATTTTCACCATAATTACAGTTACCATAATAATCTGATCCTCAAAAGCTCTTGCCTTATTACTCAATATCTTCCTAACTATTCTTCATTTTTCCATTGTACTTCATTTCCATCTGTTCACAAAACAGAAGCCATAATAAAAATATCCACTTTAAAAATCTTACATCAGATTATACAACTGTTTCTTCAAATTCTACAGTATTTTCTCATTTTATGTACAATCATAGGAAATACATTTTGTAAATAATTACATATTATGTACATAATTTTGTTGGAGAATGATTATGGTAAGTGATTAAAAAAACTTGTCAGCATAAAAAAATTACACTAAAGTGAAATTCAGCAGTCAGAGTATAACAAAAACATATTTATAAGAGAATAGGTATTAAATAAAAGCTTTTTTATGGCAGTATTTAAAGAGTTGATATTGGGCAGTATATTGCAAAATATTTAGTTTCCATTGGATAAAACAAAATGGGTGATATGATTATTGTGTTACTGTTACATAAGACAGTATATCTCAAAGTATAGTTTCTCTGAAGGGAGAATTCCTACTAAAGACTCAGATTCTAAGGTGTTATCCTAAATGAAATGAGAGTTTGATGCTGGGAAAAGAAGTTCCACAGTTAATTGTGATAAACACTATTTCAGTACTACAATGAGAGATTATATAAATCTGTAAAGTATAAATTTTTTAATATATTTAAGTGTATTTCATTTTTCTAGAGAGTAGGGAAAGTTAGAGAAAAATATGCAGAAGAGAAGATACTGAAGCAGTCTTGAAGAAAGAGCATGAATTTAGTAGGAAAGCAGAATATTCCAGGAATAGGAAGCACCATATGCAAGAGCACAGAGCACTCTGCGAGATGATCCTCTAAAGGGAAAACCACATCTCATCCTTCACCGGCAGAGTCAGAGACCAAGTTAAGCTATATTTTGTGGCTATTAATAAAGTAAAATAGCCATCAAACTGAGTGGCTGCCAAGTGATTTTTTCTGTCTCAGAATTTAAGAAGGTATCTCCAAGAGATATGAAAGTAAATAAAATATATGAGGCCCAAGTGTAATTTATTTTATAAAATACACATTTTGGGGGAGTGATTTTAGATTTACAGAAAAGTTTAACAATAAAACATAGTTTCTTTATACCATTCATCCATCTTTCTTAACAACCTAACAATAATATATTTGTCCACCTTCTAAAGTTAACGTATTACATAACATTTTCTAAAGTTAACATGTTACATAACATAACATCTTCTAAAGTTAACATATTACATTTATGATATGTTTCTTTTATATAACTATAAAGCATCCGTCAAAAATTAAATGGTAACATTGAAACAATAAGCTAAACTACAGATTTTATTTGGATTTCCTCACTTTTTCCACTTTTTCTGCTCAGGATCAACTCCAGGGTACTATACCGCACAGATCATTTCCCATATGTCATATGCTTTATGGATATGATATGTTTAAAGTAAAGACTGAATCTGAACAAGTTTTTAAATAGACAGTTACCTTACAAAGTCTGTATAAATAGTGTACCAGAAAGCCATATTAAATCTTTTAAAGACAGGCTGGGACACCTGATAAGTCCCTGTATCACTGGTAAGTATTGAAACTTAATAAGTTTAAAAAAAGTTCTACTTATCTGTTTATTCACCAGTCCATATGAAACAAATCAAGACCATATTACATTTTAACGATAAATTTAGTCTATTGTTTTCATTCATTTATACTCTGATATGCGAGCCATGCTAAACGCTGCTAATTTTAATATGGGTAATCAGAGCTATGACATTTAGTAGTAATTTGAAAATTAAATTCAAACTCTAGAATTGTGAAGAAAAATGTCTTTAGCTAAAATCTGAATGAGTTTGCTTGAGAAAAACAACTAGATTTAATCATTTTACAGGAGCATGGTAGGACATTTGTGATACATGTTGTGAAATTTATGACAAAGACCTCTGAGAATTTTAAAAGAACATTTTTCTTCTTGTTTAGTTTTACTGTCAAATTTAATATTTAATTCTTTCATTACCTTTATCATGATTGTTCTAACATCAAAAAAATCAGGTATTTTTCTTCTGTGAGTTTTACCTGCATTTTTTTCTGATATATTTGAATGTATATTGTCAGAGATAAGGTCTTTCCCATTGCATTCTTTTCTTCAACATGGTAAAAATGAACAGAACTGCCTTTAAATTAATTTTCTTTGAAAAGCATAATGCAAATTTCAGGGAATTGACTATATTGCTAGTGTCTAAACTATGTGAAACAATAAAAACACCAACTTAACTAACTACCAATCATCCATCCATGTACCCAACTATTAAGCACTTTCTGATTTTTATTATTGTTATAAAATACCAATTTATCATTACTTTACATCTTAAAATTATAAAGTAGTAGGGAAAATTGAGTTTAGAATAAAAAAGGTGGTATATCCTTATTAGATCAGTCTTTCTAGTCGCAAAAGCCAGAAACGGACATCATAAGTGCTTTCGCATAAATGAAAAGTCTAGGATGAGTTTTCAGATATGGGTTTTCAGATATGGCTTGATCCATCAGCCTCCAATGATTTTTTAAGATTCACCTCTTTCTTATCTCTGAGTTATGCTTACTTCTGTATAGTCTTTACCCTCTGAGTCCTCTTTATGTAGTGGCCTCTAGCAGAACCCTCTGACATTTTTTTTTTTCCTCCTCAATTCACTAAGACCATAGGTTTTTTGTGTTTGGAGTTTTCCCTTTCTTCTTCCATAGTGAGAAAATCTCCTTCTGGAAAAACACTGGAATAGTTGTAGGATTTACCTCATTCTTTTTTTTTCTTGCTGAAATCACAGTCCTGTCTTGACTACTGTACAATGTCTTAAAACAATTGTTGCAAATCTTGTGCATTATTTTCTAGTTGTTTATAATGGCATGTGAGTCATGGAGGGGTTATACTTTCAAATTTAAAAGCAGAAGTCTGTTTACCCATTTTTAATTGCAATATATTGACATAATAGTTAAACCTGATGAGAAACACCAGAAGAACTGAGACATGCGTACTTAAAATGTTTAGGCAATGAGGGCCCCTATGCAGGAATTTGCAGGAAAGACAATGGCTTTATTGGTTTATCTTATTAAATGTTAATTACACCTTTGAAAAATCTCTACTCTAACCTTTTATTTATTACCACCACAGAACCTCCAGTACCACTGCTCAACTCAGATGCACTAGGAACAAGTTCTTTGTGATATTTCACAGTGTTCTGTCTTCCTTCAGGCCTTTTCTGTGTAGCTATTGAGTCTTTTTTCCTATTTAAACTAAATTCCCAGGAATCCTTCTAATTAACTCCCATTAACTGAGGTAAAATGAGAGCCTGTCTCTCTCTCTTATTTAGCCAAAAGGAGCTCATAAGCAACAGTTTATGTTAACATGGTGACTAGACTCTCATATTTAGAATATGCATTTGGCGGTGACACTGGGTCAAGGGAAAATTTATGAAAACCCTGTCTGCATCTTTGTTTGCATGCAGTGACCAGTGGTATTTTGGGTCTTATATAGTTAGGTAAGAGAAGAAGTTGCCCTGAAGATGAGGGTTTGGGTATTTATTCACCAGTAATATATAGCATTATTAGATTTTTTTAATGTGGAGGTAGAAATTTGTATCTTCTATTCTTAGAAACCTATAGCAGGAAAGAAACCCATTATAGAAACATCTCTCCTATTCTGAGTGGTTAAAAAAATCCATTGTTGAATATAATGGCCGTAAACTCACAGCTCAACTAATAGAACATCAGGAAAGAGCAAATTCCAAAATAATATATTTTATATGAATATAAAATTTGTAAAAATTAAAGCCCTGATTGGTAATGATTTAGAGTTGCATATTTGAATAAATATTTTTAAAAGGATTTGGATTGGCTCATGTACATGGAAAATGCTACCTAAAAATCCTTTGCACCTAAGCATTGTGTGAAAATAGCAATATTCTTGTCTTGTAGAACATCCTATGACAATATTTAAAATAGTCTGGACTGTGGAGTGATCTGTAAAACTGTCTTAGGAAAGAAATAAATTGTATTAAATTGAACTACAGAAAATTTTAAGGGACTACATCCAATTTGTGGGAAAACATATAACAGTTTAGAGCATTATTAGATCTTGCATTAAAGCAATATGATCAAGGAACAGGTAAAATATTGAAATATAAATTATTTTGGCTGGAATGGAGGTAATAGAGTTATTTAGTTCAAAAATAATCTAACTTGTGCAAATGTAAGCTTTATGTTTAACAGCTGCCGTTGGTTCCCAGTTGATAAAGTATATTTAATAAGGCCTACTGTGTGTCAGGACAAATTTCAGATATCTCTCAATTATTTTTCTTGTTTTAAACTTCCACATAACACTATGAAGACGTTATTATTATGCTTACTTTTTTATACATGAAATTTAAGGCTAAGAAAAATTACTAATGTCACTCTTATTAAACAAACACGTATTGTACAACTCTGGGAAATGTGGTGAAAGAGTTCAGTATATGTCACTCCAAAATATACCTCTGTATTGGCCTGTTCTTGTACTACAATAAAAAAATACATGAGACTGGGTAATTTATGAAGAAAAGAGGTTTAACTGGCTCACGGTTCTGCAGACTGCACAGGAAGCATACTGGCTTCTGATTCTGGGAAGTCCTCAGGAAGTTTCCAATCATGGCAAAAGGCAAAGGGAGAGCCAGGCACTTCACATGGCCAGAGCAGCAGAAACAGAGAAGGAGAAGGTGCTACATACTTTTCAACAACCAGGTATCTTGAGAATTCACTCACTATCATGAGTGACAACACCAAAGGGGATGGTGTTAAACCATGAGAACTGCCCCCATGATCCAATTACCTCCCACCAGCCTCACCTCCAACATTGGGGATTACAATTTGGCGTGAGATTTGAGCTGGGACATGGAGCCAAGCCATATCAATCTCTATGGAATAGTGACTATTTTGAAGCAAATGCACTTTAAAAATGGCAGGTGCAAAAATAATGCTGATATTCTTTCTTCTTAAAAGCAGGAGATAAAATTCTCATAAAAAAAATGCCCTCCCTATACCACAAGGAAAACATCATTCTCATCATCAAGGGTAAAAAGTTGAGACTAAGGAACATCTGTAAACACAAATTTTGTTAAACTTACCCTTACCTTTCTAGCCACTTTTCCACCTAATTAACTCTCTTAACCTAAATCCCTTTGCCTTTTCACATTTTCACAATTGACTACTCTTTGTCAAACCCATTACATAAACATTCAACACTAACTCATTCTTTGGGTCTTCATTTGTTTAGGGGATCTTCATTTCTTTATGAAAGCTCTTGTGTCATGTAAAACTCATGTTAAACAAATGTGCATGCATGTTCCTTGTTAATCTGTCTTATGTCAATTTAATTCTCAAGGCCAGCACAAAACCCTAAAATAATAAAGCTAAAACTATGCCTCTACTACACTGGCATAGTAAAATGAGAACAGGCTTTGAGCAGGGATACAGGAGTAGAAAAACATATCCTACTGGCTATGTGTCCTTTGTTCAGTTACTTAAATTCTCTGTGCTTATTCAACTTTAAAGTGGTTATGAATATAATACTTACCTTCTGTGTTAATGTAAATGGTAGCCATGATCTCTCTCTCTCTCTTCCCTCTCTTTCTCTCTCTCTCTCATCCCTCTCTTTCTCTCTCTCTCTCTCATCTAATCACGCAAAGTATTTGGCCCATTCTAGTTATTCTAAAGGTTATAGTGGACATAGCTGTTCTTATTATGGCATATTGGCAGGCACTGTATGAAATACATTCCATTTATTATCTTATTTAAACAAACCTATCTATTTTTGATGATCTGGAGTGACTAAAATGATGAGGAACCAAAGCTCAGACAGTACCTTATTATACTGTCTATTTGGGTGAATAGATAACCTAAATAATATGGTTTGGTTCTGTGTCCCCACCCAAATCTCATCTTGAATTATACTCCCACAATTCCCACATGTGGTGGAAGGGACCTGGTGAGAGATAATTTGAATCATCGGGGCGGTTTCCCCATACTGTTCTCATGGTAGTGAATAAGTCTCACGAGATCTGATAGGATAAGGGGTTTCTGCTTTTGCATCTTCCTCATTTTTCTCTCGCTGCTGCCATGTAAAAAGTGCCTTTCCCGTCCCGACATGATTCTGAGGCTTCCCCAACCATGTGGAACTGTAAGTCCAATTAAATCTCTTTTCCTTCCCAGTCTTGGGTATGTCTTTATCAGCAGTGTGAAAAAGGACTAATACAGTAAATTGGTACCGGGAGTTGCGTGTTGCTAAAAAAGATACCCAGAAATGTGGAAACGACTATGGAACTGGGTATCAGGCCAAGGTTGGAGCAGTGTGGAGGGCTCAGAAGACAGAAAAAAATGTGGGAAAGTTTGGAACCTCCTAGAGAGTTGTTGAATGCCTTTGACAAAAATGTTGATAATGATATGAACAAGTCTAGGCTGAAGTGGTCTCAGATGGAGATTAGGAACTTGTTGAGAAACGGAATAAAGATGACTCTTGTTATGCTTTAGCAAAGAGACTGGCGGCATTTTGCCCCTGTCCTAGAAATGTGTGGAACTTTCAACTTGAGAGAGATGATTTAGGGTATCTGGCAAAAGAAATTTCTAAGCAGTGGAGCATTCATAAAAATGTGACTTGGGTGCTGTTAAAAGCGTTCCATTTTAAAAGGGAAACAGAGCATAAAAATTCAGGAAATCTGCAGCTTGATAATGCATTAGAAAAGAGAAACCCATTTTTGGAGGAGAAATTCAAGCTAATTGCAAAAATTTGGGTAAGTAAAAAGGAGCGAATGTTAATTCCCAAGACGATGGATAAATGTCTCCAGGGCTTGTCGTAGGTCTTGAGAGTACCTTCTGAGCTCTAAAATGTTGCACTATTAGTAGATATTTTAGTAAGGACATTTCTCACAAGCAAGATCTTTAATTATAGTATGACATAAATAAAAACATGAAGACATAATAACTTCAGTTAATTCATTTACTTAAAATAGTTGTTTTTCTAAATAAAAGATTTTTAAAAGATCAAACTAAAAGTGTATACAGAGATACATTTGAACCTATTTATCACTCAGTAAATAAAAATGTTAAAATCACATTCATAAGAAAATGTGATCTTTAGCTTAAGCATAAGCATATTTCTGTGTAATTCTGCAGAACAGCAGAACAAAAGTGATTAAATTTGAAACACTATTACATTTTTAAAGAATAAAGTTTAAAGCCATTATAGAATGCAGTTGCAGCAAAAGTGTGAATATCTAGACATTTATACTTTGTCTCAGACTAACACAAAACATTTGCAGATACTTTTGTTCATATGTTAAAAAAATGAATACAAGTGAAAATGAATGTATATAAAATAGTGTGTTTAATTATCAGAGTCCTAAGATATTTGTTTTGATTAAAACACACATTTATATCTGCATTTTATCATTGGTTTTAACTTGATTCTTTTACTAACTATTGAAAAGTAATTTTTGTAATAAAATATTAAAGCAATAACTACAAATCAATGTTATCTAACAAAATTAAGCATTGAACAAGAACTATTTTTGCTTTCACAAATTAAAATATATCATAAATATCTCATCTTTTTGCTATTTTTTTTACAAAGTTGACAAAACCTGATTTGGGTCGGAATCTGTATGGTATAGAATGGAGGCCAATTGCTGATAAGAGAGACAGAGGGAATATTATAGATAATTAACATTGTTTTATGCAGAACATCTCTTCTGCCCATTCTCCTGGCAATTTTTTTGTCTATTCCCAGAATGTACGATAACATTGATCTCTAGTTTAAAGTCACACTAGTAGAAACATCAGTTTCTGTATGATTTTGAATTAATAACCCTACTTTACTTTTCTAACAGTGTAAAATAAGATAATAGATGTGACAACACCAAGGGGGATGGTGTTAAACCATGAGAAACCACCCCCATGATCTAATTACCTCCCACTAGCCCCTGCCTCCAACATTGGAGAATACAATTTGATGTGAGTTTTGAGCTGGGACACAGAACCACACCATATTAACCTCTGTGGCATATTGAGTATTTTGAAGAAAATGCATTTTAAAAATGGCAGGTGCACAAATAATGCTCTCTGATATCTTTCAATTTTTGTTCTTGTTTTAAACTTCCACATAATACTAAAAGATCCTATTATTAAGTTTATTTTTTTATACATGAAAGTTAAGGCTAAGAAAAATTACTAATGTCACACTCTCATTAAAACAAACAATGCACAACTCCAGGAAATGTGGTGAAAGAGTTTGGAATATATCACCCCAAAATATATCTCTGTAGATATATCTTTATAGTATTGTCCCTTAACCTAAGATATCTCTTAATCTAAACCAGTGTAAAAATAATTGCATTGGTTTAGTGTATTAGTCCATTTTCACACTGCTGATAAAGACATACCTGAGGCTGAGAAGAAAAATAGGTTTAATTGGACTTACAGTTCCACATGGCTGGGGAGGCCCCCAGAATCATAGTGGGAGGCAAAAGGCACTTCTTACATGGAAGCGGCAAGAGAAAATGAGGAAGATGCAAAAGTGGAAACCCCTGATAAAACCATCAGATCTCATGAGACTTATTCACTACCACAAGAACAGTATGGGGGAAACCAGGCTCATGATTCAAATTATCTCCCAACAGGTCCCCCCGACAATACATGGGAATTATGGTAATACAATTCAAGATGAGATTTTGGTGGGGCACAGAGCCAAACCATATGATTCCACCCCTGGCCCCTCCAAATCTCATGTCCTCACATTTCAAAACCAATCATGCATTCTCAACAGTCCCCTAAAGTCTTAACTCATTTCAGCATTCACCAAAAAGTTCACAGTCCAAAGTCTCATCTAAAACAAGGCAAGTCCCTTCCACCTATGATCCTGTAAAATCAAAAGCAAGCTACTTACTTTCTAGATACAATGGAGGTACAGGTATTGGGTAAATACCTGTACCAAATGGGAGCTGTTCCAAATGGGAGAAATTGGCCAAAACAAAGGAGTGACAGGGTCCATGTAAGTCCGAAATCTGGCGGGGCAGTCAAATTCTAAAACTCCAGAATGATCTCCTTTGTCTCCACCTCTTGCATCCAGGTCACACTGATGCAAGAGGTACGTTGGCATAGTCTTCGGCAGCTCCGCCCCTGTGGCTTTGCAGGGTATAGCCCCCACTTCTGGCTGCTTTCCCAGGCTGGCATTGAGTGTCTGCTGCTTTTCCAGGTGCATGGTGCAAGCTGTTTGTGGATCTACCATTCAGGAGTCTGGAGGATGGTGGCCTTCTAGAGTAGCTAGATTATGATTTAGACTAGGGGTGGCAAGCTAAAATTCTTCAATGGTGAGAAAAGAAATATAAACCCGTGAGACAAACAGCGAAAGCAATGGGGCCGTGGCTTGTCTTTGGGAAGTGAAGAGTACATGCCAGCTGAAATGCACTGAAATCTATTAGCAAACAAACAAAAAATATAGACTATCCAAGCAGGCAAGCAACATAAACTGAGCCAGTCATTCTTAATAATGCTGCTGGCCTGATTTGGCTATGAGTTTGAGAGCTGTGACTTAGATCTTCCACCGACCACGCCAAGTCTCTTCCAATATAACCCAGTTTCTAATGTTAGATAAGGAAATGTACTAGTTTTACTTAAAAGACTAGACCTAAAAAAACTTGCCAAATAGGTTTTGTAGACACCATATACAGAGATTACCGTTTACTTACTTTCGAATTTTGGTAATGTTAAACTTAACTTGAGACCTGTGGTTTCTAGAGTGATGGTTAAAGAAATCCCCAACCTGTGTATTCCTGACAAGGCTACTGCAAAGAATCACCCTTCTTCAAATGATTTGCAGATGACACCTTTGTTCCTTATGACAAGGCCAGACATACCCTCCAAATTCTCATTCTTTACCTGAATGATGAATAGCTCAGCTGTTTTTACCCACGAAGAAATCTGGACTAAATACCTGGCTTATCTGACTTTAGTGAAACTTCTCTCCTTTCCTTAGGCCCCTGAACTTTGACTCATCCTCATTTTGATCCAGAAACACACTTATTCTCTAAGGGACCCTTCTGAGAAGCTGCTTAACTCAGGGAAACACACATTCCCTGTGGTCCCATCATACCACTCACCTCTTTCCACTCGCCCATACTGCATTTTTTTCTAGCCTTGTCTGCTCCTCCCTATTAAAAGAAGAGCCTTTTTCTGCCTGACCTTGAAGACTTTTACAGATCTTATGGTAGGAACTTTCTCCCATTGCCATCAAGAGTTCCCTTCACCTTATTTTAATAATCTTTTCAAACCGGTTTCTTCTTATCTAATTCCAGATTTGTATGACAACATAAACAAACCATTATGTTTTTAGAACTCAGATTTAAACATTTTTGATGTTTACAGAAATACATAATTGAATATAATTTTATTTCATTTTTTATTTTTATGTATTTATTTTTGAGACAGAATCTTGCTCTGTTGCCCAGGCTGAAGTACAGTGGCACCATTTCGGCTCACTGCAGCTTCTGCCTCCTGGGTTCAAGCGATTCTCCTGACTCAGCCTCCTGAGCAGCTGGGATTACAGGTGCACACCATCACACCTGGCTACTTTTTGTATTTTTAGTAGAAACAGGGTTCACTATGTTGGCCAGGCTGGTCTCAAACTCCTAATTTCAGGTGATCCACCCACCTCGGTCTCCCAAAGTGTTGGGTTTACAGGCGTGAGCCACCGTGCCTGGCCAATTTTATTTTTTAACATTTTTTTTATTTTAAAATATTTAAAAATATACATAAAATGATAACATTCATGTACCACGATTAGCTTTCTCAGACATAAACATCCCAGGATATTTATGTCAGTATATATATTTTTTAAGTAAATATATTAAGAATAACAATTTAAAGGCTTCTATATATCCCTATTGTTGCATAGAGGTAAACACCATCCTAAATTTTGAGTTTATCATTTCCATGCCTGCTTTTTTATTTTCACTGCATACATATATGTCCAACAATAATAATAGAATTGTTCAGAATGTTTTTAAACTACATGAATTTATCATAATTTATGTAACTCTCTGAAATATTAATTTTTAATTTAATTTTATATATAACAATGTTGCTGTAAACAGCTCTAGTCAATTATTTTCACTGTTTTCCATCATACAAATGTTTATTTCTTTATTCCCTATTAAATAGCATGTAGGTTTCCCCTCAATATTCAGAGTATCTGACAAACCATATTACAATGAGTCATCTAATATGTTTCATTATACATATTTATGCGTAAATGTGCTTTTAGAGAAAAATACTTCAGGTGGAATAGCTGAAGAGTAAGAACTGGAATTCCATAGGCAGGTCTGCAATGTTATCAACTATTGTCTAATATCTCCCCAAAAGGCACTCATTATATAAATTTTACTTGACTACGACGCATTTTTAATACAGTGAAGAATTCAGCTTCGTAATATTTTACTTAGTGCTTTATGTCTATATTCATATTGATTTTTTAATGTTATTTTCTGCTCTCACTTCTGTTCTCGCTTCTTTCATTCTATCCTCATAAAATGAGTTTGGTAACATTTCCTTTTTATGTTTAATTTGAATTCTCTAAAATGTGTTGGATAACACAGGAATTAACTGCAAGTTGGAGACTTGCTAGAATATGATCATAGAATAATACATATCCAGTGCGATTTGCGGGGATATGAGGACCTCAAAAAAATTAAATTTTAAAAATTGTGATCTTAAAAATGATCCTATGTGTTTCCCAAGTAAATTTGGTAATAAATATTTTTACATAAAAATGTCAGTTTTCCTCCATTTTAAATTTTTAAGCAAGAATTTGTTCATAGCATTTTCTCATTATTTAACTCTTCTTCTTCAATCTTTTAACAATGTTTCTATTTCTCCCTTTTAATTGTATGGTTTTAATGTATGATAAATCAGGTAGAGTTACTTTTTATATGGAATTTTGAAGAATTAATACCATTTAGACTGATAAATGTCTATTTCTTTTTAAGTAAGAGGATTTTTTATTGTCTATTTTCTTGAGTGTTAGTTTTCTATTTGTCCATTTATACACATATTTTTCTTCAATATATGTCTTTGTTTATCTCATATTCCTTTATTTAACATAAGTGTATCACATATTTGAAACTTCATTATTACACATAAATTCACTGAAAACCTAAAATTACATTTATTATTTTAGCTACACCCTGACATTTTTTACAAATGACACATTCATCATTGTTTTATTCAAAAAGATGTTATGTTTTCTACTCTGATTTCTTCTTTAATCTGTGAGTTATTAAGAAATGTATTTTAAATTTTTCAATAAATGATTATAATATAAAAATATATTTCCCTTTATCATTGAGCAAACACACAGAATTAGACTATCAGATGCACACAAGCCAGACATCTAACCCAGTATCACTCTTCTAAGTAATTTTAAGGATACTGGCAATCAAAAGGTTCAAAGAGAGAGGTCCAGGACTGGGTTGTTACTTGTGTCTGTCTTTCCCAGTCAGACATGCCTTTGTGGCCTAGAATAAATGATCTTAAAGTGAGGGTTGTGCAGTTTCTCATATAGCTAGATCATTTAAATTATGAATCCTCTCTATTTTATACTTCAAACAGTTGTATAGCTTCATAGATCCTAGGTTCTACCCTTAGCAAGTGATGTCCTGGTAAGGACATTTCAGAGGCAAGGCCTCCTCTTTGTAAAAAATATTGCTAGCCTATTTACTTTAGAGATAGAGTTGAAAAGATGAGGTCATTATGCTATGTAGGTTATAGGTTTTCTGTTGTTTTGTTATTTTTTAATAAGACAACTCTTCCACTTCAAGTAAAGGAGGTGAATGGCTTCCAGGGCAATTCCCTCCTCTCATTTTGAATCGAATTGCAGTGTGCACTACATTGTTTTCTTAAACTATTATGAGTTGTCTTTGAGTTTCAATTATTTTCAACAAAAATTGTTGAAATTTTTGAAAAAATAAATATATATGTATGTATGTATCTATATAAATAAGTTATACATGTATAAAACTGGATTTTCAAATTGTACTAATTCTTACTAATCCTTCATCAAGATTGTATGTCCCTGACAACTGTAAATTGGTCAATGTTTGCCTTCAAAAATTTTACATGTGGTTTGTATATATTTTGATGATACATTTTTAGAAGCATAGAAGTTTATAGTAAATTATTCCTTTTGTCATTTTGTAATATTCTCTTTTTACTTATTAGTTTTTATATGTGAGTAATTTTGGATTATTCATTGCTGCCTATAAAATGGCTCATCCTTTTGTTTTCATTTTTCTGTAGGTTTTACATGTGCTTTGCTATATTTTTCAGCCGAACTTATCACCTTTGTTTTTTTTAAATAGGTAATTTAATATTCTTTCATTTATTGTAATTACTGATATAATTAATATTAGTTTAATCTCATTTTGTGCTATTTACTGTCCTTTTCTGTTTTTCCCTCCATTTCTGCCTTGAATTGGTAATTTTTTTCATATTATTCTATTTTAGTTTGAAATATAATTTTTAGAAGTTGGTGTTAAAGCTTTATCATGCAAAACTATTTAATGGTATTTTTCTTGCATTTTAGTTATTAATATTTTAATCCACTGCCAGAACTTAGTAAGAACTTACTCTAGCTGCTTATTAAACTTCCTTCATCCTTCATCTTATTATTGTTCAGAATTTTAGATTTTCTTATTTTAATTCAAAATAATAATTATTTTTGAAATATGTACAGTTAAATTTATTTTTCAGTGCTTAACAATGTTGCTTGTAACTGATTATTTCTGTCTTCTCATATATTTATCTTTCAATGTTGTAGTAAAGTTTAAACCTTTTCTCTGAAGGGTTGATGATTGAGTCATCCTGTCAAAATATACTTATAATGGACAGATTAACAGGAGAAAAGGCATGTAAATCGATTAATCTGCACATAGACAAAGGGGTTTTCCAAATATGAGACTCCAGGAAGAGTCGGATGGTTGAGGTTTAAAGAGCACACTTCTCACAGGAGAGAGGAAGATAGGGAATGTAAGTATTATGAGGGTTAGTTAAGTGATTTTCAGGAGAGATATGTGAGCCCAAACAACACACAATAGCCAGGGACAAAGTTCCTCTGAGCTCTGGCAGGAGAAGGTGGTGGGAAGGTGAGGGGTGGAACTTAGCCATGAACAAAAGTTACATTATTATGCAGGTGAAGTATCCCAGGTAACCTCTAGAGCTGTCTCAAAGAATAGCTGGAAAGGCTATCTTAGCATGGTGGCAAAGTTTAGTATTTCCTCTTCTCTGGTGGTTACTCTTTTCTGATAATTTGATAAGAATTCTAGGGAGAAGGTCTTAAGGCAATTGCATTTTTTTGAAAGAAGTTTTTCTCAGACAGATAAGAGAACTTCCAGAGACAGACACTCCCTGCACTTGGGAGTAAGAAAAAAGAGAAGGTTAGCAAGTCCTTGATTCTCAGGTAGCTTCTATGCCTTCTAATTGCCTTTAATTTAAAAGTGCTTAGCATGCCAAAGCACCAATTTTGGGTTATTTTTCTCTTTGCCCCAATGATGTTCACTTTGATGAACTGATTTTTGGTGTTAAATACTAATTTTTATGTAAATACCAAAATATTATTATTTTCCCATGCATGACAGGTAAATTGCATGTTATAAGAGTGTAAGTTGACAACAGTTTTCCCTGTATTAAGTTGAAAAGATCTGTTTTTTTGTAAGTCAATTTATTTAGGTACATAATTTACATATGAAATTTGACCAGTTTTAAATATAAAATTTGATGAATTTGATAAATGTCAAGTAACCATTATCTCAATGATGTGGAATTCCTTTCACTAACTAAAATATTTCCCCTTGTACTCTTTTCAATCAATTGCCAACTCTTACCCTGAGCCTCTAGCAACAGTTGATTTGTTTTCTGTTGCTATAATTTTATGTATTCTATAATTTATTTAAATGAAATTATACACAGGGTAGCCATTTGTGTCTTCCTTCTTTCACTTAGCAGGATGGATTTTTTCCTATCAGTTGTCTATCAGTTATTTGTTTCTTTGTACTGCTGATCAGTGCTCCATTGTAAAATGTAACCACAATTTGGTCATCCATTCACCAGTAGATGACATTTAGGTTGGTTCCAATTTTGGCATTCAATTAATTTTGATATATATGAGGAAAGAAGCAAGGTTTATTTTTGTGCACAGGAATAGTCACTTGTTCTGGTATCATTAAATGAAAAAAAATCTTCCTAAATTTAATTACTTTGCCCCTAGATCCAGTATTAATTTTCTATATATGTGTGGGTTTATTTCTGAACTCTGTTTTGTTTCACTTATCCATATGTTCGTTTTTATGTTCATCTCACACATTTAATTTACTCTAGCTTTAAAGCAGTCTTAAAATCAGGTAATATAATATTCCAAATTTATAATATTAAAAAATGCTTTTGATACAGGAGCTAGAAAGAAATTATCTAGGCAGATAGTAAGGAGAACAGAGTCCTCGGCAGAATTTCCCTTTTAACAAAAAGCAGCCCCCAAATCATTTATTTTCTAACAAAGAGCAGCCTGAAAAATCGAGCTGCAAACACAGATAAGCAAGCTGGAAGCTCGCACAGGTGAATGCCAGCAGTTGTGCCAACAGAAAAGGGTTACCTGAGGGCCAGGCATGTTCAACATGGAGGCTCCATCTTCCCTTTTCTTCGTCAGCACATGTACAGTAAAGAAACAGGCAACATGGCGTAGGTAGGTCAGGAAGCGAACACATCTGCGTAATAAAAGATTAGGGTGGGGGCAGCCAGATTCCCGTGCACTATGCAAATGTACACCTAGTCCTAACCAGTTTTTTGTGCCTTATGCAAATGACACATTTGGTCTGACCAATCTTTTGTGCCCGCCCTATGTAAATCAGACACCACCTCCTCAAGCCCATCTATAAAACCCTTTGCATTTCACCAGGGAACCAGTAACCCGTTTCTCCAGCACCCCTCTCTGCAGCAGAGAAAGATTTTCTCTTTCTTTTTCTTTTCTCTTTTCTTTTTCTTTTTTTTTTTTTTTTTGAGACATTCTTGCTCTTGTCACCCAGGCTGGATTTCAGTGGCATGATCTTGGCTCACAGCAACCTCCACCTCCCAGGTTCAAGCAATTCTCCTGCCTCAGCCTCCCAAGTAGCTGAGATTACAGGTGCGTGCCACCACACCCTGCTGATTTTTGTATTGGCCGGGCTGGTCTCAAACTCCTGACCTCAAGTGATCCCCCCGCCTCAGTCTCCCAAAGTGCTGGGATTACAGGCGTGTCACACCCGGCATGAGATTTTCTCTTTCTTTGGCCCTTTAAACTTCCTCTGTGAACCTCATTCTTTTTGCGTTCTTCTCCTAGTTTTCCATGGCTGTGAGACAACAAATTTCATGTATTTATCCCAGACAATTCACTTTGACTACTTTAGTTATAAATTTTAGATTCAGCTTTTGTACTTCTATAACAAGAGCTTGTTGGAATTTTAATAGGTATTTTATTGAGCAATAAATCAATTTGGGAAGAATTGATATCTTAATAATATTGAGTCTTTAAGAACATTGAGTCTGTGTTCATTTATTAAGATCTTCTTAAATTCTTTCAGCAATATTTTATAAATATTAGTGAAAGGTTGTGAATGTTTTAAATGTACTACTTTCATAGAATATTTTTGATGCCTTTTAAATGGTGTTTTTAAAAATATTTTTACTATTACCTGTTTTAGCATCAGAATTTTTACATATTTTTGAATAATTTTATACAAGGTCAATTGGTGGGCCCATTTTTTGTGTTTGTTTATAGTTTTCTTTCTCTCTTTCTTATTCTTTCTCCCAGTATTTCTTATTTAGCTTTCTTTTCTTTTTTTTTTTTTTGGCAACTTATCACCCAGGGTCCCCAATGTACAACCCCATTTTGTAATGTTGCTTTGGATTCTTGTCTTCTTTTGATATTACAGATATAGTGAATTACTGAATGGGGAGATGAGTTCATACTCTTGAGGCAAGCCTGTTTCTTTCTATGTCTTATTGCCTCCTGATACATAGAACTTTCTGTAAACGATAACCAAGCCTATGATTGGACTGGGAATTGTATTTATTCTCCATTGTAGAGCATGGGCCAGCTCCACCCTAAACTCAGATTTCAAGCTTTGAACTTTACTCTTGCACCTCCTATGGAGCATCTTTAGTTTCTGTTGCCTCTAGAATGTCAATATCCCAGCCACTATTGCCTCTCTTCACAAGGAGCCCAGCGTATCTATAAGTAGTAAAATTCAATTTGTTCTTTGTTTGTTTAGTTGTTGGTCCTCTTTTTCTCTTCTTTGCTCAATTAGGTCTTTTTTGCTTTAGCCATATTCAAAAGTACCTGTCATTGCTATGTATTTCTAGCCGAACACTTGTATCAAAGCATGAACTTCTGGCATTGTGCTATCTGTAAGTTCCGCTACATAAAATTTCAAAATTTCTATATCAGATAATTATAGACTATCATTTCTTGAGTTTTAGTAAAGAATTTCTGGTTCAAGTAGAGACATCCAAAATCAAATTAGCCTTACCTCTGACATCTAATGTTACTTTGAATCGTAGACTCTAAGAAATTATACTCTTATTATTCTATGTCTCAGTTGCAACAGTTGAGGCTTAGATAGGCAAGTGATATTCTTTTAAAATTCACACAGCTCTTGCTTCATAGAGGAAAGACTAAAAGGAATCTTGAGGTTTCCTAGATGGGTCTGCATGCTATCCAATTAACCCATGTCCAGTGACATTTGAGACAGAACCGTGCCTACTGCAGGACAAAAGAATATAACATCTGGCAATTAATATCTCCATAATTCTTGAGTATAAGGCAAGAAGATCCATATTTTCCTGTGGAAATCTCGATTATGAGAGACAAATAAATATAAAATATTGAATGTTAAAAACAATTTGAATCCTATAATTTTTATGGCCAGATGCAAAAAAAGAATATGTATTTTCTAGTTGTATGCAGAATTTGAAATGTGAAAAAAATTCAAATGAAAAGTTATTTGTTTTATAAAACATTTCTAGAGCAATTGGAATGAATGCTTATCCTTGCATTGATAAAACTCACTTTTTTTGGGTCTTAGTAAAGTCATAGCTGAAGTTTTAAATTCATCTGAGTTTTCTTTCTTGTTCCATTACTAAAGATGAGCCTTCTTAGTATGCTGCCTTAAATTCTCTCTTAAATTGTAATACTTCTTTGGAAATTCTATAATTCTGCATATACAGAGAGAAATGTATTCTGAGAATATAAAATTTCAGAAATATGCTTTAAAAGTAAACATAATTTTGAAAGCTCAAATGTATTAAATAAAAGTAATTGTCTTTAAAATTGACTCCAGTATATTCTATAGAGCACTTTAGTATTATTTGGGTTTTCTCTATTCCATGAAAATGAAGGCTCATGTGTTGCAAATAAAACAAATGACTTACCCAAAATAACTCAGTTGTCATGTCTACACAGTGCATAGAGCCTGGCAATTTTTGGTAGAATGTAGGTGGTATGCACAGGCAATCCAGAATATGCTAGCCAACACTTTTTTTTTTTTTAATATTGTCTCTTTTGTTTGGGTAAAAATGGAAACAGAAGGGCAAAACGTTATAGTGGTAATGATTAGAGTTTATTAAGTATTTAGTAATTATATATACCTTTATAGTATAACTTAGAATCTTTTTTAAAAAGCGAAAGCACGTAACTATCTGTTCTTCTTGAGTTTACTATTGATATTCATTGTCACCCTAAGAAAATTTCAGTAGGAAAATTTTTTAAAAAAACATTATTTTTGTGTTGATTTAGGGAACACTAATACTTTGACAATGCTTTATGTAACTTTTCCATTATCCAAACAGCAGAGTAAGCCTGAGTGGGTGCTTAATAGACATGATTCATTGGATGTGTAAGTATCTGTATTGTCATTTATGTTGCTCCCTCTGATTAAAATTCCTTTCTCATTCTAGCCAGCTTAGAAAATGTCTAATTAACTTTTGACACTCAGATACTATTATTAATCTCTCCCTCAGACAAATCTGACCACACCTTCCTTTTTGTGCCCAGTTAATCATAAGTGTCTACTGGTGAAAACATTATTTGAAGACAAAAAACATTTCCTTCACTACTATATCCATTGCATGGTTATTGGTACTGTAGATATTAATAGTAGGGAGATACATCATAAAAAATATCCTTTCTCCTTTACTGTATTTTTATGATCAATAGACACAGACATCTTGGTTGTACATATTGAGATGATTACACAGTAATTTAAAAAATGGTGTGCTGTTGGTTGAAGTCAAAACATATATTGATTTTGAATGATTTCATATGTAAAATATATCAACATAATCATAAATTAGATAATCATGAATGAAATACAATATTCATCAAAATCTCATACAGAAAAAAAGTTTTAACAGTAATGGGATAAACTATATTCCCACAGGATGTGCAAGATAAATATACACTTAAATATCTATGAAATAAATTTTATGCAAATGTGACCATGGGACTTAAAAAAATATGCAATTCTTAATTACTTATTATTACTTTATAAATATGTTATATCTATAAAAAATTGGTAAAAGAAAACATTCTAAATAGTTTATCATGTAAGTGCAAATATTTCTCTTTTTCCAAATGTTTGAAGGACCATAGTTTAAGAAATTATTTTAGAAGCCTCAGTAGAATCTTAACTATTTAGTAATTATACATTATTGTAGAAGTCACAGAACCTCTGAGTTTCTCTTCCTCATTCTATAAATTTCCAGGGCACTTTTAAGATTAAATGTATGTAGGCACTATTTGTAAAATGTTATATTATTATTATTTTTAAATTCATATCATGGAAAATCATAAATGAATAATTAAGATAAATTTAGTTTAAGCATATTTTATTGTATTTTATGAGGATGACAGATTTTTTAGAAATGCCAATAAAATTACATGTTTTAGCCAAGTATGTTTCTAATAATGATAGTAATTTTTCAGTTAATATGTTTTGCAATTTTTCTTTAGAAAGAAAATACTGCTCATTACCTATATTCATCTCAGAAATACAATTTCTAAAGTAATTTTTGCCATTTTCTTTTTCAGATTGCACCTTACAAATTATATTTTCATGCTCTCTACTAGATAACAATATGACCATAAAAATATTTGGAAGGGGAAATTAATAAGTGAATTTAAATTCTGTATTAATTCAAGATAAACTTGAAGTCAGTTTTTTTTGTGTGCTTTTTTGAGGGGTTTGCCTTATTTTTAAATGTTGAAATCAGTTTGAAAATAATTATGTTCATATACATATTTATATGTATAATTATACATATATGTATATAAATATACATATTTATAGGTATGTTATATGTATATAAATATACATATTTATAGGTATGTTATATGCATATAAATATACATATTTATAGGTATGTTATATGTGTATAAATATACATATTTATATGTATGTTATATGCATATAACATATATACATATGTATATGAATATACATATGTATATAAATATGTATATTTATAGGTATGTTATACGCGTATAAATATACATATTTATAGGTATGTTATACGCGTATAACATGCACATTTATAGGTATGTTATACGCGTATAAATATACATATTTATAGGTATGTTATACGCGTATAAATATACATATTATATGTATGTTATATGCGTATAACATACATATTATATGTATGTCATATGTGTATAATATACATATTTATATGTGTGTTATATATATAAATATGTTTTGTTACCATATTTATTTATTTATTAAGGGTGAAAATGGGGCTTTTAACACATCATTTAAAATATAGGATTAGAATTTACATATGTAGTTTTGAAGTGACAATGACTTACTCTTTTTTATATCATCTCTTTATAATATCTGACTGCATTATTTTTCAGCTAAGATAAAACCATTTGAGATGGACTTTCTATTACAATCATTGATAGTTTATCCGTATGTCGTTATACTTTTAGGCCATTTCAAATTTGTTAGGCCAGTGTTATTTTAAAATTACAGTGGTAGGCTATATTATTCAGGCATTTTATTCACTACATTTTTATAGGATTGCATTGATTACTTAGACTGCTTTTGTCAATAGTTACAGAAAACTTAAAATGACTTAAAAATAAGAAACTTGATTAGCTCATACAATTGGAATTCAGATGTATAAGAGACTTTATTTGGATTTAATTCAGCCAGTGTGGTCTCATTTCTCTAATTGTTTGGGTATCTCCCTCCTATGGGGTATCTCTGTTTTTTTGTTTTGTTTTGTGGTTTTGTGTTTGTGTGTGTGTTTTAGATGAAGTCTCACTCTGTTCCCCAGGCTGGAGTGTAGCGGCATGGTTTTGGCTCATTGCAAACTCCACCTCCTGGGTTCAAGTGATTCTCGCGCCTCAGCATCTGGAGTAGCTGGGACTATAGGCACATGCCACCAGCCTGGGTAATTTTTGTATTGCCAGTAGAGTAGGAGTTTCACCATGTTGGCCAGGATGGTGTCAAACTCCTGACCTCATGTGGTCTGCCTGCCTCAGCCTCCCAAAGTGCTGGGATTACAGGCATGGGTCGCCACTCTGGGCCCTCTGGGGTACCTCTTAATCATTCATGTTCATAGTAAAATGGCTCTAGCTTTCCTAAGCCTTTCATTTGCATATCTAGCAAATTCAGACCAATTTCTTCTTCCTAACTTTCTTTTAACGGTAAGGACTTTCATCCATAATCTCCAGTATGCTTCCCCTTGGCTGTCCAATACCCCAGCTGGGTCATATGCCCATTCATGAACTAACCTTTAGACTTCAGTCTGGGTTTCTGACAGCTCATCAACAAAGGAGATAACTGATCATAATTATGTGAGTTTTAATCATGACCTACTGCGTGAGATTGGAACAAAATATAAGCTGTCTTCAAAATATAAGACAGCTGAACAAAAAAGAGAGGCCTACAATGTTATTGGAAAATAACAATACTCTCTACAAGTATTAACTGTTTACAAAATACTTTTACATCCATTATCTCACACTAAATCTAAATGACAGTTCTAAATGCTGCTCCTTTCGCAGTTGCCCTGAGAATACATGTTAACCCTTCCAACTCTATAATCCTTATCAGCATTGTATCCCATGTAATAGTCTCCTAAATATCTTTGGAGTCCCAGAAAATAGTCATGTGTTTCATCAAATGCCAGTCATCAATATACAACTTGTTTCTGTATTTACTGAAAAATAGTTAAAGAATAAAAGTTAATCTTTCTATAAAAATAATTTTCATTAATGGAAAAAAACAGTAATTCATATAATATTATCCATTAAAAAAATACACTGTTTCAGTATCCTAAGTCTAGGACTTTGCATACCAAACAACCAGACTGAAGCAGAGCTTATTTAATTATTAGAGTCGTGTGAAAATCTGGACAGATTTCTACAGCATTCTTTTGGTTGCTAGATATATTTAAATTGGCACAATAGTGGCAAGATCACCTGTGTAGTTTTCTTGATTTATGGATGTATGTAGATAGATATTTTTCCATGGAATCTCACTTTGCTATTTAGTCATTAGAATACATGCTTCATATTTTACTTCTTTTTATACTCCAAACAAATACTCTAAATCACCACCAGAAACAAATGTCTTCTTTATATTATAGGTTTTGCTTTATTTATTTTCTCAAAATAGTAAATTTAGTAAAAGATGCAAACTCAGCTCTTATAATGTGGCACAAAAATAATCCAACTTTGACCTTAGGGAGACCATATATGCACTAATGTCTGATGATTAAAAACAGCAACAAAATCAACAAACAAATTAGCAATTTTAAGCCTCTTAAATTCGTTCAAAATGATTTAACTATCTTATTGAAACAAAATCACTCCAATATTTAAGCCAAAAATTCATATTATTTCTGTATAGAAGAGAAAAACCCAGAGATTGGAGAAATGTTAAATTAATAATGACTCAGTAAAGAATTCTTTCTAAAGAATGAGTATAATGGCCTTCTTCTGTTGCTCACCTAACGAACAACACACAACTGCCCAATCAAAGTATTACATATTGAAGATTAAAAAAGAGAAACAAAATTTTCAAACTTCTTAAGGCTCAAGTATTTTCTTAATAATAGTTTTCACATAAGAAGGTTATGGTGTATTAGCAAACATCTAACAGTATTTATACTGCTGCTTATTTGAAAAGCAGTGCTACTTTTAAGGAATCAGGTTAACTCTGCTTTTGACTCCTCGTGGTATTGAACTGTATGTTGGAGATTAAAATTAGTAGTACGTATGCCAAACCATATCTTTCTGTTCGCTGTTATTGGAGGGAAGGACGAGAGCTTCAGAGTGGACTAATTCCTTCAGTTTATCTCAGACTATACTAGGAAATGGTTGTAATTTTGACTAATTTGGAGAGGTGGCTACGTCTCCAACTGTTCATTCTGGCATTTATTAAACATTTTACAGTAGTGGCTGCTTCTGTTAACTGCCTGCCTTGCAGTCTCATCTGTCAGCTCCCATGAAAAATAAATGGCTTGATTTCACACAATGTGTGACTGTCATCACCCTGCCCAAACATTTTTGTTGTAATCTATGTGATTTCATAGCTGAATTGTTTTTGTTCTTTAAGTGATGTGGGTGTCTGCATGCCAGTGATTCCAGTTTCCGTATTTCTTATTTCATTGGAAGTGGTCACCTGTGGTGTTTTCAAACACTTTGACTAGAGATAGGTCAAATACAATTGCAATAATTTAAAGCTACATGCAGACAATGATATAGTTTCCAATACAAATGAAAGCATAACTATTTTTTTGACATAGTTAATTTCTCATCAGAGAGATGCAAATCAAAACTACAATGAGATATCATCTCACCCCAGTTAAAATGGCTTTTATCAAAAAGACAGGCAATAACAGATGCTGGCAAGAATGTGAACACTTGCATACTGTTGATGACAATGTAAATTAGTACAACCACTATAAAGAATACTGTAGAGGTTCCTAAAAAAAACTAAAAATAGAACTACCACATGATCTAGCAATCTCACTGTGAGGTATATACCCCTCAAAAAAGAAATCAGTATATCGAAGATATATCCACACTCCCTTGTTTACTGCGGCACCATTCACAGTAGCCAAGATACGAAATTAACCTAAGCAGTGTCCATCAATATTTAAATAGATAAAGAAAATGTGGTACAAATACGCAATGGAATATTATTCATCCGTAATAAAGAATGAAATTCTGTCATCTGAAACAATGTGGATGGAACTGGAGGACAGTTAGGTTAAGTGAAATAAGTCAAGCACAGAAAGACAAATATTACATGTTCTTACTCATATGTGGGAGCAAAAAAATATTGAACTTGTAGAGATAGAAACTAGAATGATGGATACCAGAAACTGGGAAGAGAATACAGAAGAGGTGGTTAATGGGTACAAAATACAGTTAGATAGAATAAGATCTAGTGTTCAGTAGCATAACAGGGTGACTAAAGTTAACAATACTTTATTGTATATTTCAACATAACTAGCAAATTGGAATTGGAATGCTCATAACACAAAGGAATGATAAATTGGGGGTTTCCCAATCACCTTGACTTGATCATTACACACTATATATATATCAAAATGTCATATGTACCTGATAAATATGTACAACTATTGTGTCCCCAATAGCATGTTGTCAACCCTAAAACAACAACAACAAAAAAACCCAGTAGAATATAAACAAGGTCTTGAAACAATATGTAGGGTTTGGGCAAGTCATTTGGGCTTTGACAAAATTTCCATATACCTTTAAATACTTACCTCTACTATTTTCTTTTTCCACCATTTTTATCCTTTTTTCTTTACTTTTTGTTTCTCTTTTTTACTGTCTTTTGATCTTTTACCTTCTTTCTTTTTTTCTTTTACCATATGTTATAAACCTATTTAGTGCAAATCCTGTGTGTTCTTCCCATGAAATAGCCATTCTTTTGTTTCTTTACTTTCTTTAAAAACAAAAACAAACAGACAAAAACCATTTAGTGCAAATCTTGATGTTAAATTTCGAAATAGTTCAATGTCAATTGTGTGGATTCTGCCCTTGAGGTGCTGTCTGGTAGGACAGATGGGGCATACATATAAATTAAATATAATACAAATTATCAGTAATGAATGCCATGAGAAATTACTGATAAAGAATTTCCCACATACAAACCACCCTTTTACAATCTTTGTAATCGTAACTTCTGAGTCACCTGTTTACTAAACTACATGATTTATTTTGCTTTTGCATATTTTCACAGAGATTCCTCTCCTTTATTGTTAACTGAAAATTTCTCAACAGTTAGAATAAGACATGAGAATCTATGAAATATTTAAGACTGAGGTCTTGAAATATCCACATTTGATCTGAGATAGTAATGGTATCTGTGTTTAGAAAGTTTTCAATCAGAAGGAGGCATCCCTGTCCAAAGGCTATTGCATTGGTGCAGCAGAAGAAAATAAGCAACTCAACTAAAATACATAGTAAGGAGAGAGAATAATATATTAGGGATAATTTGAATAATAAATGCAAAATATTTTTCTCCTTTCTTCTTATATAGTTTTCTCATCCAAAGGCAAAACTCCTTAGAAGGAAGGAGTGGATGTGACATATCTGAAAAGAAAGCCAAGACTTAAATATGTTCAAGACTAACGGACTAGTGCTGATGAGCAGAATGGTGGAAACATACAAAAATGTCTGCTAGCAATCTTCTGTTCAGTATAGCTTCTCTCCCACTTGATCCACATGATCGTTGTGGAGCTATTATCTCTGAGCAATGCCACTCTGCCCATACAACCACACTCAATCTGTTCAAAGATGGGATGCTCAACCAAGTGTGCCAAGGTCTTCCCTGATGATTAGCATGTGGATATAGAACCATTTTCCACCTTTGGGTATCTATACTAAAAGATGAAACCTGGTTTTGCCAATGGGTTTATGAGAATGAAGAAAGTAAGGCACATAAAAAAATTAGAACAATTACTGCTGGTGATAGGATCCCATGCTATGCCAAATGGGGTCATAAAAAAGGGAGGGAGGTGGAGGAGGCAAGGGCAGCTTTGCATATAGGAATAAATTATATCTCACAGTTTCTTCAAGATACATTTATTTATTTATTTATTTTTGAGACAGAGTCTTGCTCTTGTCACCCAGGCTGGACTGCACTGGCATGATCTCAGCTCACTGCAACCTCCGCCTCCCAGGTTCAAGCAATTCTCCTGCCTCAGCCTCCTAAGTAGCTGGGATTACAGGCATCCACCACCAAGCCTGGCTAATTTTCATATTTTGAGTAGAGACAGAGTTTCACCATGTTGGCCAGGCTGGTCTCAAATTCCTAACCTTAAGTGATATGCCAGCCTCGGTCTCCCAAAGTGCTGGGATTACAGGCGTGAGCCACCGTGCCTGGCAACATCCGTATACTTATGATAAATTTCTCTTACCTCCTTAGACAAAATCAAGATGTTTATTTGTGGCCGGGTGCAGTGGCTCACCCCTGTAATCCCAGCATTTTGGGAAGCCGAGGCGGGCGGATCACAAGGTCAGGAGGTCGAGACCATCTTGGCTAACACTGTGAATCGCCGTCTCTACTAAAAATAAAAAAAAATTAGCCGGGTGTGGTGGCGGGCACCTGTAGTTCCAGCTACTTGGGAGGCTGAGGCAGGAGAATGGCGTGAACCTGGGAGGCAGAGCTTGCAGTGAGCCGAGATCGCG
Organism: Pongo pygmaeus; assembly: GCF_028885625.2. Taxonomy (NCBI): domain Eukaryota; kingdom Metazoa; phylum Chordata; class Mammalia; order Primates; family Hominidae; genus Pongo; species Pongo pygmaeus. The sequence continues at coordinate 46,670,383 of NC_072386.2, read as the reverse complement.
CCACTGCACTCCAGCCTGGGCGACAGAGTGAGACTCCGTCTCAAAAAAAAAACAAAAAACAAAAAGATGTTCATAGTTATCTCCCTACTCTGTATAGGCTGTGAAATTATTTTGAGCAGGCATAGTGTGTACCGAACATACCTGATTACATTGAAGAAAAGATCCTGTTAAATAAATTTTTTATAATTAAATAATATCTATTTGGATGACATATAGAAAAGAAAAACACAGCTGCCATATTCAAATACAACAAATATAACTTATTTTTAATATAAATTAGAGCCAGAAAATTAGCCTATGATGAACTTAGAAAGTTGTTGCAAAATGTGGCATGATTTGTCTTTTTTTTTCTGTTATAACCATGCCTAATCATAATAAGCTAGAGGCTTTAGTAAAGTTTTTTAATATAAATTGAATTAATATGGTTTTAGTTATAAAAGGACATTTCATAGTTTTCCTGAGTCAGTACATATTCCATATTCTCATGTATTATCTATCGCCATTGATCTTTTAAAATTTTAAATAATTTAATTCTGGAACATTTCAAAATCATCAAAGCTCACAGATTAACTATTTCACTAGTAAATTTTCATCAAAACTGTCAAATTATAATCTTATAAAATATTATAGTCCTCTTTGGAAGATTTATTATCATGAAGTAATCATGTTGATTATTATACAAAATATGTTTTTTTTCTTTGTTTAGCAATAATCATTGTGTTACTAGTAACTTTCATTCAACCTGTTTGCTGTTCTCTGGGTTTGTTTATATAGTGAAATGAATATATTTCTATAAAATATTATATATTAATATGGGTTGGGAGGATTTACTTCTCACTCACAGGAGTTGGGTCCATAAATGTTTGAGGAACATATGATGACTAGGAGCAAAATTTAGGACCTAAGCCCTAACTCTAAAGACAAGCCTAACTCCTAACTCTCAAGACAACTTAAAGATTCTTAAAGTCAGAAAGTGAAAGTGGAAATATGATGAGGAAGAAGTTGATGGGGGACACAAATAGTTTTTTTTAAGTGGACTGGAGTTGAGTCAGTAGCCATAGATTCACAGGTTATCCTCTTGTGGATTCTATCACCAGTACCCAGTTCCTGCACAACACATCAACTGGAATCCAGAAACCATTCAGCCCTCACCTGAATGGTCATACAGTGTGTGTGTCAAAGAACCATTAGTTTTCTTTCTAGGTGGCCTCATGAAGATCCTCTTGGTAACAGCCAAAAAGTCACATAATATTATTGCCTTGTTAGAGTGATGCTTATTGGTAGCTTTAGTTCTAACTAGGCCTTGTGGTAGGCTAAAAAAAAGTTTCCAAAGCTATACCCACCTTCCAATCCCTTAAACTTGTGATACCCTTATTGTGGAAAAGAGTCTTTGCCAATGTAATTAGTTAAAACTCTTAAGTGAGAGAATAATCCCGGATTATTCTGGTGGGCTTTAAATAACATGACAAGTCAAAGAGAAAGATAGAGGGAGACAACACAGACACACAGAGCAGAAGGCATTGTGAGGATGAAGGCAGGGACTGAAGGGATATAGCCATGGGCCCAGGAATGCCAGCATCCCTCAGAAGATGGAAAAAGCAAGGAACACATTCTCCTTTAGAGCCTTCAGAGGAAATGTGGCCCTGTGGACACCTTTTTGAACTTCTGGCCTACAGAACTTGAGAAAATAAATTTCTGTTGTTTCAAGCCATTGAGTTTGTGGCTTTTATCTCAGGATATTACCTTTCCAATATCACATATATATATATTATATGTCACCTAATTTATATCTAACCTATTACAGTATCTATAGGAAACTAATATAGCTACCATGTCAGTCTATTCTGGCATTCCTTTAGATAATTACCCGAGACTGTGTAATTTACAAAGAAAAGAAGCTTAATTTGGCTTATGGTTCTGCAGGCCGTACAGGCATGGTGCCAACATCTGCTCAGCTTCTGGTGAGGCCTCAGGGAGATTTCAATAGTGGCAGAAATTAAAGTGTAGCCAGTGTATCACATGGTGAGAGGAAGAACAAGAGAAAGAAAGGATAAGATAGGCTCTTCAAACAACCGGATCTCACTTAAATTCAGAGAAAGTACTTACTTATTAGCCTAGGAATGGCACTAAGCCAGGGATCTGCCTCTATGATCCAATACCTCTCAGTAGGCCCCACCTCCAACATTGGGGATTACATGTCAACGTAAGATTTGGAGAGGACAACACATTCAAACCATATCAGCCCCCATCCTACTTTTGCCCATGTTGATAGCCTGAGATAGAAGGTGGAGTCCTAGACATCTAGTGGAACAGTTGTATAAAACACAAATTGCCAAACACCTGAACATATATGAAAATGAATGTCACCAACTCAGGATCTTTCTCTAAGCTAGAATAGTGGTCAAATGCACTTCTTGGATAAATATATAAATATATAACAGATGTGTATGTACATATATATGAATATAAGTATTGCATGTTTGTTTAGAGGGAGCAAAAGAGCACATTTACTTTTTCATTCTCAAGGTTAAAGATATGAACAAATTCTGTTTAGTACATTCTAATTTCTCTGTAACTGTATCGCTCTTTACCCATTTGAAGGGAAGTTAGGAAAGTATGCTAAAAAACTGAAAAACTGAAACTTTTTTTTTTCCTCTTCATTTCTGGATGTATTTAGATTGAAAAGACAGTGCAGTAAAGAGTAGAAAAAATAATCTACCCTTGGCACCTAGACGCTCACAATTTAAGACAATTATATACCCCAGGATGTTTTTAAAGAAAGATTCACCTGAAATGGATATTCCCAAAAAGAGGTTATTGATAGTATATTTAATTATCCAGTCTAAAATGTAATAGTTTCACATCCATGTTATGTATGTCATATATTACCAGAGAACATTTCAAAACACTCAAGACTGTAGCATGCTTTCTATTTAGGTGCCATATACACCATCTACAATCTTTGTTGAGAGCCGCTTGCTCTCATATAGTTAAAAGAAACACAGAAAGTGCATGTCTTTCCTCACAAAGCGAGGTTCAAGGCTCGACTTCACCAGTCACCTACCAGTGAAACCACTTGGTGGCATGCCTTTCCCTAAATTTATACAGAATTCCAAGCATAGATTAAAAATTTTGCATCTTGATTTCGTGAATGTGAATAGTTAAAGAGTCAGGGCATATGAACACATTATAAGAAAAACCTAAAGAAACGTAGCAAAGTCTTTTATTTTTTATTTCAACATTAAAGCAAATACCACCTGTGCAGTAAAAAATGCCCACACTCTTAACATACTGAGAACTGTGAGACGTCAAGCAGGTGCTGAGAAGAAAATAGTAAAGAAAAAATATATGTTTCTTAAAATAAACAAAACATCTACCTTCAAGTTTTTAACATCCTGTTTATTTTTGTTCATGTGAAGTTATAACGAGTATCACGTATATTGTTGAGAAATGTTTTCCAAAGGAAGGACTAGAAGACCACAGAATTATGACCTATAGAAAATGACAAGAAATAGATGGAAGTTTGGGGGCTTTTTTTTTTTAAAGGCCATTATGTAAAGAATAAAAAATTGTGAGGTGGTTACTATCTTGGAACCAAGGAGATGGCAGAAATTAGCCAGTGGAAGAATCAGAAGTTTATAATGATTGTGAAATATTGTAGTTCAAGAAACCAGGTGTAAACGTACGGTGAAATGTGTGCTGCCGTTGCACCAACAGTTTGTCTCCTTAAAGAGAACCTCTTAAGGGACCTCTAGCTAAAATAAGAATTGCCTCTTAGGAAGGATACCAGGTGAAGAGTTGTCAAAATGCAGGATGCCCCATAGTTATTTCAGATAAACAACAAATAATTTTCTACCATAACTTGTCCCAAATATTGCACTATTATGCTATATTTATGCTAAACACTCAATTGATTGTTTATCTAAATTTCAAATGTAACTGGATGCCCTGTACTTATATTTGCTAAACCTGTCAACCCTAACAAGGTGTCTTAGATACTTCAAGGTAACAGGGAAAAATGAGAAACAGGATTTGGAAATACCACAGGAAACAATAAGCTTACATCGACTCTCTCAGTGATTCCCTCTCTCTATTTAATTTCTGTCTCCTTGCCTCTCTCTTTCATCCAGAACTTATTTATTCATTTTTTTCTCTAGTTTATTCATTTTTTCTCAATGTAGAGCAATTTTATCTTTTTTTTTTACATTTATTTGTATGCATGCAATAAAGAATCAAGTTGTAACCTGGGCAAAATAGTGAGAGATCGTCTGTACAAAATGTTTTTAAAAAATCAGCTGGGTGTGGTGACATGTGCCTGTAGTCCCAGCTACTGGGGAGGCTGAGAAGGGAGGATTCCTTAAGCCCAGGAATTAGAGACTACAATGAGCTATAGTCATGCCACTGCACTTCAGCCTGGGTGAAAGAGTGAGACTCTGTCTCAAAAGAGGAAAAAAAAAAAAAAAGAAAGGGAGGGAGGAAGGAAGGAAACAAGGAAGGAAATTGGCCCACTTTTGCAGTTTTGGTTATTATCTCCTTTCTGGTCAAATCAATAGCCACCAGGGTTTCTAGGTGACTTCATCTGGTGTCTTCTCAATAGATGCTATAGAAGCAGCCTTAGAAAAGAAATATAAATGGAGGAGGGAAACTGAGTAACATGGCTATTTAAGCCACAGTTATAAATCATGTCTTCAAGGATTATTAGCTTAAATATCACAAATTTACAAGATTAATTGAAAATATGAATACACAAAATAACCTACACTGCAAAACTCCAGTTTGCACATATACAAACACAACTACATTCACACAAATAAAAAAAATTCGAAAATATTTCCAAGCACAGTTGTGGCGATGATGAAAATTTTATCTTCTTTGTATATTTTTATATTTACCAAATTTTCTTCAAAAAGCCCTATTTACCTAAAGAACTCATGGCATCAAAAATTGATAAGTGGAAGGGACACATGTCTTCTAAGAATTATGAGTGCAAGAAGGTTGTTTAGTAACCCAGGAGATTACAAATATTTCCCTTAATATGAACTGCAAGCTCTTCAGTCTGGAAAGTTCTGAAAATTTGCACCAGAACACAATGTTTTAAAGGGAGAGAAATTAGAAAGGACAATACTTAAGATATTTTGAGGAAAAGTAATATATAAGGGAAAAGTGAGATATTTAAGCAAAATTACAGTATTTTAAATTATCTTTTAATTTAATTTAATTTCTATATCCTCTACACATATAAACAGGGCCTGAAATTGGGAGGCATGTACCTAACCTTAAATTCAAAAATTAAAGAGCTAGATAAATACTTAAGGCCATATAAGGTAATGAGTCTTATAAAGCTTTTATTGTCTGTACACCAATATTATCAAGTCTTTTTGTTATCATTTTTGGAAACATCTACAGCTTTAATCTTCTGACAACCTTTTCACTATTTGTTAAAAATTTATTTTCTAACAAGCTGTCTTGTCCGTGTATTTTTCACTTTAACCTCCTGTCTTCTGTTAAAATAACAATTTGCCTAGGCATTTAGGCTAAAACTTGCAGCCCACAGTGAATGAGTCACCAAGTTCCTCCAATTCTTTAAATTGCAACTTGAATCACTGTGTTGATCTCTGTTTCTGCTGTCACTTTGTATGGATCATTATATCATCATGGTTTTATGCTTAGATTATTTAATTATTTAAAAAGTAGTCTGACTCTCAGCTTGCTCTTAAATTTTGAAATTATTTTGAACATTGTTACCTGATTAATCTTCTTAAAACACTGCTTTGTGTATGTATTAGTCCGTTCTCATGCCGATAATAAAAACATACCCTAGACTGGGTCATTTATAAAGGAAAGAAGTTTAATTGACTCAGTTCCACAGGGCTGGGGAGGCCTCAGGAAACTTACAATCATGACAGAGGTGGAAGCAAACACGCGCTTCTTCACATGGCCGCAGCAAGGAAAAGTGCAGAGTGAAGTGGGGGAAAGCCCCTTATAAAACCATCAAATCTCATGAGAACTTACTATCACAAGAACAGCACGGAGGTGACAGCCCCATGATTCAATTACCTCCCATCGGGACCCTCCTATGACAAGTAGGAATTATGAGAACTACAGTTCAAAATGAGGTTTGGGTGGGAACACAGCCAAATCACACCAGTGTATAAGTAACTATGACCCCAAACTGTTCACGTCAAAAATAATGTGAGAATCTGCCCTTTACTTAGTACTTGATGAAAAAAATAGTTCACAAAGAGAGTTTTAAGAAATCTAACACATTGTTCATTACCATTTTTTTCTGCTTGAAACACTTTTTATTTTATCTTTATTTCTTGGAGCCCATCATTTCTTCAAGGTCCAGTTAAATTTTTGGGTGTTCCATAACACCTTACCTTAGTCCCAAACAATGATGGTTGTGTGACCATCTGTGATATAACACATGAACTCTTTACAATGGGGTGATAACTCCTTACTCAATGTAAAAAGTGCAGATTTTGATCAACATTTCCAAGAAGCCAATGTAAAGAAAAATAGGTAGTTCAATGTTTCTTACAGTTTATGAGCTAAAGTTACCCATTGTTCAGAAGTGAGCCAGCCAATTCATCTTCTGGGAAACAGATGAAATCAACACCTTAATGTTAAAAAGGCTCTCACTTTTGTATGGAAAACTAATAATTTTCTCTTATATGCTTTGTTTCTAAGGCACTGTCAAAAAGTTTTATGTCAAAAGATTCTAAACTCTATAAAATGTATAGTTGCAAAAGCCTAGAAACTTTGTTCAGAAATATAGGTTAATTTAAAAATACAAATTAATATTATTTCTTTTAAGAAAAAAAGCCAGAGATAATCTACGAATCTACATATATCATAATTAACTACAACTATACTCAAGCACTATAAATCTTATTCACACAAAAGATATAATAGCATCTAATTCCTTGGAGTTACCTGTGAGTCATTAAGTTGCACAAAGAACTCCTCAAATATGAGGCTTGTAAAAAGTTCCTTTAAGTAAAACACACACACACAGACACACTAAAACACACACACACACACACACACACACACACACACACACAGTTTCCTCCCAGAAGTTTTTTATTTCTTAGTTGGAAACAAATTTTGTTCTTATAATATTTTGTACTTAAGCTTACCATGACTGAGAAATAATTTTTTTCAGCTAGTTAGGGCTGATGATGTCATCTGGGGGAATAATTGAACCAAAATACCTGAACAGCTATTATATGAGAGTTTCATATCAAACAATTACAAATGATCGAGGGAAGAAAATCATAAACATTATTAGAACTTTAATTTCGAAAAATAGAAATTCATGAAATTAAGAGTACATTGAATTTTAATTTCCAAGAATGCATATTTGGAAATTATATTTTTGAAAGAATAACTTCAATGTTATGAGAGAAATCTAGTGATAAGTAGCTACTTTTGAAATATGAGTTTTATATATATTATAGAGTCTTGATTTTATACAGGACTGAAATATTCTTTTGCTGTCAATTTTCAGATTCTGCTAGTTAACATGAGGAAAGTGCAGCTGATCATATTCACTCTCTTATTAGGTAAGAAAATTATTTTTCCACAATAACCTTACTTAGTCTAATCCAGATTTGAGCTAAGAAATGGGGCTGAGAGTGTGCATTTTAGATTAAGCTTTGGCACAGTGTTATTCAACTATGCTTTGGATTTACAGATTGGCAGCTATTCCCATTATCACTGTAGAAACAAGTAATGGATAAAGAAGTTAGGGCTGAGTGTGAAGAAAAAGAAGTCTAGGTCTTAAAGAACTATGAATGATATGCTAAAAAGCTAGCACTTTGCTCTGAAGTCATTCAAAGTTTCTGAGCAGGATGATGTGACCTAACATTGCTGTCCTATGACGCACTGCTCTATGCCTACTCAAAGAGAAATTTTAAAGGTAATTCTCATAACAGGAAAGCTTTCTTTTCCTGTTTACTAAGCATCAATGATGAAGCTTCATTATTTGTCATTTCCATAGGAAAAACTGTCAAATTTACTGTCACCTTCAGCCTTGTCATTCTATAAATATTTGCTTTTGACAAGGAGGTACATATGTAAAGAAGAGCAGTGCTTTTCTGCTGGACTATGCAAATATACTAATATACCATAATATTTAATTTGACAGTATAAAATACAATTGAAGCTTTATATTTACCATCAGTAAGAAAAATATTACATCCAGGAAGAAAAAAGAATAGCTTTGTTCGTGAAAATATGTTTTCTAGGGATTTCCTTTTTTCGAAAGATAGGAGGAAAACGTGATCAGCCAACAATTCATCAGGGACTTACTTTGTTGGAGGATACTCTAGGTGTTTTGTTTCTACTTCCTCTTCCTCCTCCTACACACGTTTAGCTATTTACTCAATGTACTTGTGGAAGAAAAAACAACACACCAATGAGTCCACTTATTCTACTTTTTCCCTACTCTGGCTAAAGTATCATAGGAGAGAAATATGAATCATTTAGAGTGAATATCTGGGGCTTTGTTTTTCCAGGTTTTTGCTGTCCCCATTACTGGGGAAAATAGAATTGGCTTCAAGTATCCCTGGGCATCAAGTATTTCCAAACAAAAAGAAACTAGATACGCAGCTCCTAGGTATTAGAAGCTAGTAAATAACAGGGAAGATTTTATTATACAACAAAAAAAATGCAGGATATATGTGGTAAATATGTAATTGGCAAATAAAATCGTTCATTTTAAAATAGTCATGCAGTCAGTAAGTGACTAAAATTTTATGTCAAACTTGAAATTCTTGCACCAATTCTCTGAATCAAATAATAAAGATTCACGTGAATATCAGTATTCTGACTAGTCCGCTCTCTAATTAAATAAAGATAAAGCTTAGCATCTACTAATGTTTTTCATAATTAGAAAAACTATTTAAAGGGAACTTACCTCCTGCATCTACAATCTTACTATCTAAATTCAAAAAAAACATGGACAAAATATAGGCAGTGGCTTTAATCCACATGTAAAGTAAAATGTTCTCACCAGTTAGTCAATTTAAAATATTGCTTGACACTAACAGAGAAAAGCGATAATTTGAAACTGAGTTTGAAATTCAGACTCTTTCTTACAAATTATGTAATCTTGAGTAAATTATTTAACCTTTGTGACCTATTGTTTCTCCTCAGTGGGAATAATGTAGCATAAGGGTTTTGTGATCCTTACATGCCACAATGTATGTAAATCACATTATATTATATACATTGGTTTATTTCCTTCCTGTTAGAATAAAGATTTTATAACTGCATACTGCAGGGTAAAATTTATGCTTTGTGTGGAAAAAAGTACTCTTATGAAACTTGATTCATATTTTATATTACTTCTTTCTTTACATGTAGAATATTTTGCTGGAACATATAAAGGAATCTGCTGACATCCATTCCAGTCACTTTCTATTATAACTTTTGTATTCTCAGAGTACACACCCATGGGAAAAGTATACTCCCCAGGAGGCTATCTATTCGTGAGCAGATGCAACATCTTATTTCAGGCCAATATGCACTATTATAATATTGTCTACATGGGATGGATGAACAGTATAACATCTTGGATGTTATGGTCAAAGAGAAGTGTTTAGAAGCCTTACATAGTATTATTGAGATGTATTACTTTTTACTGTGAAGAAATTTACAACAACAAATCTAGAATTCTGTTTTCCATTGGAAAATAAAAAACTGAATTGCTTTGATTTTATATGTATTTACTTATACTGCTTACATTAGTTTAAACAGAGACAAAATAACTTACAGACATATATGCACATGTATGTATACACACACACACACACAGGCACAAACCAGATATAAAAGCACAAGCCAGGCATGGTGGTGTGCACCTGAAGCACCAGCAACTCAGGAAGCTGAGAAAGAAAGATCCCTGAGGTCAGTAGTTCCAGACTACCGTGCACTATAATCATGCCTGTGAATATCTACTGCACTCCATCCTGAGCAACATAACAAGACCCAGTCTCTAAAATCCAGGCTATATAAATTTTTAAAAACTTAAAAATAAAAACATGTCGGGTTAGAATTGGTGTCTATTGATTTTTAGAGCAACTATTTTCAATATGCAGAATCATTCACCATCAAAGTATTTTCCCTGGTCCCTAAAAATGGTTTTTAGTCATAAATGTCATAAAATTGCTTCTAAACAGATGTTAAATTCACCATTCCCAGTCAAACCTAGATGAATATTTGGATTCAGAAGAAATGGTTATATTTAGTGTCTAGAGTTTAACAAGAATTGCATAAATTGACAGCTATTTGATGACAGAAGATACATTGTAAATGGATAGATGGATTAATGGTTAGATGAAACGATAGCTAGATTAGTTGATAGATATAGACAGATGCTTGGTAGAATGAAGAAGTAAGCCATTTTGAAATAAATTTTGATTGACTATAAAAAAGAAAATTAAATAAAAAAGTGCTGCAACTGTTGAGACCACAGTGAGTGATCATGCAGTATTGTGTAAAGTATTACCTGACCAGGTCATAGACCTAGCCTCCTAGTGGTGCTGTGTGATTATTTGTAAGATGTAAAATCAAATGCTATAAATCTATTAACCAGTATTTTCTAGAACTCAAAGCCCAAATTATAACTTTGCTAGACATGTATTTCTGCTTCTTTTTTAAGAACAGATGGTTTTCCTTTTTAAGTATATTCTTAGATATTCTTTTAATTGGCTGTTTAGAGGTAATGAGTACTCACAACCTGATATGCTGAGTTAGCAAGGAAATGCATCTGGTCTTTCTCATACAGACAAATAGCAGTGGCTCCAGTGGTGATATGCAGAAGCATTGTTTCCTTCACAGTGCCATCTTTTATATCCCACATTTTAGTAGTCTCACATATAATTTTGATGTTAGTTAAGATTTTTAACCAAAGTGTGCAACTTTTAAAAATTATGAGTAAAGAAAAAACTTAAAGAGCAGCAAATCTTTTGCTTTATCTTAGTAAATTTTACTTATGTGTCTTTAAATTCTACCTGAACAAATTCTCCTAGTGGTTCCTAAAAATCTCTTTCAACTCATTATAAACTTATGGACTATCACTAACACTATTTTACAAAATAACCCTGTGTCTCATTTTAATTAAAAGATCTGGAGTATATGAGATAAACTTTAAAATGTCCCTCTTACTCACTCCGTAATATTATATCTCCTTTTGTTCTTGTCTTGTAGGAACCAAGGGCATAAAATTACCTAAATGGCCACAAGATAAAATGCTATTTCCTTTGTAGTCTTTCACTTCTTTTATTTGTCTCTGGCTTGTGCTATTGTACTTTTTTCACCAACAACTATAGCAAATCTTCATGTGACATCTTGAATTCTAATTTTACCCTTGATTATCTTTCTTTCTACTTCACAGAGAAAATATAGTATTTTGGGCAGGATAAATTCAATACAATATGCTGCCCAAATGCACTCTTTTCCTACATCTTGCATTAGACCTTATTAGAATCATTTATTGCCATTGTCCAACCCATTTCTTTTTTCACTCTCTCCCATGTATACCTATATGTTGATGATTCCCACAATGCATTCCTAAACTAAATTTATTTTATGTATGCAACACATATTTCCAACTCACTATAAGACTTGTTTACCTGGATGCTTTATGGCCTACAAAAATTCAGCAAGTCCAAATCAATGTATTTTCCCAGAATTATCGCCACTAATCTAAGTTAATGTAAACATCATTTAATCAAGTCACACACGGGGGAGAAAAAAACTGCAACAAACAATTCAGCATCAAACTGTTAACTCTCTCACCTCCCAACATGAAATTCATCATAAATATTTCTCAGACTTACCTTTTCCCTTCTAGTGCCATCTTAATTCAAGCCTTCATTATCGTTAATATAATTTTTTTCAATAGTTATCTCACTGTTTTTTTCTGTTTCTGTTATTATCCACTCTCAATACAACTTCCTGCACAGACTCACTAATCTTTCTAAATATGCAAAACATTGTAGAATCTCTCTAATTATAAGCTTTCAATGATGGGGCTTCGTCTGTGAAATAATTTCAAAATACTTTGTAGACCCTGCTTAATTTACCAAACTCTATCCTAATATTGGGAGACTTGGGACTTCTCAAATAGCTATACTCCATTGTAACTCCAAGCCATTGCAGAAGCTCCTCCCTCTGCTTAGATTACCTCTACTCTTGTCTCTAAATCATGAATATCTCTTTATTTATTCTTTAAGATTTAGCTCAACTGCAGCCTCATCTGGAATCCTTTCTCGTTCACTCCCCTCTTTACAACAGGCAGACTTAGAGACATTTTCCTATACATATTTATAACTTGTATATGTGTCTTCAAAATAACACATCATATCATACTATAAATATTTCTTTTGTTTCTGTCTTACCTGGTATATGTACTCAGTATAGATTTGTACATTCAGTATCTAGCACTGTCCTGGAAACATAATAGGTACTCAGTGAATTCTTGTAGAATAATTCATGATTGAATTATTTCTTCTCCTAGAACTGATTATATAAATTTTTATTGCTTGTTCTTACATTATTATTGTATTTATATATATATATATATATATATATATATCCTATATTATTATGCTATTGTAGTTTCCTACTGGCTGGAGATTTCTTCTACATTTAGACTAGAATTACATTTCTACTACGTTGAACTACCATATTTCTGAAAATAAGAGTCTATCATTACTGAGTCTTCTGCCTTACTCCTCACTCAATCATTAGTCCTTGAAATAGATTTTTACCTTGTCATTTAGCCAGTATTTCTATTCTGAAAGTCACTAATGACTCCCTAATTGCCAAATATTTTCCCATTTCTCACCTTGCTTGAACTTAAGGTGGCATTTGATAATGTTAACTGTTTTCTATTCTTGGACTTTTTATTTTTTGTCTTTGAGGCTTTATACTATTCTTGTTCTTTAACTATTTCTCTAACTTCCTAGTTCCTCTCTCCTCCTCTATCACCAAGAAAATATTTTGCAGTTTGTGCCTTCTTTCTGTTTGTCTCAACATTCACGACATTTGATATCATTTAGTTTCCTATATAACATAAGTGGCATAAAATATGTCTTTATACTGTATTTGTTGCTTATGCCTTTTTGGGTATCATGTTGGTATCAGAATGTCAACATTTCTGAAACAAGGATGTTATCTTCTCTCATAAATACCACATTTTTCTTCCTTATTTCGATTAATGATGCTGCATTACCCTTCCTACTGTGACATGAACCTGGAACACAGACATATCTTGACATGACTATTTCATATGACTCTGATGGAATTAATTTCTCACTCCTATAAGGTTCCTCTCAGTATGCATATTTTTAACACTTGAGAACACAAAATTTCCTATTTTCCCTCATTTTGCTATTTCAGACTCCTTTTCACTCTAGCTTTTCTCTATATGTAATTTATTTCTCCTATTTAATGTAACACATATAATTTCTGTCTGCCATAAATTTATATAAGATCACTTTATAAATAAACTTACAAAGCTTTATAACTCTTTATATTTACTCATTTTTATCAATCTGAAATACTCTTCTTTCATTCTTTATCTGTTAAAACTCTTCCTAATTTGAAAGGTCTAGCTGAGAGCCCATCATCTCAGATTCCTTCAGGTAGAATGTCCCCAGAATCTCAGTCCCAGCAATAGCTCCTTTTAAACTCTATTTATCACTTAAGTCATTTGATTTGTTTTACTAAAAATCACTGATGTGCCTTTCTGTAATTTAATGCCAGTAATATTTGAGACCTGTTTTGTTCATCTCACCCTCACTTACTAGACTTAGTGGAGGTAAGAAACTGTGTTTATTTCTCCTATGATTGGGATTAGCACAAAATAAACATTTCCTGAATATTCATTGAATGAATGAATGAACTATAATCTCTGGAAACTAGTTCAATACTTTGGAAATAAGATATAAGTATGTTGATTTGAAATTTAGAGTATTACACGGAAAACAACAAACCAAAAGTGTTGCATGTTTTTGTGTAAAAGAACAGCCTGATACATTAAAGATAATATTAAAGATACATTGATCTTTAATATTGCAGTGGATTTAAAGACATTTTGAAATAACTAAGATCAATATCATTCTTATTGTATTATTTTACATTGTTGCCATTTATTGAGTGCTAACATGTCAGGCACTATGTTAAACATGAAACACATGATATTATTTCATTCATATAGAAACTACAGAATATTAGTAGACACAAAGTTTTGTTCATATTTTTACAGATGAAGACTCCGTGGTTACACAATGAGTAAATGTTGGAGTAGGAATTCAAACCATTCTGTCTGCTTCAAAATTCTAAGCTCTTAGCCAGTGCATGCTATTGTCTCCCACTTTGCATGTAAACTCCAAATGTGCTTTAATTTTTTCTGACACAAAATAAATGGAAATGTTCTTTGTGAGTCATTCATTCAAGTACCATCGCTTGCCCTTTTCCTGATAATGGCATGATTCAGAACTTTTAATAATGATTATAATTAAGCAATGATATTATTGCCCCTCTGTTTTATGAGACAATAATCCAATTCCTAAATGGCTAAACTAGAAGGCCAAAGGCAGAGCAGTTTATCACAGCTAGAGAATCAGATTACTGCTGAGCAAAACGGAGAGCCTTGATATCATTACTATATAAAGCATGTGTGAGGGTTAATAGCCCTCTATCCAAATTTTTAAAAATATTATACAGACAATATTTAAAACAGAAAGGAAGGACGCTGTTTCCATTGGATATATCTGCTAAATGCTCTTTGTATGATGGAGAAAAATTACTTCCCTCAAATAGAGCAGTCGACTTAGAGTCAAGATAGCTCAGACCTTTCTTACCTGCTATATTCATTAAGTCATTTAACTTCACTGAAATTCAGTTTCCATGTTAAAGTAACAGACTCCTTGTTCTACTATTCTATAATTAAATAAGTCAGAAAGGTCTTTTAATTCATGTTTGATAATAGAAAGAAATATATGCATTTATTTGATCACTCTCAGTTTTCCTATATATATGAACAAACGAAGTATTGCACTATATTAGTACATAGTACATGTTAGAAAAGAGCCATTTCCATTTTCTGCTCTAAAAAGGTACAACTTAATGCTTCTCACTTTCTTACCTCCTACACAGTCAAGTTAAAAAGAACTTCCATACATAGGTTTCTTCCTAAGAATTTGTCACACAGTGGCTGATTGGCATGTCAGACTTTCAAAAATATTAGACATTCTCACTTATTTTAATCACTGGTTTATGAATTTATATTAAAATTGTCTTTACTTCCTAAAACACCTAAAATCTACAAGACTGACCACAGATATTTGAAACATATTATTAGCAAAAATGCATAAATGCACCTATCTAAAACTTGTTTTTAAAACTGGAGTCCAATTTCCAATATGTATACATGAAATCAATAATTAAAACACTGTATTTAAAACTGCATGGGACTATGTGCATGGCTATAACAACTAATATATTGTTTTAAGGGAAAAACAATGATTGTGTATAATACAGAATTTGACTTTTTAAATAACAATGGCATGAAGAGCAGAGAGTAAACATCACTGCCTTGAGATTAAAATTTCCCTTTATTTTATAAATTACTGCAAAATATCTAGGAATTGTTTTGATATTTCATTTAATTTTGAAAATTCAACTAAGTAATTCTAGATGATATAACTAGAAATAAAAATCAATTAGTTTCAAACTAATGTAAAAGTTAAACAATGCTTTTGACTGATTTTTATTAGTTAACTATTTTGCAACTATTGATGCTCCTCGATTTCCTTTGGGATTACATCCTGATAAACTCTTCTTAAATGTAAAATAACATAAGTCAAAATGCATTGGATACTCCTAACCTACAGAACATTATAGCTTAGCCTAGCTTTCATTAGCCTACAGTTGGAAAAAAATTCATTCAATACAAAGCCTATTTTATAATAAAGCAGTCAATATCACACGTAATCTATCGAATACTGTACTGAAAGTGAATATCAGAATGGTTGTATGGGCACTTGAAGTACAGTTTCTCCTGACTGTGTATCACTTTTGCATAATCCTCAAGTAAAAAAAAACCATAAGTCAAACAATCATAAGTTGGGGATCATCTATACATAGATATAATCTTAAAAAATTATAATTTTTATCATTTACATGGCTTTAGAAAAGAAAATATCTTTCTTAGATCCCTTGTTTTCAACCATGTGCTACTACCATAGTACGTTCCACAACTCCATCCAGATTTCCAGATTCCGTGCATGTCTTCTTGAAATACATCAACATTTTTAGAATGACAGTGGGGTTCAGCACATGCTACCTTCAAAAATGGCACATTGGCATTTGAGACAGCAGCAGAAACAAGAAGGTCTCTCTGACTTTCTCCTACTCTTCTCCCCTAAGCAAGCCATAAAGAATTATCTGCCCTTTCTCTAAAGTAGGTCATAAAGGTTTCATTTGAATGGTGCCCTCTCTGTACCCTGAGGAAAGGAAAGTCCTTATCTCTGCAGATACAGGGATACAGAAGATAATCTGAACAAATCGGCCTTCCTAAATTTCCCCAGTTTATTACCATTAGATCGTATTCCCTTTGTCCAATCATACTTCTGCATGACTGTTCACTCTTCAATCTAAGCACAAAAATACACAGATTTCCCTATTTCTTGGGGTCTTCATTTCCTTATGTAGTTTCCCATCTCATGTAAAAATTATATAATAAATTTGTATGCTTCATCATGTTAATCTCTTCTCACAGGTGCCTCAGTCAGGAACCTTGTAATGGGTGAGAAAAAAAAATTACTTTTTTTTTCCTACAATGGCATGCAACTCCCTCGTATGGTCTACGCCAAGAGTCAGGAAAGTATGCCATATGAGCCAAATAAATAAATAAATATTGAAATGAATCTCCATTCATTAGGTTATGTTAATCTATGACTGCTTCCCTACTATTGTTGGGACACAGAAAATGATATCCCAAAATATGGCACTTTGTCATGCTAAATGCTTTGAATTAAAGAACATTGAAAAGCCTCAGAACTAAGCCTCAGAACGAAGGTCTCTCTCTGACTGTCTCCCACCCATCCGCCCTTGCCTCGCTGATCCATGTTTTTTTTTTTTTTTTTTTTTCCCTGAGCACCAGGAAGAACTCTTTCTGAAATTCTTTTATATTATCAAGAAAGCTTCTTTCCAAAAAGAAATGCAATTGTCTTAACACCTCTTACCTAGGAATCTCATTAAATAACCAGGAAAGTTTAACCACTGGAGAAGAGAGGGGATTGGGAGTCACCACTATGCCCAGACTTTTCATCTGAGGGCAGCTTCAAGAGGTAACCTGGGGTACTGTACCTGCATAGTAAGACAACCTTCGTTCGCAATGCAGTCCTGCATCTCATCTCCCTATACCTTGTCCACAAGTTATTGTTTGTCCTAGAGTCCCATTCAGCCTCCAAAGAGAATCATTTACAAACCATCGTCTAGTCTTCAAGCTCATTCATTTACAGCACCACCAAATTCCTCTGCCCAGTGAAAAGTACTTAAGCTTCAACTATCTGACCCTTCTGTGAGTTTTATTCATTATTTGTATGGCCCCTGTGCTTATGATGCAGGATTTTTGCTCCTTAGCTCAGTTGATCCAGGTTCTGGTCTCACGACCAGGAAGAAATGGGCACTCAGACACATTAAAGGGTGAGGAAGGTGGAATTTATTTATTTATTTATTCGAGAAGGAATTTTGCTCTTGTCATCCAGGCTGGAGTGCAGTGGCACGATCTCGGCTTACTGCAATCTCCGCCTCCCAGGTTCAAGCGATTCTACTGCCTCAGCCTCCCGAGTAGCTGGGACTATAGGCACGTGCCATCATGCCTGGCTAATTTTTGTATTTGTGGTAGAAGCAGGGTATCACCTTGTTGGCCAAGATGTTCTCAATCTCCTGACCTTGTGAGCCGCCCACCTCAGCCTCCCAAAGTGCTGGGATTACAGGCATGAGCCACTGTGCCCGGCTGAGGGCGGAATTTATTAAGAGAAAAGAAAGCTCTGGCAAAGAGAGGGGTCCTGCAAGCAGGTGTCCATCGCCCAAATTGAATACCAGGGCCACCGCACACAAGCTGAAGAGGCCAGGCCCCTCCCCCACATAAGGTGTGAATTCCTGGTGGCTCCACCCCATTCCTCCAGTGCATGAGGGCCTTCACTTCTCTGCGGGCATGCCCAGGCAAGCCCCCTGTGCAAGTTCCCATATCTGCACCAAACTTCTGGTGTAAACACTTGTAGGGCAGGATGGAGATTCTCCGGGAACCCTTCCCCATCTGGCTAGGCCTTGGTCTACCTCCTGACCCTATCAGTTATGCATGTTAGTAAATCTGTATGTTTTTCTCTTGTTAACTTGTCTTTTGTTATAGAGGTGTAGGTGGTGAAATTTATGATACGAAGGATCACACTCTTTCCACTCCACACTATAATGGCAGAGTTACATAGCTGTGGGACAGACTGCGTAACCCTGTAAATCTAAACATTTATTTCTTTGGTCCTTTACAAAACTGTTGGCTAGAGTCTGTTCTAGGCCAAAACTCCTATTTCAATTTGATATTTTGTCTCCTTTCTATTTCTTAAAATCTTATCAAAATCACTTGTAGGAGTCTAAAATTATGCCATTTCCTTTTTCTTTTCTACACTTTAGCATAGGCAAACAGCTTTAACAACAGTGGACCTCTTCCATTCCTCAACATCAAAAATCATCCTCCTTTTAAAGGCATAAGTCAAATTTCACCCCAATCTCTGTTCAAATTGAGCTCTCCTTCTTCTGAGCCCTCATAGCATTTACTTTAGCAAATTTTGATACTTGCAGCATTTTCATAAATATTAGAATTATTTTTAGCCAGGCATGGTAGCTCATGCCTATAATCCCAGAGCTTTGGGAGGTTGAGATTGGCAGAATGTTTGAGCCCAGGAGTTTGAGACCAACCCGGGCAACATGGCAAAACCCCATCTCCACAAAAACATACAAAAAAATTCGCCTAGCATGGGAGCATGTGCCTGGAATCCCAGCTACCTGGGAGCCTGAGGTGGGATGATGACCTAAGCCTGGGAGGTAAAGGCTGCGGTGAGCCATAATTGCACCACTGCACTCCAGTCTGGGCAACAGGAGTTAGATCTAGTATCAAAAAGGAAGAAAAAAAGGAATTGTTTTTGCATGTGTCTCATATCCCTTACATATTCATTAACTATTAAATAGTCTTTGCTGGAAATTACTAATAGAATTATTACTATGAGATCCTTGTACATAAGAGCTAATTTTTAGAGCTGATAGGTATTTTACAGTTCACAGTACTTACAGTTGAAGAAGCATAGAAAATGCACATAGATTGCATGATATATAAAACAATTGAAGGAAGGGGGAAAGAATTGTGGAGGGAGATATAGGAGGTATGCAAAATATATATGTCTCACGTATCCCTGTGAAGAGACCACCAAACAGGCTTGAGCTGGTTGGTCTGAGGACCCGAGGTCGTAGGTGGATCTCTTCACGGAGTGAGGGCGAGGACAGGGGACTGGTCTCCTGAAGGAGTCCTGCTGACCCGGGTCATCAGCACCAAATGTCTCACGTGTCCGTGTGAAGAGACCAGCAAACAGGCTTTGTGTGAGCAACAAGGCTGTTTATTTCACCTGGGTGCAGGCAGGCTGAGTCCGAAAAAGGAGTCAGCAAAGGGTGGTGGGCTTATCATTAGTTCTCATAGGTTCAGGATAGGGGTACAAAGTACCTTCTTAAGGGCGGGGGGGAGGCGGGGGAGGGGAAGAATATTACAAAGTACCTTCTTAAGGGCGGGGGGAGAATATATATAGCAGTTAAGTTAGGGCAGGAACAAATCACAATGGTGGAATGTCATCATTTAAGGCTATTTTCACTTCTTTTGTGGACCTTCAGTTGCTTCAGGCCATCTGGATGTATACATGCAGGTCACAGGAGATATGATGGCTTAGCTTGGGCTCAGAGGCTTGACAATATCATTATTTACAGTGCAAGCAGAGTAAAATCAAAAGGGCTTGCCTGCTTCAAATGAACAAACACTCGTTAATGCCTTTCAGGGTGGCCCAAACATCTACTATGAGAAATAATGTTTTCGAATGTATCAGGTTATTTTCTTAATTATTTAGAGCCTTTTTGTTTCCAAAGAGAAAGTGAAATATTTGGCTCAGGCAGCATTGCTACAAAAATTTAGGTATAAAATTATAACAAGAAATTAATGAAAAAGATAGTGGCCAATCAAAAGCTGGGAATAGTGTCTGTTTGTCCTGGCTGAAATCTGATACAATATTTGAATTTTTTTTTTTTTTTAAGAGCTCTATGGGGCTAGACGGAGTGGCTCACGTCTGTAATCCCAGCACTTTGGGAGACCGAGGCAGGCAGACTTTCTCTCTTTTAGACCTTGTTTTGGAAAAGGGTTTTCAGTTGACTGAATCCCCTTTGCAATTATGTTTGGTGCCTCTGTCTGCTTCTTTACTTGGCATAATTTTTGCAGAGAAAAATGTAAAACATTATCTACATTTTGGAGAGCTTATAATCGCACCAAAATGCCTTTTCTAAGACTGACTCTCCCATTTCTTTCTACTTTTGCTTTTTTTTTTTTTTTTTGGGCCATCTTTGATAAAATAAATAAATCTAGCAGATTTCTAGAAACTCCGAGATCCCTTGAGGACTAAGAAAAAGGCACCGCACACCCTTTTTGGGGAGTTTTCTGTCTTCTTCATAGAATCCCAAAAGTCATGGGCAGGTTCCTTTCAAGTGTAAAGCTCTTCACTTTTATACTGAGTTCACTGATCCTTTGGCCTTTTTGGGTACCAGGGATTACACTGTACTGTGAGAGAACACCTGGCCTTTGTGTTTTCAGTGACTGGAAATTCCCTGGTGAAGGCTGCAGTTTTGGAGATGACTGGTAGCAGTAGCAGTGAGTGGTTATTACTGCAAGGGGATACTCTTTATGTGATTAATGAGAAAGATTCAGTTTGAACACTCGGAGGCTGTGGAAAACCTCAACACTGAAGGATATAACTCCCATAGGGAATGGGCTTAACAAAGAGTGAGCTGATTGGTGTTTGGTCACCGAGCAGCATTACAGAAATATCCTTGAAGCAAGGTGTACTGTGGAAGCATCACACAGCCCAGTTCTGTGATGTTTCCTTCTTTTGATGGCTCCAGATTTAGTATAAAAATGAGATCCTTGGTTTTTATTGATCTAGGTGTTCTACCATCCAGCATGCCTGTTTTTCAAATAAGTATTAGGCTCTGGAAACTGAAAATTTTTTTTTTGCCCGTAGTTGTTGTCTCCATCCTGAGCTCAGTGCCTCAACTGGAAAACAGAGATTAAAGTAAAAGCTACCTATCTAAATAAAATTGGTGTCCTTATACAATTCTAGGGTAAATTCCTATAATTTTGTGTTACCTTGGCATCCGTTTTTAATCTTCCTCTAACGAACACACTCTAACTCCTTTAAAAAGCTTAAATTTTCTTTCTGTGCTTTGAAATGTAAATTTGCTACACTGTTTTCTCTGAAACTTGGTGAGGGTTTTGGCATGTGGGACAGATAAATTTATCTTGTTCCATTTACAGGGACACAACTAAATCTAACTGTTCTTTTAAACTAGTGACTTAAGATTTAAAAATTTAAATTAAAGCTATAAAGTCTTTATGCTCCTTTCCATTTTTATGGTAGATGTCTACATGTCTGTTTATATATTGTCTACGTGGTATCAAATTGACTTATAAACAAATGAGTGCTGATAAATTAAACAAATAAGCCTAAATGTTTTTCAAGTTCATGTGACTTTATCAACCTTTTATAAATAAAACCAGTTTTAAAATTGCTAAGAAAGTAAAATAGAAACATCTTCAGAATTTACTTTAGACATTTTTTCCTGGGTCTACTGGTCAGATCAATTTATGCTATCTCTCATAGATGTTTCAAGGTCATAACCTGTTGTTTCTGTAATATTTTTGATACTTGCTGAACTTGTTTGTGAGCTTATGTCTTTGAATTTTAGCCTTTTATTTCTGGTGTCTAGATTAGTGGCCATGATGAGCCCAGGGATACATGTATCCACAGCAAGCCCAGGGATACATGTATCCACAGCAACTGGCCTACCAGCTAGAGAGCAGAACCAAGCCCAGTATCATCCCATATTCCCTGGCCCAGGTGTGCCTCCTGGCCATGTTGGGAAGTGTTGGATCCTTCAGGAATTCTCTCTACAGCTCTGTTCTCTGTCCTAGGCTAAGCTCCTGATACATAACAATTAAACTTGCTTAACTCCTAGTTTTGCAATGTAGATTAGGGTTACTAAGAGTTAACATTTCAACTAATATATTTAATTAAAAGTGACATGTAAATACGATTGTGTATGAGGAAAGTAGGATACATTTTTGATATGGAAAGTTGTAAGAAAGGCACGAGAACATGGTTTTTGTTAAAGAAAAAGTAATTTTGCTTAGTTGAAAGGTTATTTAAAAGTTGTTTTATTTATTCATTGATTCATTTATTTTTACATAGATGGGGTCAAACTATGTTGCTCAGGCTGGCCCCAAACTCCTGGGCTCAAACAATCCTCCTGCCTTAGCCCCCCAAAGTGTTGGGATTATAGGCATGAACCACCACGCCTGGCCGAGGTTGTTTTAAATTGAAGAAATAAAACAAAAAAAGACAGATAAAACTGAATGGATACAGAAAGCTAGAGGAAAAAAGAGGATAGGAAAAATTATAAGAGACTACAAATGTTTATGGAAATCTTATCTTGTCTGATCAAAGCTGATTGAGATTAGGTGGATGTGATTTTAAGGTCTTATTAAAATTAGGCTTGATATTAATACTACACTAAATTAAGAGTACAGTTTGTTTTTCTCCTTTGAACAAGATTTTCATATGGTATTAATAAGAGACACCAAAAGACTTTTGTTTATCTTTTGAGTAAACTGCCAAAAAATTAAAAAGGTGTGGGGAGAAAGGGTGAGAAAGAGATAGATTTTTTTTCATGCTGTCTTTATTCATTTTTTTTAACTGAGTCTCTTCCCTATTAAAGAGCAAACGTTTTTGCATTTTGATTATTATTATTATTATTTGAGACAGAGGCTTCCTCTGTCACCCAAGCTGGAGTGCAGTGGCACCATCTTGACTCACTGCAACCTCTTCCTCTCGGGTTCAAGTGATTCTCGTGCCTCAGCCTCCTGAGTAGCTGGGATTACAGACATGCACCCCAACACCTAGCTAATTTTTTGTATTTTTAGTAGACACGGGCTTTCACCATGTTGGCCAGGCTGGTCTTGAACTCCTGACTTCAAGTAATTTGACTGCTTCAGCCTGCCAAAGTGCTGGGATTACAGGCATGAGCAACCGAGCCCGGTCAGCAACTCTGAAATCTTTAAATTATTACTTTGGCTAAGTGAATGACTATTATTTTACAGTAAGCTGTGATTCTAATTTGCTCAAGTGCCTTAGATCTTTTATATTTGACAACCTTTTCATAATTAAAATTGTAAAGTTAAGTCTTTTGACCTCAAACTAACTTTTGGACCTTCCAAAATGGTCCCCTGGAAGCCCGAGAGAGACGTATTAGGCTTATTTGTTGCTATGCCTTATTTACAATGCTTACAAGAAGCATTGTAAAATTAGAAATGTTTAAAATTGAGTTCTATTTGCTTGCATATGTTATTATATGGACTTCCAAAATCGTACGATATTTCTGAAAATTTGCTATGTCTTGGTATATTCACTAATTTGCTTTATTCTAATGCTTATTTTCTAAAAGCTCTTTGCAAATTCTAAAGTGTTGCTTCTTCAAGGAGGTTTACGGAAAGAATAAAAAGACTCTGACAGGTGCTCTGAAATATAAATCTCAGCTTATGACTTTAAGAACATAAAATTAGATTGGGTGGGTAAGAATTTCAAAAACTCCAAGGGAAAAATAATTGTACTCAAAACTGTCCAACATTAAACAAAACAAGTGTTAATGACGTGGGCCTTAACTGAAGGAAGACCGTTTTGAGCTAAAGGAAGAAACTGAAGCAAAGTTGATATAAATAGAGTTTTATTGGGGCCAAGGTTGAGGACTGCAGCCTGAAAGTCATAGATTCAAGTTGTCCTAAATATATGCTCAGATTAGTAGCAGTTACAAGCAAGTTTTTGAAGAAAATAAAAAAAGGAAGTTGGGAGCAGTTAAGTGTTTTACCAAGAATATACGTTGTTTGATTAAAATAATATAAACTATGGATTGGCTACACATTGTTCTTTGTATCACACATTTCAAGAACATGATGACAATGAGTGAGGGTCATATTGTGTGTGCAACTGTGTCAACATTTTAGGTAGACTTTTGAGAGGAGGTGGAGCAAGATGGCAAAGTAGAATGCTCCACCAATCATCCCCCCAATAAGGACACCAAGTTAACAACTCTCTACATAGAAAAAAACAACTTCATAAGAACCAATATCTGGTAAGCACTCATAGTACCTGGTTTTAACTTCCTGTCACTGAAAGAGACACTTAAGAGATTAAAACAAAACAGTACTGAAGTGCCGACTTCAACCCTTCCCAACCACCAGCAGCTGTGGCGTAGTGCAGAGAGCGTATCTGCAACCTGCATGCTAGGAGAGGGAGAATACAACAATTTTGAGGCACTGAACTCAGTGTTGTACTATTAAAGCAGAAAGGAAACCCGGACCAAACTCAGCTGATACCCATCCACAAAGGGAGCATTTAAACCAGACCTAGCCAGAGGGGAATCGCCAATGCCAGCAGTCTGAACCTGAGTGACTGCAAACCACATCACTGAGGGCTACAGCACTCTTTCTCCAAGTAAACTTGAAAGGCAGTCTAGCCCATAATGACTGCACCTTTTAGGTGAGTCCTAGGGCTGGATTAGGCCTTCAGATGGTGGACTGTGGGTGCATGCAACATACTGAGACAGCAGCTGGGCCAGCCAAGGGAGTGTTGACATCACCTCTCCCCTAACTCCAGGCTGCACAGCTCATGGCTCCAAAAGAGACCCTTTTCTTCTGCTTGAGAGGATGAGAGAGAACAGTAAGGAAGTCTTTGTGTTCTATCCAGGATACAAGCTCATTCACAGCAGGATAGGGAACTGGTCAGAGTCATGAGGCCCCCATTCTAGGCCCTTTCTCCTAGAGGACATTTCTAGACACACTCTGGACCAGAAGGCAACCCACTGCCTTGAAGGAGAGGACTCAATCTTGGCAGCATTTATTATCTGCTAACTGATGAGCCTTTGGGCTCTGAATAACTAGCAGTAATACCTCAAGTACAACATCAAGGGCCTCAGGTGATCCTCTGAGACTTGCTGGCTTCAGGTGAGACTTAGCACATTACCAGCTGTGGTGGCTATAGGGCAAAACTCTTGCTTCAGAAAAATAGAGGGAAAAGTAAAGGGGCCTTCGTACCTGAAGTACCAGCCCGGCCACATGAAGATAAAGCAACAACCATGCTCCTGGGGTCCCCAATTCCAAGACTTGGCTTTTGGACAGCATTTTTGGACCTATCCCAGGCCAGAGGGAAGCCAACTGCCTTAAAGGGTGATTCCCAGCCAGGCAGCATTCACAACAAGCTGACTTAAGAGAACTTGGGCCATAAGGGAACATTGGCAGTAGTCTGGCAGTACTCCTCATGGGCTGGGGTGGTGGTGGTTATGGAGTGCGGCTCCTCTACCTTTGGAAAGGGAAAGGAAGAGTGGGAAGGTCTGTGTCTTATGGTTTGAGTTCCAGCCCAGTCACAATACAATAGAACACCAGGTAAAGTTCTGAGGTTTTTGACTCTAGTTCATGACTCCTGCACAGCACATATGGACCCACCCAGGGCCTGGGGGACATCACCACTCTGAAGAAAAGGATAGAAGCCTGGATGGCTTTGCCACTTGCTGATTGTAGAGTCCAAGAACCTTGAGAGAATACAGATAGTAGCCAGGGAGTTTTTACAGCAGGCCTTAGGCAAAATACAGCACTGTGATGGCTTTGGGTCTGACCCAGTGTGATCATAGTAGTGGTGGCCATAGAGGTGCTTGTGTCATTCCACCCCGAGCATCAGCTGGCTCAGAACAGAGAGAGAGTCTCTATGTTTGGGAGAAAGCAAGGAAAGAGAACAAGAGTCTCCCTGGTAATCCTGATAAGAACGCTCCTGGATTTTGCCCAAGACCATCAATGTGGTGTCTCTATAAGTCTTCAAGAACCATGGGTGTGGGGTGCCCCATAAAGAAGATATAGTTTACATGACAACACCCAAGTCCTTCCAAATATCTGGAAAGCTTTTCCAAGAAGGAAAACTACAAATAAGCTCAGTCAGTGAAGAATACAATAAATACCTAATTCATCAATGTTCAGACACCAAAGAACATCTAGCATCAACACCATCCAGGACAACATGACTTCACTAAATAAACTAAACAAGGTTCCAGGGATGAATCCTGGAGAAACAGAGATATGTAACCTTTTATGTAGAGAATTAAAAATAGCTGTGTTGAAGAAAATCAAAGATATTCAAGATAACACTGAGAAGAAATTCGGAATTTTATCAGATAAATTTAACTAAGGGATTGGAATAATTTAAAAAGAATTAGGCAGAAATTCTGGGGTTGAGAAATACAATTGGCATACTAAAGAATGCATTAGTTCTTTAATAGCAGAATTGACAAAGCAGAAATAATAATTAGCTCAAAACAAGCTATTTGAAAATACAAAGTCAGAGGAGACAAAAGAAAAAAAGAATAATAAAAAGAAGTATGCCTACAGGATCTATTACATAGCTTCAAAAGGTCAAACCTAAAAGTTATTGGATTTCAAGAGGAGGTACAGAAAAAGATAGGGGTAGAAAGTTTATTCAAAGGAATAATAACAGAGAACTTCCCAAACCTAGAAAAAGATATTAATATCAAAGAACAAGAAGGTTATAGAATACCAAGCAGAGTTAACCCAAAGAAGACTACCTCAAGGCATTTAATAATCACACTACCAAAGGTCAAAGATAAAGACATGATCCTAAAAGCAGCAAGAGGAAAGAAACAAATAACAACAATGGAGTCCAACATGTCTTGCAGCAGACTTTTCAAGGGAACTCTTATAGGCAAGGAGAGAGTGGCCAGACATATTTAACGTGCTGAAGGAAAAAAAAATTTACCCTAGAATAGTATATCTGGTGAAAATATTCTTTAAACATGAAGATGGAATAAGGACTTTCCCAGACAAGCAAAGTCTGAGGGATTTCATTAACACCAGACCCATCCTACGATAAATGCTAAGGAGAGTACTTCAATTAGAGAGAAAAGAACATTAATGAGCAATTAATAATTACCTGAAGGTACAAAACTCACCAGTAATAGTAAGTACATAGAAAAACACAGAATATTACAAGACTGTAACTGTGGTTTGTAAACTACTCTCACATAAGTACAAAGAATAAATTATGAACCAATTAAAAAAATCTATAACAGCTTTTCAAGAAATAGTCAATACAGTAAGATATAAATAGAAACAAAAGAAAAAGAGGGGGGACAAAATTAAAGCATAAAGTTTTTATTAGTTTTCTTTTTGCTTGTTTGCTTATGCAAATAGTGTTGTTATTAGGTTAAAATAATGTGTTATAGTGGGGAACAACACACACTGAGGCCTATCTGAGGGTGGAGGCTGGGAGGAGACAGACAATCAGGAAAAATAAATAATGGGTAATAGGGTTAATACCTGGATGATAAAATAATCTGCACAACAAACCCCCATGGCACAATGCAACAAACCTATACATGTACCATTTAACTTAAAACAAAAGTTAAATAAATAATAATGTGCTATAAGATAAAATTTGCGAGTCTCAAAGTAACCTCAAGCCAAAAAAAATGCAATAAATACAGAAAAAATAAAAAGCAAGAAACTAAATCATATCACCCAGAGAAAACCAATTTCTCTAGAGGAAAACAGGGAGGGAGGGAGGGAGGGAAGGAAGGCAGGGAGGGAGGGAGGGAGGAAGGCAGGAAGGAAGGAAGGAATGAAGGAAGGAAGGAAGGAGAGAAGGAAGGAAGGAAGGAGAGAAGGAAGGAAGGACTATAAAACAACCAGAAAACAAATAACAAAATGGAAGGAGAAAGTCCCGACTTATCAATAAAAACATTAAATGTAAACAGACTAAACTCTCCAATCAAAAGACATAGACTGGCTGAATGGATGCAAAAACAAGTCTCATTGATCTGTTGCTTACAAGAAAAACATTTAACCTATAAAGACATACAGAAACTAAAAATAAAGAGATGGAAAAAGATATTCCATGCCAATGAAAAGCAAAAAAGTGCAGGAGTTGCTATACTTATTTTAGACAAAATAGATTTCAAGACAAAAACTATAAGAGGAGACAAGGAAGGTCACTATTTAACAATAAAGGGATCAATCAGCAAGAGGATATAACAATTTTAAATATGTATGCACCCAACACTGGAGCACCCAGATATATATATATCCAGTATTAGAGCTAAAGAGAGTGATAGGCTCCCAAACATTAATAGCTGGAGACTTAACACTCCACTATCAGCATTGGACAGATCTTTCTGACAGCAAATAGACAAAGAAACATCAGACTTAATCTGCAATATAGATCAAATGGATCTAATAGATAATGCAAAACATTTCACCTAAGAGCTGCAGAATACACATTCTTTTCCTTAGCACATGGATCATTCTCAACAATAGATCCTACGTGAGGTTATAAAACAAGTCTTAAAACATTTTTTAAAAATCAAAGTAGTTTTTCAATTATTTCAAGCATCTTCTCTGACCCAGTGGAATAAAACTAGAAATTAATAACAAGAGAAACTTTGGAAACAACACAAATACATAGAAATTAAACAATCTGCTCTTGAATGACTAGAGTAAATGAAGAAATTAACAAGAAAATTAAAGAATTTCTTGAAACAAATGATAATGGAAACACAACATACCAAAACCTGTAGGATACAGCAAAAGCAGTACTAAGGAGGGAAGTTTATATAAGTGCCTACATCAAAAAAGAGGAAAAACATCGAATGAACAATCTAATGATGCATCTTAAAGAATTAGAAAAACAAGATAAAACAAACCTAAAATTAGTAGAAAAAAATGAATAATAAAGATCAAAGCAAAAATAAATGAAATTGAAATAAAAACAACTAAAGATCAATAAAATTTAATTTTTTTTTTTTTTGAGACTGAGTCTTGCTCTATCACCCAGGCTGGAGTGCAATGGTGCAATCTCGACTCACCAAAACCTCTGCCTCCCAGATTCAAGCGATTCTCCCACCTCAACCTCCCAAGTAGTGGGGATTACAGGCACCTGCCACCATGTCCAGCTAACTTTTGTATTTTCTTAGAGACAGGGTTTCACCATGTTGGCCAGGCTGCTCTCGAACTCCTGACCTCGGGTGATCCATCCTCCTTGGCCTGCCAAAGTGCTGGGATTACAGATGTGAGCCACCATGCCCAGCCAAAAAAGTTAATTTTTAAAAAACTTAAACAAAACTGACAATCCTGTAGCCAGACTAAGAAAAAAAAGAGAGAAGATCTAAATAAATACAAACAGAAATGAAAAAGGAGGCATTACAACTGATACTGCAGAAATTCAAAGGATCATTCAAAGCTACTCTGAACAACTATATGCCAATAAATTGGAAAATCTAGAAGAAATGGACAAATTCCTAGATACCGACAACCTATCAGGATTGAAACAGGAAGAAATCCAAAACCTAAACTTACCAATAACAAGTAAGGAGATCAAAGCCATAATAAACAGTCTCCCAGTAAAGAAAAGCCCAGGACCTGATGGCTTCACTGCTGAATTCTACCAAATATTCATTTATTTTGAGAAGGAGTCTCATTCTGCCACCGGGACTGGAGTACAGTAGCACTATCTCAGCTCACTGCAACTTCCACCTTCTGTGTTCAAGCAATTCTCCTGCCTCAGCTTCCTGAGAAGCTATGACTACAGGCATGCACCACCTCGCCTGGCTACTTTTTGTATTTTTAGTAGAGATAGGGTAAATAGAATTAATGTCTATCCTACTCAAAACAGTCCAAAAAATAAAGCAAGAGGGAATACTTCCAAACTTATTTTGCAAGGCCAGAATAAGCCAAAAAACCACTACAGACCAATATCTCCAATGAATATATAAGAAACTCAAATAACTCTACAGGAAAATAATCTAATAATCTGATCAAAAGATGGGCAAAATATTTCAATAGACATTTCTAAAAAGAAGATATACAAATGACAAAC
Source organism: Pongo pygmaeus (assembly GCF_028885625.2). Classification (NCBI taxonomy): domain Eukaryota; kingdom Metazoa; phylum Chordata; class Mammalia; order Primates; family Hominidae; genus Pongo; species Pongo pygmaeus. The sequence continues at coordinate 46,640,069 of NC_072386.2, read as the reverse complement.
AGACCTATGAAAATGTGCTCGACATTGTTAATCATCAGAGAAATGCAAATCACAACTACAATAAGATTTTATCTCACACCAGTTAAAAGGTCTTATATTCAAAAGACAGGCAATAGCATATGCTAAGGATGTGGAGAAAAGTGAACTATGGTACGCATGTACTATGGTGGTGAACCATAGTACAACCACTATAGACCACAGTTTGGCAGTTCCTCAAAAAACTAAAAATAGAGCTACCATATAATCTAGCAATCCCACTTCTGTTTACATATCCAAAAGAAAGAAAATCGGTATACTGAAGAGATATTTGCACTCCTGTGTTTGTTGCAGCACTGTTTACAATAGCTAAGATTTGGAAGCAATTTAAGTGTCCATCAACAGATGATTGGATAAAAAAATGTGGCACATACACACAATGGAATATTATTCAGCCACAATAAAGAATGAGATCCAGTCATTTGCAACAACATGGAAGGAACTAAAGATCATTATGTTAAGTGAAATAAGCCAGGCGCAGAAAGAAAAACATTGCATGTTCTTACTTAATTGTGGGATCTAAAAATCAAAACAATTGAATTCATGAACATAGAGAGTAGAAGGATGGTTACCAGAGTCTGGGAAGGATAGTTAGGGATTGGGGAGAGGTGGGGATATTTAATAGGTATAAAAAATATAGAAAGAAGGAATAAGATCTACTATTTGATAGCACAATAGGGTGGTTATCATCAATAATAAGTTGTACATTTTAAAATAACTTAAAAGAGTGCAGTTAGAGTCTTTTCAATTCAAAGGATAAATGCCTGAGGGGATGGATAACCCATTCTCCATGATGTGCTTTTTTCACATTGCATGCTTGTATCAAAACATCTCATGTACCCCGTAAATATATACATTTACTATGTTCCCACAAAAAATTTAAAAAATAGAAAATAATTTTTGTTAAAAAATTAGTAATTTATTAGGTAGTCTGAAACTACAGAAAATGGAAAATAATGCCTTGAAACAATTACCCCCAGGCATATGTGTTCAGGGTGTGACTGAAGTCTCATGCTCATGTCTTCTTGGCCCTGATGAATTTCGCATACATCGCATTCCTCAGTCGGCTCTTCACCACTTTTCTTTCTCATCTGAAATGACTTTTTATGACTTTCTGTATGAAACATTGCTGATTGTTTTTATGTTTTGTTTTCCAGAGTTAAGAAAACTTTTTCTTTTGAGCTACTTATAGCTCACAAAAATTGGCTAAAATATATTTTTATGAGCAAAATTGAAACATTTTTGTTTCTGCCTACCTGATTTATTCAGAATTTGAAAACTATTCATAAACATTTTTATTTTATGGTCATATAGTTATTTGCATAAGTTCAATAGGAATCTGTTTTGTTTAGTAACAGAACATATTGGAAATATCAGTTATTTTACCAAGGCTTTCACTGCAATGTCGTATTTTCAAATGTTACTAGACTGCTTTGAGATATTGAGACAGATTTTATAAAGGCAATAGACTTAGAAAAAGACTGGCCTGGTACCTTGTCTACATGATTCTCTTACAGGGTTTCTGAACTAGTAATAAGTAAAATATATGTTAAAAGAAAACCCTTAGACAATTTAAATTTAACAGAGTTTAATTGAGCAAAAAAACAATTCACAGATCAAGACGCCTCCTAAGCCCAAGTAGGTTCAGAGAGACTCCAACACAGCCACATTGTGGAATAAGATTTATGGACACAAAAGGGGAAGTAACATACACAAAATGGAAATGAGGTATAGAAATAACCAGATTGGTGTTTGCCTTATTTGAACCTGATTTCAGCAGTTGACCACCTTTGATTTGCCAAAATTCAGTGATTGGCACAAGAGTAGGTTACAGCCTCTTTACATGTCCAGTTTGACCATAGTCCTCTGTGCACAGAGAAACCTTTAGGCCAACTTAAAATATGTAAGGAGGCAGCTGTAGGCTAAACTTAATTTAACAAACATCACTTTCTGAGAGCCCGAGGAACCTCAAAATATTTAGGGAACGTTGAAAAGACAGGAACTCACCCAATTTGTACAAGTACTACAAGCACAGTCTGATGGTAAATTCTGGCTTGGTTTCCTAGTCTTAGGAGGTTTTTAAAGTCGAATCAGAAATTTATGAAAAAATTTAGCAAAGTCAACTTAAAAATACCCTATATGGCCAATCACTATGCTTGCTGAACTTTATACAAATTATCAGGCCCAAGTGTAATAAGACTAAAATTTATTTTGTCAATAAATTAGTTCTACTATGATTTATCTTTGGTAAAAAAAAAATGGTTGGCTGGAGAGGAAAAAAATATATTTCAGAAGATAACTAAGCACACTTGTTATTAGACTCTAGCCCTGTCCATTGTTTTGTGAGATTTTATGATTTTCCTATAATAATTGGACTGAAACCTGAATTCTTTCCTGGCTACAAGCTCCAAACTAATGTTTCCATTTTTTTTTTTTTCATTTTTCTTATTTGGACTTAATGAAGTCTTTTTCCTGAGACTCTGCAAGCTGAAGTTCATGTAAAAACCATCTTGTGACATACAAACTTACAGGCCCGAAAAGTCTGTCAGATTGCCACTGTCTACTTCAACTTTAACTGAAGATGCCTTTAGTCTAACATCAAGGCATCTCAACAGATTGCCCTCCATACTCTAAGGAAACTGGTTTATAGACTGTTCCAAACATTAATCTTTGTTATTCTTCCATTTGAGAGACTGTCTACAACATAATATCTTATAATAAATACAAATGTTCCATTGTATTGGCCTATTCCCAGAAATCCTTTGCCACTCATGTATTAACTTGATTATACTCTCCACAGACACAACTCAGCTTTTAATTTGTGAAACTTCTATGAAAGTTTCAGACAGGAGAATGTTGGGGTAGAAAAAGTGATTTCCAAAGTATAATACTCAGTCATGCTGAGTGATTTTGAAGATTGAAAGTCCTCAAAAAATAAGCCTCAGAATCAAGGTCCCTCTAAACTTGTCTTATTTCTCTTCTTACCCCCACTCAAGCTCAGAGAGGGACTCTCTCTGGAATGTCCTTATCTAACCAAGAAAGCTTCTTACCAAAAGAAACACAACACAGTTCATTTCTCTGTTAGAGTAGGTAGTTAGGCAGATATGAGCAGGGCAGAAGAGTGCTTCCCCCAGAAATGTCAGGCAACCATCAGGTGATGGTCAGGCAGTTGTTAAACTGTCTCTCTGAAATCATTGGTGGCAGCTGACTTCAAGGAAAGGCAGTCTCCCAAAAGACAGAAAACACTAGCAGGTTCCTGATAAGATCACAGGAGTTGGGTAAGTTGTTTCAAGCATGTGCACTAAAAGGCAAAATGGCAGAATTTAACTGGTATATGACCTTTCTCTAGGAATCCTTGACTGGTAAGGGAAAAACACCTCAAATGAGCATGCACACAACTGCAGTAAACAAGTTGTGCGTGTGGCCCCTCTTAAATGCTGGCAGGCCACTGCGCAGACAGACAGCTTGACCTAGGGAAAAATCAAGGGAGAAGAAACGTCAACTTTAGAACCACGCCAAGGTATAAAAACCCTAAGTCAAGGGTAGGACAGAGCACTTGGATCTCTCAAGTCACGGGCTTAGCCCTCTTCCAAGTGTACTTTCCTGCCTTTCATTCCTGCTCTAAAACTTAATAAATTTGACTCCTGCTTTAAAACTTGCCTCAGTCTCTCACTCTGCCTTATGCCCCCTTGACCAAATTGCTTCCTCTGAGGAGGCAAGAATGGAGTTTGCTGCAGACGGATCAAATTCCCCGCTGCTAACATAGTTATTAACCTATTGCAGAATATCTCGGTTGTCTCCAGGTTTTGGCAGTTGTGAATATATTTCTATAAACGTTTATGTGAAGATTTTTGTGTGGACATAAGTTTTGAATTCATCTGGTTAAATACCAAGGAACATGAATGCTGGAGTGAATAACACTCAATTTAACTTTGGAAGAAAATGCCAGACTGTCTTTCAAATTGATTGTAGCATATTGCATTCTGCCAGCAATGAATGGAAATTCTTGTTGTTCTACTTGCTGTCCACTATTTAGAATTGTCAGTATTTTGAATATTAGCCATTCTAATAGGTGAATAGTGGTTTCTCATGGTTGTTTTTATTTGGAATTCCATAATGACATAAATGTTGAACATTTTTTTCATGCCATTTTTTTGCCATCTGTATATCTTTTGGTGAGGTATATGTTCAAATTTTAAAATTCTATTAAATTTTTTTTAAACTGTGAAGTGTGAAGAGTTCTTTGTATATTTTGCAAATAAATTATCATACATATGTCTTGCAACTATTTTGCCTGTATCTTTTCTCTTAAATCGCCTAGAAGTTTCTTTCACAGAGCAGAAGTTTATAATTTTAATAAAATTCAACATATCATTTTCATTTTATTACTTTTCTCAAGATTGAAAAACTGCTATTTATTTGACAAAAAACTTTTGCATTTAATAAAGAAATGTCAATAATTTGTATATACATTAATTAAAAATATTTTCACTAAGCACAAAATAGAATAATTCCCATTCTTTTCACCAAGAACCCCTTTGAAAGAATGCCTAAAACTTAAACAGTTTATTTAGGTTTTTAACCAAGAAATCTAAAGCTGCTAATGAGAGTTTCTAATTAATGTGAGATGATCCAGGTAACAACCTTGAAGTCAGATAATGTGAGGTCATATAATGTGAGCTTTAAAAAGCTTTGTTTAATCTATACATTCTAACTGAGGGGATTCATTGGCCTCTGGCTGGTAAGCACACATCCATGTGCCAGATACCACACACACAAACAAGATAGAGTAGTAAGTATCATGTGTAGAAGATAAATAACATATGATCTTTGTATATTTGAGGAGAATAATGTCTAATTTTCTTTGGTGTATGTATTAGTTTATTCTCACATTACTATAAAGAACTGAGACTGGATATTTTATGAATAAAAGAGGTTTAAGTGACTCATGGTTCCACAGGCTGTACAGGAGCATGGCTGGGGAGGCCTCAGAAAACTTACTATCTTGGCAAAAGGCAAAGGGAAGGAAGCACATCTTTACATGGTGACATAAGGAAGAGAGTAAAGGGGGAAGTGCTACACACTTTATTTATTTATTTATTTATTTATTTATTTATTTATTTTTGAGATGGAGTCTTGCTCTGTCACCCCAGGCTGGAGTGCAATGGCTCGATCTCGGCTCACTGCAGCCTCCGCCTCCCAGGTTCAAGTGATTCTCCTGCCTCAGCCTCCTAAGTAACTGGGATTATAGGCACGTGCTACCACGCCCAGCTAATTTTTGTATTTTTAGTAGAGACAGGGTTTCACCATGTTGGTCAGGCTGGTCCCGAACTGCTGACCTCATGATCCACCCACCTTTGCCTCCCAAAGTGGTGGGATTTCAGGAGTAAGCCACCACAACCAGCTCAGTGCTACACACTTTTAGACGACCAGATCTCATGATAACTTTATCACGAGACAGCACTATGGGGATGATATTAAACCATTAGAAACCACCTTCTAGATCCAATCACATCCAACCAGTACCCACCTTCAACACTAGGGATTACAGTTTGACATAATATTTGGGTGGGTACACAGAGCCCAACCCTATTAGTGAGGAGCAGAGAGACATACAATCTGTGAACCCACAAGGAAGAACCAAGCAAGGGCAGTAGAAGAGATAGAAGTCCTTTGCCCTGGGGATACAGTGAAAGGTCTAGGAGGCTTCAGGGACCAAGTGGCATCCAGGCCAGACCAGGAACATGAGTATATGTCAGTGTATGTGGGGTGGGATCTTCAATGTTGGAGAAAACAAAATGATCTGAGACACCAAGCCACAGGAGTACAGCCTGTTCAGAAGACAGTGAAACACTTGTTCTGGGTAAAAGAATGGCATCTAATAAGAGACTGTATAAAATTCAGATAACCTTACCAAATAAGAGCCAAGAACAACACTGGTCTGTACTCTTTTAACACCAATTAAATACAGAATCAGCAACGGCCTGTAAAGCTAAGAAGAGAGCAAAATATCTTCAGAAAGGTGGAGGCACCACATGGTTAAGTAGCCAAGAATCACCCCATAGCCCACCTCTGCTTTGACCCCAAGACCCCAGTGTCTTGGAATCAAAGCCACTAACAATAACCTTCATTAATGAAAAATGCCTGCTGAAAATGTAAAATGAAAATGGTACAGGTAAACAAACTTCAAAACAAAAAGAGATGAACAGAGGAAACTTTCATCTCTCACACCCCACCTATGCCCTAACTGTCATGCTACTGAAAACAGGGTCAGCCTTGTTACTTAAACTGATTCATTACTGCAAAACATAACAGAATTTAGCATATTGACCTCCAACTTCATCCCTCCCCATCAAAAAAAAGTAAGCACCATACAAAATATAAACTTATCCCAGATAAAACTAAGTATCAACCTAAGGATCCTATTGTAATATTACTATAACCCTGGATATTTGGATTCTCTTACAACCTATTTACAAAAAAATCCTCATTCTGAGAGCTCTGAAAGCACTAAAAACATTGCTGCATTTTATTCTTCCTCTTGAAGTAGTTCAAAGTCTTGAAACACAGCAAATTTACATCTTTTTCTATACTACCACTGAGGCGGTGATTATTATAAAACACCAACAACTGAAATCTTCATCCCATGATTCTCGGGCTATTATAATTTGTTCCCTCAGATTAAACACTAACAATGGGAAACACACACAAAAAGATGGAAAATCACACAAAAATTTTAAGATGCAAAAAAGAAAAATCTCTATCATCACACTAACAGTCTAAACTTTCCCAAAAACAAAAATAAAATTTATTTGATTTACCCCAGCTATTGGCATTTTTAAAAGTACTCAAGAAATTAACACCTTATGAAAACAGTGGAAAATTTAAGTAGGAGCATAAAACTCAAATCAACTCATTTTTTGGCAAAGAGTTCTTCCAAAATGCCAACTTCACAAGAAGGGATGTTTGGCAAACTGTTAAATTTTAGGTATTATGCTTTTTGTTGTTATATCTTAAATCTCATTGCCAAACCCAAAGTCACTTAGATTTTTTCCTATGTTTTCTTTTATAAGTTTTATAGCTTTGAACTTTACATTTATGTCTATGATTCATACTGAATAAATTTTTGTGAAAAGTAAAAGGTCTGTGACTACATACATTTCTTTTTGCATGTAGATGTCCAGTTGCTCCAGTACCATTTGTTGAAAAGACTATAATTTCTTCACTGGATTGCTTTTGCTCCTTTGTCAAAGATCAGTTGGATATATTGCTGTGGATCTCTTACTGGCCTCTATTATATTTCATTGATCTAGCCTCCTATTCTTTCACCAATATCACACTATTTTGATTTCTGTAGCTTTATAGTAAGTCTTGAAGTCAGGTGGTGTCAGTCCTCCATCTTTGTCCTTGTTCTTCAAATTTAAGTTATTTATTCTGTATCTTTTGTCTTTTCACATAAACTTGAATAAATTTATGTTTAAAAACAACTTTTTAGAATTTTTATTAGAATTTTATTGAATCTATTGATCAAATTGGGAAAATTTGATTATATTAATCATACTGAAAATTTCTATCCATGAATATGGAATATCTCTCCATTTATTTAGGACTTTTTTGATTTTTTTATCACTGTTCTGTCATTTTCCTGATATATATGTTTTACATAATTTGTTAGACATATGTAGGTATTTCAATTTTTTTTGGTGCTAGTGTAAATAGTGTCATAGTCTTAATTTCAAATTTCTTTTCTTATTGGTGATGTGTAAGAAACTATTTGACTTTTGTATATTAACTGTACCCTGCAACCTTAATATAAGCACTTATTCCAGAAATTTTTGTTGTTGTTAATGATAATGATTCTTTGAGATTTTCTTTTTTTTTTTTCTTGATTATACTTTAAGTTCTAGGGTACATGTTCACAATGTACAGGTTTGTTACATATGTATACATGTGCCATGTTGGTTTGCTGCACCCATTAACTCATCATTTACATTAGGCATTTCTCCTAATGCTATCCCTTCCTTAACCCCCCACCCCAATACAGGCCCCGGTGTGTGATGTTCCCTGCCCCATGTCCAAGTGTTCTCATTGTTCAATTCCCACCTACAAGTGAGAACATGCGGTGTTTGGTTTTCTGTCCTTATGATAGTTTGCTCAGAATGATGGTTTCCAGCTTCTTCCATGTCCCTACAAAGACATGAACTCATCCGCTTTTATGGCTACATAATATTCCATGGTGTACATGTGTCACATTTTCTTAATCCAGTCTATCATTGATGGATATTTGGGTTGGTTCTAAGTAGGCAATATTATGATATGGAAATATTTTAGTCTGTTCTCACACTGCTAAGAAAGCCATACCACAGACTGGGTAATTTATAAAGAAAAGAGGTTTATGAAATACTATGCAGCCATAAGAAAGAATGAGTTTATGTTCTTTGCAGGGACATGGATGAGGCCGGAAGCCATCAGTTTCAGCAAACTAACACAGGAACAGAAAATCAAACACCACATGTTCTCACTCATAAGTGGAAGTCGAACAATGAGAACACATGGAGGAGAACATCACACACTGGGTCCTGTCAGGGGGTGGGGGGCAAATGGAGGGAGAGCACTAGGACAAATACCTAATGCATGGGGGGCTTAAAACCTAGATGATGGGTTGATAGGTGCAGCAAACCACCATGGAACATGTATACCTATGTAACAAACCTGCATGTTCTGCACATGTATCCCAGAACTTAAAGTAAAATAAATAGAAAGGAAAAGAAAGAGGTTTAAAAAACGCACAGTTTGACATGGATGGGTAGACCTCACAATCATTCCGGAGGGTGAATGAGGAGCAAAGTCATATCTTACATGGCAGCAGGCAAGAGAGCTTGTGCAGGGGAACTATCATTTATAAAAACATCAGATCTCATGAGATTTATTCACTATAACAAGAACAGCATGGGAAAGACTCAGCCCATGATTCAATTGATTCAATTACCTACCACTGAGTCCCTCTCATGACATGTGGAAATTATGGGAGCTACAATTCAAAATGAGTTTTTGGTAGGGACACAGCCAAACCATATCATTCTACCCTGGCCCCTCCCAAGTCTCGTCCTCACAATTAAAAATAAATCATACCTTCCCAACAGTTGCCCAAAGTCTTAACTCATTTCAGCATTAACTCAAAAGTCCACAGTCCAAAGTCTCATCTGAGACAAAGCAACTTCCTTCCAAGTTTTTGTATAATCAAAAGCAAGTTAGCTACTTCCTGGGGTACAGGCTTTGGGTAAATATAGCCATCCCAAATGAAAGAAATTGGCCAAAATGAAGGGGTTACAAGCCTCATGCAAGTCTGAAATCCAGTGGGGCAGCCAAATTTTAAAAAGTGATCCAAAGTGATCTGCTTTAACTCCATGTCTCACATCCAGGTCACACTGATGCAAGAGGTGGGTTCCCATGGTTTTGGGCAGCTCCGTGGCTTTTCAGGTACAGCTCCTCTCCCAGCTGCCTTTATGGGCTGGCACTGAGTGTCTGTGGCTTTTCTAGGTGCACAGTGCATGCTGTTGGTGGATCTACCATTCTGCGTTCTGGAGGACAGTGGCCCTCTTCTCACAGCTTCACTAGGCAGTATCCCAGGTGGGACTCTGTGTGAGGGCTCCAACCCCACATCTCCTTTCCTCACTGTCCTAGCAGAGGTTCTTCATGAGGGCTCTGCCCATGCAGCAAACTTTCCTGGACATCCAGGCATTTCCATACATCCTTTGAAATCTAGGCAAAGGTTCCCAAACCTCAATTCTTAACTTCTGTGTACCTACAGGCTCAACACCATGTGGAAGCTGCCAAGGCTTGGGACTTGCACCCTCCAAAACCATGACCTGAATTGTACCTTAGCCCCTTTTAGCCATGGCTGGAATGACAGGGATGCAGGGCACCAAGACACTAGGCTACACACAGAAGGGGGGCCCTGGGTCTGGTCCACAAAACCATTTTTTCCTCCTAGTCCTCTGGGGAGAGGGGCTGCAGCAAAGATCTCTGACATGCCTTGGAGATATTTTCCCCATTGTCTTGATGATTAACATTTGGCCTTTTGTTATTTATGCAAATTTCTGCAGCAGGCTTGAATTTCTCCCCAGAAAATGAGTTTTCTTTTCTATTGCATCTTCAGGCTGCAAATTTCCCAAACTTTTATGATCTGCTTCCTCTTGAACACTTTGTCATTTAGAAATTTCTTCTACCAGATGCCCTAAATAATTTCTTTCAAATTCAAAATTCCGCAGATCTCTAGGGCAGGGGCAAAATGCTGCCAGTCTCCTTGCTAAAGCATAGCATGAGTCACCTTTGTTCCAGTTCCGAGCAAGTTCTTCATTTCCATCTGAGACCACCACAGCCTGGACCTTATTGTCCATGTCACTATCAGCATTTTGATCAAAGCCATTAAATAAGTCTCTAGGAAGTTCCAAACTATCTCACATCTTCCTGTCTTCTGAGCCCTCCAAGTCTCCAGGAAGTTCCAAATTTTCCCACATTTTCCTGTATTCTTCTGAGCCCTCCAAATTGTCCCAACCTCTGCCTGTTACCCAGTTCCAAAGTTGGTTCCACATTTTTGGTATCTTTATAGCAGTGCACCACTACCTGGTACCAATTTGCTGTATTAGTCTGTTCTCATGCTGCTAATAAAGAGATACCCAAGACTGGGTAATTCATAAAGGAAAGAGTTTTAATGGACTCACAATTCCACATGGCTGGGGAGGCTTCATAATTATGGCCCAAGGCGAATGAGAAGTAAAGTCACATCTTACCTGGTGGCAAGCAAGAGAGCTTGTGCAGGAGAACTCTCCTTTATAAAACCATCAGATCTTGTGAGATTTATTCACTATCACGAGAACAGCATGGAAAAGACCTGCCTCCATGATTTAATTACCTCCCACTGGGTCCCTCTTATAATACATGAGAATTATGGGAGCTACAGTTCAAGATGAGAATTGGGTGGGGACTTAGGCAAACCATACCAGCAAACAAAGAGAGTTTTATTTCTTACTTCCCAACCTGCATGTCTTTTATTTTCTTGTTTTAATGCATTAACCAGGAATTCCAGTATAGTGTTGAATAGAAGTGTAAAGGGGGTATCTTCCCTTGTTCCTGATCTTAGGAGAAAATTTCAGGCACTCTTTGATGGTTAGAAAAAATGGGAATAATCTTAAATGCAGTAAAGGCAGAAAAGTCCTATATTTGGGGCTTAGTGTAGAGAGGAATAACCACAGTGAAAGTCAGAAGCTGAAATTCACATTATAAATCAAGAGCAATCGATCAGTGTTGGCAGTGTTGTAGGGAGTACTTATCAATGAATAAATCTGAATTTTCTACCAGCTTTGTATAGAGGCCAGAATGGCCTCTCATCTCACCTCTACCCTGTGTTCCAGACTATAGCTTAAGACTGGTCAAGGCTTTATTCATAGGGACTGCCAACTATGTTCTCTGAGCACCTTAGAATGGGCCTCAAGAATTTTTATTAGTTCAATAATCAGTCATTATGAGGAATCAAAAACAAGTCATTAAGGACTCAAGAATGTTTACCTACCACCTAACATATACTACTCTATGTAGGCAGGGCTACAGAAGTAACTAAATCTGTTATCAAAATAGCCTGTGTATTGAAACTTCCCTTCAGCTCACTTTACTTAAGTGTTAACAGAACTATTTTAAAACATTTGACTTAGGATTTGATTTGTTTGTCAGAGTTCGTTGGAGAGCCTGATCAGGAGGTATTTGGTTTGAGATGGGAAAAAAGTATTCATGAATCAGTGACTAGATATATAAATTTCCTATTGTTGCTGTAACAAATTACCACTTCAGTGACTTGAAACACCATAAATTTATTATCTTATAGTTCTCTAGGTCAGAAGGATGATACAGGTCACTGGTTTCACCAGGATAAAATCAAGGAGTCAGTAAGAATATGTTTCTTACTAGAGACTGTAGGAAAAAAAAATCATTTCTTTGTGGTCATAGAACTGAAGCCCCAGTTTTCTTGATGGTTGTCAGCTGATTATTATTCCCAGTTTCTACATAGTATATGCATTTTTTTTTTGGCTTATGGTCCCCCTCCTCTATTTCCAAAGCCAGCAACAGTGGGTTGAATTCTTCTCACGGCTTATGGCTCTGACCCACTTTTCTGTCTCCCTCTTCTACTGTTAAGGATTTGTTTGATTGCGTTTGGCTCACCTGAATAATTCAGGATAATCTCCCCTTTTCAATGTTTTTAATCTTAATCACCAAAATTCCTTTTTCCATGTAGGGTAATATATTCACAGGTTCCAGAGATCAGATCAAGGGTATCTTTGGGACAAGGGTATATTATTCAGCCTGCCACACTCGTTATTAAAGAGAACCAAATAATTAAAGTCAAGTAACAAAATATTTAAGTGAAGGTCAAGGAAAATTACCCATTTTTTTTTTTGTATAAGAAAGACACTGTGGTTCAAATAAGAAAATAATTTATCATAATGGTGGTATTTAATATATATATTTTCAAGTTCATAGAAGACAGTTGTCTCAACATTCATTGCTCTTTGCCGTTTTTCCTTAAAAGATATTCACCTGATGCATCTATTATCTTAAACTCTTTTGAGATATAAGGAAGTATATAGATTTTTAGCCTTTAGATATTCATTTTTTCCAAAGGTTGGAGAAATACTTGTTTCACTGAAGTATCTGGAGTGCTTGAATAATATAAAAATTTTTATATGATCACCTATTACTACAATGACTATTAATGGGAAAGCAAAGGATGAAGGGGAAATGGACACAATTTCTAGGATGTTCAGGTTTCAGTTGAATGAAAGTATCATAGTTTGCTTTTCATTCCTACAATACTTTTCTTACCTTAATTTATTTAAGAATATGTTCTTAAATTAAATAATTTAGATTATTTTTAGACCGATTCTTCTCCAATGTGCTGTTTTAGCACAAGTCTGTCTTATTTCTTCTTGGTATTTTTCGGTGACATCGCACATGGTTGGGTGTATAGTGAGCACTCATATCTTGCTCATTTCAGTTGAATTTAAAGACACAGCAAAGCCAATTTTTTTTTAACTTGGGTTTTAATTAGTTCCCACAGAAACTATTTTATTGACCCAGCTAAATACCTGTTAGTATGTTTTATATAAAATGGAATAAACTCAAGGAGGCAGTTTAACTTTCATTTAACTAGTTTTATGACTTTCTAGTGTGTAGTGGTAACATTTTAGGATAAAAGGTAACGTTTTGATTGCAGATTTTGAATTGCCAAGTATATTAACAAACTAATGTCATAAATATGTGGTAAAGTATATGTAATAAAATTAACCTACACATTTAACGTGGTATTAAGTAAACTTTATTTTTAATCTACTAAATTCAGACATAGTAATTCCTAGCAGAAACAGAAATTTGATAGCAAATATAACAGTGTATACTATTGAAGCTCTTACTGATAATCTCCTTCAATTTTAATAAAAATCCCAAGGCAGATAAATAGCATAAACTTGCATAGTGAATTGTAGGTCTAACAGTCTAATGTAAATATGTAATATTTCTTCCTATAAAGAGAAGTGATGGTCCTCTGTGAAATCATACTTCATAGTTTCATTTTTAAAGGGGCTTATTTTCAACAGCAGTATTGAGTGTTCTTTAGGCCCTTCTTGGGAATTCTCATGCTGCTATATCTGGCAACCAGAATGTGGACAATGCCACCAGATTGGTTTAAAGTCTATTGCTAGGTGTATTGCTTCCACTTTGAGTCATCAGCTATGCTGTTCTTCAGGAACTGATTATGAATTTTTCAATTGCACATAAGCAAAATCTGACTTCAAGTATTTTTTTTTAAAGGGGAATTTGCTGAGATGGTAATGGTGTGTCTTACAGAAACCAAAGATGAAAACCAAAGCTGTCCATCAGAAGCAAATGGAGCTAAGGACTATGCATCTCCAGATTCTGATGCCACTGCTCATCCCTGCTCCTAAGTATGCCCCATTTCCTCCACTCTTCTTCCTGCCTTCCCTTTTATTTCCCTCATATTACTTCCTCTCCTCTCTCCTTCGCATTTTCTCCAGACATTTATTTTGCTCTTACATGGTAAATACAATAATTTATATTAAGGGTTAGTACTATCAAATACTGTCACCAAGTAGAACATTTATCTCCACTTTCCCAAGTATAGAAAATGCATTTGTATTTAAAAGCATTTTTACTGGCTGGTAGGTTAGCATTGGCCTAGTAAACATTTTCTGTTAAAGGACACGTAGTAAATGTTTTATGCTTTGTGAGCCATGTTGTCGCTGTAGTTTTACTCAACTTTGCCATGATTGTGCAAAAACAGTCATAGAAAATACGTAAATAAATGAGTGTGGCTGTGTTCCAATAAACTATATTGACAAAAACAGAAAAGGACTGGGTTTAACTCACAGGCCATAGGTTGCCAGTTTTAAGTTAGGCTATATCACATGCATTTTCTCTTGTACTGCTCTTTATTCACTGTGGACTCAAGTATTTGAAGTGGCTCATCAAAGTTACTTGTTGCCAGACAGTTTTAAATATTAGTTTGAGTTGCACAGACACCTCTAACCCTCCAAATTTGTCTGGGTTATATACCACTTTGCTCTTTATAACCAGCCTATTCTCAAACAACAGAGTTGAAGAGCTATGGATTCTTTTTCCTCTGCCTTGTTGTATGGTAACGCCAGATCGCTGTGATAGCTTACTTTTTGTCATAGTTGGCTTATAAGCAACAAAGAAGCATTTGATCTAAATTAAAAGCTTGATCTAGTATCAAAATTAATTTTGACTGCTTCAGACATTGGTACTGGGTGATGCTTCCTGCAAGCAAACTTCAGACATAGCTACTGGGTGATGCTTCAGACATAGCTACTGGGTGATGCTTCCTGCAAGCAAACTTTTCTGGTTGCTTCAGAAATTCCTGACATGCTGCCTTTTACCAACATGAAGACCTACTCAGTCTGTAACTTTTTTGTTCCTTTTCTGATGCCAATTTACTACTGTCTCTAACCTTCAATTTAGATTGGTTAGTTTGCTGATGTGTTCACTGTTCTTATCTATTATCTTCTATTTCTAGGCTATTCATAGAAACTGAGACTACCCAGTAAATTTCTTCATTCATTTATTTATTTTGGTTCCTATTCCTGCTCTGTTTTGTATCCATGATGATTATTAATAAATATAATTTTCTACTCTAAAAGTAGCCATTAGCCAGATGAACACTGAGAAGACATTTAAGTACATAATTATTTCCTTATCTTCTTTGACTAAAATGCAATAAAGTAGATTTAGATAGGTCAATCATGATGCCTACATTCTCCTCTTCCCTTTTCTGTGGGGAAAAGCTATATTCGCTAATTCCTTCTAAGAAAATAATCCTGTTCACTATTAGAGATTACCTATTTCCTATCAAGTGAAACTGGTTATATCCTCAGGCCCAGGTTGGCACTTGACTCAGTCAAGCCAAAACATGCCTGGAGCATCATTCAGTTAGTAGTAGTGACGGAGCACAAGGAGATTCAAAGAAAAACAGAGATAATTATTAAATCATGTTAATGTAGCACACTAAATAGAAACTCAAGGATTTCTGTTCTGATTAGGAGAACCCCATAGATAGTGGCTCCACCCAAACTGCCTTGGATCCTGAACCATCTTCAAAGTCATAAACTATGTTCCCATGTTGGTGAGGCCTGAGTCTCTGCCCATTTTTGGTTCCTGTGATTTTCATTTTTTTTACTGACATATGCTGGTTTATAATAAACCCATTGTTAAAGATAATCTGAGTCTCTAATTCATGTGTTCTGAACGAAATAATGAACACATAGACCCCAACACAAACACAAATAATAGAGAAAAACAATTTTGTTCTTGTGTAACCAAATAGAACACCAAAAGAATATTACGCTGTAAAAATAATAGGTTTCCTGAGTCCTATTTTATTTTCTACCTATGTACTTATGTTTGTATCATAAATAAGGAGATATTGAAAAAGGTTAATAATATCACATTACAGCTATATAATGTTGGAACACTCTGCCCTTAGGAGGCTAATCAAAAAGTGTTATTAGGAATAAACAGAAAAGTGAGGGTAATTAGTTGAGGATTACCTTTAACAGATATTAATTTCATTTAGATCTGTTAAGTGTGGGTAATTTGGTGGGTGCTGTGAATGATAATAGAAAACATGGAGAAGTTGGATGTAAGCAAAGATGTAATTTTAATGAACAAAAGACATTGAATTTTAATGAAATTGGAAAGACTGGTTAATTTTGTGGAAAACTAGTGCAATCTTTTAACATATTCTTGCATTGCATATGTAAAGTTCATACAGATATGTGATGTTTCCAATTAACTTGATTGACATACTAGAGTTTTATATCTTTAATAGGTGGTATATTTGTTGTGTTGACATGAAAATAAAATTTATTCTTGAAGTACTAAAATAAAACATTTGTTTTACAATTAGTTTAGACTTCATTTCAAGCTATGATGTATAATACATATGATGTTGGTGTAGAAATATTTGTTAATTTTTGAACAGTTACTCAAAAGTAGTCTGACTTTTTATAGTAATAAGAAGATAGCATCAATTATAATTTTCTTGACTTGAAAGAACAGCACTAGGCAAACTTTTCTAAAAACATGGTCAATATTTATTTTGCACATGTTAGTCATTAACATTTTATTTATGAAGCTGATTGCAACACTATCAGATTATTTTTATTAAATCATGAAGATATTGACTGATTTATTTAGTGAGTGCTCACTACTAGGCACTTTTCCTATTTTGTCAATAAAACAATAGCTATCTTTCATTGATTTTTAAATATGCATCAGGCAGTGTGTTGAGCCCTTATATATATTGTCTTATTTAATCCCTGTGACAACCCATATAGACAAAAGTAACCAGGTTTCAGATGGTGAAAAACCTTTTCCAAAGGTAGCTAAGATGGTAATAGAATTGGAATTCAAAGCCCTGTCTTCCTATAATCACTCCAAACATTTTGCAGTTTTCTAAAGTCAGTGTTCAGAGATATGCTGTTTTTAACATGCTCTAAATTGTAAACAATTTTCATATAAGCAAATGCATAGTTTTCTAGTTATAAGAGATTTGTCATTAGCAGTTCTCAGATGCAAATGAATTTGCAACAGCATCAATAACAAATTATCAGTATCATTACTACCACAGCCAGGTAAAGTGGAGCAACAAAAACTGAAGGTTATTATTTGTCTGAGAAATTTACCCTTTCTCAGAGACTCCACACTGCATTATTTGCTGTTAAAAAGGAAGAGAGCACATCCCTCCACATTTAGGTGTGTCACTTGCTGACATCATTTTACATAATTAATTGCCAAGACTCCTCTGTTCTAAGTCAGTTAAAGGCAAAAATTGTCTTTAATATTGGCATATGGAGTATTTGTTATATTAACATTTTCTCCATGCAGTCGTCCAAAATGAGAGATATAATTATCTTTTTTTTCCCCTAAGTTTATGCCTTCATCTCCTGCAGTGGGTGGTCCATCGGACTTAAGTTTAATTTGAAAATTAAATTGCTATAGAAAGGCTTTCTAGTTTCAAATTATGTTGTATAACTCAGAAAAACAGAAAAGTAAGCATTTTCACAACTATTAGCATATTATAGATATTAACATCCTAATCCATTAACAAATTATACAGCAGCAGCACTAATTGATGAATTATCATTTCTAAGCTGCTACTGGAAAAGTGACTTTTTTGGTGTAATCTTTTTTTTTTTAGTGTTGCTTTTCCTTTCTTAGAGAAAACATCCAGCCTAAGAAAGCATGTGGTGAGCATTTTAAGATGACAAATGGGAGGCCAACCAGTGAAAAGAACAAAGGGTGATTTATGGTTCTTTAGTAAATAACAATAATAAATAGCAAAAATCTTATTTATAACAACTTTTATAATTGTGAAATTCTTATAGTGTGGTATCCGTAATGTTTTATCATCACACATTTGCTTTCATAAAGTAAAGTATTATTTATTCAACTTTTTTTTCTGATACTGTATGATAATGATGGACTGAGGAGACTGCTTTTCTGAATCATATGCTAAATCATGCAAGAGATTAAACTAGTCAACCTTAATATGTATTACACAGATTGTTGCATTTTAAGTCCTAAAAATTAGTGTTCCAAATATGGAGCATATGATGTGTTTCTAGGATTAGCTTTTAAGCATCTCCACATTCTTCTAGTAATGGCCAAAGATTGTCAATTTCCTGAATTGCCATTTGTTTTTTGGTTGTTTTATCTTCCCAGTCTAGTTTTCTGCATTGCTTGCACTTGGATAGATTTAGGTTTAATTATAATGTGTTAAATCTACATCTCAGATCCTGTGTGTTGGCAATGTTTTTACAGACTGGTCTACTACATTTACTGATTTAATATATTTGCATGCTGAAGTTAAAGGGACAGTACCTCTGCCAAAGGTAAAACAAATGGAGGACCAGGCATAAGATACTTTTGCTAAAATAGCAATATATGGTAACAATATGTATTATTATTATCACTAATTTTAGTGTTTCAAGAAGTAATTTTCTTCTTCCTAATATTGTTTTTCATGCCTTGCTTACATTTAAATCTGAGATTTTTCCCCCTGGAGTTTATGTGATAACAGAACTCTTTGTCTATGTGAGACTGGGAAAAAGTAATTGAAGGATTCTTAGAAACAATTAAGGAAGGCTTTATATATGCAATCTTTCCAAAACTTACATTTACTAAAAAAACAAAAACAAAAACAAAAAAATGTCTGACATTTGCTCCATTTTCTTGGCCAGATTAAAACTAGAGGCTATAGTAATAGTATTTTGAAGATGATATGAACAACCACAATTTGGTGATTTTGATGCTCTAGTTTTCAAAAAGGATATTTTATTTTGCTTGAGTGTTTTCTTTTGACAATATAAAATGTACTGACAAAGTGAGAGGCTGGAGAGACTGTAGCTGCTGTCTTTTTGCAAATGAAGTGTCATACCTCTTGGTAGCCTCAAGTGCTGAAATCACTTGCTTATTTTCCAAAGGATATTAGCTGTTGGATCAGACAACATCTGGGCTCTGAAATATGTTCAGGTTGAAATTGGTCCTAAATGTTAAATTTAAGTGTTGACTTTGTTCTTTGAGTATCACTGTGCTTTTATTGTTATCTGCATCAAATCATCTTTCTACATATAAACATTTTTACATGCTGTTGACAGCATTACTGGAGCAAGCATAGCGGGTAGAGTACAATTAATAATGATTATATACGTGTAAACTAATCCTGCTATGATTTTGGTATTCTTTTCCATAGCAGTGGTTCTCAAGCCTTTAGCAGTTATGATTCCTTTGAGAATACAATAACCATAAAACCATGCTGTAGAAATACAAAGTAAACTACCTCTTACTATTACATTTTCTAGCATCTCTGTTATGAAATTTAAAAAAAAATGGATAAAATGAAATTTAATAATATGTTTTATTTTATATATAAAATATTAGTATTTTAAAATGTAACCAATCTAAAAATAATTTATGAGATGCTTTGCTTTGCATGCTTTTTATATGAATTCTTTAAAATATACTATTATTTTATAATTGCAGCAAATCACAATTCAGATACTAAATTTTTATTGGATATTCTTGATCTGAATTTAGATCTGATATAGTTGGGCTCTGTGTCTCCAACCAAATCTGATGTCAAATTGTAATCCCCAATATCGGAGGAGGGGCCAGGTGGGAGGTGATTGAATCATGGGATCCATGATTCCAACCCTTGCTGTTCTCATGATAGTGAGTGAGTTCTCACAAGATCTGTTTGTGTAAAAGTGTGCAGTACGTCCCCCTTTGCTCTCTCTTCCTCCTGCTCCAGCCATGTAGAATGTGCCTCCTTCTTTTTCATCTTCCACCATGACTGTAAGTTTCCTGAGGCCTCCCGAGCCATCCTTTCTGCACAGCCTGTAGAACTTTGAGCCAATTAAACAACTTTTCTTCATAAATTACCCAGTCTCAGGTAGTTCTTTATAGCAATGTGAGAATGGACTAACACAAGATCTCATAAAATTTACAGTTGAAAAGTGTATTCACATAATCAAGTTGTTCCAAACATACTAAAGGGCTTTCCAATAACTCAGTAACTTAATTGAGTCAAAAAATTTTCTTAGGCCAGGTGCGGTGGCTCACGCCTATAATCCCAGAACTTTGGGAGGCCGAGGCTTAAAGATCACCTGAGGCTGGGAGTTTGAGACCAGCCTGACCAACATGGAGAAACCCCGTGTCTACTAAAACTACAAAATTAGCTGGGCATGGTGGTGCATGCCTGTAATCCCAGCTGCTCAGGAGGCTGAGGCAGGAGAATTGCTTGAACCCGGGAGGCGAGGTTGTAGTGAGTTGAGATCGCGCCATTGCACTCCAGCCTGGGCAATAAGAGTGAAACTCCGTCTCAAAAAACAAAAAAAGGTTAAAAAATTATTTTCTTTTATATTTACATTCAGGTTGACAAAATGGATTCATGTTTTTTAGAATAATTGATTTATCTTTGAAGCAAAAACACATTACTTTCAAGACTACTTCTGTACAAGTTAAGTAAATTCACTAACTCTCGTTTTGCTTACCATAGAATTCAAAAGATTATTGCATATGTTGAAAAACAACTCTAAATTTATCAATATCAAAAAAGTGTTCTTCAAAGTTTTCTTGTATGTTTTGTAATTTGAATTATGTTATCAGTTGTGATTAAAAATTCATATTCATAGAAAAATATATACAATTAGTATTATTGATTTCTATTATAAAAAGTTTCCATTTCAACATATGTTATTTTACCTTTTTAGCTAAGACACAAATAAGCTTTACTTTTCTTGGAGATTCAAATTGTCTCATTCATATGCAGTGTGATATTGAAGAGGAAACATATATCACATAGCCATTTTTGGCTTTGATATTGCATTGCCTTTGTTTCAAGAAAACCTAGAATTAAAATTAACACTACAGTAAATCTCTGAAAATCTTTTCCATGATACAAACAGTGATTATTAGCAAAGAATCATTAAAGATCATTAAATTTATCATCTTCAATTTCTGTCAACAGTTCCATAAACTGACAATGATTCATAGCATCTGGATGTATATAATAAATGTTTAGCAACTCTATCCATAATTGACATGGTTTGGCTATTTTGTCCCCTCAAATGTTTTTTTCTCATAATTTTCTAAAAAAAATGACTAAACTAATTATTTTGTTTTAACATCTTTCTGTGTAATAATGGTTTTCTGCTTTGAGCAAGAAACTAAGCCATCTGATACCTTGCCAAAATTATCAGCTGTTAAATTTAAAATCATTGAAAATTGTTTTGTTAGACATTAAATTCTGATTTTAGGAAACAAATCTCTTTGATTTTTGTTTTGACTTTTGAGAGAAAATTTCTTATATTCATTATATAATTGTTGAAGATGTCCCTTACTATTTTCTACTTTACTAGCATTAATACAATTTTCACAAACATTGGGGTTTTTAAAATTTTGCTTTCCTGTAGCAAATTGCATTTATATTTATCCTAAAATGTGTACCTTCCTCCAGTGTCTTCTTTGTACTCTTCTAGTGATTGTACTAGCTTCTGCAACTCCACTTAATTTTTCATTAGTATCATGCCTTTGTTTTAGTTTTTAAATTTTATTTTTCTCATTTTTAAACTGGAAAAATCATTTTAGCATATTATAATGAAAATAATACATATTTTATTTTAGTCACCAATTACAATTTACATAGATGTCACTGCAACTCATGTCGTCTGCCTAGAATATCCAAATAAATACATTACAAGGTTATATCTGTGAAGAAAAAAAAAATGAACTGAATCATACAGTCGATACTAACTAGATCAATGATATGTTTACAGGTAACTTTTGAAAAGACCCACATATTCCAAACAAATTCTAAAATGTGATTCATTGGTTAAAATGAAACCTAGCCCCACTAAAACAATAATATTTTGTTTAATGAGAAATATTTATCCCTGCTTCAATTTAAACTACTTACAATTAAATTAAATTAATTTTTCCCCTCAGCTACAACTATTCATACTTCAAGTACTCAATATGCATATGTGCACAGGGGGCTACTTTTATTGAAAATTGTAGCTATAAAAACATTTCACAAAATTATGCAATACATACAAAATTGAACAAGTATCCCTTGGGTGGAGAATACAAATAAAACATAGACAGACATTGCAAAGCATCTCATTATTCTTTGTTACATAAATTATTATTTATGATTTATTTTTTTCAAAAATGATTCTTTTTATAATTCTCTAATTTTGGAATAGAATCAACCATCGATGTTTGTCAATTCAATGAATGAACAAATTGTGTTGAAATATATATTAGTTGTATATGTCTTAGAATACAGGGAAAGACTTATTTTTCTTTTATGTATATATTTTTTGTCTCTGAGATGTCAGTATGGTGATTTTATTAATATTTTAAAACTTTATTATTTATTTGCTCTTAAAATAGACTGCACTTTATGTTTCCCAGTAGGGATTTTAATATTTGACTATTTTGGTTGCCCAGTTTCTACATATTACACAGCCCAGACTACACAATAATAATGCATAACTTGAGCCTTCTCACAATTTTGACACTGTATTTCTGGGGTAATGTTGGGGAAGATGAAAATTAGTCCAATTTGGGTCTGGCAGCAAAGAAGGCTGAATAAGAACAGCTCCGGTCTACAGCTCCCAGCGTGAGTGACGCAGAAGACGGGTGATTTCTGCATTTCCATCTGAGGTACCAGGTTCATCTCACTAGGGAGTGCCAGACAGTGGGTGCAGGAGAGTGGGTGCAGCACACCGTGCATGAGCCGAAGCAGGGCGAGGCATTGCCTCACTCGGGAAGTGCAAGGGGTCAGGGAGTTCCCTTTCCTAGTCAAAGAAAGGGGTGACAGATGGCACCTGGAAAATCGGGTCACTCCCACCCTAATACTGCACTTTTCCAACGGGCTTAAAAAACGGTGCACCAGGAGATTATATCCCGCACCTGGCTCAGAGGGTCCTACACCCACGGAGTCTCACTGATTGCTACCATAGCAGTCTGAGATCAAACTGCAAGGTGGCAGCAAGGCTGGGGGAGGGGCGCCCGCCATTGCCCAGGCTTGCTTAGGTAAACAAAGCAGCTGGGAAGCTCGAACTGGGGGGAGCCCACCACAGCTCAAGGAGGCCTGCCTGCCTCTGTAGGCTCCACCTCTGGGGGCAGGGCACGGACAAACAAAAAGACAGCAGTAACCTCTGCAGACTTAAATGTCCCTGTCTGACAGCTTTGAAGAGAGCAGTGGTTCTCCCAGCATGCAGCTGGAGCTCTGAGAACGGGCAGACTGCCTCCTCAAGTGGGTACCTGACCCCTGACCCCCAAGAAGCCTAACAGGGAGGCACCCCCAGTAGGGGCAGACTGACACCTCACACGGCCGGGTACTCCTCTGAGATAAAACTTCCAGAGGAACGATCAGACAGCAGCATTCGCGGTTCATGAAAATCCACTGTTCTGCAGCCACCGCTGCTGATATCCAGGAAAACAGGGTCTGGAGTGGACCTCTAGCAAACTCCAACAGACCTGCAGCTGAGGGTCCAGTCTCTTAGAAGGAAAACTAACAAACAGAAAGGACATCCACAACCAAAAACCCATCTGTACACCACCATCATCAAAGACCAAAAGTAGATAAAACCACAAAGATGGGGAAAAAACAGAGCAGAAAAACTGGAAACTCTAAAAAGCAGACCACCTCTCCTCCTCCAAAGGAACAGTTCCTCACCAGCAATGGAACAAAGCTGGACGGAGAATGACTTTGACGAGTAGAGAGAAGAAGGCTTCAGACAATCAAACTACTCCGAGCTACAGGAGGAAATTCAAACCAAAGGCAAAGAAGTTAAAAACTTTGAAAAAAATTTAGACGAATGTATAACTAGAATAACCAATACAGAGAAGTGCTTAAAGGAGCTGATGGAGCTGAAAGTCAAGGCTCAAGAACTACCTGAAGAATGTAGAAGCCTCAGGAGCCGAGGCAATCAACTGGAAGAAAGGGTATCAGTGATGGAAGATTAAATGAATGAAATGAAGTGAGAAGGGAAGTTTAGAGAAAAAAGAATAAAAAGAAATGAACCAAGCCTCCAAGAAATATGGAACTATGTGAAAAGACCAAATCTACCTCTGATTGGTGTACCTGAAAGTGACAGGGAGAATGGAAACAAGTTGGAAAACACACTGCAGGATATTATCCAGGAGAACTTTCCCAATCTAGCAAGGCAGGCCAACATTCAGATTCAGGAAATACAGAGAATGCCACAAAGATACTCCTCGAGAAGAGCAACTCCAAGACACATAATTGTCAGATTCACCAAAGTGGAAATGAAGGAAAAAATGTTCAGGGCAGCCAGAGAGAAAGGTCAGGTTACCCACAAAGGGAAGCCCATCAGACTAACAACGGATCTCTCAGCAGAAACTCTACAAGCCATAAGAGAGTGGGAGCCAATATTCAGCATTCTTAAAGAAAAGAATTTTCAACCCAGAATTTCATATCCAGCCAAACTAAGCTTCATAAGTGAAGGAGAAATAAAATACTTTACAGACAAGCAAATGTTGAGAGATTTTTCACCACCAGGCCTGCCCTAAAAGAGCTCCTGAAGGAAGCACTAAAATAGAAAGGAACAACCAGTACCAGCCACCGCAAAATCATGCCAAATTGTAAAGACCATTGAGGCTAGGAAGAAACTGCATCAACTGACAAGCAAAATAACCAGCTAACATTGTAATGACAGGATCAAATTCACACATAACAATATTAACTTTAAATGTAAATGGACTAAATGCTCCAATTAAAAGACACAGACTGGCAAATTGGATAAAGAGTCAAGACCCATCAGTGTGCTGTATTCAGGAAACCCATCTCACGTGCAGAGACACACATAAGCTCAAAATAAAAGGATGGAGGAAGATCTACCAAGCAAATGGAAAACAAAAAAAGGTGGGGGTTGCAATCCTAGTCTCTGATAAAACAGACTTTAAACCAACAAAGATCAAAAGAGACAAAGAAGGCCATTACATAATGCTAAAGGGATCAATTCGACGAGAAGAGCTAACTATCCTAAATATATATGCACCCAATACAGGAGCACCCAGATTCATAAAGCAAGTCCTGAGTGACCTACAAAGAGACTTAGACTCCCACACAATAATAATGGGAGACTTTAACACCCCACTGTCAACATTAGACAGATCAACGAGACAGAAAGTTAACAAGGATACCCAGGAATTGAACTCAGCTCTGCAACAAGCGGACCTAATAGACATCTACAGAACTCTCCACCCCAAATCAACAGAATATACATTTTTTTCAGCACCACACCACACCTATTCCAAAATTGACCACATACTTGGAAGTAAAGCTCTCCTCAGCAAATGTAAAAGAACAGAAATTGTAACAAACTGTCTCTCAGACCACAGTGCAATCAAACTAGAACTCAGGATTAAGAAACTCACTCAAAACCGCTCAACTACATGGAAACTGAACAACCTGCTCCTGAATGACTACTGGGTACATAATGAAATTAAGGCAGAATAAAGATGTTCTTTGAAACCAAGGAGAACAAAGACACAACATACCAGAATCTCTGGGACACATTCAAAGCAGTGTGTGGAGGGAAATTTATAGCACTAAATGTCCACAAGAGAAAGCAGGAAAGATCCAAAATTGACACCCTAATATCACAATTAAAAGAACTAGAAAAGCAAGAGCAAATACATTCAAAAGCTAGCAGAAGGTAAGAAATAACTAAAATCAGAGAAGAATTGAAGGAAATAGAGACACAAAAAACCCTTCAGAAAATTAATGAATCCAGGAGCTGGTTTTTTGAAAGGATCAACAAAGGTCATAGACCACTAGCAAGACTAATAAAGAAGAAAAGAGAGAAGAATCAAATAGACGCAATAAAAAATGACAAAGGGGATATCATCACTGATCCCACAGAAATACAAACTACCATCAGAGAATACTACAAACACCTCTACGCAAATTAACTAGAAAATCTAGAAGAAATGGATAAATTCCTCGACACATACACCCTTCCAAGACTAAACCAGGAAGAAGTTGAATCTCTGAATACACCAATAACAGGAGCTGAAATTGTGGCAATAATCAATAGCTTACAAACCAAAAAGAGTCCAGGACCAGATGGATTCACAGCCGAATTCTACCAGAGGTACAAGGAGGAACTGGTACCATTCCTTCTGAAACTATTCCAATCAATAGCAAAAGAGGGAATCCTCCCTAACTCATTTTATGAGCCCAGCATCATCCTGATACCAAAGCCGGGCAGAGACACAACCAAAAAAGAGAATTTTAGACCAATATCCTTGATGAACATTGATGCAAAAATCCTCAATAAAATACTGGCAAACCGAATCCAGCAGCACATCAAAAAGCTTATCCACCATGATCAAGTGGGCTTCATCCCTGGGATGCAAGGCTGGTTCAATATATGCAAATCAATAAATGTAATCCAGCATATAAACAGAACCAATGACAAAAACCACATGATTATCTCAATAGATACAGAAAAAGCCTTTGACAAAATTCAACAACCCTTCATGCTAAAAACTCTCAATAAATTAGGTATTGATGGGACGTATCTCAAAATAATAAGAGCTATCTATGACAAACCCACAGCCAATATCATACTGAATGGGCAAAAACTGGAAGCATTCCCTTTGAAAACTGGCACAAGACAGGGATGCCCTCTCTCACCACTCCTATTCAACATAGTGTTGGAAGTTCTGGCCAGGGCAATTAGGCAGGAGAAGGAAATAAAGTGTATTCAATTAGGAAAAGAGGAAGTCCAATTGTCCCTGTTTGCAGATGACATGATTGTATATCTAGAAAACCCCATTGTCTCAGCCCAAAATCTCCTTAAGCTGATAAGAAACTTCAGCAAAGCCTCAGGATACAAAATCAATGTACAAAAATCACAAGCATTCTTATACACCAATAACAGACAAACAGAAAGCCAAATCACGAGTGAATTCCCATTCACAATTGCTTCAAAGAGAATGAAATACCTAGGAATCCAACTTACAAGGGACATGAAGGACCTCTTCAAGGAGAACTACAAATCACTGCTCAATGAAATAAAAGAGGATAGAAACAAATGGAAGAACATTCCATGCTCATGGGTAGGAAGAATCAATATTGTAAAAATGGCCATACTGCCAAAAGTAATTTATATATTCAATGCCATCCCCATCAAGCTACCAATGACTTTCTTCACAGAATTTGAAAAAACTAATTTAAAGTTCATATGGAATCAAAAAAGAGCCTGCATCACCAAGTCAATCCTAAGCCAAAAGAACAAAGCTAGAGGCATCAGGCTACCTGACTTCAAACTATACTACAAGGCTACAGTAACCAAAACAGTATGGTACTTGTACCAAAACAGAGATATAGATCAGTGGAACAGAACAGAGCCCTCAGAAATAACACCACACATCTACAACTATCTGATCTTTGACAAACCTGACAAAAACAAGAAATGGGGAAAGGATTCCCTATTTAATAAATGGTGCTGGGAAAACTGGCTAGCCATATGTAGAAAGCTGAAACTGGATCCCTTCCTTAAACCTTATACAAAAATTAATTCAAGATGGATTAAAAACTTACATGTTAATCCTAAAACCATAAAAACCCTAGAAGAAAACCTAGGCATTACCATTCAGGACATAGGCATAGGCAAGGACTTCATGACTAAAACACCAAAAGCAATGGCAACAAAAGCCGAAATTGACAAATGGGATCTAATTAAACTAAAGAGCTTCTGCACAGCAAAAGAAACCACCATCATAGTGAACAGGCAACCTACAAAATGGGAGAAAATTTTCATAACCTACTCATCTGACAAAGGGCTAATATCCAGAATCTACAATGAACTCCAACAAATTTACAAGAAAAAAACAAACAACCCCATCAAGAAGTGGGCGACGGACATGAACAGACACTTCTCAAAAGAAGACATTTATGCAGCCAAAAAACACATGAAAAAATGCTCACCATCACTGGCTATCAGAGAAAGGCAAATCAAAATCACAATGAGATACCATCTCACACCAGTTAGAATGGCGATCATTAAAAAATCAGGAAACAACAGGTGCTGGAGAGGATGTGGAGAAATAGGAACACTTTTATACTGTTGGTGGGACTGTAAACTAGTTCAACCCTTGTGGAAGTCAGTGTGGCGATTCCTCAGGGATCTAGAACTAGAAATACCATTTGACCCAGCCATCCCATTACTGGGTATATACCCAAAGGACTATAAATCATGCGGCTATAAAGACACATGCACACGTATGTTTATTGCGGCACTATTCACAATAGCAAAGACTTGGAACCAACCCACATGTCCAACAGTGATAGACTGGATTAAGAAAATGTGGCACATATACAGCATGGAATACTATGCAGCCATAAAAAATGATGAGTTCATGTCCTTTGTAGGGACATGGATGAAATTGGAAATCATCATTCTCAGTAAACTATCACAGGGACAAAAAAACAAACACTGCGTGTTCTCACTCATAGGTGGGAATTGATCAGTGAGAACACATGGACACAGGAAGGGGAACATCACACTCTGGGGACTGTTGTGGGGTGGGGGAAGGGGGGAGGAATAGCATTAGGAGATATATCTAATGCTAAATGACGAGTTAATGGGTGCAGTACACCAGCGTGGCAGATGTATACATATGTAACTAACCTGCACATTGTGCACATGTACCCTAAAACTTAAAGTATAATAATAATAAAATAAAATAAATTAAAAAAAGAAAATTAGTACAATTTGCAAAGTTTTTTTTTAATATCGTCACAACATGAAAGCAAGGTTAAAAGCAGTGATCAATATTACTCAGCAGTAAATCTAGACTTAGGTTTATGTAACTAAAACCTTTTTTTCTAAACATGACTCTTTCCATTAGAGAGGCAGCACACCTAGAACATGCTTTGAATAACATGTTAGTAATAATAAATGTTATTTTACAGCAGAATTTTTTCTCATGTATTGTGATATGGAATGTCAAGAGAAGAATCTAATGAATTTATAGCTTTGGAAGTATGCCAACCTCAAAATGTGTTTTAAAACTTGATTTTTCCTGTCTTGCTCTTGCTTTTGGCCTTGAAACACTTTAAAACTCTGCTTCTCCCTTTCCCACCAGGCACTTCTGTAAACAGTGCTCTCTTATCTAATTATGTGCTTGCTTAGAAATTCCAAGGGCCAATTTTGAAACAAACCAGACAGAATTACCCAGCTATGGAATGCTCCCACGTAGGTGGTGTTAGGGACAGTTAGCCCACCACTACTGGGCGGAAGAAAGGATGATGCAGATGGTACCTCCAGACAGGCAATTACTCAAGATAACCACTGGAGCAAGACATGCAGACCTGCACCCTCCTACACCACTTCACATATTTGCCACACCTTTCTCCTTAAACCCCTTAGCCCAGCCCAGAAAGTTGAAATGATCTGATAAAGGCATGAGGCTGGCCATTCCCCAACTGCTGGCATTTGAATAAAATTGCTTTCCTTTCACTACACCTTGCTTCTGATTTTTGCCACTGAGCATCCAGAAGCCAAACTTGAGCCAGTTACATGTTTACAAATTCAAATGTTTGGAACTAATGAACAATTTTACTTTAGAGAGGATATTATTAATATGAATCATGTGGTGTTCTTGAAAGAAATCTTGACAAAATACCAATTATAAATACTTATACTTATTTTTTTCTCAAAACCACACAATGGCTTAAATATGTAGGGCAAAAGAAACATTTATTAGAAAGAACAAATGTTTTTTATATTATTTTTCAAACTGAATTGCATTATAATAATCACAAGTAAAAATAAATATTTTAGCCTTAAAAAGATGGCAAAATTATTAACCCAATGTTTTATTCTTGAACATTAGAGCAATATAAACTCTAATGCTATTCCAACTCTATTTTTGTCTTCTATGTAACATGAAATGATGCCAGATAAATATATAAAATATGATTGCAAAGTCACTGTTTTGAAGTTTAAATCTGAAATGCATAACAACAAAACTCCAGAAAAGTCAATTGCATGTATGTGTGTGTGTGTGCACGCAAGCGTGTAGGTGTGTGAATGTGTGTATGTGTGTGTCTGTTAGTGCATGTGTTTAGACTCCTAGCACTGTAAGGGACATTTTGAGAAACAATTCAAAGAATAACTCTTTGTCATAAACACTTTTAGCCAGTAATTAACCAGGAGGTTGTCCTCATTTCGTCAAAACCAAAAGAAATTTGAAAGCCTTTCAACACATTGCATTTTGTCAAGAGACTGAATGAAGAACAGCTTCCACAGTGTCTGCAAAAATCTGAGCAAAATTGACTAATACAAATGGAGGTAAAGAGCGGTGTTATAAAGCAAGATTATCAAAAACTTAAAAATGCTGCAGTGAGTGTATCATCATATATAAAGAACTAATTAGTCTGATTTGGACCAGTGTGAATCATTGTGGACCATAAAATTAGCTCACTAGTGTTGTTTATTAAATAAGCATTTTATAAGTGCTTGTTGTGGGTCTAGTACTTCATTTAACGTGATTAATGTTGAGATCGACAAGAGATAGTTTCTCTTTTGCAAGGAGTTTTCAACAATGAGCAGGGTTCCCCTTCTTTTTTCCCTCAATGAGAAGCGATGTTCACACGTGTTAACCTATGATAATGAGCATAACCAATTGGTTATAATCCAACATAGCTGGGTTAGAGATGTATTATTGACAGAACTGTGCTCCCCCAAAATTCATATGCTGAAGCCCTAAGCCCCAGTGGAACTGTATTTGGAGATTAGGCCCTTAAGGAATTAATTAAGAAGTGTAAGAGACATCAGAAGTAAGAGACACCAGAGATCTCTTTTTCTCTCACACATGTATAGAGCAAAGGCTGTGGGAGGACATAGACAGAAGGTGGCCATCCTCAAACCAGGAAGAAAGCTCTTGTCACACAACAACCCTAACAGTAACTTGATTTTGGACATCTAGCTTCCAGAATGTGAGGAAATTAATTTCTGTTGTTTAGGCCAAACAGTCTGTGGTATTTTGCTACGACAGCCCAAGCACACTAATTTGTACTATAGCTCCTCAATAATTTATCATTGCTGTGACTATGAATATTTAATCATTGAAAGTTGCTCCCTACTAGATATATGATCTGTTACTTCTCGTATACAATTTCCAGCAGACTCACTGTAACCTCACTCTGCACTCAGAAAACCATAACTGAAAGATGAGGACAGTCTTATTGGAAAATGATGTTAATATGTTATTTTTATTGTAAAAAATAACTGACATTGAATTGTATTAATTTGTTGATAGTAACTAAAACAAATTTTAAGATACAGCAGACAGATCAAGTCAGTAATGTGCTTTCATTACTGCGAATAAATAATCTGGTAGATAGAGAACTGGGTAAAATAAAGTGAATACAGGGAGAAATATAGCAACATATATGCTAAAGATATCCAAACTTATATAAAAAAATTGGTAACAAAAAAATCACATTTTAATTAAGCCTACATATTGTTTTGTCATGTAATTTTAGGCAAAAGGTATTTCTTAATCAATGATACACAGAGAATTATATAATGTGAAGTCAGTTTTTTAAATAAGTGTTTTGTTGTTGCATATAAAATCTCTAGTTAATGTCTCTTTCAAGGTAGCTAGAGAGAAAATCTGAACTAGACACTCTGAGTAAAAAAAAAAAGCTGTTTATATTTTAGTGTCAAGAGGAGTTTTGGTTTTATGATTTGAGTGCCAAAATTTGTGTGCACAGGTAAACAATAACCAGTACAAAATTGCATTTAAAGTTCTAATTCTTCTCACTGATACATAACATTTCAGTTGTGCTGCCAGGCTAGGTTGTGGAACAATTTCACTAACTTTTCCCATATAGTGGTCTTTCCACAGGAAACAATGTTTAACAACACACTCTGCCTTAACAAGTCCTAGTACTCTCTGTTTAAGAAAACTATAATTGAGTATTATTTACCTGTTTTGCATCATGTTTTCTTGGAGCTACAAAAATAATCCTGTGGTAATTTTTATGAATCACTGGCAAAATTATTAGTACCAGGACAACTCATGATATTTTTAGGATAAGAAAAATTATAAAAATGCACACAGTATTGTCGTTACATTAAAAACTAAATAGTAAATACATTTTTTAATTTAATATAATTAATATAAAGTCTGTGCATTCAATATTTCTGACTAGAGAATTTAAGCACAAGCACTGATGAATAATAATATAGAGGACTCAACATAATAGGACAATTACTACAAAAAAGTTCAAAATGTTTTATTATTTTAAAATAAATAAATGTTCTGTTTAAAATACAAGATTCCTCCTCATGGTTCATGTACTTATTTGTAATTTATAAGACATTGTGAACCTCTTTACAGAAAACTTCAAAGAAAGCAACAAAGTTCAACTAAAACAAATATAAAATTAGTAATTTTGGTATCTGAAGCATTATTTCCTTTAATGTCAAATGCATTAAAATCATATCAGGTTCCTATATGATCCCTAATCAATTTAATATTTGATTTCAAGGAACACATGTACTGAAAAGGTCAAGTACTATGCATTGTGGGAACAAAGAAAAGTAAGATGCAATTTCTGCCTTCAAAGAGCTTAGCATCCAAGAGGACAATCTTGTAACAAAAAACAATTCCAATAGTGTATTGGGTTAATGGAATGATTCCATGAATAAAAAATGGGAAGAGTGCTTCTCTTGGCTATGATTCAGTTTTCCTTAAGGAAATGTTTGAATTGAACCAAATAAGTAAAAGAAGGGACTATAGATCCAGAGACACCCTAGATTTAAAAAAAAAATTTTTTTTTTACAATTGACAAAAAGTAGTTGTATATATTTATGGGGTACAATATGAAGTTTTGATACGTGCATACATTGTGGAATGGTCAAATTATGTTAATAGACATATCTATCACTTCATGTATTTGTCATTTTTTTATAATGAGAACATTTAAAATTTATTCTTTTAGCAATTTTGAAATATACATTACTATTAGCTATAGTCCTTGTGCTGTGCATTAGATCATCGGAACTAATTTCCCGTGTTTAACTAAAACATGGTATCTTTTGAACAACATCTCCTCTTTCCCTTTAGCCATACCTTACCCTGCCCTGCCCCCTCAGCCTTTGGTAAACACCCTTCTACTCTCTACTTGTATGAGGTCCACTTTTCAAAATTCTACATATAAGTAAGATTATGCAGGATTTGAATTTCTGTGCCTGGCTTGACACTGCCTCATGCCACACTTTCACTGCACTTAGGAGTAAACTGTAAGTTAACATTTAAGATCTGATTTGAGTTGGCACTGAGTGGAAACTGAAGTTCTGGATACGCACAATATGAACTTTTCCTTTAATAATAGAATGAAATACATAAATAATAATGAAATGTTACGAAAGACATAATCATTTTATTACCGGTATTATTAGTCATTTATACCTTAATATATGTTTGTTTAAACTTATACTAAGAGCAGGCAAGATTTTAAGAAAGTAATACTAAAAAATATATCTTGTAAATAATAAATTGCTTTGAACTTCCAAGTGGAATATAGAAATTTGCAAAAAGAATGCCTGAGGAGTTTTACAGGTTGCTTAAGTAATTTACCTTATTTAAACCTGGGTAATCGTAGAGTAGAAGCCAAGGTCTACATTATAAGGAAGCTCAATTTCTCTCTGATAACTCAGAACTATTACTGCAAAGCACTATTTTATTTTGAAACGCTTGCAGAAAAGACATGAATAGAATGGCAACAAGTAATTCATTGTCTTATACACTGAATAATAAGTAGGGATGTGGCTTATAACACACAAATGTAAGCTCTGGTGAGTAGTGGCCCTTTCCTATGCAATTTTTAAAAATAAGTAAAATATGTCTTTCCATGTTCTAGCCTCTTTATTCTGTACTGTTTTGGTACTTTGCTGCACTCTTTTATGATCCACTAGTAAAAACATAAACTTTAGATTTTGATAGCCTCATTTTATGGTCTGTAAACTTGTTATAAGCACTTCACAAAACTGGTGGGAAAATTCGACACCTAAAACAATTCCAGACAATCACTCAAAATGGTAAGTTTCCTTTCTTTCCTATTATCACCCTTCAACCTTCTTAGAAGCCCAGAAGCCTAACGATATCTTGTTCCTCTTCACTTATGTTCGTGTAAAACTCACTTCAAAATAGAGTAGGTAATAGGGACGGGCAACAGGGAATTGTTTAATGAGTACAGAGTTTCTGTTTTATAAGATGAAAGCAGTTATGGAGGTGGATGATGGTGATCGCGGCATGACATTATGAATACATTTAGTGCCACTGAATTGTATATTTACAAATGGTTAAGATGTTACATGCATTTTATCATAAGAAAAAAATTGGAAAAGCACTCATTCATACTATGGTGTAAGTGACTAAATTACACCTCAACTATTATGAAATAAGATGAAGATTTTGTTTCAGCAAAACTCTTAACCTTGCCACACAAAATATGTAGCAGCTGAATGGGAATTTCTAACATTGGTGTACTGATGGTGTAGGGTGAAGTGAAAAGAAGCCGAGTAGATGCCTTGATCTGTTTGTAACATACATACAATGTGCTTCTCAATATTTAGATCTCATTCAAGGAAATTTGGATGCTACTCTTAACAACAAAGAGTTGCCTGTACACTAAGATCTAGGCTATTTTGGAATGTGATCTCTCATTTCCCTTGCTTAAGTTAGTGCCAAGTGATTCATCAGTGTCCTATTCTGCACTGTATACTTCCCTTTCAATTGAGGTCATTTTCTCTTACACCTCTGTCTTTTCTGACTTCTGTGATGTTTGTTTATTTCTATCGATATGTGGTCATCAGCAGGTAATACAGACCCTAAAAACACTTAGTTTTTATAGGGAAACTACCAAATGCAACCTAAAATATTCACAACTTCCTTTTATTCTTGTGTCCACTTGCAAGTAATACACATGTAGACACACATTCATACATGCACACATATGTACACACACACACGAGTTATTTTATCTTCAAAGCTTTGCCATCTGGCTCATATTTAACAAGTTGGTAAACCTCTTATTCAATCTTATTACATCTGGTGTCAATATTTCCAAAATAGGTGTGTTTGTTTTGAGAAATTGTAGAACAAGGTAACAAAACAAGGACTTTCACTGGAGGTTAGATTTAATTACTCTTTAGCTGCTTTGTAAAAAGTACTATTCCAGCTTCAAGCCCCTGCCTCAAGAATTATAGAATTTCAAAATTATATAAATTTTCATTATACAAATTATTCTAACATTAGTAAGCCAATAAGATATAGGCAAACCCATTACTGTTTTATTAAAATTAAGGTGGTTAAAAAACATGAAGCCATCAAAATAATTGTTTTATCAGCTTCGTATTTCATTCTCAAATAGGAACTGACCTTAGGCAAAATTATGAAGCCAGTCCTCAGAGATGCCCTCCACACCCTTGGGCTTCTCATCGCCAGCTCTGTTATCTGATTCCTGCAAGCAATCCTCTGGCAAAGACTCAGCTAGGGCCTATGATCCTCAGTACCCTATTTTATGTCTTGACATTTCACTGGGTCATCTCCAGATCAGAAGTTACCTGCCCAGTGTCAAGTCTTCCACCTACTTTCCCAAAGTTAATACACACACACACACACACACACACACACACACACACACACAAACATATATATGCTAAAAACTAGTGTCTGCCTCTTTTTCACAATATCCAGTATTCATTTGAACAGATGTGATAATAACAGTAGACATTTTAAAATCTGTTTTGTTGTTGTTGTTGTTGTTGTTGTTTTTTGTTTTTTGAGACAGGGTCTCCCTCTGTTGCCCAGGCTGGAGTTCAGTTGTGGTACAATTATGGCTCACTGCAGCTTCAACCTCCTTGGCTCAAGCCATCCTCCCACCTCAGCCTCCCAAGTAGTTGGGATTACAGGCTTGTGACACCATGCCCAGCTAATGTTTTAAATGTTTTTCTAGAGGTGGGGTCTCACCATGTTGCTCAGGCTGGTCTTGAATTCCTGGGCTCAAGAAATCCTCCCAACTTAGCCTCCCAAAGTGCTAAAATTACAGGCATAAGTCGCCACCCAGCACAGTAAATATTTTAAAACATTTTGAGGGCTCATCATTTATATCAAGCTTGTCCAACCACAGCCTGCAGGTCACATGTGTCTCAAGGTGGCTTTGAATGTGGCCCAACACAAATTTGTAAACTTTCTTAAAACATTATGAGATTATTTTGTGATTTTTTTTTCCCATCAGCTATTGTTAGTGCTAGTGTATTTTATGTGTGGCCCGGGGAAGCCAAAGATTGGACATCCCTGATTCATATATTATTCATCAACCACATCTCAGGTTTTCTATTCCGTCTATGATATAGGCAGTTCTGTGATTTCAATGGCCACAGAGGTGTATGGTGGTCAAATATATCAAGTGACAAGTGAAATAAATTAGGGCTCCAGAACAAGAAGTCCTGGTGTAGTGGTTACCTGAATCTTAAAATCAGTTGGATCTGAAGGTACCAGTTGAAGAAAGCATGTATAAACTTAAGGGATTTAATAACCTTCTTTAGATTCAGAAAAATAGAAAAAAAAAAAAAAAGACAGCATACACAGGATGGCTCTGGCAGTGAATTACAAGTCCTTCAATACATACTAGCTAACAATATAATTATAATAATTACAATTATTGTGCAATAGGAACTTGAAGGAAAAGGCAGCTATTTCTAGAGTGCATCCTATATACCAGACATTCTGTTGGGCAATTAATTTGTAAATGTAGTATCATCATATTACAACTATTAGCCTTTTTGTTTTTGAACATATTCTTTTCTATCTTATCTGTTATTATTTTAAAAGTACCGCTTCTTTAAATAAAAAATATACAAAGACTCAAATAAATAGCTAAATATCAGGATAAATAATTTAATACATACATTTTACCAGTATTTTTTTTCATTCTTTGAAATTATGTTAGACTCGAGTAGTAAAAAAAAAAACAAAACAAAAAAAGTAAATGGACCTAGAGAAGTTGGTATGGTGGGAACAAATTTTCTGACTTAGGAAGAGGAAGAATGGCCACCTGTGTTGAGGTCTTGGAAGATAATGGAAATCAGCATCAAATTCATCTTGAGTGTGCAACCCTTGCTGATGTGCCACCTGGGAATAGCTCATTATTTAACCATACTCTACTTGCTGGAAGTCAGAAAAAGAAGAGTCAGATTTTGGATAGCTTTTTTTGGGAATTATGGCTCAAAGAAGAAACTTCAATCTCTAATCAAGATAGAATTAAACATATCAGCTTTGGTTATCCCATTCGCCGGCACATCGGTGTACACACATTACTAGAGTGCACATTATCTAGTTTTATTTTCAGTACAACATTGAATGGTATATATTATCAACCTGCTTGCACAGGTGAATAACAGACTTAGTTTTCTCCATTTATGTGCCTTACTCAATGTCACATATGGCAGTACAGATGGAATAAAGGTATGTGTCTAAATGTGCTTTGATCTACTCAGAATTAATCCTGCAGTACTGTTATTGTTTTGCCCAGAGAAGTAATGATGACAGAGCCCTTGGTATAAGAGAGAAAAAGATAAAAGGGAACAATTTTGACATTAAGTAAGATAATGGCACAAATTCATATTTTAAAACACATCCCATGTATGAAATACATGAATATTTTAAAATAATATTTAAGTATTATTATTAAAACATAAAAAGACAAGGCAAAGAGAATGAGAAAAGAGACTACAGGAAAAAACAAGCAAGGATTAGAAAGCAGATATGAGAAAGGTGAATTGTGAGACAACTATTTGATGGTGGGAAGCCACCCAGTTTACCCAGCAGAAATCTCAAGGAACTCGGTAATTGGTGACACAGATATGTCCTGAGTGATGCAGGGGTAAGATGACAATGAAATCAGAAGGGTTGTGCTACATCATTTTAAGAAGAAATACACTCCCTAATGATTTCATCTTCCACTTTGTACAAATAGCTGACTTGTTCTTTCTTTGATTCTGGCATAAGATTTGGGAAACTATAAAATGGAGACTATTCTAATCAAGGAAATTAGATCCAGTTGAATGTGGAAGCTTAAGTGAAAGTTTACATATTAAGCATTTTGATGACCAGGCATATTTTCTCAAAAACCATGAATTGCTGGAAGGCAAGTGGAAAGTTAAAGGATTCTTCTCTGAAGAATCTAATTTGCTCAAGAGAAAAGACATCATATGCTAACATTGGAATTCCCCTAAAAACACACCTACAGCTTACTAGCCAAAGTTAGATGCATAAAGCTTTTAATGAGATTTTCAGGCTCATTTATAAATATTAACAACTATTCTACAATCACTGAGGATAACTTCTAATAGGAGAGAAAGATTATAGAGGAATGTAATTTGAAGGAAATAGAGACTTTATCAAGAGAAAATAGAGAAAAATGGAAGAGGCAATATGAAAACATGTCAGCAGTATTTATGGATATTTAAACATGACTCAATTATATAACACAGTAATGATACTCCTGAATTTATAGATAAGATCGATGAAATCCTATAGACATACATCAACTAGAACACAAATATTCATAGCAACAAATTGTGATATATACATACAATAGAATATTATGCAGCAATTAAAAGGAAAAGACTATCGATATGAGCAAAAAATAAATAAATCTCAATATTACAATGCTTAGTGAAAAAAGTCAGACAAAAAGATACATACTGCATAATATAATTGACTTAACATAATTTAAAAAGCAACTTAATATACAGTTACAGAAAACAGATCTATAGTTGCCTGAGGATCAGGATGGGGATGGCAGAGAGGAATGTGAAAGAAAGATTACGAAAGGGGCAGAAAGAAACATTTTGTGTTGTGTGGGTAAGTTCCTTATGTTGATTGTGATGTGCCACTTAATGCATGTTAATTAGACCTCAATAATTCTCATAATAAGAAAGTATATGAATTTTGATGTGACAAACTTTCAAACACATAGATTTTTAATAAAAGTGCCAACTAGAAGGATAAGGTATACTTCAGAAATAGACTGGTGTTATGGGTTACACTGTGTTCCCCCAAAATGTATATGTTGAAGCCCTGACCTTCAGCGTGATTGCATTGAAAGATAGGCCTTCTAAAGAGGTAATTAAGGTTAAACGAGGTCATAAAGGTGGAGGTTCTAATCCAATAGTCCTTATAAGAAGACGAAGAGACACCAGGGATGTGTGCAGAAGAGAAAAGGCCATGTGAGGACACAGCAAGAAGGCAGCCATCTGCAAAGCAAAGAGAGACCCCCAGGAGAAATGAAGCCTTCTGACACCTTTATCTTGGGTTTCTGACCTTCAGACTGGGAGAAAATGAATCTACATTGCTTAAGCCACCCAGTTGGTGATATTTTGTT
Source organism: Pongo pygmaeus (assembly GCF_028885625.2). Classification (NCBI taxonomy): domain Eukaryota; kingdom Metazoa; phylum Chordata; class Mammalia; order Primates; family Hominidae; genus Pongo; species Pongo pygmaeus. The sequence goes on along the minus strand of NC_072386.2, from coordinate 46,600,438 downwards.
TTTGCAGCCCTAGCAGAGGAATAAAGATAGTGAAGGAGTGGTGAGGGAGAAAGGAAGGGAAAATTGGTATCTTTCAAGACAAGGAGGGATAAAAAATTTTCAAAAAATATAAGCTATATTTATATATGTATATACACACTGAATATATATATGCTCAGTATATATATATTCAGTAAATTACAATATCTGGATTCTGCTATATGACAGGAGGATACCATGAAGTAAGAGAGATTGCAATCCATTCCAATATATAAATCATCAGGAAAAGCAAACTTATACTGATACATTAACAAAGAAAACAAAGAAAAAAGACACATTAAATCAGCCCTCTCCAATATGACAATTAAGCAAAAGAGAACTGTAAGATAAAACTCCAAACTGAATATACAGTTGGCCCTTGAACAACACAGGGTTTAGGGCTGCTGACCTCCTATGCAGCTGAAAATTTTCATATAAATTTTGACTCCCTCAAACCTAACACTGATAGGCTACTTGGTGACTGGAAGCCTGATAACACAACCAATTAAGATATATTTTTCGTGTCATATGTTTATGTACTGTATTCTTAGAATAAAATAAGCAAGAGAAAAGAAAAATGTTATTAAAAAATCATAAGGAGGAGAAAATAAACTATATTAATAATAATTGTACAATTTAAAATAACTTATAGATTATAATTGAATATTTGTAACTCAAAGTATAAATGTTTGAGGGGATGGATAACTCATTCTCCATGATGTGCTTATTTCAAATTGCATGCATGTATCAAAACATCTCATGTACCCCATAAATATACAGGTGTGCTATGTACCCAGAAGAACTAAAAGAAAAATAAAATAAAATAATATTTTTATTTTTAATAAAATAATATTGAATTTTAATGTTCTATAAACCTAAAAATATAAAAAATACACATGACAAAGAAAGAAACATAGTAAATAAACATGACATAATTATAACATATTATTACAGAGTTGGCATCAATCATTTCACCTTATTGATAAATATAAATGGACTTAACTCTGTCTTCTTTTTGTTACAAGTAAATTTTAGTTTGGCAGGCAAAGCAAAATTCATGCTGTCCACAAGTAAAAACCTGAAAGCAATGTTATTATGAAGGGCTAAAAATAAAGGCATGAGTAACAGTTTACCATGCAAATAAAAACAATAAATAAGAGGTAGTGATACTGATACTATACATATAATTCAAGTTATAAAGGACAATTGTGAAAAAGAAGGGTATATTCTAATGCTAAAAGCCACAGTCACAAGAAAGATATAACACTTATGAATATCTATGTACCAATTCACATAGTAACCATTTTTTTGAAGCAGGAATTTTATGATATATAGAGGCATAACCAGAAACATCTAGTAATAAGAGACATTAATACGCTATTCTAAGTACAAAAGAGATTGACAAGACAAAAAATTATTTAAGGAAATAGAAGATCTAAATAACATGAATGTTGACCTTGTGGATATTTATCAGACTGTATAAACTGAGAATAGAAAATAAAGCTTCTCAAGTGTCCGTGGTAAAAACTTGAAATTATTAAACCGGACCATGACCACAAAATGACGCTTCCTCCTGGAAATCAAGAAATATTTTCCTTACTCCTGATTTGCCCTGATCTATTTTTATGATTTCTAAATCAATAAAGTAGATCAAGTCTCAACATGGCTCACATCACTTTGCAGGAAAAAAAAAAAAAAGCTGCAGGCCATTGCTGATGTATACCAAGAGAAACTGGCAAAACATTCCTGGGAATGGATCTTGAAGGTGTTGAACCAGGGAAAATACAGGTTATTCATCTGGATAAGGAAGAGTTTATTTATGGGTATACTTTCCCTTGACTTAGGAGTTAACATACTACACAGACATCTGGAATTAGCCCCAATATGTTGCTAACCTAGCTCCTTGAAGCATAAAGTGACAGCTTATTATAAAAGTGCTAGGAGCCAGAATTCATAGGGTATTGAAAAGGAATCAAAAAGCTAAAATGTTAGACATGCTCAAATAGATTAGTTACATAAGGGCAGGGTATTAGAAGACACACCTTTTACCAGTTCAAAAAAAAATTTGCTCATTGGGGGACCACTGATAACTGTGGTGGTTGCAGTCCTTGTAGGCAATGGTTAGCAGACGAAGAGGATTCCATGGAATTGTACTGTTTTGTTAATGGAAATGGTAGGCGTCTGGAAACGCAGAGGCCAAATGGCAGCACTTAAGCATACGAGGTGAAGTGAACATGATTACTGTAGGAAACAGCAAATCCCTAATGTCAACAAAATGGTCCTGGCCTGAAGACATTTGTGAAACTGTTAGTAGGCCAAGGTGTTTCTGGAGGAAAATATAGATGAGTAATCAACAAAGATATTACTCGAATTATACAAACAAAAATGATCAAGAGTGTTTGAAATAAATACTGACGTCAACAAAAGGTATCAACCAAATGGTTAGATAAATAATTGTAATATACACATGAAGTGGGATATCATTCAATATTGAAAATATATTAACTCCATACAAGAAAGAAACTTAAAATATTATGCTGACATATATCACACAAACGTGCATTGTGTATTATTTAAAGGCACCCAAAGGTGGATAATACATTGTTTAGGTATATATGTATAGGAATATAGAGTTTAAAATTATAAGAAAAGCTAGGGCATGATTATGCAATGATGATCTTATAATAATTACCTTTGGTGACAAAGAAGAGGATATTTTCAGAAAAGGGCAGACAAGAGGCTTTAAAGTTACCTGCAATGATCTGTTTATTAACCTGTGGTTATGGTTCAAATGAATTTCTTTCATTAACATTCTAATTAAAGACTTACTTTAGGCTGGGCTCAAGCTCACACCTGTAATCCTAGCACTTTGGGAGGCTGAGGCAGGCAGATTGCCTGAGCTCAGGAGTTTGAGACCAGCCAGGGCAACACGATGAAACCCCGTCTCTACTAAAACACAAAAAATTAACCAAGAGTGGTGGCCTGTGCCTGTAATCCCAGTACTCGGGAGGCTGAGACAGCAGAGTCGCTTGGACCGGGGAGAAGGAGGTTGTAGTGAGCCTAGATTGCGCCACTGCACTCCAGCCTGGTCTAACCTGGGTGACAGAGCAAGACCCTGTCTCAAAAAAACAAACAAACAAACAAACAGAAAACCAAACCAAAACAAAAGCCTTATTTCAAAAATAATAAGACAATGAATGTTGTAAGTGTATGTGCTTGGCAGACACAACAAAAATTAGAAAGTTGGTGTGCAAATGGTTGCAGATTTGACTAATGTAAGAATGCTCTATAACTACCTAATCTATGATCCTTCCCTTCATTGCAGTTGCAGAGATTTTATTTTAAAGAGTGAAATATGGAGTCTTGTTTTTCATGAGCTCCCAGAATCTAGCAGGCATTTGGAAAGGTTTGCTTCTATTTTTGCTTTTCACTTTAGGGGCTTTCCTCAATGAACCCCTTAAATCAAGTGCATCATTACACTACTGCATGCTTGAAAAGTGCTTTATATAGTGATGTTTATATATAAAGAGTATTATATATGATTTCATGTATGCCTCTTAATAATCCTAAGAGGCAAAGAGAGGCTCATTTTACAGCTGGTGTCTGATTCCCAGAAAGAGCGAATTACTTGTTTTAGGCCAAGATTAATCAGCAGATTGGAATTTAAACCTAGGCTTTCTAACTCAGCCATCTTTCACCTCATGATATAACCTTATATTTTATATTCTGGCCCCATCCTATTATGTTTTTTTTCTCTGCTATACCAGCTAAGGGATCTTAGCTAGATTCTTTTTTTTTTTTTTTTTTTTGAGACGGAGTCTCATCCTGTCGCCCAGGCTGGAGTGCAGTGGCGAAATCTCCGCTCACTGCAAGCTGCGCCTCCCGGGTTCACGCCATTTTCCTGCCTCAGCCTCCCGAGTAGCTGGGACTACAGGAGCCCAACACCACAGCCGGCTATTTTTTTTTTCTTTTTTTTGTATTTTTAGTAGAGACGGGGTTTCATCGTGTTAGCCTGGATGATCTCGATCTCCTGACCTAGTGATCCGCCCACCTCGGCCTCCCAAAGTGCTGGGATTACAGGCTTGAGCCACCGCGCCCAGCCAGCCACATTCTTTTATGTCTTTTAGTAATTTATATTGTCTATGGGTGATTAGCTACATGGATAATATTTATGTGGATAATAGCATAACTCCTAAGTCCTATTTTGAAGATACCTGAGAAAATAATTTTGGATTATGTATAAAATGTAGTAAGCACAATATAAATGTTAACTTTTAGTAATAATGATCTTTTTGCCATTTTTCAATGCTGTTTATATTGTTTCTATTGCTGTTTTATTTTAGATTGTAATGTTCTAGAAAAAAGAGCCTAGCCTCTTTAACATATATTAATAGTATTCATCTCACAATTTTCCCATTGAGAAATTAACAAGAATTCCATGCCAATCATCCAGTGAGTATCTTACTTCCCCTCCTTCTGGCTAAGCCATATAGGTCTAAATGAAATTAAAACTTTCCCCAACTTTTAGTTAACTGTTCAGTTTGCAACAATTATGAGAGTAAAACTCAGTATCACTTTTACTTCAATTATGAGTAGAAAATACAGATATTGCTGAACTCATTCCACATTTTATTGTAGCCATAGCCAACTGATAGTAATCTGACAGAAAAAAAATGATATAGTAGTTATTTAATAATGCCAAGAAACCTAGATTCTATTCTTGACTAAACTTGCCTTTGGATAAGTCATTTTCAATCTCTAGACCAGGTCTCTCATCTACAAAAATAGTTAGGTAGTTATATGCTAACTGATGTCACTTTTAGAAATAAAATTTTAGAGCTCTTTCAGTGTAATGCAGTAATGAATGCATTAACTAGAGCTGAAAGCACATACACACAGACACAGTTTATCCACAGTTTAAACACATATAAAGATGTGATTTATTGAGTATCAACATTCTTTGCTTCAAACATATATATTGGTAAAAACTTAAAACTAGAAAAATACAGCTGCCACAAATTGTTCTATAGGTTATTTTGAGAAATCCTTGGGTTAAACTGCTAAATGCTGGCAACAGACATATTTCTAGGAATGATTTTCTGAGCGTGTTCTTAGAATAGCTACAGACAAAGCAACATTTGCAGAGTAGCCAAGAATCAAGGGATTGTGATTTTTGCGTGTGTTAATATTTTAAGTAATGTATTGATTTCATGGTAATGTTCTGATTTTATATTAAGTACAGTTAAAGTTTATTTGTCTATTACTACTTTAGGCATATTTTTGAATTACATTGATCCTGCCCCCAACTCATTATCTAGATGTTTGCATCCACTGGCATCTCTCAAAATAATATGAATATTTCTGTATCTTCTCTTTTTCATTTTTTTGTTGTTCTTGTTGTTATATCTCATAATTGAGGGATAATTTACATATGTACTTTGTATATCACAAAATTTATCTATTATAAGTAGGTATTAAGTTTTTGCTGTTGTATAATCATTCAAACAACCCACTTTTGATATACAGCTACTATTCTCTTTCTCATTTTCCTCATGCCCTTTGGAGTAAATTTTCTCTCCAATAGACAGCCCAAGGAAACAACCTGTAATCTGTGATTACAACTTTACTTTATCAAGTATGTAGTTTTTTTCTGTAGGTCTTTAATTGAGCCCAATATATTTGAAGTTAAATCATTTGTTGCATATATCACTAGTTTGTTCATTTTATTGTTGAGAAGTAATATAATGTATGAATGTGGATTGTATTTTTTGCATTCCCCGGGTGAAAGATATATGGATTGTTCCTGGTATTGGCTTTTGTAATAATGTTGAGAGGACATTCATTACAAGTATTTGTGGTGACAAATGTTTTTATTTCTCATGGTTAGATAACTAGTAGTCAAAATACTGTTTCACCTTGTAAAATTCGTAAATTCTTGTCCAAAATATTTGAATCATTTTACATCCCTACCAACAATACACGAGAATACTAGTTTCTCCATACCATCACCAGTGTTGAATATTGTCAATAATTTTTAATATGAATGTGTTTCTTTAGTGGTAACTCATTGTGATATTGACTTGAATTTCCCTAATAAGTAAACATCTTTTTATGTGCTTATTAGCAATTCTATTATCTTCTTGTGTAATGCACCTACTTTGTGTATATATAGATATATCTAGGTGTTTGCATCCACTGGCATTTCTCATAATAATATGAATATTATATATGTTATATATTATTATATATCATATATATTTTATATATTCATATGTATATGTATAAAGACATGTTAGGTTAAAATATTTAAGTACTTGCATGCTTACAGAAAAACTGAGTGGACAGAATAGAGTTTCCATATAGCCACCCACACTTTTAGCTAGATGAACCAAGAAAAAACAGAGAAGATTCCAATCACTAAAACCTGTAGTAAAGATGGGTCATTGTTACTGACTGGAAAGGAACAAAAAGGGTTATAAGGGAATATTATGAACAAATGTATGGCAATAAATTAGATAACTTAGGTAAAAGAGACAAAATCATAGAAAAACACAAACTACTGAAAGTGACTTAAGAAGAAACAGAAAATCTGAATAAAAATATAACAAATAAAGAGATTGACTTAGGAATTTGGAAACTTCCCACAACAAAAGGCCTGGCCCAGATGGCTTTTTGGTGAATTCTAATGAACATATAAAAATATTAATAATTATTATTCACAAGCTCTTCCAAAGAAACGGAAAAAGAGAGCAGTTCCCTAATCATTTTCTGAGTACAAATTACCCTGATAATAAAAGCAGACAAAAACCTTACGAGAAAAGTAACTACAGACCAACATAACCAATATATAATTAATAGAGAAATCTGAAAAAAATACTAGCAAACCAAATCCAGTAACATATAAAAAAATTATATACTATAAGTGGCATTTATCTCCTAAGTGCAACATTAGTTCGGTATCCAAAAATCAGTTAATGTAGTACCACCAGTAAGGTATAAGATCTCCTTTTCTCTGCAGTCTCACCAGCATCTATTGTTTTTGTTTGTTTGTTTGTTTTTAGTTTTTAGTAATAGCCATTCTGACTTCCGTGAGATGGTATCTTATTGTGGTTTTGATTTGCATTTCTCTAATAATTAGCGATAATGACGATTTTTTTCATATTTTTGTTGGCTATTTGTATGTCTTTTTCTGAGAAGTCTCTACACATGTCCTTTGACCATTTTTTAATGGACTTATTTGTTTTTTAATACTTACGTGTTTTTACATTCTGGATGTTAGATCTTTGTGAGATGCATAGTTTGTAAATATTTTCTCCCATTCTGTAAGTTGTCTCTTTCTTTTGTTGATAATTTCTTTTGTTGTGGAGAAGCTCTTTAGGTTAATTAGGTTCTACTTGTCAATTTTTTGTTTTATTGCAATTGCTTTTGAGAACTTAGTCACAACTTCTTTGGCAAGGTCAATATCAAGAAAAGTATTTCCTATGTTTTCTTCTAGGATTATTATACTTTGGGGTCTTACACTAAATATTTAATTCATCTTGAGTTGATGTTTGTGTATGGGGAAAGGAAAGATTCCAATTTCATTCTTCTGCTTATGGCTAACCTGTTATCTCACCACCATTTATTGAATAGGGAGTCCTTTTTCCATTGCTTGTTTTGTTGGCTTTGTCAAAGATCACATAGCTGTAGGTTTGCAGCTTTATTTCTGAGTTTTCTATTTAGTTTCATTGGTTTGTATGCCTGTTATTGTACCAGCACCATGCTATTTTGGGTACTGTAGCCTTATAGTATAGTTTGAAGTCAGGTAATGTAATGCTTTCAGCTTTGTTCTTTTTGCTTAGGCTCTTTCTTTGATACTATATGGATTTTAGAATAGTTATTTCTAATACAAATATATGGAAATTAAACAACATCTTTCTCTGAAGAATGACATTGGTAGTTTGATAGGACTAGCATTGATTCTGTAAATTGCTTTGGGCAATGTGACCATTTTAATGGTATCTTTTTTCCAATCCATGATCATAAAATGTTTTCCATTTAATTATGTTGTCTCTAATTTCTTTCAGCAGGATTTTGTAGTTCTCCTTATAGAGACTGTTCACCTTCTAGGTTAGCTGTATTCCTAGGTATTTCATTTTTTGTGGCTGTTTTAAATGAAATTGTTCTTGATTTTACTTGAATTCTTAAGTTGTTCTTGATTTAACTCTCAGCCTGGATGATACTAGTGTATTAAAATGCTACTTATTTTTGTACATTGATTTTGAATCCTGAAGTCTTACTAAAATCATTTATCAGTTCTAGTAGCATTTTGACAGTCTTTAGGGTTTTCTATGTATAGAATCATATTATTAACAAAGAAAAGTACTTGGATTCCTTTTTTTTTTTCTCTCTATTTCGATGCCATTTATTTCTCTTGCCTGATTGCTCTAGCTAGGACTTCCAGTACTACACTGAATAGGAGTGGGGAGATTGGGTTACACTGTCTTCTTCCAGTTCATAGGGCAATGCTTCCAGGTTTTGCCATTCTGTATGTTATTGGTTGTGGGTTTGTCTAAGAATTTCTCTTAATATGGTGAGGTGTGTTCCTCCAATGCCTAGTCTATTGCGGGTTTTTATTATGAAGGGATGCTGGATTCTATTGAAAGATTGTTCTGTGTCTATTGAGATGATCACATTATTTTTGCTTTTAATTCTGTTTATGTGGTGAATCACACGGATTGATTTGTGTACGTTGAACCAGCCTTGCATCCCAGGAATAAAGCCAATTTGATTGTGGCGTATGAATTTTTCGATGTGCTGTTGAATTCGGTTTGCTAGTGTTCTGTTGAGGGTTCTTGCATCTATGGTCATCAGAGATATTGGCCAGAAATTTTCTTTTATCATTGTGTCTCTGCCATATTTTGATATTACGCTGATACTGGCTTCATAGAATATGAAGGCTCCTCATAGAATAGGGAGGAGCCTTTCTTCCTTTTGGTGGAAATCATTTTAGTAGGATTGGTACCAGTTCTTTTTTGTACATCTGGTAGAAGTCAGCTGTGAATCTATCTAGTCAAGGCCTTTGTTTTTGTTGGTGTTGTTGTTGTCGTTGGTAGTGGTGGTAGGTTTTTTATTACTGATTCAATTTCACAGCGCTGTTGGTCTGTTGTGGATTTCAATCTCTTCCTGATTCAAACTTCCTGAATCCTGATTCAATATTGTGTGTTTCCAGAAATTTCCTCTAAATTTCTAATTTTGTGAATAGATTTGTTCACAGTATTCTCAGAATCTTTTGTATTTCTGTGGGGCCAGTTGTAACATTATCTTTGTCATTTTGGATTCTAATTATTTAGATCTTCTCTTTTTTAAATTAATCTAGCTAGTGGTGATTTGATCTCATATATGTTTTTGAAGAAAAAACCCTTGGTTTTATTGATCTTTTATATGGATATTTGCATCACAATTTAATTCAGTTCTTCTCGATTTTAGTTATTTCTTTTCTTCTGCTAGCTTTCGGATTGGCTTGTTGTTTATTTTCTAGTTCCTTTAATTAGAAAGTCAGAGCACTAATTTAAAATCTTTTCTAATTTCTGAATGAAGATGTTTAGCATTATAAACTTTTCTCTTGACACTGCTTTAGCTGCATGCCAAAGGTTTTGGTAAGTTATGTTATTACGTTCATTAATTTCAAATAACTTTAAAATTTCTGCTTTAATTTTCATGTTAACCTAGGAGTTATTCAAGAGCAATTTATGTAATTTCCATGTATTCATGTAGGTTTGAGACATATTCTTGAACTAATTTCTATTTTTTTCACTGAGGTCTGAGAGTGTGCTTGGTATAATTTTAATTTTTCTGAACTTATTGAGACATGCTGTATGACCAAGCATGTGGTCAATCTTATATTATGATCAGTGTGCAGATAAGAAGAATGTATATTCTGTAGATTTTGGGTGGAGTGTTCTGTAGATGTTTGTTAGTTCCAATTGATCAAGTATGAAGTTCAGAGGTAATTTGTTAGTTTTCTCTTTCAGTGATCTAATGCTGTCAGTGGGCTGTTGAAGTCTCCCACTATAATGCTGTGGTCATCTAAGTCTTCTTGTAGGCCAAGAATAACTTGTTTTATGAACCTGGGTGCTTCAATGTTGAGTGTGTATACACTTATAATAGTTAAACCTTCTCGTTGAATGATATCCTTTACCATTACCTAATGCCCTTTTTTGTCCTTCTTAATTTTTATGGGTTTAAGGTCTGTTTCTGTTTTATCTGATATAAGAACAGCTACTCCTGCTCTTTTTCATTTTCCATTTGCATGACAGATTGTTTCTCCATTCCTTAAGTTTGAGCCTGTGGGTGTCATTACATATGAGATGGGTCTCATAAAGAGAGCAGATGGTTGGGTCTTGTCTTTTTATCCACATTGCCACTCCATGTCTTTAAGTAGGTTGTTTAGTCTCTATACATTCAGGGTTCATATTAATATGTGAAATTTTGGTACTGTCATCATGTTATTAGCTTATTATTATGTAGGCTTGATTGTGTAGTTGTTTCATAGTGCCTATAGTGTTTAAATGTATTTTGTGGTAGCAGGTGTGGTTCTCATGATTTCATGTTTAGCACTACTTTAAGGACCCTTTTTAAGTCTGGTCTAGTTGAAATGAATTCCCTCAGCATTTGCTTGTCTGTGACAGGTTTTATTTCTCCTTCATGTATAAAGCTTAGTTTGGCAGGGTATATTATAGAATTCTTGGTTATAATTTGTTTTTCTTATCTTCATCTCTTTCCATAATCCCATATTTCTTGAAGGTTTATTTCATTATTTAAATTCTTTTTCCAAAAAAAAAAAAATTCTGTCTGACTGAGTTGATTCAAAGAACTGGTCTTCAAGCTCTGAGATTCTTTCCTCAGCTCAGTCTATTCTGCTGTTAATAATTCTGATCATATTATGAAATTATTGTAGTAAATTTTTTAGCTCTAGAAATTCACTTTGGTTCTTTTGTAAAATGGCTTTCATCTTTCAACTCTTGGATCATTTTACTAGATACCTTGGATTCCCTGTATTGGATTTCATCTTTCTCCTTAATCTCAGTGAGCTTCCTTGCCATCCAGATTTTGAATTCTATGTCTGTCATTTCAGACTGGTTAAGAACCATTACTGGGGAGCTAGCTGACACACTTGGATGTAATGGAACACTGGCCTTTTAAATTGCCAGAGTTCTTGCACTGATTCTTTCTCATCTGGGAAGGCTGGTGTTCCTTTAACTGTGGTGTAACTTGATTATATTCAGCTGGCTTCATTTCTGGATGCTTTTGGAGGGCCTGGGCTCTGTACAAGATCTTGACGTATGAGTGATTCTTGCATTTGGTTTCACAGATTTATTCATATATACTAGCAGGAAATGTTTGGTGTTGTGGTTTTGGCTGTGATTCAGTAGACGGCCCTTAAGAGTAATAGGCCATAGCTGGGCTGTGTAGCCCTTTACAGTTTCTTGCATTCACAGGCACTCTCAGTGATTGGGGATGGAGAAAGATTATCCTCTCACCAGGCAGGCCCTTTGACCTCGGAGGAGCCCTCTCCAAACATTGGTGTCATACCTGCGTTTCTTTGTTAGATGTTCTGGATCAAGGGGCTCCCTCAGGAATAGGCTGCAGAAGACAAATAGGCCACAACCTTTCTGCACCGGGACAGACCCTCTAGAGAGAAGCAGGCTCTGCTTTAGCTCTAGTTCCAGAAACCCATGTCTCACCTCTTTCAGTACCCTTAGAATGAGGGCTTCTCTCCTGCCTGAGTGATGGCCATAGATCTCAGCTCAGTACTCCTGAGCTGTGTGCCACAATCCTAGGGGCAATGGGACATCCCATGGCTCAGGGTCATGCTCTAGCTGTACGGGAGGACCAGGTGTGGTCCCATATCACTAGGGAAGTACTCAGGTGGAGCAACGCACTCAAGGTGGGCTGCAGAAACTGTGCCATGCACCTGCTCCTGAAAGCTGACTAGGCATGGGCCCTGGGAGGGACTGCTGGCAGGAGGGCTTGCAGAACAGATGGGCCCCAGTCCTGTGGGGAAGGTAGCCCTGCTCTCTCCCTGCTCAGTGGTGCCCTGGGGCCAGAGCTTCCTACACAGGAGGTGGGGGACACCCCTGAGGGATGGGGTTTATGGCATATATGGCCACTCCGCTGCAGGAGCTGTTAATTGCACAAGAGCTTCCAGGCTCCATGCCCTCTGGAGGCCTGTGTCTGCTTATTGCTCGGGGACATCACCGTGCCAACTCACATGTCTATGGGGAATGCAGGGTCCTCTGTAGCTAGGATCCTGAGGCTTGCAGTGAGAGTGAGCCTTCCCTCAATTCGTTCACTCGCCCCTTTCCCAGGAGCCAGTTTGGGACCAGAAGTTAGTCCTAGTGTTTGGGTTCCCTGTGCAAGGTTTCCTACTTTCTCCCTCTTCAGGATCAGCTTCATCATCCTTCCCTATTCACTCTCAGCATTTTCTTTCCAAAGATCTGCCCAAATCATGTTGGTGTACTCAGTAGTTTAGTCTCTCTCATTGGGAGCGGTGCTTCCTGGTCATGTCTAGTCAGCTATTTTGTCCTCTCCTTCCTAATTCTCTATTTAGTGTATGAAAAATTAATATGCAAGATACATGTGGTTATGATAATAAGAAATTACTTACATTCTCACTAATCATGAAACAAAATATTATGTAATAGAATATTACCAGAAACTTTGGAACTCCCAGGAGGCCCTCTCTAAACTTTTCCTTCCCACTAATCCTCAACATGAGTCACTACCCTCAATACTATCTTATTCACTTTCTTGTGGGTTTAAAATATTGGTATTTATCTCTAACCTATGTAAGTTTCTTTTTACCTTTGTATAACTAGAATCATAATTTTTAAATGACTTCATATTTGTTCAACATTATGTTGTTTACAGTCATAAATTGATGTGGATAGTTGTAGCTAATTTATTTTTATTGGAGTATAGTACTTCATACAATAAATATTTTAATTCATTTGTACACTCTCCTATACTATCCTTTTAAATTATTTTACTTTCAAGTTTATACATCATAAAATTTAAGATAAATCATGTATATGTTGCAAAAAATGAATATTATTTTTCTATTTCTTAATAGACTTTATTTTTAGAGAGGTATTATGATTACAGAAAGACACAGCAGAAAGTACAGAGAACTCATACACTCCCTCATTCCTTATCCTCCTTTTCACCAATTACTGAGATCTTGCATTGGTGTGGTAAAGCTTTCACAGTTGATGAACCATTGTTGATACATGAATATTAACTAAAGTTCATAGTTTACATTGGGGTTTACTCTTAGCACTTTACAGCCCTATGAGCTGTGCCAAATGCATTATATCATGTATCCACCATTATAGTACACTCATACCTTGGAGATATTGAAGATTCAGTTCCAGATCACCTGCAATAAAGCAAATATTTCAATAAAGTGAGTCATACAAATTTATTCTTTTCCCAGTAAATATAAAAGTTATACTTACACTACACTTCAGTCATCCATGAGGGCTGGAATCAATTTCTTTCAGACTCCTGTTAATGTTGATATTTTTACCTCCTCTCATGAATCATGAACACTTTTATTAGCATCTGAACTGGTGGATCATTTCCAGATTTTCAACTGACTGCTCAGATCCATCCAAGGAATTACCATCTATGACAGCTAACTCCTTACCAAATGTATTTATTAAATAATATTAATTGAAAGTCAAAATTACTCCTTGATCCATGGAATGCAGAATGGATATTGTGTTCACAGGCACAAGAATGACCTTAACATCTTTGTACATATGCATCAGAGCTCTTCGGGGAAAGCTATGATGTACCAGCAGGTGCATTGTCAATGAGCAGTACTATTACGAAAGGAATTTTTTTTCTCAGTAGTAGGTCTCAAAAGTGGTCTTAAAGTATTCAGTAAACTATGCAGTAAACAGATGTGCTGTCATCCAGGATTTGTTGTATCATTTATGAAGCACAGATAAAGTAGATTTCACATAATTCATAAGGACCCTAGAATTTTCAGAAAAATGAATGAGCATTGGCTTCAACTTAAAATTAGCAGTTGTAATAACACCTAACAAGAGAGTCAGCCTGTTCTTTGAAACTCTGGAGCCAGGTATTAACTTCCCCTCTCTAGCTATGAAAGTCTTAGATAGCATCTTCCACTAAAGTATGAGCCCATTTCATTTACACTAAAAATCTGTTGTTTAGTGTAGCCACTTTTATCAATTATCTTAGCTGGATCTTCTGGATAGGTTGCTGCAGCTTCTACATTAGCACTTTCTACATTAGCTGCTTTACCTTGTACTTCTATGTTATAGAGATGGTGTCTTTCCTTAAACCTCATGAACCAACCTCTGCTAGCTTTCAATTTTTCTTCTGCAGCTTCTTCACCTCTCTCAGCTTTCATAGAATTGAAGAGAGTTATGGTTTCACTCTGGATCAGGCTTTGTCTTAAGGGAATGTTGTAGCTGGCTTGATCTCCTATCCATACCACTAAAACTTTATGTAAGTAGAAAACTGTTTCAATTTCCTCTTGTTATGGTTTGGATGTAATTTGTCTCTACCAAAACTGACATTAACATTTGATTTCCAAGTTGGCAGTGTTGGGAGGTATTTAGGTCGTGAAGGAGGATCCTGTATTAGAAGATTGATATCCTCTTGTGAGAATTGATTAGTTACTGAAAGTGCAGGTTGTTAAAATGCATCTGGCTTCAATGGTTTCTTCTCTTGCTTCCTCTCTGATCATGGAATCTCTACACACAACCACCTTTTGCTTTCCAGCATGAGTCGATGCAGCCTGAAGCCCTCACTAGATGCAGCTGCACAATGTTGAACTTTTTAGCCACAAGGATTGTGAGCCAAATAAGTTCATCTTCTTTATAAATTACTTCTGGTATTCTGTTATAGTAACACAAAACTAAGACAGAAAATTGGTACTATAAAATTCTCTGATATTGTTAAAGTGGCTTTGGAACTGGGTAATGAGCAGAGGTTGGAAGAGTTTAAATTGGAAGGCAAGAGAAACATTGTATAGCAGTAAATAGAACACTAATGGTGATTCTGGCTAGGGCTGAGAAGAATACAAAAAGACCAGGAAAAGTTTGAAACTTCTTAGAGATTGGTTAAGTGTTCATGAACAAAATGCTGATAGAAATATAGACAGTAAATGCCATTTGATGAGCTCTCATATAGGAAGGAGGAACAAGGTATTGGAAATTAAATAAAAGGTGATTTGTATTATGCCATAGCAAAGAAATTGGCTGCATTGTGTTCATACCCTAGAACTTTGTGGAGGGCCAAACTTAAGAGTGATAACCTAGGGTATCAAGCAGAAGACATTTCTAAACAGTATTCAGGCTACTGCATGGTTACTTCTAACTGCCTACAGTGAACTGCTGGGGAAAAAAAAAAAGATCAGGGTGGGAAAACCTGAAAAATTTGTGGCCTGGCCATGCGGTAGGGAAGAAGAATGAGCTATTTTCAGGAAAGAAATTAAAGAGTGCAGCTGAGAGAGTCTTTTAAGAAAAAGATTAGCATGGCTAAAAGGGAGCCAGGTGTTAATAGTCAGAACAATGAGAATAAAGGCCTCAAGAACATTTCACAGATCCTTAAGGCTGTCCTTCTCATCATAGGCCAGGAGACCTAGAGGTACAGAGTGGTTTCAGGGAATACGCTTGGGACACCAGTTTTCTGCATCACCTTAGTTACCCTACTCCATGTATCCCAGCTACTCTGGCTACAGCATCCATGGCTCAAACAGCCTCAGATGTGGCTTGGGCCACTTTTCTGGAGGGCCCAACGGGTAAACCTTAGTGGCATCCATGTCAATGTGGTGCTAATTTTGTAAGCTGGCAGAATGCAAGAGAAATAGCAGCATCAAGGCCTCCACGTAGATTTCAGAGGATGTACTGGAAAGCTTGGGAGCCCAGTGGAAAACTTGTCCCAGGGACAAAATCACTGTAGAGATTCACTGCTATAACAATTCAGAGTGAAGTTTGGATCAGAGCTGCCACAAAGAGCTCACATTGGAGCAATGCCTGATGGTATGAGGCTGCCACTGGGACCCCAGAAATGTAGAGCCATTGGCAGCATGCAGTCCAGAAAAGCTACAGACATTCAATTTCAATCCATTTCAGCAGCTATGTGGACTGCACCCAGCAAAGCCATTGAGGCAGGTCCACCCCAGTCTTTGGTGACCCAAAACTGTCACTGTGCCCAGGACACATGGAGGGAAAGATTATGCTGGAGCCCTAAGATTTCATGTATGCTCTGCTGTGTTTCAAACTTGTGTACCACCTTTCATTCCATTCTTTTGGCCTATTTAACTCCCAATCTTGCTTTTTTTTTTTCTTTTTCTTTTTTTTTTTTTACAGGCTGGAAAGAATTTGCCTTGAGTTTCAGAAGATACTTTGGACTTTGGGCTTTTGAGATGACATTAAAATGAGTTAAGAGTTGGGGAATACTGGGATGCAATGATTGTATTTTGCATATGAAAATGAAATTACCTTTGCAAAAATTGTAACAGTGAGAGAAATCTAATCTAATTAACTCTGTCTTGCTTCTAACCTCACAAGCTAACTACCTTTGTTAACTTAAGACAGTTCTTTTTCCAAAACTAACCCACTCCTTGTCTGAGATGGAAATTCCCTTTATAAGACTAATGAAAGGCCATGAGTTTAGGATTATAAGAGGGGCCTGTATTCTGATAAGATAGAGGCATGGTTAAACAATAGCTAGCCATTGTTCCAGAAGTCACAAAATTTGTATCTTCCCCGATTGCTCCTATAGATAACATCACTATTGTCAAAACCTAAGATTATCCTTTGAGACTTTTTTTTAGACTTTTGCATTCTGCTGACCAACTGACTCCACCCAGACCCATGACTCATACCAAGGAACGGACTCCTACCCAGAAATTGATCCAGAGCATGAAAACAGTTTGAATGTTCTTGTGATTTCATCCCCAACCAATCAGTAGCACTCATTCCCTAGCTCCTGGCCACTAAGTTACCTTAGAAAATCTTAGTCAAATGCTTTTGGGGCAGCAGGTTTCAGAAATGTCTCCCATCCTGTTGCTTGGCTGGACCTGCAATAGTTAAACCCTTTCTTTGATGCAATACCTGCTGTTCTCAGTGCATTGGCTTTTCTGGGCAGCAGGCAGGATGAACCTGTTGGGTTGTTACAAATTAGACATGAGTTTTGAGAGCCAAACATGGAATTCTGTGGTTTAGATGTTGAAATTTGATCTCCAATGTGGCAGCTTGTATCAAAAGACATAATTACAACAAATTTAATTTAAATTTGGCTTTATTAGCAATTCTAGAATCAGACAATACTTAATTCCATAAAATAGAATATGTGTTCCAGTGAGTTGAGCAGAAGAATTTTTGGTTTAATAGAAAATAATGGGCTGAAGAAAACAGAAGCAAAGAATCATCAATCTATTAGTTACTTTTCAAAGTTACTTTTCATTCTAAGGCAGGGCCAGGGAGAAAAAAAAAGAGCTGATTAATTAACATCATGTTACCTCAGGCTACTTTTATTTGTGTATGGATTAATGTAGAGAGTTCCTGCTCGCTGAAAATTTAAACTGGCTTATTTGGGAAATAACTGATCTCTCTCTTCTGAATTCTGAGAAGGTCTGATGACAATTTAGTTAGGTTTGGTGATATGGAACTTTAGCATGGATTACTCTATTTTTATTTTTAGTGTGGACTGTTGGGGCTTAGTGAAAAACAATGACTTCCCATGATTTTTACTTAACAACTCCCTGCTTTGGTTAGGCTGTCGCCTAAGTGAGATTCTCACCAAAACCTTGGGTATCAGTGCTACTCTCAGCATCATTTCAGGTTTCTAGTCTCAGAATGACATTTAACCATTATGACATCATCGTCATTATCATACATTTCTTTGAGTTTTTGTTGTTTTAACTGGAGAAAGACCATTTGACAGATGGCCGTATGGAAATATTTAAAATGTTTTGAGAGAACACAGCCCACCAGCAAGACTACTATTCTGACTATCAGGATGATAATACAAAGAGTTTGGAGTATACTCCTTAGCCAGGATCCCCATGATCAAACCAACTAAAATCTAATAGCCAGGCAAAGAGCCTATCCATTTTAACCAAGTAATTGGATCTACAAACCGATGTATTTATCTATGTGCATCAAGAAGTACCATCAACTGCACAGATTCCTCCCTCTTTAATTAGTAGGTAATCTAGCATCCCAAGATTGGGTCAACTTAATGCAGGCAGTGCAAGTTATCCTCTGAAGCTTTTGTAAAAACTTAACTATGGTACTATCCTGCCAAGCAAAATAGGTAGGCACAAGTAAGGAAAAAGAAAGAGGGGTAAGAATCTTATTATGGTAGGGAGTTTTATTCTGAGAATCTTGGAAATAGCTTTTCACAGCATGAAGTTGGCAACTTCTTGTCCTAGTTTGCAGTTTGAATGTCTCTAGTTGTGGCATGGGGTGTTCTGGTAAACTCTATGTAGCTCACACATCAGAACTGAGACTTGTCCCTTGAAATTTACATTGAGTTGTTCAGCTTTGGCTTATAGGGCTTCAAGAACACAGCAGTTCTTGTTCTTAGCTGGAGAGCTGTAGCCAGATATTAGAAAAAAACTAGAACTCAGAATCTGGTCCAGTCTGTAGGCAGACAATAAAAAGTCAAAAAAAATGAACAGGGCTACAATTTAATAACAGCCACACTATAGTTTTCTTTTGAATTTCAATGTTTCTTTCTACAGTAACCCCCATTTCTATCTAAAAATAGTTATAGTAAGAGCAATTTGACTGATATTTTTATAAACGTAGTAAGTATAAACATATAGGCTTCTTTTAAATTTGCTCTGCTGGAAATTTTGTCAAGGAATCTCATATCAGACTTTTGAAAATATCTCTTAATGCTAGGAAGGCAAAGCAAGGCAGACATTAAACTTTGCCTGCTCTATTTAATATCTTGAGGTTCCTAGGCCTGCCAAAAAGTGACAACTTTTTAATTACCCACTATAAAGCTGAGAAACATTGAAACCAGACATTCTATGAACATTTTCAAATATGACATTCCAGTCAAAGCCTTGGTAATATAACCACTGTTCCCAAATGTATCCTGTTAAAGAGAACAGATTATTATTGAATTTATGCATATAACTATATTGCTATAAAAAGTAAAAACCATCAAATTCTGGAGGGATCAGAGAGAGAGGAAAAGCAAATGTTCCTATTTTTGTTTAGAAATGTATTCTTTACCAAATTTTTGTAAAATATATATAGCTTAAAGGAAAAAAAATGTTTTCTTAAATCTGGAAATCAAAACATTAAGAAAACCAGCAATGTCTCAAGTGAAGTTTGAAATAAAGTTTCAAATGTTTCAAGTAAAGTTTCAAATGTTTCAAATAAAGTGGTGAAATAAAGAAATGTTTCAAATAAAGTTGTGAAGAACCTCATAATTATTTTGCACTTGTTCATTCAGTCTCAAGTAAGTAATTCTTGCTCTCATCTTAGTTAGCAGTTTTACAAACACACCAGTTTCTTAAGAGTTTTGGAAATTTAGTCCAATGTTATAAACTCAAAGTTATTAGAAACCTGTCCTTGTCAGAGTTATTTTATTCTTTCCATGAACCTCCCTGAAGACATAACACTTTAGGCTTATAAATTTCTTGCCAGAAGGCTTCAGAAAGGCATCAGAATAAAGCAACTAACTGGAGAACAAGACCTAGAATGACCATGGTTAAATATTGTTATAGAACTAAGCTGAGGTCCACTCACCTGGTGCAATAAGACCAGATATCCACACCAAGGTTTTGCAGAGGTAGAAAGGAAGGCATTTATTTGCAGAGCAGCAAGCAAGGAGGACCAGGAAGCTAATGCTCAAATCCTGACCTCCCTGATTTACAGGTAAGGGTTTTAAAGACAGGGGTAAATTTTGTGAAAGCAGAAGTTACAGACAAAATTATGTCAATACATGGAGTTTACACATTGGCTTTGGCTAAAAATGGGTGGATACCTTGAAGTGATGGCTTACAGGTCATAAGCAGATTCAAAGATTTTCTGATTAGCAATTGGTTAAGAAAGGGAAAGTTTATTTAAAAATTTAGAATCAGCAGAAAACAATGTTGCCTCTGGCTTGTGGATGTGACTCCCTCGGGGTCCCTCAGGAAGAAATTTAGGACAAAGAATGGTGGTCAGAGTTCAGCCTTCACATGCCCCTCATCTGAGGTCTTTGTGCCAGCAGATCCTTTCAGGAGGGGTCTGGATTTCTGAATCTATTCAGGGACATATTTTTGGATGTTATTTTTGCCTCTACAGAGAACCAAACATCTTCTAACTCTAACTTCCTTGGCTATTGTTTTAGGCTACTATTACCATCTTGCTTATCGAGTTGCTAATTTACTTCTCAGGGATAGCTAAGTACCTGGAATTTCCCTTGAAGGAATTGAAGAGTTTTATTCATTCCTATGCTTGGGGACTTGCAGGTCTCTAAGACGGAGTCCCTGATCTGTCACAAGAGCTGACAAGTTCATAATAATGATTTAACTGACAAAGAAATTTGTTTATTTTTGGTGGCCTCCAACAGTTTTACATAATAGCCATTATTATTACTGATAATGTATACTAAGACATAATAGATTTTTAGGAATCTTACAAAATTTTGGAACATATGTTAATAACATATTAATATAAATATAATTCACAGAAGATTAAACATGTTTTACTTGACAATGCTTCCCATAAAATTTATCATATTAAATAAGGCTAATATTTCTTTCCTGGACTTCCAGGAACTTATCTTCGATGTTCAAAGGTTAGTTTCAGGTACAAAAGACTTAATTTTAATTTTGAGAAGTTTGTCAGGAATGAAAGATTTAAAACACCTGATCAAAATAGAATCACAGGTCACAATGAAATAAAACTGAAGTGCCAAAAGTTTTCAAAAGCAAAAAGCTCAATAAATTATCTTGATGAAACATAGAATCTCTGTTTTGTAGGCCAGTTACCTAAAAAGCAAAGAAAATCCTGTCACAATTTTATATTTAAGAGCAGATCAAGGCTCTCAAAAAACCTTGTTGTTCCAACACAGGGGTCCAAACTCTAACCCTACATTGGTGTATTTATGAAATTAATGTACAATTTTTAGAAAAACTTACAAATATTTCTCTTCAAATTTTAGTCTACTTGATCATGCATAAATTTTTTTCAGGTGATATATTTTTCATAAACATTCAGTTTGGTCTTTTACTTCCTGTTTTTTTTTTTAATATTGGCAATCCAGCTTAGGATAAAAATTTACTTTCCTTTTCTCCTTATCATTTTGACCACACAAAGTTCTATCTCATGCAAAAATTAAATTAAATTAAATTTAAAAATTGCTCTTTTTTATTTTTTATTACCAAAAATACAGCCTCATACTTATAATTTTTAAATTTTTACGTCTCTTCTACATACTGGTTCCTTTCTGCCTTGTTTCTGTTACCTTCATAATCTGTATTTTTGAAACAACCTTTAAATAACCTTCAAATTCGATGAAATTGCCTTTTTTTTTTAAAAGAAGAAAATAGCCTGATATCTTTTTATAATTTTCTTGTCAAAAACACATCTTACTTTCCTTGTATACTTTACATACAGAATTGTTTTCCTTAGAAAGTTGCATTTCGAGGAACATTTAGTTTGGTAGGTAGTCTTTTCACCTTTGCCTGTTTCATAATTGTATTACCATCTTCAGAAAAATACCCTTTAAGGAATAGGGCAAAAAATAATTTGTAAAAACTTATGAGAACTTCCCCTGGGAGGCCTATTAGTCTTAATAATTAACATGGACATTATTATCAGAGGGTGAACAGCCAGTTTTTAGATGTCTTCAAATCTTTGGGGGAAATCCCTTTCTCAATGTCCTGGTTATTTCCACAAACAGCAACCAATTTTTGGAAACTGCTGTTTCAGGGGTCACTTATTGGAGAGCTGCCCTGGAGCAAGCCTAAAGGTCATTCTAGGTTTTTGGTAGCCATGAAGCCGAAACACTTTGGGAATGATTTTCAAGAGGTCATTTGCAATCTTTTGGGCTCTTCCTGGCAACAAAAGTAGACCAGGTGAAGCTTGTTGGATTGTTGATACCATTCTCAAGGGAATATCATTCTGCCTCTTTTATCCATTTATCCTCAGGTCCTACCAACATGTGTATTACTTGGTAGAAGCCAGGTATTCTGAGGTCATAAGTTATAATTAAGAAATAAATTCCAAGACCCCCAAGAAACTGAACAGATTCCCTTTTGGTCAACAGGACCCCAGGGAAACCCTGGAAGCTGAGTTCCTGGCCATGATGGGATCAGAGGTATGACATGCCTTGTTATAGCCCCTCCCTCACTAACCACCATTAGGCTTTCTTCCTAAAGAGCTAAACAGAAGCCATTCCTTTCAAAAGACTTTGGTACTGACTTCAGCCAAGAGCCTGACTGTGGCCCCTCCCTTTAGTCATTCACAACAACTGAGGAGCATTTCTTCCTGACAAGAGACCACCAACCACTAAGTGGTTCTGGCCATTCTATAGAGGATGCTTAGTGAGGGTTTTTGTACTCTCTGCTTTACCTTTTGACAACAAAGCATCCCCAGACTGAACCAGGGGTTGAACTGCTTATTCTCGCAGCCCAATAACAAGATGCAGATGAACTGGGAAAAAAGAGAGTTTGTTTCTGTAACCGGGTACAGAGAGGAGGCTGGGAAAATATTGCCAGGCCAACTCAAATTTGCAAAGTTTACCAGAGCTTATATATGTTCTAAGCTATACATCTATGTGTAAGTGTGGATTCATCTAAAGACATAAATGATTAAATTCTAATCTACAGCTAAGGCCTGAGACCTGAAGACCTTCTTCTGGAACCTCAGTAAAATTTACCTAATCTAGATGGGTCCAGCTGCTAGCAGTGATTACCCTTACCTTGTCTCCTGCTAAATCGTGAAACTCTGGGGAGTTCCTTCAGACCCCTAGCAAAACATGTTTGTGGAGGTCTGGGAAGTACCTCAATTGGTCTATGAGCTTACTGATATAGTTAGGATCTGTTCTGGATATGATAGTTACTGACAATTACTGATAGAAGAGTATTAAAGTCTCCAACTCTAATAGCAGTTTTTCCATTTCTCCTTGCAATTCTATCACTTTTTGTCTCACTTGTTTAGGTGGTCAACTTTTAAGTGCATACATATGAATATTTGCTGAGTGTTGGAGTATTGACCTTCTATTATGTAATTCTATCCCTTGTCCCTGACAGTGAGGAGACATTTAGGCATTCTTCATTTTCCCCAATATTATGAAAATTACAGAATTAGAGTTCCTTCAAGATGCTCTTTGGAATTTTAACTAATGTTGATAACTCAGGGATCCACTCTGCCATGAGGGAACTTGACCTCTGTTTCAGATCAGAATTAATGTTGTCATACAGTCACATTAAATAAGAGAAAGAGGAGCCCAACGGTGTGGAACAGTTTTCACTGGGTGAATAAATTGCTCAGCAAGTATAACTGAGATGTAGACTAAAGTGATCATTGCAACCTTGATGTAATCACTCTATTGATAAGATAATTAAACAATAACTTTGAAAGGAGATATATGAACTATCTGAAAGAACTCTTCTCATCTACTCTGTTTTTACATAATTATTGAGTTGATGTTTATGGGCAAGCATTCTGGCATTACATAGGAATACCTTGTACTCTCATAAAGGTTTTACATGATGTGATGGAGAGACTATAAAATTTGGAAGAAATATTAATTAAAAACCAATGCTAAGTTTATTATTATAAGTTACAAAATGGTTCATGACCTTAAGCATATCATTTGTTACTCAAAGAGTCAAATGTGCAACAAATAATTTTAATACCGTGATAGATGCTACAATGAAATTATAAACTTACCTTTGCTTCCAGAAAAGAGTAATGAGGAACCTCTCCCTGTGGACATTAGGCCAGGTTTTACAATAGGAGAGATAAATGAGCTGATTCTTGAATGTCCAAATGAGAAAGAACATTCTAAGAACAAAGAAAATAGCAGACAATCATTTGTATATGACTCATAGACTTTTAAATCAATTAATTGAATTTGAGAATTTATAAGGTTTCTCAAACCAAAGTTATTTTTGATTATTTTTTGAGGATACGAATTCCATATGCCCTGAGTTCATACGTAAATTATACAAATATGTAAATATTAGCCAATTTAAAAGTATGTGTGTCTTATAGGTGCTATACATACCATGGGTTGGTTGTTTATCTCTACTTTAGGATTCACTTGTGGTTACTGATAATCCACTTATTACAACAGCTCAGATTCAAAGCACATGGTTAAATAAATATATATACACATATAATATGTTTATTAATATATTACTATATTAATATATTTAATTTATATTTTAATTATATGTAATAATATTAATTATTCAGTATAATATTGATATGTTATTGTAATTATAAATATATTATATATAAATGTATATATGTACAATATATTGAGAGAATATTTTATGTTTGTAAATAGCCATCTTTTAGTAAGAGGTGTGGTTTTGGCTTACATTTGGGTGAAAAACAATTTTCTTTTTGTTGATAGTCTTCATAAATAATTTTGACTCTAAAAGAATTAGAAAATATTTTGAACACCATTAAAATGTTCTAATTTTTTCTTTTTTTTAAGGCATATCACTTTTTATCTAGTGCAGATTTGTTGGCAAATGTCTTAATCTTGATGTGTTTTATTCCAAGAGTCAGCAAACTTCTCTTGACTATTTGAGGCCTTGAAGAATGTATAAACTCTGCAGAAACCACTAAACTCTGCTTCTGTAGCACAAAAATAGCCATAGATAATACACAAATGAGTGGGCTGGCTGTGTCCCAATGAAACTTTATTTACTAAAATAGATGACTGCAGGCAGGCTATAGTTTGCCAATCTTTCCTTTAGTCTATTTAATTTTTTTCCTCCCTAAATGTGACAAATGCTAATGTATAATGTAGAAAAAAATGTGAAGCTCAATCAGTCCTTCAGGCAAGGAACATTATTAAAAATATTTGAGACCGTGTAAGAGAAATATCATGGTATGTTTGAATGTGCATTCAGGATGATGTATTGTAGACTTTAAGTACTAAAAAAGCTGAAAATATATCTTTTGTAATTCTAAATGTCTGAAAGTATTACACAGGAATGTAAGATACTTTCAACTAAAGTCATAAAATAATGTCATTTACCAAATATAACATTTAGAAGCAATATTAATTGAAAATCAATGCTAAGTTTATTATAAACAGAGTTCATCCAAAACCTATAACTTTCCCTTTTAACTTACTTTATCAGAACCTTACATTTCTACTTTGAATATTTGACTATGTATATTCTTTGTGGATGCTGAAAGAGGGGAAAAAAAGAGAAAAAAGGAAAAAGAAATCACCTTGGCTTCAATAACAGTAACTCACAACAGTTCTAAGAAGTTGTTACATCGACTTTTCAGGCAAGACTCCACTGGTGGTGTTTATTTTTCATTAAATTCTGATTCTTGATAGAAGAGCTTACTGGCAGTAAAACTAAAAAAATAATAAAATGTAATACAAAAAAAAAACCTTGAGTCATCCTAGGTAGAACCATTTCTGTTAGATTAAAAACATACTTTCAAATCTTTTTTCTACTATTAAATAGTTGCTATCTAACAATGATTTTGAAAATCATATAGAATGCAAAAATTTTGAATGTGAATCAACATTGTTAATGCTTAGGTCACTGCCACATTAATTTTAAATTACTAAAATTTGAACCAAGATGACAATAATAATGATAAAATATTTGAAGGTGAAAACAAAAGAAAAAGTAACCAACAATGCAATATTTACTCTAACAATAGATGAGTATGATAGAGATTAAGTTGATTGTGAATATTTCCATGTCAACTCTATATCTGTATAGGCAGATATTGATAAAGACAGATAGTATGATGAGTTAAAATTGTTGATGTAAAATATGTGATATGGAGTGAAGTAGTTGAAAGAATTCATCTGGGCCAGATCAAGGTAATAATAACACATATATTACACCCTGTCAGGAATAAGAGTCATTTATTTCTTTCTTTTCTAAAATAAGGCATACTTACAAACATCCTTTTTGTGGTGAGCTGTCTTCCTCAAGAAGTAGCTGATGACAGTTTCAAGTCAACCATTCACGCTGCAATCAAATCATATAATATCTGAGAGGTTTTCTTATGTACTGTGAAGTAGATGAAGAATAAAAATATCAGGGAAGGAAGAGAGGAATGAGAAAGTAAAAAAAGGAGAGAAAAAAACATAATTAAAAAGAAAGACAGAAAGGAAGCTCTACCCCATTCTTTTGGTTTTTTTCCCCCTTAGAAGCTGGAGAACTAAATTCAGAAGTTTCTAAAAGTAGTAGGAAATATATTTGCTGATTGTGGTTTGGTATTATATTTTAAGATTTTTTTTGGCCAAATTCAGATGCTATGTTGAGAGGCATAGCAATGACACTTGTGAAGACTTTATATATATGTAGTTTTTCACACCTATCAGGAGATTGCCCATCTATTTCAGGAACAAGACATAAAACAGTCTTCAGTTAGCCTAAGTAAGATTATATCCTTGCAGATTATCTTCTCGATATGGCAAAAGTAATGAACTGAAATGTTGTTAGCAATTCAGGCAATTATTTTCCATGGGATAAGGATGTCTGGTATTCTTCCATTTAGACTCTGAAAACTTTTTGTTCTCATACAGGCTAAGAGAAAAACATGACAATGCGTACTGGCATTAGAGAATCTTTTGTTCCATGATGGATGTGCTCCTTCTAGGAAGAGGAGGACGCTATTGGACCTCACTCATTAAATTGATGTAATGGTGGCATGAACTATCATCCACAGAGATTTTCAATTGAATGTTACTCCACCAATTACTTTCTCACAGCCTAACGGAGTGCCCATGACATTAGAGACTGATAAATTGTCCAGTGCCAATTTAAAAAAGACACTTTCCCTCTAAGCCATTTAGCTACAATATTCTCCCTTACTAGATTAGGTTCTATAAATCTGACAGGTATGATGAAAGTTTATTTGTAAAATTCTTCAATTGAATTTTTGAAACTATGTACCATAGGCTTCTGTGTTTCCACCCTGGGTCCAATGTCAGGAAGGACATTTATTGATGTCATTGAAAGACATTCTAAGTAGATATTGCAACAAAAATATGGAGGGATTCAAACGTTTTGAGTAAAAATAAACTAATTGTGAAGAAAAATGCACCCATTCATTTATCAATCATGTATTGAAAACTTCAAAACTACTGATGGACCTGCTTAGTACATGATAAGGCAGTATAAACTCTGAAGTTATATATTGTCCTCTGCCTTATACCTCCCACCTCTTTCAACTCATCTCAAATTATTGGGTTTTGCAAAATTAACTCTTTTACCTAGAGAAATATTTTCTACTTTAGTAAGCAGATTTAAATCATAATGCAGTCTCTGAATGTACATCAGCCTCTGCTTCTGTTAGGTTTTTTGCCAAGCTAATGAATAACAGATTTTAATATTCTTTTTTTTACCCCCATTAAAATCTCCTTAGGGTTTTAGTATCCAACACATAAGAAGTAATATTTTTGTGACTTTTATCATGGGAATTATGTAATGAATATAGCTAGTTTTCTTGCTTGAGAAGTAGCGTGTCATACTGTTTAAAAGCCTGGTGCCTGAGTTTGAATCTCATTTTCACTATTCGCTTGTCATATGATCTTGGGCAAGTCATTTACTGTTCTATGTTTCTGTGCCCTTCTAATAATATTATTATAAGTTTTAAATATAAATTAAATTAAGAATTTAGAAACGTGACAAGCACATTATTAGCATTCAATGTATACACTTACATCAAATACCAAAAAACCCCCACCTCTTTTGAAACGAAGTAAATCTAAATTTAATCATTATTTCATTTAAAAAGCATTTGGTATACCCAGCCAAAGGTTAGGTATTAGAGATATATAGATGAATAAAAAATGCAAATGCTTGCCACGAATTTAGGGATGGCTCAGAAGACAGATGCATATATGTAATAAAGTAAGTCAATCATAAAAAATATTAATGGGTACTAACATTACAAGGTTAAAATAAATCCAGAATTGTACTGTTTACTCCTCAGAAATTTTAGATTAAATGTACAGCTCTCTATGATCTATATCTCTTTCTGTAGATTCTATTGCCCAGGTCACTGATACCTTTGCTCAAGTGGATCTAACTAAAGAAAACACATGGAGAAAGCATTTATTACCTTTGCCTAGGGAGCAAGTTTCAGTGCAGGACACTGTGTTCTCTTCAGCTTCTTAATGATGGAGCATCAGTTTAAGCCCTTTTTGGGACACATGGTTTTATTTCAGCATTAAGAAATTCTTTCTCATTTTTGTCTTGTACAAAAATAAAATCAAATTGGCAGTGTTTCAGGAGCTTTAATGGACTTTTGATATCAGCCAAAATGAGTATTTGACTTAACTGCATATCCATAAACAATTAAAAATTGCATAAACTATATGAAGAACTAATTTTCAGGTATTAGACTATAGCTAACACAAGGCTGTGATTCCTGAGAGATGGGAAAAACAGTGGAAGAGATCCATAGTCTCTCTCTCTTTTGTTTGTTTTTGCCTTAGGAGACTTTATAAACAACTGTAATTTCACTGGACAGAGGAGAATGAGATGACAGTTTCAGGCTCCTGAGGTAGCAGTCTTGGAATGTTTTTAAGGTAACAGAGAGGAGAGAACTGAATAAAGAAAACATTCTAAAAATCTATATAGGGATCCTCTTTACTCTTCAACCACATTTGTATGTGTGCTCAGAGCCATGAGACCTGGACGAAATCAGGTGCTGGAGAAGGAGAGAGGTTTGTGAGCTGACAATGGAGTCTAGAGTTCACATGGTATAGGAAGAAATGAGAGTAGCCAAAGTCAACAGACTTTGACAAAGAATATATCAGGCATTTAATCAAGACTTCCCTGCACCCTCCTCTCCAAGAAAAAAAGCTACACTTTAGGAATGGGACTACTCTAGAACTACCATAATCCAACCTAAAAACAAGCCCTGACAGGATAAAGCTGATCCTTCAGGAAACTGACTGCCATCAATAAAAAATGAACACTGGAAAAAATCAACAAAAACACATCAAAACATTAAAAATAATATTCACAGTACCTAGTATACAAAAAAGTGTTACTAAACATGGGGATCAGCAGGAAAAGGTGACTGATAACCAAAGTAATAAGCAATCAATAGAAGCAGAGGCAGAGATGACAAGGACATTAGATTAAGAGGATAAGGAATTCAAAGCAGCTATGAAACACTAAAAATGTGTTCAATCATCTAAAGGAAAAATATAAAAAACATAATGGGAAAACAATTAGGGTCACAATAGACAGATGGAAAGCATGAGAATGAACCTAGTATAAATGCAAAATCTGGAAAATATAAAATCTAAAATGATAAATGCAAGGATGGGATTAACAGTAATTAATTATTAATAATTTAAACACTATAGAAGAGGAAGTCAATGAATTTAAAGAAAAGGCAATATACATTCTCCAAACTGAAGTACAAAAAGAACATTAAAACACTGAAAATAAGGCAGAGTGACTAGTGACCTGTGGGGTGATATTTGGAGGTCTGATTTAAGAGCCCATCTCTAAACCTTTATGTCTATGTTAGCTTAAAGACAATAATTTTCATAAATAACCTGCTATCTCTGGGTTGTTATGAGTGCCTGGTTCTAAATATGAAAATATAACAAAAAAATTACCTTCGTTTCAAGTGATTTGGAAAGCAGTTTCAAAAATTCTACCTAGTTTTGAGGCAAAAGGAAAAATTCACTATAGCCATTGGGTGAATAGTTATTTAGGAAGATGAACTATACTGTGCTAGGGTTTTCAAACTAGGATTATATCATTTCATAAGAACTTATCTTTTGTGTATCTCAACCTATAAATTAATTATTTTTCTACAGCAGGTGGTAATTCTGCCTCTACATATAAGTTTAGTCTACTCAAGATTTCTTTTTTATTTTTAAAAAATTCAGTTATTGAATTTAAATTTTCCCATTGCTTTTTAAACAATAAAAATACATAGAATAATAAATATACAATAAAAATACATTGAATACATAGATACCTCTAGTAATCCCATTACATTTTGGAAGCATCTCCATTTTCTTACATTTTAAAACAAATTATATTTTTTGAAACAGCTATCATTTCTGTCAGCTGTCTAAACATTACTGTTTTAAATTTTATAGATGTTAAAAAAATTTTCCTCTACAATTTATTTTGCTTAGCTAAAGGTCATCAGAGAAAGGTTATGGTTTTTATGTATTGGCCTTCAACATATATTAATATAATTTGATATTTCATGACTTGATTGAAAATTTGTAACCAGTATAATGCTGAAATCCTAAACATCTCAAGGAAAGGAAGCAACTGTCATTTTTTAAAGCCTATGCTGTGTCAGACACTGTATTGACCCTGGAAGACTGATATTATCAGGATCTTGTGCAAGAGAAATTTCAGGCTAGAATAGATTAACAGAGTTAAGCAACTAATAAGTGAAAAAATTAGAATATAAACTCTAAGGATCATACTCTTACCTCTAGGATACTTTTCAATAGGGAAGAGGAAAGCCGTAGGTGACTTTGCCTCAGGTTTTATAATGCAGTTACTAAATCATGTTATTTTTGTTACATTCAATAAAACCTTTTTATTGGTTTCTTTTTGTCTACATCATTACCTGGGAGATTGATGTGACTTTATTTTTTTCCTCAAACTAATATTTAGATAAATATAAACACTTTACTGCATTTTTGTTATTCACCTTCTCTACAATGGCTTTTAAAATCTTTAAGCTCAAAGTCATACAGGGCACAGAACCATATAACACTAGATAGTTGCAAACACAGATTTAGTTCAAGCTGATCAAGTCAGTGTTAATTTAGAATTGATACTTATGTCCAGAATTGTAAAGATATGTTTGCAAAGTGACAAAGAGTCTCTTAGATTAAAGCTACATAAATTATTCAGAAAATTTTCCTGCATATTTCTGTCCCTTTCTTCTTCTTTTTTTCTTATATCTCGTCTCAAACTAAACTTCAAAGATGTATTTAACAATAATTGTTCTCTATTAGTAGCAATATTAAAAGATGTTATGTGAAAAATACGTTTAAAGGTCAAAAAATTGAGGGTAAATTCTAGCTTTAACAAAATAGAATAGATTTACTTACTTAGAGAACACCACAAGTCTGAAAATATTTCTGTGCATAGTGATTCTCTGAACCATATACAGAAAGCAAGTTTCTTAATTTTATTTGATAAATCACTCCTCATAGCAGTTGGTCTTTTAAACTATTATTTCAGGCAACAAACTTTGTAAAGTGTGTTCTGAATGGGTCTATTGATTTTAACCAGAAAGTCAAGGTCAATTTTCCTTTTAGGAAAGGCACTTAAACTATCAGAGAAATTCTACGTATTATTCTTATTTTACATACATTATTTGTATTTAATCTGCACATTTGAATATACAGTACTAGTTTCTATTTTATGGATGTGACATCAGAATAACAAACACTTGTATTTGCTAAAGGTAAGTTTGTGATGTGGCAAAATGCACTACTGCCTCACTGCCCTTTCCCTGCCATCCTAAAGATAGCACGGACAAGTTGTAAAGCAAAACTAAGTGAAAAGGTATTCAAGCAAAGCCAGAGTCTGAGCTGTGGATATAAACTATTTGCAGCTTCAATACCTGTGTTATACCAGCTTCTGCTGAGAAAAACTTAAGAGAAACAGTGAAATATTTACTGCAACACAGGAAGAGGTCCCACTAGCAATACACAAGTTTCAGTTCATCCGTATCCTTAGCAACACTTAGTAAAATTAGTCCTTTTCATTTTAGACATTGCAGAATATATAATACCTCTGTGATTTCAATTTGTATCTCCCTAATTACAATGATGCTAAGCATCTTTTCTTGTACTTTTTCATGTTTCATGCTTTTCATGTTTTATTGCCATTTATGGATCTTCTTTGGCAAAGTGTGTTTAAATATTTGGTACATTTTTAAGTTAATTTGCTTGTTTTCTTATTATTGAGCCTTGAGAGTTGTCATAATCTGAATACAAATTTACTTTTGGATATACGGTTTGTAATTATTTTCTCCCAGTGTGTGGCCTATATTTTCATTCTCTTACAGTGACTCTCAAGGAGCAGAAGATCTTAGTTCAGATAAATCCCAATTTATATACGTTATTGTCTTGTGGATTGTGCTTACAATTTCTGCCTTTTATGTGGAGTGTTTTGACCTTTTACATTTAGCATAATTATTGATATTATATTATAACAAATCCTTAGTTTTTAAAGTCTGATTGATTCTCCCCTTTTTCTCACTCTTTTGAATATTTATTTATGATCACATTTCATCTTCTATGTTGGCTTTTACCTACGTGTGTGTAAAAAACGTTTTTATTTTGTCTTTGCTTTTGAAAGATATTTTCAGGGGTTATGATATTCTAGTTCAACAGATTTCTCAAGACACACCTTGCATGGTCTTTAAAAATAAACCTGCTGTCGTTATTTTTCCCCACTATACATTATGTCTTTTTATTTTCTGGCAGCTTTTAAGATTTTTTTTGCTTTATGACTAATTTTAGTAATTTAATTATAAGGTAGCTTGGTATATTCTTTTTCATTCTTATTGTGTTGATGTTTATTGAGTTTTGTGGGTTTGGCAGTTAATAATTATTGTCAAATTTATTTTTAAAATTCAACTATTATTTCTCTATACTTATTGTGCACTATCCCACATTCTCCCTTCTCCTGTAGGGTCTTTGATTACATATATTATTAATCTGCTTAAAGTTTCACACAGCTCGCTAATGGTTCTCTCATTTTCTTTAGTTTCTTTTTTGTTTTTCTCTATGTGTTTCATTGTGAATAGTTTCTTTGGCTGTGACTTCAAGTTCACTTATCTCTTCTTCTCCAATGTTTAATATTCTGTTAATGTTTCATCACATGAATTGTATTTTCAACTCTAGAAATTTGATTTGAGTCTTTCTAAAATTATCCCATATCTATTTAGCACGTTTTGTCTTCCCTGTACTTTCTCAGACACAGGAGAAATAACAGAGTTATAATAAACTTTTAATCTCCTTGTCTGCTAATTCAATCAGGTGTGTCATTTTACAGTGTTTCCCTGGATTAAATCTTACTTTCATTATAAATCACATTTTCCTGCTTCTTTGCATTACTGGTAGTTTTTGTCCAGAGCTAGTCATTGTATATTTCACCTTATTTGTTTAAATAATAATAAATTATTTCTATTCATATTCTTGAGTTTTGTTCTGGTACATAGTTAAGTTACTTGGAAACAGTTTTTTCCTTTTGACTCTTGTTTTTTGGCTTTGTTGGGGGGCCAGGGTAACTTGTGGTCTAGGGAAATTTTTGTTTTTTCACTAAATAAGGTATAAGAGTCTGAAGACTTTTTCCAATGTTCCACGTGTTAAGAGATTTTCTACTCTGGTTGGTGGCGTAAATCCCCAGCCCTGTGTGAGCTCCCAGCAATTGATCTCTCTGCCCTTTTTTGTAGATTCATTTACTGTCTCAGTTAGTTTCCTCATGTATATTTGCTAATCGGTACTCATCTAAATATCATAAGATGCACATTCTGTAGATCTCTGGAATTTTCTTTTTCTATAATTTCTCTTTTTTTTTTTTTCTTCAACATTCTGCCTAGTGAACTGTAGCTACCTTGGTTTCTCTGGACAACCAGGTTTGTTCTCCACAACCAGACACTCCCTAGGCAGTAAGGTGGGACAACTGTTTGGCTCACTTTCTTTGTTTCCCTTCTCTTAGTTATCACTGCCCTCCATTGCCTATTGTTAAAATCTTTAAAATTATTGTTTTACTATGTTTAGTTCATGTTTCTAGCTGAGGATTGTTCCAGGTTCTATTACTTTGTCTTAGCTGGAAATGGAAGTTCTATCAATGTGTATTTGTTTTTTCACTGAAGTTGTTCTGTGTATTTTGATGGAAGAAAATTGAGAGATATGGGACCTATTTTACGAACATGATCTTCCCAGAATTTACTCTTATTTCCCCTTTTCTACACAAAGGTAGAAAAGCCTTTGCGCACCCTTGTAATCTGTGTACTAGCTTCTTATTTCAGTAAACCATCACAAAGTTCAAAGTTTGACTTGCTTTTCTCTTCCATAATCACTTGTAGGATGTCTAGATCTTTACATGGCCCCTCATGAATTCCTTCCAAGTCTTATCCTTACATTTCCCTATGCCTAATTTATGGGGTTATCCCTGATGATGGAGAATTTGCAATCACAAAACCTGTGATTCAGAAAAATGCTATTTATTCAGGAATTAGCTAGAGCTTGACACCATTTTCCACACTTTCCACTCTGAAACATACTCTTTGAGTAAATTTTCTTTATTCATTTTTTTCCCACTTTCTGCATTATTATTGGCTTCATAACCCTTAAATGCACTGACGTATGTAATAGCAAACAACATTTTATGATCCATCTCTCTCACCTTTGCTTTTAATTAAGAAGGCTACATAAGCTTTATATATATGAGTATATATAAACTACATATACAGATTATTTACATGTATATAATATACATGTAATTTACACAATTATAATGTAATTATGTAATTATATATAATAATGTAAATTATATATATAAAGCTCATGTGGCATTCTTAATTATATATATATCTAGATACATGTAATCTACACATATATATTTTAAAATTTTATGCATATAAATATAACATACACATATATATATATACACACAAAATTTAAAAAATTAGAATCAGTGAATTTTTGTTTTCTACCCATTGGGGAAATATCTTCTGAAAAGCAACAGAGCAACAGCAGTTTTGAATATATAAAGTAAAAACTAATGACTTCATATGATCAGGATGAGTTTCCAAAATAGTTCACCTTCTCTACTGCACAGTTAATTTCAAAGCCATCTCAATTTAGAAATTTATGAGAAGAGCTTCTAAATCAGATTAGCAAAGTCTTGTCACAACTCAAATTGCTAAATGAGGAAAGTATTTGCAGTAGAGGCTGTGCTTTTCTGCTGTGATGACTAAAATTAGCTTCACTTCATAAAATAGCATACTAGAGATTATTATATCCATAATGTGTCAAAAAGCATTTAGATAACTAAAATAAACTAAATATGGAAACTCTTATATTATTCCCATTATATGAGCTTATGTTCTTATTTAAACAGACTAGCAACACAATAATCTTTATATGCAGGGCATACACATTTAAACCATTTAAATTATGTGTTCTTTTACATTTAACAAAAGCTGTTTATATAAATGCCTAATTTTCTATATTTCTTAAGAACCAGAGTTCAGTTCTCACATTCTAGTAAACCACTATAAGTTATTTAAACAAATGAATATATAACATACTATCATAATAAAACAGCTAATTAAGAAGAAAAATCTTAGCTTAAATTAATTTGATGCTTATTAAAAAATTTCATGTTAAGTCTGAAAGTGTTTTTTACATTGGGTTCACAGTCCACTTATAAATGCTGGGACATACACAAACACACATATGCACACATTTACACACACATAAACTCCTAAAATAGGAAGCTAAAATCATAGGTTAAAGTGGCCAGACAGGAACACATAAACAGCAACAAGATGAATTTAATAATTACAAAGAATGGAAGCCATTAAAAGCTACCTACAGGGTAGTAACTGCATTAAATCACAGTCTTGGGGAATGTTTACCAATTTAGAATTTACTCAATCACTTCTCTCTAAGGCGCATAGTAATTTCATTTCCCTTGATCTGTATAATCCTCCAAAACAGAAAATATAAAGAAGGAAACAATTAAAACCTAAATAATATAACCACATTAAAGGGCCAACAGATCTATATCCACTCTTCATGCTGCATTTAGGCATACATAAGTCATAATGATTCTTTCAGCCATTCAGTATGTGCTAGTCACTACACCAAGCACTTTGAATATAGTAATTGTCAAAGAAAACACTTTTGCTTTCTTGGGCCATCCAATCTAATGGAAGTAAGAAGACAGTGAATAAGTAAACATGTAAATTAAAATGATATTTTCAGATACAATATGTGCTACAATTGGATATGGGCAATTAATAACAGCTTCAAACTAGAATTGTTTATTGAATATACAAAGTATGTAGGTCTTTATATTCTTTTTTTTATTATTATTATATTTTAGGTTTTATGGTACATGTGCGCAATGTGCAGGTTAGTTACATATGTATACATGTGCCATGCTGGTGCGCTGCATCCACTAACTCGTCATCTAGCATTAGGTATATCTCCCAATGCTATCCCTCCCCCCTCCCCCCACCCCACAACAGTCCCCGAAGTGTGATGTTCCCCTTCCTGTGTCCATGTGTTCTCATTGTTCAATTCCCACCTATGAGTGAGAATATGCGGTGTTTGGTTTTTTGTTCTTCCGATAGTTTACTGAGAATGATGACTTCCAGTTTCATCCATGTCCCTACAAAGGACATGAACTCATCATTTTTTATGGCTGCATAGTATTCCATGGTGTATATGTGCCACATTTTCTTAATCCAGTCTATTATTGTTGGACATTTGGGTTGGTTCCAAGTCTTTGCTATTGTGAATAATGCCGCAATAAACATATGTGTGCATGTGTCTTTATAGCCGCATGATTTATAGTCCTTTGGGTATATACCCAGTAATGGGATGGCTGGGTCAAATGGAATTTCTAGTTCTAGATCTCTGAGGAATCGCCACACTGACTTCCACAAGGGTTGAACTAGTTTACAGTCCCACCAACAGTGTAAAAGTGTTCCTATTTCTCCACATCTTCTCCAGTAACTGTTGTTTCCTGACTTTTTAATGATTGCCATTCTAACTGGTGTGAGATGGTATCTCATTGTGGTTTTGATTTGCATTTCTCTGATGGCCAGTGATGGTGAGCATTTTTTCATGTGTTTTTTGGCAGCATAAATGTCTTCTTTTGAGAAGGGTCTGTTCATGTCCTTCACCCACTTTTTGATGGGGTTGTTTGTTTTCTTCTTGTAAATTTGTTGGAGTTCATTGTAGATTCTGGATATTAGCCCTTTGTCAGATGAGTAGGTTGCGAAAATTTTCCCCCATTTTGTAGGTTGCCTGTTCACTCTGATGGTAGTTTCCCTTACTGTGCAGAAGCTCTTTAGTTGAATTAGATCCCATTTGTCAATTTTGGCTTTTGTTGCCATTGCTTTTGGTGTTTTAGACATGAAGTCCTTGCCCATGCCTATGTCCTGAATGGTAATGCCTAGGTTTTCTTCTAGGGTTTTTATAGTTTTAGCTCTAACATTTAAGTCTTTAATCCATCTTAAATTGATTTTTGTATAAGGTGTAAGGAAAGGATCTAGTTTCAGCTTCTACATATGGCTGGCCAGTTTTCCCAGCACCATTTATTAAATAGGGAATCCTTTCCCAATTTCTTGTTTTTCTCAGGTTTGTCAAAGATCAGATAGTTGTAGATATGTGGCATTATTTCTGACGGCTCTGTTCTGTTCCATTGATCTATATCTCTGTTTTGGTACCAGTACCATGCTGTTTTGGTTACTGTAATCTTGTAGTATAGTTTGAAGTCAGGTAGTGTGATGCCTCCGGCTTTGTTCTTTTGGATTAGGATTGACTTGGCGACGTGGGCTCTTTTTTGGTTCCATATGAACTTTAAAGTAGTTTTTTCCAATTCTGTGAAGAAAGTCATTGGTAACTTGATGGGGATGGCATTGAATCTGTAAATTACCTTGGGCAGTATGGCCATTTTCACGATATTGATTCTTCCTACCCATGAGCATGGAATGTTCTTCCATTTCTTTGTATCCTCTTTTATTTCCTTGAGCAGTGGTTTGTAGTTCTCCTTGAAGAGGTCCTTCGCATCCCTTGTAAGTTGGATTCCTAGGTATTTTATTCTCTTTGAAGCAATTGTGAATGGGAGTTCACTCATGATTTGGCTCTCTGTTTGTCTGTTATCGGTGTATAAGAATGCTTGTGATTTTTGTACATTGATTTTGTATCCTGAGACTTTGCTGAAGTTGCTTATCAGCTTAAGGAGATTTTGGGCTGAGACAATGGGGTTTTCTAGATATACAATCATGTCGTCTGCAAACAGGGACAATTTGACTTCCTCTTTTCCTAATTGAATACCCTTGATTTCCTTCTCCTGCCTAATTGCCCTGGCCAGAATTTCCAACACTATGTTGAATAGAAGTGGTGAGAGAGGGCACCCTTGTCTTGTGCAAGTTTTCAAAGGGAATGCTTCCAGTTTTTGCCCATTCGGTATGATATTGGCTGTGGGTTTGTCATAGATAGCTCTTATTATTTTGAGATATGTCCCATCAATACCTAATTTATTGAGAGTTTTTAGCATGAAGGTTGTTGAATTTTGTCAAAGGTCTTTTCTGCATCTATTGAGATAATCATGTGGTTTTTGTCTTTGGTTCTGTTTATATGCTGGATTACATTTATTGATTTGCATATATTGAACCAGCCTTACATCCCAGGGATGAAGCCCACTTGATCATGGTGGATAAGCTTTTTGATGTGCTGCTGGATTCTGTTTGCCAGTATTTTATTGAGGATTTTTGCATCAATGTTCATCAAGGATATTGGTCTAAAATTCTCTTTTGCGGTTGTGTCTCTGCCTGGCTTTGGTATCAGGATGATGCTGGCCTCATAAAATGAGTTAGGGAGGACTCCCTCTTTTGCTATTGATTGGAATAGTTTCAGGAGGAATGGTACCAGTTCCTCCTTGTACCTCTGGTAGAATTCGGCTGTGAACCCATCTGATCCTGGACTTTTTTTGGTTGGTAAGCTATTGATTATTGCCACAATTTCAGCTCCTGTTATTGGTCTATTCAGAGATTCAACTTCTTCCTGGTTTAGTCTTGGGAGGGTGTATGTGTTGAGGAATTTATCCATTTCTTCTAGATTTTCTAGTTTATTTGCGTAGAGGTGTTTGTAGTATTCTCTGATGGCAGTTTGTATTTCTGTGGGATCAGTGGTGATATCCCCTTTATCATTTTTTATTGCATCTATTTGATTCTTCTTTTTTTCTTTATTAATCTTGCTAGCAGTCTATCAATTTTGTTGGTCCTTTCAAAAAACCAGCTCCTGGATTCATTTATTTTTTGAAGGGTTTTTTGTGTCTCTATTTCCTTCAGTTCTGCTCTGATTTTAGTTATTTCTTGCCTTCTGCTAGCTTTTGAATGTGTTTGCTCTTGCTTTTCTAGTTCTTTCAATTGTGATGTTAGGGTGTCAATTTTGGATCTTTCCTGCTTTCTCTTATGGGCATTTAGTGCTGTAAATTTCCCTCTACACACTGCTTTGAATGCATCCCAGAGATTCTGGTATGTTGTGTCTTGGTTCTCATTGGTTTCAAAGAACATCTTTATTTCTGCCTTCATTTCGTTATGTACCCAGTAGTCATTCAGGAGCAGGTTGTTCAGTTTCCATGTAGTTGAGCAGTTTTGAGTGAGATTCTTAATCCTGAGTTCTAGCTTCATTGCACTGTGATCTGAGAGATAGTTTGTTATAATTTCTGTTCTTTTACATTTACTGAGGAGAGCTTTACTTCCAACTATGTGGTCAGTTTTGGAATAGGTGTGGTGTGGTGCTGAAAAAAATGTATATTCTGTGGATTTGGGGTGGAGAGTTCTGTAGATGTCTATTAGGTCCACTTGGTGAAGAGCTGAGTTCAATTCCTGGGTATCCTTGTTGACTTTGTGTCTCGTTGATCTGTCTAATGTTGACAGTGGGGTGTTAAAGTCTCCCATTATTAATGTGTGGGTGTCTAAGTCTCTTTGTAAGTCACTCAGGACTTGCTTTATGAATCTGGGTGCTCCTGTATTGGGTGCATATATATTTAGGATAGTTAGCTCTTCTTGTCGAATTGATCCCTTTAGCATTATGTAATGGCCTTCTTTGTCTCTTTTGATCTTTGTTGGTTTAAAGTCTGTTTTATCAGAGACTAGGATTGCAACCCCTGCCTTTTTTTGTTTTCCATTTGCTTGGTAGATCTTCCTCCATCCTTTTATTTTAAGCCTATGTGTGTCTCTGCACGTGAGATGGGTTTCCTGAATACAGCACACTGATGGGTCTTGAGTCTTTATCCAATTTGCCAGTCTGTGTCTTTTAATTGGAGCATTTAGTCCATTTACATTTAAAGTTAATATTGTTATGTGTGAATCTGATCCTGTCATTATGATGTTAGCTGGTTATTTTGCTCGTTAGTTGATGCAGTCTCTTCCTAGTCTCGATGGTCTTAACATTTTGGCATGATTCTGCAGTGGCTGGTACCGGTTGTGCCTTTCCATGTTTAGCGCTTCCTTCAGGAGCTCTTTTAGGGCAGGCCTGGTGGTGACAAAATCTCTCAGCATTTGCTTGTCTGTAAAGTATTTTATTTCTCCTTCACTTATGAAGCTTAGTTTGCCTGGATATGAAATTCTGGGTTGAAAATTCTTTCCTTTAAGAATGTTGAATATTGGCCCCCACTCTCTTCTGGTTTGTAGGGTTTCTGCCGAGAGATCTGCTGTTAGTCTGATGGGCTTCCCTTTGAGGGTAACCCGACCTTTCTCTCTGGCTGCCCTTAAAATTTTTTCCTTCATTTCAACTTTAGTAAATCTGACAATTATGTGTCTTGGAGTTGCTCTTCTCGAGGAGTATCTTTGTGGCGTTCTCTGTATTTCCTGAAACTGAATGTTGGCCTGCCTTGCTAGATTGGGGAAGTTCTCCTGGATAATATCCTGCAGAGTGTTTTCCAACTTGGTTCCATTCTCCCCGTCACTTTCAGGTACACCAGTCAGATATAGATTTGGTCTTTTCACATAGTCCCACATTTCTTGGAGGCTTTGCTCATTTCCTTTTATTCTTTTTTCTCTAAACTTCCCTTCTTGCTTCATTTCATTCATTTCATCTTCCATCGCTGATACCCTTTCTTCCATTTGATCGCATTGGTTCCTGAGGCTTCTGCATTCTTCATGTAGTTCTCAAGCCTTGGTTTTCAGCTCCATCAGCTCCTTTAAGCACTTCTCTGTATTGGTTATTCTAGTTATACGTTCTTCTAAATTTTTTTCAAAGTTTTCAACTTCTTTGCCTTTGGTTTGAATATCCTCCCATAGCTTGGAGTAATTTGATCGTCTGAAGCCTTCTTCTCTCAGCTCATCACAGTCATTCTCCGTCCAGCTTTGTTCCGTTGCTGGTGAGGAGCTGCGTTCCTTTGGAGGAGGAGAGGCACTCTGCTTTTTAGAGTTTCCAGTTTTTCTGCTCTGTTTTTTCCCCATCTTTGTGGTTTTATGTACTTTTGGTCTTTGATGATGGTGATGTACAGATGGGTTTTCGGAGTGGATGTCCTTTCTGTTAGTTTTCCTTCTAACAGACAGGACCCTCAGTTGCAGGTCTGTTGGAGTATCCGGCCGGCCGTGTGAGGTGTCAGTCTGCCCCTGCTGGGGGGTGCCTCCCAGTTAGGCTGCTCGGGGGTCAGGGGTCAGGGACCCACTTGAGGAGGCAGTCTGCCCGTTCTCAGATCTCCAGCTGCATGCTGGGAGAACCACTGCTCTCCTCAAAGCTGTCAGACAGGGATATTTAAGTCTGCAGAGGTTACTGCTGTCTTTTTGTTTGTCTGTGCCCTGCCCCCAGAGGTGGAGTCTACAGAGGCAGGCAAGCCTCCTTGAGTTGTGGTGGGCTCCACCCAGTTCAAGCTTCCAGGCTGCTTTGTTTACCTAAGCGAGCCTGGGCAATGGCGGGTGCCCCTCCCCCAGCCTCGCTGCTGCCTTGCTGTTTGATCTCAGACTGCTGTGCTAGCAATCAGCGAGACTCCGTGGGCGTAGGGACCCTCTGAGCCAGGTGCAGGCTATAATCTCCTGGAGCAGCGTTTCCTAATCCTGTGGGAAAAGCACAGTATTTGGGTGGGAGTGGCCCGATTTTCCAGGTGCCGTCTGTCACCCCTGGAAAGGGAACTCCCTGACCCCTTGCACTTCCCCAGTGAGGCAATGCCTCGCCCCTGCTTTGGCTGGCGCACGGTGTGCTCACCCACTGACCTGCGCCCACTGTCTGGCACTCCCTAGTGAGATGATCACGGTACCTCAGATGGAAATGCAGAAATCACCCGTCTTCTGCGTCGCTCGCGCTGGGAGCTGTAGACCGGAGCTGTTCCTATTCAGCCATCTTGGCTCCTCCTCAGGTCTTTATATTCTTGTAATGGTTCTTTCATTATATCCTGAATGATTCAGCTCTTCATGACAAATTCTTGTTATTGAAAAAATTTCAGCGTAACTTATTAACATGCTATTTTCAACTGAATTAAATGTAAAATAAATGTATATACCCCTTTACCTCACAATATTTTTGACTGTGAAAGGAAAACAAACTATGACAGAAGAGTTAAACATCTCATTTTTTTTTTTTCTAAAGGTACAGAAAGGATAGTTGGATAAAATATAGTATCTTTCAGATAGAGAGGACCCCTCTCTGTGGACTGACTTGCAATTTTTGTGAAGTATTAATATGGCTATATATGAGTGTATATGGAAGCCACTGAATCACCTTTTTTTATGTTGAATATTTAGGTTACTCTTAAGCCCTTCGTTTTAATGATTCACACCTTTGGTTATAGGGCTGGGAATGGGGTTTGGTTTCACTGACTATTGGGTTTGAAGGCCCCTTTTTCCACTCTACTTGGCATTATAAATTATGCTATTGGGAATCACTTAATGTATGTGTTTAGTATGTGGTATTAATGAGGTGAAATGATGGGATTAATACTGTTTTATTCAGTTATATTTGCTTAAGAAAAATAAAATAACTTGGCCATATTCTCTGGATTTCCTTATCCAGAGTATGTTCTAAGAATGTTGGTGTTAACTAACCTCAAGGGAGGAATGCATAATGCAAATATGTGATACTGGACAGACTACGGTAAGTGTATGTCCTTCTGCCATTGACTACAATGTAAAATCCTACAAGAGTTATTTCACAGAGTTTCTGAAAAGAACACCTTTCATTTTGCCAATGCAGGGAGAATAAGGTTCCTTTTAAGCATTAAAGAGTTAATATTGTACCTAGGAATTTCCTCTTCCTTTTAGGTAGAGAAATTATGCTAGACCACCAAGAAAAATGTGACCCTAGAACATTTTTTTATATCAATAACAACCTACTGATATTGGTCTTCCATACTTAGAAAAAAAACAATATTCCTACTGGCTACTGAAATATACCTGCAGACAATCAGCTTTTAATCTTTGTTCCTTTACATTTTTTATTTCCTTTTCCCCTCACCTACTGAGTGCATAGTTATATATGTGAAAATGCTTGTAAGCATACATACATACATATATTTTTTCTCTTATATACATCTTTGATTTGTGGTCTATATTATGGAAGCCTGCTTCTTGTAGTTTTTCAAACATTAAAATAGTTATTTTTCTTATTTCTCTTGGGTTATTTTTATTAATAGTCAAGTTAATTTAGGGAGCTATTTATATTATCTCAAAAGTATAAATTTTAAAATTAATTTTTGTTTCAAATAGACTTTATTTTTAGAAAGTTTGAGCAACACTGATCAAAAGGTACACAGTTTCTCATATTACCCCTACCCCCACACATGTATAAGTTACACCATTGTCAACATCCCCAATCAGAGTGGTACATTTGCCACAATTTATAAACCTACATTGATACACCATTATCACCCAAAGTCCATAGTTTACATTGAGGTTCACTCTTGGTGTTGTACATTCTGTGGATTTAGACAAATATATAATAACATCTATCCACCATTATAGTGTCATACAGAGTAGTTTCACTGCCCTAAAACTCAACTGTGCTCTTTTTACTATCTGCATAGTTTTGCCTTTTCCAGATGTCACATAACTGGAATCATATGGTATTCAGCCTTTTAAGATTGGCTTCTTTCATATAATAAAGTGCAATTAAGTTTCCTTTATGCTTTTTCATAGCTTAATAGCTCATTTCTTTTTAGCCTGGAACAGTATTCCAATACCTAGTTGTATTACAGTTTACTTACTCATTCAGCTACTGAAAGACATCTTGGTTGCTTCCAAGTTTTGCCAATCATCAATAAAGCTCTTGAACACATCTGCATTTTGATTTTTTCATGTACATAAGTCTTAAGTTCATTTGGGCAAATACCAATGAGTGATATAGTTGGATCATATGGTAAGAATATGTTTTATTTTATTTTATTTTTATTTATGTATTTATTTATTTTTTGAGACGGAGTCTTGCTCTGTCTCCCAGGCTGGAGTGCAGTGGCATGATCTTGGCTCACTGCAAGCTCCACCTCCCGGGTTCACGCCATTCTCCTGCCTCAGCCTCCCGAGTAGCTGGGACTACAGGCGCCCGCCACCATGCCCGGCTAATTTTTCATATTTTTTTAAGTAGAGATGGGGTTTCACTGTGTTAACCAGGATGGTCTCGATCTCCTGACCTCGTGATCCGACTGCCTTGGCCTCCCAAAGTGCTGGGATTACAGGCATGAGCCACCACACCCTGCC
The DNA here is from genome assembly GCF_028885625.2 of Pongo pygmaeus. Taxonomy (NCBI): domain Eukaryota; kingdom Metazoa; phylum Chordata; class Mammalia; order Primates; family Hominidae; genus Pongo; species Pongo pygmaeus. The sequence continues at coordinate 46,555,769 of NC_072386.2, read as the reverse complement.
GAATATTTTTTATTTTATACAAAACTACTAAACTGTCTTCCGAAATGTCTGTAACATTTTTCATTTCCACCAGCAATAAATGAGAGTTCTGGTTGCTCCCCATTCTCATCAGCATTTGATCTTTTCAGTTTTCTGGATTCAGGGCATTCTAATGGGTGTGTAGTGATGTCTCATTGCTATTTTAATTTACAGTTCCCTAAGGATATATGAGGTGAAGCAACTTTTCATATGCTTATTTGCCACATTATATATATATTTTTTAAAATGTCAAATAATTCCTGTATTTTTGAGATGTTTAAAATGGACAAATAATTGTACGTATTTATGGAGTACACATTGATGTTGCTATACATATAATGTACAGTGATCAGATAGGGTAATTAGCATACCCATCATCTCAAACATTTATCATTTCTTTGTGCTGGGAACATTCAATATCCTCCCAGTAGCTATGTTAAATAATATATCTATTACCGTTAACTATAGTCATCCTACATTGTTAACTAACACTTGAACTTATTCTTACTATCTAGCTGTAATTTTGTATTATTTAGCAAATCTCTCCCTGTCTATTCTTTCCTTCAATGGATCTAATAGCTTCTGTTCTACTTTCAATGATATTGAGATTTTTGAGCTTACACATATGAGTGAGAATATGCAGTGTTTAACTTTTTGTTTCTAGCTTATTATACCTAACATGTCTTCCTCTTCTTTCCAGGTTGCTGCAATGACAAGACTTGATTCTTTTTTATAGTGAATAGCATCCCATTGTGTGTGTGTATGTGTGTGTGTGTGTGTGTGTGTGTGTATATATATATATATAAAATCACATTTTCTTTATCCATTCATCTGCTGTTCAGCACCTTGGCTGTTTCCACATCTTGGTATGGTGAAGAGTGTTACAATAAACATGGGGCCACTAGTCCTATTGCCTCGCTGATTGTCACCAGAACTAATCTTACTGCTCATTTATTTCTAATATTTCTGGGTTTTATGGGGTTGTAGACGTGATCCCCTGAGTGGCAATAGTGGCCAACGTGCATTCATTCCTGTTCCAAGTTTTTGATATACAAGGGAAAGCTACTCTTAAAAGAATAGGTGGCTCCCTAGGAAGTTGGGAGTGGTTACAGGATGGGACTTCTTCCCATTCGTGACAAAGATAACCCCAGCTGGCGCACAAATTGAGGCCTTATGGGGGTGTAATGTCTATTATTTGCTGCCAAGTTGGGTCTGTAGAGATACTTTTTTCTTGTTCCAGTGGGGGTGGTTGAAAAGCTCTTGTTTTCCAGAAGGGGGCAGTACTCCTACCTTCCCAGATCAGTCACCATGTATGGTTTCCTCACTTACAAGTGGGATTTCATTTACCTCACTGTGGCCTTGGGAACTTGACTACTAGGGTTTGATTAGAGCATTGTAAGGAAACTTCTACTTTTGTGTCATTAGCACAACAATGGATGAAAAATGGGGGAGAATACCTAATGAGTAAGGGTCTAGATACTAAGGGATCACTATGGCTAATTGAGAGATCCATAGAGATGGCTGTGAGATTTTCCAGATGTGCCAGAAGAGGGAACTCTATCCTGGGGATATTGATGACAAATCCAGCAACCATTAAGATGATTTTCTGCTGCTATAATTTTTGAAATATTTACTATAGAGTTTTGTTTCCACTCACACTGGATTAGGTTAATAGGGAGAGCAAAGGGAATTAACACGGGCAGCCTGCTGTCTGGTCAAAGAAACTACAGTTAATTGGTGAGTTTGGGGTCTCACTGCTGCTTTTTGTAGCTCCCTGCTAATGTCAGGAGCAGATTGAATAATAAAATGCATGCCCAGGAGAGCTTGGCCTTACAGGGAGTCAGGGTCTGCATTAGTATATTTCCTGAGGGCCTCATCCGGGTGACCCTGAAATAGAGTGGGATTTTCATCTTCTCCCCAAATTACTTCTCTAATCTTGCTATAATTAACTGGCTTAACCATGCACTTTTTAATACCTTCTATTAAATAAGTTAGCATGTGATTTCTGAGTTCGAGGTCCTGGGCACCTCTCTGGTAGTTTCCCTGAGGGTCCAGATCTGAAACTGCACCTCCCCCTACACAATAAGTGGCCTTGGTAACAAGCAGCACTCCAACTGCATATTCATGGACAATATCTAGAATCTTTTCTTTCTCCTCTATGGTACAGCAAGTAGATAATAATATTTGCAAGTCATGCCAAGTTAAATCAAAAGACATGGTCAACAAATTCCTCTATAAACTTCCCTGGATCCTCTGAAAACTGGCTAAATTTCTCCTCGCATAAAGCTAAATTGTACATTTAAAAAAAATGAGATATACTCTGATTGTTCCCCCATCTCTGTCTGTTTCCCACAATGGGCACAGATTTAATTTTGGGAGCTGATGTGGGGCCCCACTCCTGGTGGTATTGGTTAGGCTTATTTCTGTAGGCTGCAAAGGTATAGACTAGGCTTAGTTGGATAAGGGAGAGGGGTGCCTAATGACCTTGGAATGAAATCCTGCACTGGAGAACTGGCAGGACTCCCCCTCAGAATTCAGGAAATGCAGAGGCTCCAAGTGGGGGGCATGAAACTCCTAGCAGGTGCAGCTAAAAGGGGGTCATCTAAGATATCTAGTGCTGCCTTTTGGTCCCTGAAAGTGACATGGACTAGACACATTCTACAGCATTCTCTTAGGTTGAGATCTGGTAGAGGCTATAAAAGCTGCACATAAGAAACTTCTCCTCATTTTCATTCCTTCTTTTTTACAGAATAAGTCTAGTTGTTAAATAGTATTATAATGTAAAGAACCATGTTTAGGTCAAATCTTTTGGTTCCCCAATTTGTATTGGACCTAAATGGTGTTGCAATAGAAAATGATTTTTTTTCTCTTTATATTATCTAACTTGAATTTGCTCCAGTTGCCTAAATGACATCCTAGTGGCCAGTCCTCTGGGATACTGTCGTGTTCACTTTCCAGTAAAGATTCTTACAGAAATTTTTTTTTTTTTCAGTTTGCCTTAAGTCTAGTGAAAGCTTAATTACTTTTCCTTTCAAATTCCCACATACTGCAGAGAAGGTGTAGGTAGAGGTAGTAAAGCTTTACAAAAGTGGATTATGAGATATGAGTGGTGGGCAGTAGAATGCTTAGCATCTGAATTCCAAAGAGATTGAAGTAAACATTTTAGTTTGAACAAAGAGGAATTAAAAAAACAAGGTAATTGTAGAAAGGAGGACGGGTAAGGGTAAATAGTGTTGCTGAACGGGAGATGTTAGAGGCCCCAAGCCAACAGAGAATCCACCCAGTAAGAGAGACATCGAAGAAAGTATTCAAGCATCCACTTGTCTGCAACTGTGGGTAGTTATCCAATAGGTCAGGGGGCCAGGAATCCCCATTCTCTTCATCCAACAGTCCAAGATGGGCTTGAGCAAGGCAATTTATTGGACAGAAAGGAAGACAGCACATAGAGAGGGGTCCACAACTGGCTCTTACAGAAAATGATAATTTCCAACTTCAGGGCAGAAAAAAATGAGACCAGAGACCAAGATTCCCCCATGGGTGGGGCTATCACCCACAATCCTAGAGGGAATGTCAATGCTAAAAACCCCTGAGCATCTAGGGGGTGGCCCACTGTGACCTCCAAAGGCCAAATTGGAATCACAGAACAACATGACTATGGTGGTCCTGAATCAACACAATGGGGGACCTGTCACAACCAAGTGTCCTGACTTAAATAATTGCCCAAATACAGTTAGCAGGGAGCCAAAGCAAAAAACAAAAACAACTATAAATGAAGCATTCATTTCAGGGTGGAAAATAAATGACTGGCAGAAAAAAAAAAATAGGACAATACAGAGGAAAGGACTAAGAGAAAGGGTGACAAGAACATAGGTGGCCAGGCAAGTTTTTTTCATTGCACCAAAATGACAGGGAACTTTGAATTGACCACCTAGCCAGAGGCCTTATTTCCTGGTTCACCCAATATTAAAACGGGCCAGAGAGGATGCTCATCCATGTACAGGAGCCAAAATGGTCCCAACTGAACTCCAGCATGGAGTGAGCTGGGTGAAGTCACCCCAGGTTACCCTGGCTTGGGTGGACTTGGCTGCCACAGATGAAGTGGTGTTCAGATTTGTGACCTGACATTTGGAGTGGTGGGTCCCACATGAGGCAGCAGCTCTGCAGTTGCTCGCCCATCCACTCAGCTTCACTGCCTCCACCTGTCCAGAAAGATGATGGCTCTGAAAAGAATCTTTGGCTACTGTTACAGCTCTGCGGTGTTAGCAGCTCTTTAGTGTTACAGACTTAATGTTGCAGCTCTGCAGTTTGATCACCAATTACCCTGCTCCTTCACCACCTCTCACCATCTCACTTCTTCACCGCCATCTCTTTCACAATCAGTGCCTCTCTGCTTCTTGCCATCTAGCTGCCTCTCCAAGCACTGACTTCTCTTGTCCCACATTGGGCACTATAATGCAGGGCAGGTTCTTGGCTTTGCTCAGGAAAGAATTTAAGAACAAGCTGGCAGTGGAAGAAAAGAACTTTATTGAAGTGGCAGTGTTACAGATCAGTGACAGCTCGTTGCAGAGCAGCACTCGCCCATAGGCAGTGCAACAACAGTAGTAGCATATGGGCTGTGACTATAGTAGCATGTTGGTTGTTGACTAAAAGTGAGAATTTAAGTGAGAATTTATAATCACTTTTAATTACATGCAAAGTATTGGGGGGTTATTCAGAAATCTCTAGAAAATGGGTGGTAACTTCTGGGTGTTGCTATAGAAAGGGCCAGCAACTTTTGTGTTTTGCCATGGAATTTGTAAACTGTCATAGTGCTGGTGTAAGTGTCTTATGCTGAGTGCAGGGAGGGCAACTAGAGGTTGCTTTTGGAGCCACTTGCTAGTCCTGGCTATTTTTTCATCTGATTCTAGAAGCAAGTCCTGTAGGTGTCTTACCACAAAATGATACTTCATTGTGGTTTTGATTTGCATTTCTCTAATGATTTATGTTGTTGAATATTTTTAAAATACATTTGATAGAAAATTCTATGTCTTTTGAGAGATATCTGTTCAAATCATTTGCCCATTTTTTAATCACATTGTTTGTGTTTTTGCTGCTGAGATGTTTAAGCTCCTTGTGTATTCTGCATATTAATCCCATTGGATGAGAAGTTTGCAAATAATTCTTTTTTTCATTCTGTAGGTTGCCTTTTCACTCTATTGATTATTTTCTCTGCTGTGCAGAAGATTTCTGATTTGATATAATCTCATTTGTTTATTTTTGCTGTTGTTACCTGTGCTTTTAAGGGTTTTAAAACAAAACCTTTTCCCAAAATTCCCAATATTCTGAAGCACTTCCCCTATGTTTTCTTTTAGTAGTTTTAAAGTTTGAGGTCTTACATTTAGGTCTTTGATAGAGCTTAAGCTGATTTTTGTATAGGATGAAGGGTGGCAGTCTAGTTTCATTCTTCTGCATATGACTATCTAGTCTCTTGTATATATTCTTTGGTGAGATGTCTGTTAAGGTCTTTGGCCCAGTTTTAAACCAGACTTTTTTATTGTTGACTTTTAAGAGTTATTTATATATTTTATACATTTTACCTTTTTATTAAATAAGGTAATGCAGGTAAAAGGAGTATGTAATTTGCAGAATGCTATATGAATGTAAGAAGTTAAATGGAAAATTGAATTAACACAAAAGGCAATTAAGAGGTTATTACATTCTTCATAAAAGAGTTCTTAGCATTATAAGACATTATTTATTATAAGATTCTTATAAATGGTGATCACCTAGATAGATCTGGGAAAATGATTATATTTTCCATGTTTAATTTGTTCTTTTTGAAAAGAAACTTTTTAACATAAAATTATGCAGAAAACTTATTTTTAACTAATCAAACATGGCTAAGATATTTTTCCTCATATCATCTGAATAGAATTGTTGCTATATGTTTTAAAATGTTGTATAGTAAAACTACTTTTATAATCTATTAACCTGAATTCTCTGACTAAGGAAACTGGTTCATTCTAAAGATATTAGTATATATATTATAAATGATGGCCTTGTTTTTATACAATCTGTTTAATTAGGTCACAGTTTCAGTGTCAAGAAGTTTGATTGTTTTTCTCCCTGATATTTTAATGATCTACCCTTACATAATGAACCAGACTGAATTTTCAGTTGATCTAGTTCTGTCATAACTTTGCCAAAATCACTGACTCAGCCATTTTTCATTTCAGTGTTTTTGGTCACATATTCACAGTTTTAGAGTGCTTCAATTTTTCTAACCATTAGGTTATAGAGAAGGCCTATTACTGTCTCTAGTCATAACCTAATTCTTCCTGTTCATGACAGGGTCTGTTACCTGTTTTAGACCTTGTCTTTTCATCTGGTCATGTAGGTACTTCTTATTTGGGAGCTATTTCTGACACTTCTTTTTCCTTTAGGGTATGGTTTTTTAATGAGTCATGATTTTTCAAACTTGCCTAGGTGATGCTTGTTATGTACATGCATAGTGCCATCCAGTTGTGGTTTATGACATTTCTAGGGAAAAAAATTGTGATTTGTACAATTCATAAGTTAGCATTTTTCCAGCGCTTTGTACTGGTTGTACAACATAAACTTTAGAGATGGTAAAGACTATGGGAAAGGACATTAATATCTATTGAGGACCAAATAATATGCTAGGTGTTATGGAAAGCATTCACATACATTATCACAGGTAAATTCTAAGCTAGAAGTTTCAGACAGTAATATTTTCCCATTTAATAGGTGAGGAAACAAAGGCTGTAATTTTTCATGACTGTATGGCTAATAAATGCTGGAGCTCATATTAACCCCGGTTTATCTGACTCCCTTCTAACAAATTCTATTGCCTTTCTTCATCAAAGAAAAATCCAATCACTTTCTAACAGCTTTCCTTGTAATTAACCTACAAATACACTGGACATATTTAAAGTGTACAATTTGATAAGATTTATAATAGGAATAAACCTATGAAATCAGTAACAAAGTCAAGAAAATGAACATGTCCATCTCCCCTAAAATTTCCTCATGCCTCTTCTTAGTTCTTCCCTCCATATCTCCTTCCAAACTTCAGATAACTTGTTTTCTATTACTATGTATCCATTTGTATTTTCAATAATTTTATGTAAATGAAATCTGAAAGTATATGCTGTTTTTTATGACTTATTTTATATAGCATAATTCTTTTAAGATTCATTTCATTCATATTGATGTAGATATCAACAATTCGTTTCGTTACAAAAATATACAACAGCTAATTATAAATTCACCTGTTAATGGATATATTGGTTGTTTTCAGGTATTGGGTGTTACTGAGAGAATTGCTTAGTGAGAAGCAATTGCTATGAACATTCATGTAACAAGGGCTTGTAAGTATGTGTGCTTTCATTGGTCAGGTATAAATATCTGGAAATAATATTGCTAAATAATATGATAGATGTATGCTAATTTTTATAACTATAAAACATATTTCTGAAATGGTTGTTTATTTGACATTTCTACTTGAAATGTTTGAGAGTTGCAGTCATTCCTCATCCTTGCCAACATTTCATATGATTTGTTTCTTTAATTTTATCCAGTCGAATGTGAGTAGTACTAATTTATTGTGGCATTAATTTTTGTTTCCCCAATGACTAATGATTTTGAAAATCTTTTTATATGCTTTTAAAAATTCCTGTATCTTTTTGGTAAAGTGTCTGTTCAAATCAATTTCCCACTTACTTATTGGATTGTTTATTATCTTATTGATTTTGAAGGTTGTCTATAAGTTTTGGATATAAATCCAATATAAGATGTACGATCTGAAAATATTTTCTCCCTATCTGTGGCTTCACTTGTCATTTTTTATCAGTGTTTTTGATGAGCAGAAATTTTTCATTTTGATTAAATCCAGTTTATTGTTTGAATCTATTGTCTATCTTTACATTAATACCAAATTATAGTAGCAAAATACCTCTGATTATAGTAATGAAATGTCTTGTTTTGTGTATAGTCTTGACTGTCATAGCTTTGCTTTACAGTAAGCCATGAAACCAGATAATGACAGTCTTTCAAATTTCTTCTTCTTTTTCAAATATGTTTTGAAATATGAGGTGATAATCAGGGTAAGTCTGAAGAGCTAGCACAGGATAGGAGTCATCTAGAGAAACCTTGTGGATTTTAGAGGGTTTTGATTTATTTTTGGACTTTTTTAAAAGCTCAAGTCTAACTAAATTATCTTGTAATTCCAAATCTTGGAGAGGTAAATTTCTGTAAAATCCAATCATTTAGAAACAAAGCACATAAATCTAAAAATTTCCCTTAGGTTCTCTAATAGTAGCTAGATTTAATCTAAATTCCCAGATGGCTCAAACAAAAACAAAAATAAAACAATAACAAATGGCTCAGCATTAGTTAAGTGACTCTCAAACTGTACCAGGCCAGTCACCCAAGCAAATGCAAGGCTGACATTTTAAACAAATAAATGTGTCATAATCTACAGTATTCAATGATAGGTTACCTGTGAGTCAGGAGACATTTATGCAGTTTACATGAACTCTTTGTTTTACAATCTCCTGAAATAAACTGTTCAAGGTTCTGCCATGTGAAATTAAGTGAATCCTGGTGAAGCATCCTTTAAGGAACTAATGTAAATTTATAATGGTCCCAAATGAAGCAGAGGATAATTTAATTCTTTGGTGTTATAAAGAGGTATCAGATGCATAATTATTAAATAATCCTAATTTCTACTCCAAATGGGAAGAAAAATAAATGAATTGCTCAGTTATTAATACTTTTGTTTTAAGAATATAGTCAAACACTTGGGTGCACATTTTCTTTCTGTTGCATCTGACCAGAGCCATGTGATCACAATTAAGAATAAAATAAGTCATATGGCAAAATCTCTTTATTTCACAATGAAAATAGCCTCTTTAATATTACTTTAATGAAGATTATATTAAAAGTAAATTATTCCAGTGTAGCTGAGTAGCTATTATCATTCACTGCTTTTAGTAATTACCTATAGCATAAATGTTCTCTAATAAAGTATTTCGCACATCAATGTCTGCCATATTATTTTGCGGCCATAGTAATCTAAAACAATTTTTTATGAGAAGTGGAATTTCAGAAGTGACAGTCAAACTAAAATCTTACTGGATCTTCCAGTGGCTAGCTACATTTTTCACAAATTTAGGTTTTTTTTTTCCTTCAACAATATATACAGAGACTATGAACTTTATTTTCTCTTTTCATATATCTGCTCAATATTTTCTTGAGAGTGCCTCTAAGTTTATTTTATATTTATTCCTTATAATTCAGATACCAATTGTACTGCTACCCTTTCAAGGCTAAACAGGAAGCATGAACAATCATAGGGTCTTGATTCAATCTAAAGGCCTAGATTAACTACTATGGATGCAATTCCAAGCCTTGCTCAAATGCCTGGAAACACACAGGTCAAGTTGTAGACATTGCTTCTGAGTACTGTTTCATCTCCCCACTGAAGAAGAACTTCTTCATAGGAAAAATTGATTTTATAATATTGACGCTACTGCTTACCTTAATATTCGTCCCTGAAATTATAATAACTTGAGAGCTTTTACATGAGGACTTCTACAACTCTGAAATTAAGCCTGCTAATACACAGAAATAAGCTATAATTGCCAGTCTTCAATTTTGTTTACCATTTGACACAAATGTGGTGACTATAGCAACATCTTGGCAAGGCCATACATATGGCAGAGTGCCTGTACTACTGATTATAATTTTCTGTTGATTGACTTTGAATTGGGAAGGCTGGTGACTCTAGGTCAAATTTAAGAGAAAAAAGTGCTTAGGAGAAAAATTTTAGCATCATTTGAGTTAAGCAATGGAACAACTACAACAATAAGCATACCCATTTTTACCAACTTTATTATCCACGTCTATAAATTCATAATAATTATGCTCATATAGTAGCTTATGTAATACATATTTCATTATATGTGCTCATAAAATGTACTGTCAATAAAGTGAATGGGTAAGTATATCTTACACATATGCCACACATGACTTTTATATAAATCAAAGCATTCACATTTAAGATCATTTAGGTTTTTTACATTGGTAAAAAAAATACTACCTCATGCAAATTATAGACTTCACAATTTTCTACAATACAGAAGTTTTTAAGAGAATGTCCCCTAAAGGCACTGGTGATTTGGCTTATAAATTTAAGACAAATAATATGTTCTTATTAACACTGTACAGTATAAGAAACACATCTCATCTTTCTCTAACAAAAATTTTTGTTCATTTGTTATAGCTGGTGACAATAATCATCAACAGATGCCAATAGGAATGAATGATAATTTAGTTCACTTTAAATAAGGCTTACTAAAGTACAGAAATATTTTAAAAGATGATTACTTAGATTCAATGAATTTGTAATTGAAATAGATGCTGCAATTTTTTGGAAGAAAATGATCATTTAAAATAATCTGTTTCACCCATTTCATCTTGAATTACCAAATCAAGGGTATAATACAACTCAATACTAAAACTAGTAAAGCCCACATGTTACCTTTTTGTGTCCACCTGTAAATTAGGTTGCTTTTTCCAAGACATTCTAATTATAAAATCCATGTTTCAGTTATTCAAGTCAACTGTGAATAAATGAACCTGCTTTAAGTCTGACTTCACCAGCTGTATTAATTTCAGACCACGTGTCTCCTTCTTTGGTTTCCTCTATTGATTCTGGAAAAAGAGAATGGTATTTGATTAGAATGAAAGTGTATACTCCAGCCAATTTTGATATTTCATTTGCAAGTTACTTCCTGTAATGTCCTTCTCCTTTGATCTAATAATGAAAATGTGTCAGTATATTCTCATTACAACAGCAAGGTAAAGCAGCCCAAGCCTCCTAGGGCCAGAAGGACTATACTTTGTGAATTTAAAATGAGAAAACTATACTCTCAGTGCTTGCCAAGGAATGTCCTGCAGACCCCTATTTTCTCCCTTCGCAATTGAACCAACTGGGAATTTAAAAATGGGTGATACAAAAGGGTTCTAATATTGAGTGAGAGATGGGGGTGGGGAAGAAAAAGGAGAATGAGACTACAAGTAAATAGTAACAGCTGTGTTGACATTTTCTGCTCACTGGAGAATTATGATTACAAAAATTAAAACAAAAACCAAAATATGTTGTTGTACACCCATTTCAACTTATACATCATGATTCTTTACGGTGTTAATAGTATTTTGAATAGTAAAGCTTGATATGGATTTGAACTCACATTTGAAAAAACAGCTTAAAACATTTCCCTCTAAGTTCACATAAAAATAAATCCAAGTTACATTCACTTCTAAAAGGCTAACAGCAAATAAATATATCTAGATAGTAACAAAATGTAGTGTAATGGGTGACTGAGTTTGATAATTAGATATATCTAACAGAAAATGCACATGCTAAATTTATTTTAATTTAAAAATTCCAGCTGAATTTGTAATTCATGCACGTATCACATATGCATGTGAGGTAGTTAATATCCTTAAGACTAGAGGAACATTTTAACTCTTTCAAAAAAACATCAAATCAATATAATATTTTGTTTTACCTTTGCCTTAAAAGGAAGACTTGAAAAATATGTGTAATACATATAATTCACATGGTTGTACCCCTATATTAAATAATATATACATATTATTCCTTAGATACATATATTTACAGTTCAGTAATTTTAGTGGGTTGAACACTGTCTCTCCAAAAGGTATATCGGAGCCCTAATCCCCCCTACCTGTGGAAATACTCTTATGTGGATGTTGGGATGAGGTCATCCTGGATTTAGCGTGGACTCTAAATCTGATGACTGATGTCTTTGTAAGAGAAAGAAGAGGGATATCTGAAATGCAAGAGGAAAACCATGTGAAGACAGAGGTACGTATTGGAGTGATATGACTACAAGGCAAGGAACTCCAAATATTGCCACAGCCCCTAGAAGCTAGGAATAAGTAATCGAACAGATTCTCCCCCAAAGCCTCCCTAAGGAACCAGTCCTGCTGACACCTTGGTTTCAGATTTCTGGCCTATGGAATTGTGGGAGAATAAATTTCTGTTGTGTAAGTCACAAGTTTGTGGTAACTTGCTAGGCCAGCTCTAAGAAATATAATAGAGTGGTCTAGCAATAAATGCAAGCATACCTGATCACAATTTTAATTGGCCACCTGTCATCTCAAAGATCAAGGGCAATTGCATATAGCAGTAAAATAATCCAACAAGAACCATCTCTCAAAATATGAAATTTTGACTGCAGAAGTGACCACAGAGAATCTTTACTGAGAAAACTCATTTAGACATTTTAGACATTTAGACATAAAACTGCATTTTAGACACCTCAAAAAAAAAAGTAGACATCAAGTTAAGTGGGGACAAAGACAATTCTATAGGCATTCAATGTTCAGAAGGCAAGTTGGTAATTTAATGGATGGTGTTATAAATCTGCCTTTGATCCTTTAGGAGGAAAGAATAGAGAAATTGCTTCTAAAATGAACCCATGTCTTCAAAGGAGAAATTCTTAGTACTTTCAAATAATTTGGAATTCACCGTTTGACCAGATTTTAACTTTTTATTCACCTGCCTTTCTGAAACTTGAGTCTAATACTCCTTACTTAAAAATAAATTCCTGGATTTGACCCAAAATATTCTCATTCAGTAGGGCTAGGGTGATGTGAGTTTATTGTATTATTAATAATTATTTGAGTAACTGTGACAAAGGAGGTAGTGGGCAACATTTTGAAGTACACTGCTTAGAAAATGTGTTGTATCCTTAAACCTCATAAAATATACCATGACACTTACTAAAAATACAGCTTCTCCAATTCTTACTCCTGACCCATTGAATTAGAATCTGCAGTTTGTAAGACCCGCTGTGATTATTATGACTAGGCAATTCACAAGACAGTGGCTTAGAACCAAAAATCTGACCTTGATTGATTTTGATACATGCATTGACATCAATATAAGAAAGCAGGGACTTAAAGAAGAATATAAACCCATTATTTACCATTATATATCACAGTATATATAAGTTTTGGAAAACACAGCAACTTGACCTGGTAGAAAAATTCAAGTTTTGTTCAAAAGTATCTTTGAGGTCAGTGTTCATCCTAGTGTCTTTCTCAGCATCTGCAGATTCCCTCAGCCTGCTGCTTGAACAGTTGTTAATGAATGAAGATCACCCCAGTCTTCCCCCCTGCTGTTGCTCATTTGCCCATTAGCATCTGCTTAAGCAGCAGGCTGGGGGAAGCTCTGGTGCCCAATCAATGTAGCTGATGAGCGCTGGGGTAGGGAGGCCTCTGTTGCCAACAGAGCCAGAGCATAAATCAACTCCAGTCTTGGCAAAGGTTATTAATCCTTGAAAGGGTGACTTATATATCACAGTGCTGGGATGGAGAAAGCTGTACTTGACATTTATGGGAAACAAGATAAAGCTGAAACATTATTTGTATGCTAACTTGGGCAAATCCATTGAATGTCCTAAGTCACAGTTTCCTTAATCTGGAAAGTGATTTACAATAAGGTTCAAACCTTATCTGATGCTAAATACATACCCAGAGATACAAAAACACCCCAAGAAAGAAAACCACCCTAAGACTTTTCTGGAGTAAATTATCCTATTTTTATTTAAAATACAAGATCACCTTATTATCAAATTTCTCGGAAAAAGACTAATTCTACTCTCTCAAACTAAATATTTGTTATTTCCAAATTTTACAATTTGGAAATTTGAAGACTTAGAGAGGTTAGATATAGATAATAAAAGAAGTTGGCTGGAAACTGAAAAGTAAGATCCACTCCATCCCGAGCATGGGTACTAGCTTTATGGCCACATAAAATGGCCTACTTCAAGTATTCTGAACATATGCAGAATGCCTGTGAAAAAGGATGGATGTAGCATTGTAGGGAGAAGAGAAAGGCTGGCACAGATTAGGTTGAAGCTAGGGTGGTATATTGCCATCAAAACAGACAGGGTTTAAGTTACACAGAACATATGGAGTATTAAACAATGATACAGCATCTGAAAGTACTTTGCACATTGAGAAATGCTAAATATAAACAGGTTAGTCCATGAATTAGATGTTATTTTTCTCTGGTGTGAGGGATTTTTAGGTGACATAAAAAGTAGTATTCAAACAGACCCACTGAGGACTGAGTGTTAAGTATTTTGCAAATACAAGGCAGTTCATACAAGAACTGCTACATTTTCTACAGCTATAATGGACCAAGTACAGTGCTTGGAAATCCCCTTTGAGTATATTAGAAAAATATTAAACAAGATTCCTCTCTCAACAAGATTTCTGGCTATTAAGCAGATGCCAGCCATATATGAAAAATAAAATCACTACATAATCATATGGCTATATTATTCTATGATATATTGAAATAATAATATAAAAATGTGACAAAATTACTGACACAAATAGTTTGAATGCAATCAGTTTCAACATCTCAATAGTCTCTTTCTAAATTGGAATGTAATGATTTACTTAATTTCTCCCTCTAATATATCATCCTTTGCTTCAAAAACTTTGCTTTCAGATGCAAAATCTTATAAATGAGCTTTAATCTGTATGATATTTAATGGAAAAATGGCAATGGTACTATTAATAGTAAAGTAATGATATTAATAATGTGCTTTGTAATAATATACAGTGGATGATAATTTATCTCATCATCAGCCTAATAAAATGTAAACTCTCCCAAAGCAACCAGGATTGTAAGAATTGTAGCATCTGGACATCAGTGTTTGCATTTGTCCAATTGTTCAGCAGAAAAATTGGCACAAACTATCACTATCATTTTCAATTACTTTTGGGAATAACTTTCATGAATAGCAATTTCGATTAAAAAACAAGGTATGTGAGTACTCTGAGTAGTATTCTTTAGAATATTTCATTGCTTTTCTTTTTGAATTGCATATAATCTAACCAATCTGTCATTAAGAGTAAAATCATGTACAAACAATTTCAGAAATATGTATAATATCCATATATATCAAAAGACACACCTCAACAAAAAAAAAATATGCTTCAAATGTTCTTAAGAGTATGAATAAATGCATTTAAAAGTGTCTTAGAAAGCCACATCAACCAATAAATATAGTCAACTCAAGTGAAGGGTCCTAGGTTTGAGCAAGGTCAAAGCTGAATTTCTAATTGCTATTGTCTTTTAATTTTATGTGTGTATGTATGTATGTATGTATTTAGAGACAGGGTCTCACTATGTTGCCTAGGCTAGAGTGCTGTTGCTATTTACTGGCACGATTGTAGCACACTACAGCTTCAAACTGCTGGCATCAAGCAATCCTCCTGCCTCAGCCTCCTGAGGAGCTGGAACTACAGGTATGTGCCACCGTGCCCAGCTCTCCTGATCTTTTGAACAACAATATTTTCTCTATGTATTCATTGTGTAATGAGGTAAATATAATTAAATGTGTGCAGCATTGAAAGATAATGTCCATTAACCAAACTAAACAGTCCAATAACCAAATAAGAATCCTATTATATTCACCAGTATCAATATAATATTTCCACCTCTAGTCTGGATCTGGGTGTCCTAAAGCCAAATATCTAAAGCTGGTATTTTAACTACCTCACCTGATTCTGAGGCAACATGGAGAACCCAAGATCTATATAACACATGGATAGGGCAGCCAGGCCAGGGCTGCTAAAGACCATTGATGAATCCAGGAACATGTGAGCCACTCCCTGTACCATGAGTTCTCTCAGGATCAACCCACGTGGTTCCCTTTCTT
Organism: Pongo pygmaeus; assembly: GCF_028885625.2. Lineage (NCBI taxonomy): Eukaryota > Metazoa > Chordata > Mammalia > Primates > Hominidae > Pongo > Pongo pygmaeus. Next base: position 46,539,978 of record NC_072386.2, on the reverse strand, counting down.
TGGCCACCAATTTGCAGAATTAGCTATTCTTGATCTGAGAGACTCCAACAGAAAGTCCTTAACTGGTCCTTATACTGGGGAGCTGGCCAGGGTGGGAGTAAGGGATGACCACTACCCATCGTGGGTAAAGTTTGAAAAAGGTGAGGTTCTGGTTAGTCCAGACCTGAGATTTACATAGAGAGGCCTGAATCTGGAACACACTTGCTTGGGACTGAGAATCCTCAGGCTTCCACACAAAGATGAAGGCTGTGAAAACCTCATCTTTTTGTTTGTTTTAGGCAGGATGGTACCAAGTGAGGAGCTGTCTACGTGAGGATTAACCTCTTAGTTCAAAAGGGAATTTAGTCTTAGAAACTTCATCTAAGAGGAAGTGCTTCCTCTTGGTCCAGCCCTTTACCACTAATCAGTGAGTTTATAACCTCTGGAATAGTCCTGGCTTCACTCATTCACTTGATTGACTCTAGAGTCAATGACTCCTTTTCTAGGCCACATCTGGCATCGGTTATCCCATCACTTCCAGGAGATCTGCTTTAAAACCCTATGAATCCCTGATAACTAGTAATCCATTTTCCTATGTCTTATGTCCCTACAGCTGAAGAGCTTCTACCTCCAGCTCTCACCTTAATTCTCTCTTTAATGAAAAACCTGCTCTACTATACTCCCATTCCAGGGATCATCTCCCAATATGCAGCAGTAATATCCACCCTCAGCCCTCACACCCTCCCTTCCAAAACAGACATCTGCTCCTTGAAATCTATCCATAATTACAGTGGGTATGGTGAGATTTTCAATAGCATTTAATGAGCCTCTGCATATTCTGTCTTGTAGAAATTTGAGAACTCTCTTAATTACACAAGGAACGGAACATAGATCTTTATTTATTTATTTATTCATTAATTCATGTATATTATATAATTGTTGAATGAAATGCTTGACCTTGCCTAAAGGACAGAGCTTACTTTGGAAATTGAAGTGTTATTCTTTGAGTCAAAAATCTTAGCTGATAATATACTTGAGTTATGGGTGGAACTGGGCTTCCCGTCCCTCAAATTAATATGTTGAAGTCCTAACCCCTGTATCTGAGAACTAAGAGCATGATCTTACTTGGAAATAGGATCGTTGCAGATGTAAATAGTTAAGATGAGGTCATGCTGGAGTAGAGTGGGACACTAATCCAATATGATGATTGTTCTTATATAGAAACAAAATTTGGTGATGGATACACACACCAGAAGCACACCATGTGAAGATGAAGACAGAGATCAGGGTGATGCAGCAGAAGCTAAGGAATGCCAAAGATTCCAGCAAACTAACAGAAGCTGGGAGTGAGGCATGGAACAGATTCTTCCTCGTGGCCCTCAGAAGGAACCAACCCTGCTGACATCTTGATCTCAGATCTCTCCTGAAATGCAAGGCAATAAATTTCTGTTGTTTAATACTCCCAGTTTGTGGTACTTTATTATGACAGCATAACAAATTAATAACACCTTGATTTTTAAGTTTAAGAATTCATTGTGAAATAACAAGGCAAACTTTTATTTCATGTACTAGATAGAAAATTTAGCTTATATTACATTTTGCAAACTGTCCACATTTTATCCAAAGCCCCAAACCATAACAAATGTAAAGAGATTTCTAAACAGAAAAACACTTCTCCATTCTTTGAACACTGTAGGAGAGAATAGAAACTAGGGGTTCACAGACTAAATTTGTTCTCTTACGTATTGTAGCTTCCCTGACGCAACGCTGTCAAACATTGGATACATATCAATGGCTTTAGATGGGAAGTGTATATTTCCCATCTAAAGTTGTATACAGAACACACTTCTCTCTGTGGCCTTATGCTCTCCAATTTTACACATTTATACAGCCTTTTTGGCACATACAAGCAACTATACTTACTGTCTTGCCTCTGAATGGTTTAATCCAAGGATACTTCCTATGCAGTGCCAATTAATAGCTTTTATTAAACTGTGCTTCCGTCTCTGTCCTATGATTATGCTGAGGGACATTGCTTAATCATCAGCTGTTTCAAGGACATTGCCCATTCTTTCATTCAGTAACAATGGTCAAAAAAGTATTATTTCTTTATAGATGCTGTGAAAAATGACAATCTTATAAATGATCATGGGTTCCCTTTTAAAAACTCATTTCATTACACAATGTACACATATATCAGATTGTCACATTGTATAACTTATAAATATACAATCTTTATTTGTCAAT